>NC_081827.1:241575309-242273809 GCF_030867095.1 Alligator mississippiensis | reverse complement strand
TGTGAGGGCTGGTGCTGTATTTCAGTATTTCATGCAGCCTAGTGGTTGTTCTTCATTCCTTTATCTTTTAGGGAATGCTTCCAAGCTATTATTCATCATAAGCCTCTCCCAAGCTGCCTTGAATAATCTAACTTAAAGGTGTCCAAAGATCTGGCCCGCAGAGGCTTATCGTCCAGCCTGCAGTTCTGCCTGTAGGTCTAGGACTGGTCTGTGCACTGCATACAGCATGTGCTGGCTCTGGCCCTGTGCCCCACATGTGGAGCACAGAGCCTGTCTGACATGGGCTCCACAGGGTGCAGGGACTGCAGTCAGCACGCACTGTGTGCAGTACATGGGGCTGGTCTGCGGCACACACTGTGTGGTCCCAACGTTAGATCAACGCTGCGCACTGGATCTGGGTTCATTCCAGATTGGACTCACAGACTGGCCCCATGTGCCAGATTCAGAGCACAGGTCTAGCCTGGCACCAGGGCCAGTCCTAAGCATTGTGTGTGGGGCCAGGGCTGGCACGTACTGCATACAGTGCATGAGCTTGGAACTGGCAAGTGGGGCTAGTCTGCGGGCCTGATCCAGCCCACAGACTGGCCCCATGCTCGTATTTTCATAGTGTGGGTCTAAGCTAGGGGTGGGCAAAATGCAGCTTGCGGGCCACATGCGGCCCGCCAGGCCATTCGGTCTGGCCCATGGGGCCCCTAATTAATTTTCTAAATTTTTATTTATCCTGGCTGCCTGCAATGCAGCCCTCAAGGGCTTGCCAAAACTCAGTAAGCGGCCCTCCGCCCAAAATAATTGCCTGCCTCTAAGCTGTCCAGTTCCTTGACTGTGATTGAGAAACTCTGTTTAATTGAGAGATTCTCTGTTCTTCATGTCCCTGTCCCCCTCTCCCATGCTCTGATTAGTAGAGGTCAAGTTTATCACGGGCTTCTAGTGATTGACTTCCTAGATTTCCTTCATTACAGTGTTTACCAATGAAATATGCATTGATGTTGGTTTGACTGTGAGCATGTGGTTGCAAATTGCTAAGTTATTTTCAAGGCTGTTAATGTTTATTTTGATCAGCATACTTCATTTATACCATAATAGGAGCATAAAGCGGAGGTTGCTCTTTCATTCGTCCAGGCTTAGATAATTAAGTCACTGTGAATAGTTTCATTGAGCACAGCACAGAACATCAGTTCAGCAAAGGTCTTGCTTAAAGCATAGCAGCTCATTAGCTCTTGTAGAACATATAGTGAGAATTATGTAGTCAAATGGGGCAAAATGAAGTCACTGCTGACCTGCAGGGCCATTCTTGTCATTTAATTTATCTGTGCATTTCCATTTCCAAGGTAATATGGTTAATGGTTAATATATTAACTGTAAGCACTCTTGTAATATGGAGGTATTGAGCGGCTTGACTCATAATCACAGGCCTCTGCACTAGATGCCATAAAAACATGTATAACATTGCAGTAGTATTAAGTGTGTAGAAAAGTGAGCAGCTTCCCCTTCAGTGGGAATTTTCCATCTGCATTTCTGTGCAATGCTAGCATGCGTGTTTTCTATGCAATCTGTGCTGCCGTACATCAGTGTAGCTAGGTAACTAATGAGGGAGCTTGGCACTTACACCTGACACCCTGCCTCCCCCTCGCTGCTGCGTCCAGGCCCCACATGGGCTGATTTGCCCCGGGCCCTGCACCCTGCTACGATCATCTCTGCATATTTTAAAATGTATTTGGTTGTTTTAAAGTCTCTAACTTCTTGTTTTCCTTTTTTGTGGCATTTTAATTTGTTCATAGGCACTATTAAAACCTTATTATATAAACAAATGTCTCATACCACAATTCCACAGCATGGAAAACTGACTCAGATTGGGAAATATAATACCTCTTACTCATTCTTCTCCTCTGTTGACGTTATTCCGTATAAGTTCCTTCAGTCCTTGCTATTTCTGCGATGGCTCTGTCTAGAGTAGGATGATGAGGTGCATGTGTCTGTGTGTAGGGTAGTGTCTTCCTTAGCCCATGCTACCTAACTTGAGGCTGACCCTGGCGTGCTGTGTTTCTGTACTCAGTGCTAAATGGTGTTTTGAAGTATGTTCATTAACGTGTTTGCAAAGCACACCTTTTTCTTTGAGATGGGGCCTAAGTGTTCTCCACTTCCTTTTCCGAAGAAATGTCCCTTCTGCTGTCTATATTATCCCCTGTGTCACCCATCAGTCTGTTTTTACATGCAGGTTTCACAAGTTGAATGAAAGTGGCAGACACCAAAAGATGCTAGGCAGCTCACACCATGTTCAAGGAGAAAGAGCTCTCCTTTCTTTTCATCCTCCTAACTGTTGGTATCTCCTTGAATGCTCCTGAGGCGCAAGAGCTACAACCCAATGACGATTCTTTGTTTTCAGTACTCAAGGCAGGCGTTTGTAGAGTCATTTTAAGATAGTTTTGTTCCAAAGTCCTGCTGATTTCCCTCTCTCTCCCTCTCCCACTTCCTGTGCTCTTCCCACCTCCCCCAGTAGATTTTGATGCTATGCTCATGCTCTTTTAAAATCCAAGCTTGACTCTTTTTAAACAGATGTGGATTAGCCTTCTGGAGAGAGGCCTTGCACACTCACCTGCTTTCTGAGTGAAAGCCAGCAACTCTACCAGACTGTTTTCAGATGACATCCCTTGGAAAGCAGGCCCCACTGGCACATCACTGTCAACAAGTCATTGTTGCTGTAATTGTGGCTTGAAGATAATAGTGACATGAAGTGCAAGGTCTCTCCCCAGAAGGCTTATCCACATCTATTTAAAAAGAATCAACCTTTTAAAAAAATACTATATCACTGAATCATAACAGTAGGAACAAAACATAATCGGAAAAAAGAGTTTTTTATCACAGTGAAAGATCGTTGTGCACCGTTCTCCTACCTAGAGTCCTAGAATGGACTCCCTTAACCAGCATTTCACCTCCTTTGAGTTAGGTTCGCAGTATCAAAGCCTCCTTGTTTTTTCTTTGTATTCCCAGTGGGAACATACTATGAGAACTGTTTTTAAACAATTTCATTAGAATATATTTGCTAATACCAAATTAGACAGATACCAACAATGAAATACCTTGAACGTTCTGGAAGACCACTGTCGCCTCGTGGCCTTCCATTGGTGTTCTGTTTTCCTTTCATTTGCAGTGTCTGCAACTCACAAGGAAACCAAGCAGTTCTTCACCCTTTATAACACACTGGATGATAAGAAGGTATATTTGGAAAAGGAGGTAAGAAGATATTTTTTTTAATGTTTAGGCCATGATAAAATGGCACTAAGGTTTTGTATAATATTCACTGGATTGGGTTTGTTGGAGCAGGGGTAATCACCTTGAAAAGTTCAGAAATGAGCAAAATGGTTATGGACTAAATTTTGTGATGAAGCTAACAAGAAAACCGGTTGACTTAATAGGGCCCAGATATTACTTTTGCGTAAAGCTTGTTAAAAAGTGTCAAAATTTCCTTGCAGAACTTCCTGCAAGACCGAACTTTCTTACAAGCTTCTTGTAGTTCTTTGTTTTGGAGAAGAAAAATGACCACAATAATCTTGGCATGCAATCTTTTTGCATAACCTTTGCTTTAAGAGGTGGCTGTGGTGTTGGGTTGTATGCCAAACAGGCCAATGTAGGGGGGTTTTTTGGAATATGAAGGTTGTTCAGATTGTGAAATGTATTTAAAAAAAAAAGAGTCAGTTGAACCAAATGCATCAAAATACATTTAATATGTCTAGTGTTCTGCATTTCAGTTTTTACTGAATTTTCACCATTAAATCCCCTGATATTTTTTTTTAATTGAAATTATTTCATTTTTACTGATTTACACCCATTTTTCAGTTCACTCAATTTTACTGGGTACAGTAAAATCCCTGTTAACCACCATGAGCGGGGAATGGCTGGGGGTGCCAGTACGCTAAAAGTGCTGGTTACCTGAGGCACAGGTTTCCAGCTGGACCCAGGGGGGCATAGGGGGTTGCAGGCGGCCCTGCTGCCTTTGATGGGCGCTGCACCTGGCCGCTCTGAATGGGCCCACAGGGCTGGAATCACTGCCTGGGGGTGCAGGGCTCCTGGTTCTGACCCTGGGTGGGGCAGGACGTGCTGGTGCTGGGGTCGGGATCTAGGTTGGGTCCCCACCCCTTCCGCACCCAGCCATGCTGCACTCCTGCCAACCCCTGGGCTGTGCTGTGCCATGGTGCAGGCAGGTGGTGTCAGCTGCTCCTGGGGGGTTCAGGTCACAGTGCAGCCCAGAGGCTGCAGGCAGCTTGCATCGACTGCTCCCAGAACTGCTGCAGCAGGGGCTGGGGTGAGCAGGGACAAGTTGCACCTTGCCCTCTGGGGTTCCACTTGTTCCCACTCACCCCAGCCCCTGCTGCAGCAGCCCTGGGAGCAGCTGATGCCACCTGCCTGCACCGTGACATGGTGCAGCTCAGGACCTGGGGTGAGTAGGGATGAGCGGAGCCTTGGGGGGTCAGGGCATTGCGCAGCCCAGCAGCTGCAGGCAGCTGGTGTCAGCCACTCCCAGGGCAACTGCAGCAGGGGCTGGGGTGAGCGGGGACAAGCTGTGCCATGCTCTGTTCCCCCTCACCCCAGCCTTCTCTGCAGTGACCCTGGGAACAGCCGACACCAGCTTTGGAGGGAACTGTAAGTGGATGCGGGGCATAGGCAGCACAGCTCTTGCTGCTCCATGCACCCTGGGAGGGCTACGGGCTGGGGGGCTGTGCCGGACGACTGTCCTGAGCGCAGATCCAGGGGCACGCGCCCCCCCCGGAAGAGCCAGGTGCAGCCCCCCAACCTTCTTGGGGTGCACATAGCAGCAAGAGCCACAGCCCCCGTCCTGAACCCACTGACGGTTACCTCCGCTTTGCTCCCTGCTGCAGCCCCAGGAGCGGCCAATGGGTTGAACCCCGCCCCTTCCCTAGTGCCAGCCTTTCTTCCTCCGTACCACACCACTGCGGGAATGTATTATTATTTTCCCCGATCTGAACCAATTTTTTTTTCTTTTCTTCCTTTTATCCTGATTTCAACCCGGGCTAAAAAATTCCTGGATTTTGTTTTTTGAAAATAAAAACTGAAAATGCGGAACACTATAAATATACCTAAATTCTGTGCTGAATCAAGGAATATGTCTGAGAATATAGATATATTTTTAATTAGGCCAACAGTTTTGACAGGAAGTTTTAATTAACCAATATGCATGACACTGACGTGCATGAGGAATATGTAGCTTTGTGGAGGAAGCTTAGAGAATGATTTACCCTGGATTATGTTGTTTCTCAGATTTACCTAGCATTATAGTCATTTTGAGTTCTGCAAAATTGTCAGTGCTGCGTAGGTATAGCTTACTGGTCTGACAAACGTATCATTTAAAGATTTTCCTTCCCCAAAAGCTTTTAGGGTGTCTATACACGTGTTCCAGGGTGGAGGGGGACACTTTAATAAGAGTGGGTCCAAGAGCCGCTCTGATTAAAGCATCTGCAGTGTCATGTGTATTAGTGCCCTGCGATTCAAAATTGCAGTGGAGGTGCTTGAACTAAAGCTCATTTGAGCTTTAGTTCAAGCACCTCTGCTGCCATTTTGAAGCTCAGAGACCGTGAATAGACATGACATGGAGGCTGCTGGAACGGGTTAATTAATACACTGATTGATTGGTTAATCAATTGAATCTGCTGTGCTGCTTGCAGCATGTGTGTAGGTGGCTTAGACATTAGCTCTTGGTATGTGATAAATAGTATTTCTTCTTTCCAGGCAAAAAAAATAAGTCAACTGTATGTATTTCCATATAATCAAATTTATGTTTAAAAAATACACATGCATCATACCTGCAAAGTGTCTGAATATACATCCTTTGATGCAAGAAACAGAAGACTAATCCCAGCTCTAAGAGATGTATTCTCTATAAAACGGGGAAGAAATAATAATAATAATAATAATGGGAAATGCTTTGATAAATCTACAGGACCAGAGGTGGTCTTTGTTGTATTATCTTTACCTAAGTAGTACTGTGTTGTGCACCATTTTAAATAAGTTAAGTATTAAGTTGCAGATATCATTATTCTGGTAGTACAAGAACAACTACAGAATTCATTGCTTTAATATCTTCCCTAGTTAGACTTTACTGCCAATTATTATAGTCTTTAATGAGGATATGGGAATGCAAACTGATCTCTTTAGACTGAATGCTTCTGAAATAAAGGGAGCTATTATGGTTGGGTGATACATTTCAGAACAGCAGTATTCAGTTACGATAAAAAAAGTCTCATCTTTTAAAATCTTCAAAAACAAGCATGGGACAAATATTTCCAAAATAATTCAATGTTTGTGGAAGGTTTTTATTATAAACCGTATCCTTTGTATGCATACTAATGTAAATTTAAAAAGCAGCCATATACAGACATCAAAGTGTTCTAATTTCTTGATGTTAATCATAAGAGAGATGTCTTAGTGGCTTTTTTATGTCATCTGAACTCTCAAGTGGAATATGCAGCATGATTGGAGTTGTCTAACAAGGCTTCAGTGACCAAATATTTTCTACTAATGTATATAAAGAAGTTCCCTGTGTTTGGGGGGCCTTTGTTTTCTCACACATGAGACAAACACCCCCTCCATTTCTACCACCAGCTGAGTATTCAAGCTATACAGTAATTTCAAAATAGTAATGGAATAAGGTTCACAAGGCTATAGGGGAAGTACTTAATGAACAGTTTAACTCTTCTGGTTTTCAAGCAGCCAAAAATGTTACTCCTGTGTGATAGTAGAAAACTAACTGCTGATTATTTTCTGATTCATTGCAATGTTAATATCCTCAAAACGGTATTTGGGGTTTTCTTGCTGTGCTGGTATGATCTCCTATTAGTTTCCTAGCACCACTTGTAATAAATAACGTATTTTTTAAAAATAAATTTCTATGGAGATGGGTCCAAATCCTTCATGAGCACCCCCAGAGCTAATTGCAGGATCAGGATCTTGGTTAGGTTTCATTTTCCCATTCAAATCTCAGTTGGCATTGTACGTGAAAATCTACTCCATAGGCTCTCAAAGGTCCCCTAAATGCTTATTAACAAAGCAAACAGCTACCCAGCCCACTATCACAAGTGATGCATTCTCTGCAACGTGCCTTTTACTGCGTCTGCACACCATAACTGTCTTAAATTAAGCTGCCAGTGACACTGGTATAATTACGTCAGTACAATTAAACCTCCCCAGGGTAAGTGTGCTGCATGTATGGTGATAGCCATGCTTGCACTTGTGCAGCTTCTTCACCACAGGAGATTTCTGTAATATAGTCAAGGCCCTTAGCTATGCACGGGCTAAGAGCAGTTTTTACTCATTGAGATGAAATGCAAAGCTGTATTTTTGTTCCTGAAATAAGTGGACTGTAAATATCTCAGTGCATCCAGTCAGGCACCTGCTGTCCAGGGCCAGAGAGCGCAGTTGTTGCATAGTCACTTTCTGAGCTGAGTCCTATTTAAAGTCAGCGAACATCTGTGCAGGTATGAAAGAATGTACAATTTCAGCTTTGGCTTTTTTTGTTCTTCAGGTTAACTTGCTGAACTCAATTCATGACAATTTCCAGCAGTAAGTAGCTTATTCTCTTGGAATCTGAGATTTCAGATGAGCCAGTTAAAAAGTGGCGTGGGATTTGTTTAAAAAAGTTGCAGGATAATATTTTTTCTTCATTTAAGCTTTGTATATTTTGAAAGCTAATGACTGGTTTGATTAAGTTTGTTTTTTTTTTACACAATTCTAATAGGCTTATGGTATAAATTGGTTTAATGATGATGATGATATCTCATTTAAAAGCCCCATGTGGAATATACTGGTTAATTCTTTTTTTATATTGTGCTGAATTGCATTAAAGTTATCTCAGACCCTTCAAACTCCGTTGGTACCAACAGACACATATTTTGAATATTTTTCATTGTAATAGGATCCACAGACCTGTTTTTTGAGTGATGAGGTTCCTTTGTAGATTGGTCTAGTCACTAAGAAAGTGTACCCGTGTTTAAGGTATGCAGGTTGTAGTGGTATTGGTCTAGAGGAAAAAGCAATCTGGGCTCATGGGAGAGATGATATCTTTTTATTAGACCGGCCAGATTTTTGCCCAAAAGCTTGCAATTAAAGAATTTTTTTTGCAAAAATCTTTTAGTTTAATAATAAAAAAAAAATCTTCTTTCCCATGAGCCCAGATTGCTTTTACTCATGTTTAACAGTTCATTTAGGCAGTCTATCTTTAAAGGTAAAATATAGGTATCTAAGATCATCATAGCTGTAGATTTAGCCAACAAAACCCTGCTTAGAATACTTACCAGCATTTCAAATACATTCCTACTTTTCACATAAGCTCCTTTTGCACAATGTTTAGTTTGAGAGCACAATTTCTATCAGTGAATGAATTCTGATTACTACTGTACAAAATGCTAGAGGAGGAAACAATCTTTCATGCTGCTAGGGTTATAAACTGAGCTGGGAGTAGATCCTGATGGTGCTATGATAGTTTACACCAGCTGAACATCTGCACCTTCCTCTTCGTGATCACTGATCTTGGATTTTGCAGATATGCTTTTCTTTCAGTTTCCAGAAAAAAACAACAGCCTACAAGTACATATTGCTTTGGGTATATTTTGAAAAGCGCACACGCAAGATAGGCAAACCAGCTGTAGAGAGATAGCTGTCTTGTTGTTGCGTTATTGTTGAACTTCCTTCCCCTCTCAGTCAGTATCCATTTTCCAGAGCGATGGCCTCTTCAGGTTCTCGCGAGCAGTTTCTGCGGCAGATGGAGCAGATCGTAGAAGGAATTAAACAGAATCGAATGAAGGTTAGATGCCATTTCTTTCTTTCTTTGACAGAAACTTGGAATTATTTCAGAAAAGCCTCTTGGCTTGGTGTGGGGACGGGAGATGGAGAAACCTGTGAAAGAAGGTGCAAATTAATTAAGCATCTGACAGGTTTTATCATTTCATGTTTCTTTGTGTCCCCAAAAGAGAGTTTGCAGCTAAACATTTTAGTGATTAGAACAGAACAAGATGATACTTTCAGCAGCTTTGTCACTACCAGCAGCATGTACCACTTGGACTGTACAAAGACTTAAACAACATAGATCAGTCCTTAGAGCCTGACTCAGCACTAAGATCAGCAGGAATTTTCCCCTGGACTTGCCTAGTAGCAGAATCAGGCCTCGGTGGACTTTTCTTTTAGGTGAGCGCATATGCATACAATTCCCAAGGCAACAAGAGGCTTTTGCTATAGCAGAAGCATAGCAGGACCTGAAGAGCTCCCAGGCAAGCTGAAATACAGAAGAGACTGTCCTGAGCACGTTTATAGAAAGTTGCTTGGGGTTTTTTTTGTAAATTTGGTGTCCTTATAGCTACTTGGGATTTTTTGCCCATTTCACTTTCCCTGTGTTTTGTTTCTTTCAAATAGCAATTCCCCAAAATACTATAATGCTCGCCATGGTGTCAGGCTAATTAGTTCAGAACTGACATCGTAATAGAAGTACTCTCTGTGGTTTCCTGAGCCAAGAATCGTGTGGCGTCATGATTGTAATTCTGTTCTTCAC
Source organism: Alligator mississippiensis (assembly GCF_030867095.1). Lineage (NCBI taxonomy): Eukaryota > Metazoa > Chordata > Crocodylia > Alligatoridae > Alligator > Alligator mississippiensis. Next base: position 242,264,256 of record NC_081827.1, on the reverse strand, counting down.
TTCGTTTGAAACCTGAAGTATGACAGAGTGTAAAGGAAGATGCTGGCTCAGGCAGTCACATCCTGAGAGTGCAGACTGTCCATGCTGTGTCTTTGTTCTTGCAATAAATAACCACACAGGGGTTCCAGATACAAATGCAATGGCCCTATGGAGAGCAAATGTGCCTGCAGTGGAATTTGTGTAATTACCCCCAAACCTATATCCTATCAGTCAGAAACATGCAGCTTTAAAATATTTATTTCCACAATCTCAATGAATGACTCGATCAAATTATCTTGGTGGGCTTTCTCAAGGACCGGCACAAATAATGGGTGTGAAGTTCTTCTGTGAAAACAGAATTCATTATAAATTGTTGTACCTGGTGGGGAAGGAGTTTGCTCTTTGATGGTAGGGACTGGAAGGGCTTGAGGTCCCTTCCAGCCCCTACCATCTATGAATCTATGGACTTCAGGGTTAAAATCCAACCACAGTTTCTGACTGGGTTTTAAAGTTTCTGGAAGATTTTTGCTACAATGAATCATAGAAAATTAAGGCTGGAAGGGACCTGAGCAGGTCTAGTCCAACTTGAAGCAGGACCATCCCCAACTAGATCATCCCAGTCGAGGCTTTGTCTATCCAAGTCTTTAAAGCTTCCAGGGTTGGAGATTCTATAACCTCGCTGGGTAACCTGTTCCAGCGCTTTATCATCTTCCTAGCGAGTTTTTTTTCCTAATATCTAACCTAAACTTCCCTTGCTGCAGCTTGAGCCCATTGCTCCTTGTTCTGTCATCTGTCACCACTAAGAACAGTCCAGCTCCATCCTCTTTGGAGCCACCCTTGAATTGAGCTCCTATATAGTATTGGTACCTTGCTGCTTTCCACAGCAGAAATACCTGTCCTGGTGGATGGACTGATCTCAAGCACTAAGCACTGACCAACATTTAGAGTGCTACGGGAGCCCTTTGGTTAAAAAGCAGCACCTGAATGCAGCATGCCTCCACATTATGAGCAAATTCCTATGTCAGTCAGGTAGACAGATGCAGAATACATTCTGACCAGTGGGTTACATATGGTCCTGTTGTCTTCCAGGATCTTTCCTCAAGGCAAATTATTTTGTCCTGAGATAATCTCACCAGGGGGATTTGTGTCTAGCTAATGATCTAAACATCATTGCAGACAGCTCCTTTTTATTTTGCAATTTAAAAGAAAAGACACGAAAGAATTGGAAGCAATAGCTGCTGCGTCTGAAGCTCTAATCTTGTTTTGTAGATGGGGCGATGAGAGTGCTATGGAGTGACTGAGTACTGTTTTTAAAGAGCAGCCCTGAGCCTTATGCTTAGATATAGTTTCAGATTGCCAAGCAGAGTGGCCTCCTGCAGACTGCTTTTTAGATGTCAGAAGAATTAACAAGCCCGTAGGTCAATAACAAGCATCTCTTCGAACAAGACTTCATTCAGGCTAAAGAGGTTAATAGATGACACAACCCTCATTCTTTGCCTCTCCAGATCAGCACAGGTTTTGTAGTGATCACTGAAGTTTCTTGTCTTGCTCTTCTGAGCAGATGAAAGTGATTACTGAAGGTGGTTACTTTTAGGAGTGAGCTAATTTCATCACAATTCCTGAGCCCCTGACCTTCCACATAGCCATTCCTTCCCGAGTATAATTTGTATTTGCCTGTCTCCCTTGTGGCTAAACAAGTATTCCTTGTTTAGCCATTTGGGGTCTGAGTCTCGCACTGAGAGCGTCTCGTGTTAGGTGTTCCACTCCTTCAAATTAGTGTAAGTGCCAACTTTAAGGTCCTTTTATTTGGGCAGAGCACTGCAAAGGAAAATAAGACTTACTCTTCCTCTGATCACCAACAATATGCCTGTTGCATAGAACGTGTGTCAGTATTCGTTGTTAAACATTTGTATAATAGGCCTTAGATGTTTATAAGATTTTACAAAGAGAGTATAGGTAGGTTTTTCACCTACAGTGATTTAAAATCCAAATCAGATTTTGACCTGACCAATACAAAGAAAGGCCTTTGTCTAAGGAGGAGGGATGGAGGTTTACTGTAGTTCACATCGTGTTTAGTTTCTCACTGTTTTTAACAGTATTATTTTAGTTCAGGAGGTTTGCAAGGCCTTCAAGAGAATAAGGAATAAGTGGCTATCTGTAAGGACCTACTTAAGTCTCAGTTTCACGGATTTCATAAAAACGAACAATCTGGGATTGTCTGTGAAATGGACAACATCAACAGCAACGAAAACTTAATCAAATAAAATGCTACCTCCTCAGTGGGAACGAGTGGTCCTTGCTACTGGAAGAAGTAGGCATTGGCTGGCAGAGCAGCACGGTATATTTGAAATACTAATGCGCTTTCTAAAACCGTTGTGGCTGACTCTTAGGTTGAGGCTAATTTAGCGTTTCTGCTAAATTTTTCAGACTCTAATATCTTTTTTTTAATGAAGTAGAAAGATGAGGGAAGCTTCAGCTATTACACCAATACCCTTTTGTTTTTAAAAATGTTTAATTTTACTAATTTTTCTCTCTCGTTTGAACACCAGTCAGTAAACCAGACAATTACCCCACAAAGGTTTCTACACTTTAGCCACTCTGAGGGGTCCTGTTGATTCTCAATGGAGAAAACGAGGAAGATATAGGACCCTCTGAAAAGTGAGGCCCTGAAAGTTCCTTCTGTTGAAGGAAGGAGCAAGCTCCATTACATGTCTTATGAAGCCTCTTTCCTAAAGGTTGTGTGGAAGTGCATGTGATATTTCTAGCTCTCGTACTATACGTTTTCTTTTGTGCTTTATTCATGTTACCCACAGATGGAAAAGAAGAAGCAGGAAAACAAAATGCGAAGAGACCAGTTAAATGATGAATATTTGGAGCTGCTAGAGAAACAGAGGCTTTACTTTAAAACAGTGAAGGAATTTAAGGAGGTAAGAGCTCTGTTGTTTGTGTGGACAGAAACCATTTGAGCTACCTAAACATCTGTTCAAAATCAGTCTTGAAAGCCAGCCCACTCCAAGACATAAACCTTCCTATTGGTAAGAAACACCTTTCTAGAGGTGTTTGCTCACTAAGAAAGACTTTGACTTCTGTTTAGCCTTCTGAAACCTGCTTTGAGCTGTTTCTTACAGAACCCTGGCCTTTCCTTTGGAGAAAACCTGATCTCATCTTTAGTTAGCCTTCTGTTATCACAGGAAACTGGCCAGTATTATTATTAGCACTCTTATTCTGTGAACATGGCTAATAAGCTCTCGACATTAGCACATGAACTGTGATATTGAAAGGTTTGCCATTCATCTCATTAACTTAATTGAGCAGAAACCTCATTGAGCAGAGAAGCATAAATTAGTTTTCAATAACAAGTACTGTCATGACTTGTTAGAGTAGACCATAGGCAGCCACTGATTTGCCTAAAAGTTAAAGGCAGTCTTAGTGGCTAATTGCAGGTAGTGGGATTTTCAGAAGCACTTATTTTCATCTTAATTCTCTTACTATTGCAGTCATTGGTAGCAGTGCTAGGCCAAGCAACTCTTATTAGTAAACTTATCTAAAGTTTTATCCACATACTCATTTTAGGCATAATAATAACTACAGTGATTCAGTTAAAGATATTTGTCACATGCATTTGTACTAATGTGTGGATTTAAGCTAATCAGAGTCATTCTGCCATTTTATCTTCCTTTCCCCCAAAGAAAATAGATCATTTTTGTGCACTTCATGCTATCTCATCCTATGCCTAGGTATAAATTCCTTGGGAGTACTGATCAGTATGCTATGTTGGAAAGACTTGGAAAATATGCGGACTGAATAGGGCGAGTCCTCTACTGATAATTCTTCAGTAAAAATCTGTGTAATGTTTTCCTAGCCCAACCAGGCTATCATGATGTTTCATTGACCATCAGCTAAATTTTGCGAAGTGTTTTGGGACACTAGTACAGAAGCGGTTATGGAAGTAGAAACTCCTACCTGAGTAGAGCACTGAACGTGGCTTTACTATGAAGGAAAAATGAAAATCTTAAGCTAAGAAACTAGATGAGAAAGTCATTTGATATATTTATTTACTGTGTATAATAAGCTTTAACATTTGTTGACTTACAATTTAGGAGAGCACTTGACATTTCTGAAGAAGGATGTGTGGGGTTATTTGTGCCAAATGTTCACAGTTTCACAGCTGTGACTGCCACAATATCTGATTCCCGAGTGAGGGGTTTATTCATAGTTAATAAGGATTGTGTGTAGCACACACAGAGTTAGTTTCAATAATTAAGTAATCCTTAGGCAACTCGGATACCAGGATAAGAAATGTCCGTGCTGGACTGGTATCAAAGATTTGAATCAACTGCAGTTCTCTAGTGGAATTCTCTGCAGACCCATGAAAGGGAATTGAATAATGCAGAATAGAGGTGATGGAGACGTGTGCAAGGAACTGCATTAAGATGAGGAAAGAAAGGCAGAGTCTTGCTAATCTGGTCAGTACTTCCCCAAGGCACTTGTTACGAGAACAACAACAATATAACAATAGCATGCTGACACGTGGCCCTTGTGATAAAAGAATCTGTCACGGGCAGAAGGAATGCAAAAGTTTTGCTGATTGTAAATGACACTGTACAAGTTATATGTTGTATAATTTTGTCCTGGATGTTTTTCTCTGGGTGAAATAACAGAGGAAATGGAGAGTCTTGTGTCAAAGCATTGTGAAAGTACTGGTAATATTTCATTTTATTTTTACCTTGAGTTTCTATCATTCTTCATAATGTGCTTGTATGTGCTCATTAATGCCTGTTGGAGAAGGGTTACAAAATATTACTGCCATGCAGAAGATCTTTAGGTTCAGGTGTTAGGAAATGGCATTGTCCTTTTATTTGCTGTGTCTTTTTTTTCTCTTGCATTCTGTGTCTCTAGGACACGGGCAGGGCCTGCTTAATCATTTGTGTGACTACAGGAGGAGTTTATATTTTCTGCAGTAATTAAGTTTCCTTGGAGAATGAGCGAGCCCTCCCTATCCATTGTCCCTGAGGGAATTCTGCTCCTTGACACATTCCCTTGTTTTAACCTGCAGTGTGATGTCAGCATTTTATGGAACAGAGAAACATGTATACATAGTTCTTGTCTTTGCATAGAGTTGGTTTTTCAGCAAAAGGGGATTCTAGATCATGTATAGGTAATCTTCATTGCAAATTAGTAAACCAAAAAAAAGTGGATTTTATAACTAACAGGATGTCAAAGATAATGTGGAAGCGATTGGCAAGCTACATCACCACCTGTAATAAGATCTTACTATTGGATCCAAGTTATGGATGAGTCTAAATAAGCTACAGCTCATTCTCCACAACCTGCCTTAGGTTGAAAGGCTGACAGGAGTGAAGATTGGTTGTTCCCTTGACTAAGATGGTTAAGGGCTTATAACCATTCAGGGAGGAGATCTGAATAAACAGGATAAGTTTAATGTAGTCATTCCCCAACTGCTTCACCTGACCCTGGCTTGTCACCTCTTCTCATAAGTTTAGCAGCTCAAAAGAGCCACAAAATAACCCGAGGAGGTAAATAGGGTTTATCTTTATGTTCCTTTCTGCTAGCCCTTGTGCTTCAGGGGACTTTGGTTTGGCCTGAATGTATGTACCCCAATTATTACAGTTAATATTGAAAACTTATTTCCTGGCTTTTGTCAACAGGAGTGCCGTAAGAATGAAATGTTGCTGTCCAAGCTGAGAGCCAGTTCTTCCTGAAAAACTCTGTCCAGTGAATTTTATACTTGATTGTTCAATCCATAAATTGAATACCTTTTGAGAAGTGGCATTGATGACTGCAATGTACATATATATAAACTGCTATAGAGGTCTTTTTCTTTTCAATATGTACTGTTCCACATTATTTCATTTAATGGCTGTATTATTCATTATCACCTCCATTACACAGTAAAGAGTTAAAGCAGCATAGCAAACTAGAAATATTGTCTAATGTTATTTATTTGTTTTCTCACAATAAGGGTGATGGGATTATTTTGTACTTTGGATTTAACTGCACTAGTTTTAACTTCAGGAAAAAAATATATTCTCAGTTTGTAACACAGTTGGAAAAATGAGTTGAGACATCATAGAGAGTATAGAAAATAGAATAAAGTGATCCTTTTAGCCAAAGTAACACATAGAAAATGACTTATTTCACCTGCTAAGAAAATAGATTCACTGTGATAAATACACATTCTAGCTAGAATGAAACTCTAGGCAATAAAAAGGGATTCCTGATGGTTAAGAAAATGTTAAGAGAAATTTTGAGAAAATGCAGACTTAATTTATGTATTTCCCTAGTGTAAACTTAAAGAGTCTATATTTTTGTACATACTTCTGTGAAACTTCATCTTGCATTATCTATATATATATGTATAAGAGAAAGAAGGAGCAGTTAAATTACTAGTTCCCAGGCACAACAGTTTTTTTAATCACTAGAATCATATCTCACTGTCTGGCTTGAAAAATGCACCTATAAAAATAAATTCCAATTCAGCTCTTAATTTGGAAAGATTCAGATCCAGACCTTCTCCTCTGGAAGCCAAAGTAACTCGTTAGGCCATGAAGAAGCCATTCCAGATGAAGATTTGGTCTTGTAAGTTTAGAAAACTTTGAACACTTGACTTAGCAGTTTTTATATCTGTGTACAGTATTTTATAATTCAAGCAGCTTCTTTTTTGTACAAAACATCAGGTTTTTGGACTAGACTTGCTAATGTACAACACATTCTCTTTTGCCGAACAACCTCAAGTTCTTACTTTTTTCCCCAGTAATGATGATGACAATGCTGTTAGATTACTTACTGTGGCAGGTGAATAAGAAATAAAAAGCTGTTTCAAATCCAGTGATCTGTAGTGATGGTAACTCTTTTGCTTTGGTAATTGTCATGCATAGGAGCTTTTACTGACCCGTGTAAATGCTTAATTGTAGTTTCACAGATAGGAGTCTTAGGTGCTACTTCTTTACTTTTACCAGTTATTGGTTGTGCAGGTTCGGAATTTGTGCAAAGAATAACAGCCGGGGCATGTGAAAAGGGTACCATAATGGCATAGGTTACCTTATTTCAATGGTCAGCAACCTTTTAAGGCTTTGGGCCAGATTGACCCAGCTTGGATCAGAGGCAGGCCAGTGTGTAGGCAGGTGGGGGCACTAAGACCTGCAGTTTCCCCACTGTTGACATGGGGAAAACACCCGCTGCTGTTGCTTCTGTCCAGAGCCCCATAGCCATGGGCCAAATGGATGTCTGAGAGATGTAGGTTGCTGATCCCTGTCTTACTTAAGTGTTGGTACAAGATGCAGAATACATGGCACAGAAAAGAATGCTTACACAGTCATCACCAAATAAAGTCCCTCATTGAAGTCATTGTCAGGATTTGAACCCTTCATATCCGGTGCCATGAAAACTCTACTGGATTTTAAAGCAAGAAGTCTTTATCAGGGAGTGGAAGCTTGTGTGCTGCAAGGTCAGTGATATTCTAGCTGAGAAGTGCTATAAGCTTTTTCTGAACCATGGGAGAGTACAATTCAGTACAGTATACCAACTTGTTAACAAGTCTTTGCCTTTTGAGACCATTTGAAACATTTTCCTGTATTTCTTGAGGATAAACTATAAAAAGAAGTGCAATTGCTGTGGCTGGGACAACATGCTTATTAACTCCTCCATACTGACTGAGTACATAGGTGGCTGAGTACATAGAGTACATAGAGGCTGCTATTTGTGTATGTGTTTTAAAAATTAACTTTAACCTGAAATGGCTGAATAATTGGGTGTGAGGAGGGAGATGGAGAAGAAAAGCATGTATTTAAATATCTGAAGAAGAAATTTTAAAATCTAATATTGGTTGTAAACATATTTCAGCCAGGGCAGCCTTAGGACATAAGTTATAAGAAAGCTACTTACTTTTGCATGTTGTAAATAATATCTATGTATGGATTTTTTGTTGTGTTTTTGTTTTGTTTTGTTGCCTTCACCAGAGTTTTTAATCTAATTCTTATGCTGGTAAATTAAATTATTTAGGTACGTTGATGGTAACATTGTGGAGTCATAATGATTATGTACCATTATAACAGTTACCAGTGATAATGGTTATTTGCTTGAAACTTCTGGATCTGAAATATTTGCAAGATGTCTTTTTTAATTGGAAGGAATATTTCTTAAAGCAGCAGCACATTTGCTGAACTGAAGAGCAGAAATTGTAAGATGATAGATGTTTTAGTGGGTCTTACAGACAAGGAAGAGCAGGTGGACGGGTGTCTTTGAATAGGTGAGTTTCAATTTAGATCATGACTACTCTAAAAATTAAAATAGTACAGCTGTTTTGCGTACTACATTTTTGCATATTTTGCATATTACTGTTGCACTTTCTTATTCTATTTAAATATTGTATTTCTGTTTGTGTTGCAGAATAAGCAAATGTAATTTAAAAAGCACTAGGCAGTCAGGTGGCTGGTTGGGCTTGCTTTCAGCTAATGACGTGCTGGCATATATCTGTCTTGCTTTGTATGTAGGATGATTTGGGAAATGCTTGAAATTTTCATAGATTTCATAGACATTAGGGCTGGAAGGGACCTCGGAAGATCAAGTCCAGCCCCCTGCCCCAGGGCCAGGAGGTCAGCTAGGGTCAAAGAATCTCAGCAGGATCCTTTGTTCTCCCAGCTTTATTTTCCTTGACAACAGTGCATAATTGCAAAGGACTTGAACTAGAAGATACCAGTGCTCAGGGAGGTAATGAATTGTTTCAGTGCATGTCAGGATGGGTTTGTTCGCATAGCCATAGTACCACACCCTGCAAAAGAACGAAGTGCCCTCAACTCTCACAGATTTATCACTCACCTCTTCAAATACAGGTCCAAACTTCCTTCTTTGGGTGAAAGCAGGTGATTCAGTTGATGCATACACTTATAGCCAACAGCTGTGGGAGAGCAAGCTGTAGGTTAGCATTCCAGCTCCAACTGGTCAGTGGTGGAGTTGCAATGGGGAGACTTCATTGGTATACACTCACTTGTTTGATTGGGTATGGAGTAACATTTCTTTGCTTTGTCCAGCTTTAGAGTGTTGTTTTCTTGTTTATACCCCACGATGCAGGCTTTCTATGAGAGTAAGGAAATAAATTATCTTTGAGTGTCAGGAGAAGATAAATAGTAACCATACTCTTTAGCTTCTCATCTCTAGGGTTGAGAGAGGTTATAGGAGAAGAAAGGCAATGTATAAAGGACACTTGACCTGATAGGCAGAGTGAGGGAACTGTGTTGCATGTAAGTTTGAAAAGCAAAGACTTAAAGCCTATTAACTACCTTTTAGAGGGTCTAATCTAAAAAGAAGAAAGAAATATTTTGAGTCTTTGAAAATAGCAGGGCAAGGAGTGATGACCTGAAGCTAAGGAAGGGGAAGTCTAGGTAGACATTAAAGAAAAGTGCTGAATGGTAAGACTCCCTGAACAGCCAAGGAGACTCCCAAGAGATGTAGCTGAGGTGCTATTACTAGAAAGCGCCATGCTAATGTAGGTAAAACGGTGGGAAGTTGCAAGAAGCAGCTCAGCAAAATGCACATATGAATTAGATCGTCCCAGGGTTTGCCAGGATTGTGGGGCAGGGGGAAGGTCCAGATTTTTCTACAGTTGCCTTATTACAGGGTTTCTTTCACCCTGCTCTGAAACATCTGGTACTGGCTGCTGTAAATCAGGGTACCAGACTTGGAAAATGCTGTACTGGCTCATCTTGTATTTATAGGTGTCCAAAATGTTTAAGAAACAGGGGTGGGGGGCGGGCATAGTAAATACAAATAAGAATTATGAGTGTTCAAAAGATATATTTTACCAAGGTGCAAAGGCTTCTCTCTCTGATTCTTTTAAAGTATTCCATATTTTATTCTCTGGAGAGTGAAGGAGGCAGGGTGGAATAATTTTGAATGTTGTCCTCTGGAAAGTCAGCTTAAAAAATCCATGTGCTAAAATACGAAACCACAAGAGATCTCTGAATCAAAAATCTGAACTCAAAATGATTGCAGGAGGTGAGCGGGTGAAGCCAGTTTCTAGACTTCCTCATCATTCATGCTGAAGATACAGTCAACAACATTTTAAATAAAAATCACTTCCTTGAAATTCCATGAGTAGCACCAGGCTCGTGAAGTAAGACTTAAAAGATTTCTAGTAAAATTGTTTTATATTGGTAGATTCCTCCAAGGTTTAATTCACATTTCAGTAAATCTAATTATTTTGACTTGCTGATGTATGAGCTGCTGTAAAATATGTTTACGCTTGTTGTTTCAGAAGCTCTGGGATGCACTCTATTTGAACTTAAAACCCCCGCACTTTTCTGTTAGACCATGATAGCTACAGAACTTTGAAAGTTGTAACATGAGATTTTTTTTATGTTTGTTTATTGAGGTTTTGAATGAAATATTTGACATTCAGCAGACAAAAAGGCAAGTCAGCAAATGAAAAAGTCTGGACAGTTTTGGGGTTTTTTTTGTTGTATCTCAGTAAAAATGAAGTGCTGCACCAAAACAGGTCCATTTGAGCTAAAAAGGAAAATCTCTGGAATGGGGTTACCATGTGATTAAAGTAATTTTTCTTCCTCCCTTTTAGTTTGCTTTCTGAAATATGAGTCCTTGAATCATGCGGGTCCCCGTGGATCAAGCCACAGGTTCAGGAAAAGTGTGTGTGGTTTTGAATATGTAAAAGCATCCAGGAATATCTATAATGAGTCAATGATCCGTGTAACAAAGTAGCAACATGTGCCATGCTTTTGTCCTTCCAGTGCTGAGAATATGCTGGGAATCTTTCTATGTAATGTTGAATTACATCCATCTCTCGTAAGATCTTTCTATGTAATATTGCTTTTATAAACTTTTAAATTGGCATGCCCATTGTGTGCCCCTTCCTGCACTGTCTGGCCCCCTAGGTGCTCTATAGTCTGTGCATAGTGGCTAATTGGTGAGATCAGATTGAATGGAACTGTACATCCATGTGAGGCTTGCTTTGCATAGATGCAAGTAGCATTGGTGTCCACATCATGGTGGCAAATTGCACGGTCTCATCGCTGCCCATCAACTCCAGAGGCACTGAAAATGCCCCATAACAGTTACCCATGTGTCTGGTGTTCTTGAGAGCACCAGCTTGGGGTACCCCTAGGAACTACCTTCTTTTGTGGGGTGATATGCACAAAGCAGGAGCGGATAGTCCAGATTTACTGCCTCAGCAGCAAAACTGAGCTCTCTACTGCCACAGGAGAAATATAGCCTTGAAGCAAGGCTGCATCATCGCTCCGACACTCTTCTCAATGTTTCTTGCCGTGATGCTACATCTGATCACCAGCAAGTTCCCACCTGGAGTGGAGCTAAACTACTGAATGGATGGTAACCAGTTTAACCTCAGCCAACTCTGAGCCGAAACCAAGGCCACCCCAACCTCCATCACTGAGTTCCAGTATGCTGATGATGCTGTAGTGTGTGCTCCCTTAGAAGCAGACCTTCAGGCAATCGTTGACATCTTTACTGAGGCATACAAGAAAATGGGACTGATGATTAACTTTCAGAAGACTAAGATCCTCCACCAACCAACTCCTAATGAACAGTTCCCAGCTCCAGGAACCCAGATACACAGTGGGACTTTGGAGAACGTTGAGTGTTTCCCATACCTCAGAAGCCATCTCTTGCATGAGGCTGATGTTGAAGAAAGCCAACACTGCCTTAAACGTACATGTGCAGCCTTTGTACAGTTGAAGAAACAGGTGCTAGAAGATCGCAACATCAAAACCAAGGTCGTGGTTTATCAAACAGTTATGATCCCCACCTTCCTGTATGGAGCTGAGACCTGGACAACATACAGAAGACCTCTAAATTTCTTTTAGAAGTACCATCAACACTACCTGTGGAAGATCCTCCAAACCCAGCAGGAAGAGCGACGCACCAATGTTATCCTCCTCCTAGGTAGCTTTTGGTACTGCTGGCAGTCTAGTCAGAGGCAATTGAAGTTCAGTATGAGCCAGTTCCCTGGTTTTATACCCAACCCACACAGCTCCATACTACTTCATCCACACTGCTGGCAGTGAGTTCCTGGGGATACCCCAACCTGCTGCTCTCAAGAATACTAGGCACTCGCTCATGGTGCTGGGGCAGATCCAATGAGGGGTGAGGTGATGTACTGCACCCCCCCTTTCAAGCTTTGCTGTGGGAGTAGCATCTAGGGACACTTTTTAGCTCCCTGAAGTAGATTAGAATCCACCCCTCTTGGCATCCCCTTCCTTTCCTCTCCATGCTCAGAACCACTTCTCCCCCTCTCCGTTCATACCTCCCCTGCCAACCACTACTGCTGTTCCCAGCTGACCTGGGGACAAGGGGTCTCCGGTGCTCCTTCTGTCCTTCTGGATGGGGATCCAGGCTCCAGAGGTCAGCGGCAGTGGTGTTGGGCAGGTTCTCCCTTCCTACCCAGTTCCCCCAGGTGTTCTCCACTAGCCCAAGGACAGATATAAGGAAAGGGAATCCACCTATACCCCTCTAAATCCTGGCTCTGCCTGTGTGCTAGGGCATCTTCAGTGCCTTATTTCTGGAGCAACTTAAAGCTGTACCCAGATGTAGCTGTGTAAGCTGCAGTCACTACAGTGTAGACACCTGGAATCCGTTCACAGGATTGGGGTTTCTTGCATGTAGAAATCTTTTCAGGATGAGGCTGTATGTATGTGTTACCTTATTTTGTAAGTCTCTAGATCAGGCTTTTTTGCAAGAAGCAGCTAGTGATACTAAATGAATATAGTGAGGTACAGCTGTAAGGTCAGAACGGGGAGCCAAGAACTGGATTTCAACCTTCAGTTGGGTGAAGAACTGCTGTGTGACCACACTGCTGCAGTGCTGGGACTTGCTTTTAAACTTCTGGTATGCAACTCTGAAGGCCAGAAGCAGAATGGATGATAGCCCTCACTGGCTGCCCACCAGTTTAAGGTAAGGGTGAGCATATATAGTACAAGTACTCCTTGCTTAACATTGTCCCAGTGAACGTTGTTTTGTTATCACATTGCTGATCCAGTAGAGCACAGACTCGTTTAAAATCGTGCAATGTTCAGTTATAACATTTGGCCACTGCCTGCTTGCTAGTAGGTAACTACCGTGACATAATTGGATTCACTTAACATTGTTTTGCTTAAAGCTGCATTTTTCAAGAACATAACTATGACGTTAAGCTAGAAGTAGGAGTAGCTGCAGATACTAGTAACATTCCCTTTTTTTCCTTCCTTCCCCCCACAAATTCTTTGGATGTCTGTAGCAAACAGTGGATCCTGGTTGCACAGTATTGAAATCCTCAGTTCATGCAACTGCAGACTTCTTGGGTCCTTGGTACAGAACATGGCAATGCAATTCCACTGTGGCATTCAGTGCAAGTCTCTTAAAGAAATATGAAAGCACATGTAATAGCTAATAAGGCTGAAATAAATATTCTGAGTACTAGAAATAACTAGCCTGCTCCAAATTAGTCACTTGGATTTTGAGAAATAAATGACCACGTCTTTAACTCACTGCCAAATTGTTTCTTCAGAATAGCTATTTTCTCCTATTTAGATATGCAAAGTTGCACCATTCATCTCTGTTTATATGAGAGCCGTTTCCAAATGTCATTTAATCCACTAGTTCTCAACCTTTTTTGTACGAGGACCCATTTGTAAACATTGATGGCCAGTCCTGACCCAGTACCCCTCACTTCTGACCTGCTGCCCTCTACCTCCAACCCCTCAGTGTGTGGGGCAGGGGGGTGGGTATGTGTGGGGCATGGGGGGCCCCAAGCAGCCCCTTGCAGCCTGAAACTCTGCCAGCCTGCAAGGGAAAAGCCATGGTTTTCCACATTTTTCTTCTTTAAAGGACAATCCATTTTTAAAGTTTTGTTGACAACCCTTTCATATATTCTTGCAACCCGCTTTTGGGTTGCAACCCAGATTGAGAAACGCTGCCCTAATCCATTTCGAAGCTCGGGATAACAACACAGTAATAACTGCTTTGAGACACCGCAACAGGCACATGCTTGCTCGTCTGGACATGGCCTTGGAGTCTTCTAATCAAGACCAGATGGCTCTCTAAATGTTATAGCATAGTTCTGCAATGGTTATTGCATTCAGTACATGAATTACTGGGAAAAAGAATAGAAATGACTGGAATAGGATCTGGTTTGAGATCTGTATATTAGTAATGATTGACTAAAGGTTTTTGGGACATCCATTCTAGGCAAGTAGAGAAGGCAGAAACTGTCTTACAGAGGGACCATCTCTTAGTAGGTGCAGCATGTGCAAAATGGGTTCAAAGACTCAGATGAGTTCTCTAGGTGCTGCTTTTGTATTTTGAGAACTACAGAAAATTAATAAAATATGGCTCATCCCTTTTAATTAAACCCTTGAACACCTCTGGAGTCAGGTGAGCTAAGGCAAATAGTAAGAAAGGTGGTTGGTGCTTTTTGAATTTCATTCCTAATTTTTGTATAGTTCTACTTCTCTTCCTTTCTAATTTAGGTGTGAATATCAGGTACAACTTTGAGAGAAGAGTAGGAGAACCTGCACAGATTCTCTTCCAATGCATAAAGTGAAATAGTAAGCGGGCAGGACAAAAAGAAGACGCAGAAGTACTACAGAGAACAAGGAGAGCATTCAGTGTGTGGTTTGTGGATACCTGGATTCTACCCAGTGTGCTTGCTTGGACCTCCCCATAGCTTCTCAGTTTAGTGTTGTAAGCCTGAGCCATCATTTGAAGCTTCAGTCTTCTGTTGAAACTATAATGTATTGAAGACTGTGCTCCAGATTCTCAAGGGTATTTATATGGCTAATTCCTCTTCCACTGGTGTTAAGCCAGTGGTTCTCAACCAGGTCCTGCAAGACCCTTTCAAGGGTGCTGTGGTGTGGGTGACACCACAGCTGCAGCCAGATGGAACTGTCCTGCTCAGGAAGTACGCGCAGAGATGGACTGGGAAGCAGTTGTGGCCAAAGCAGGCACCACAATGTATTACACTTACCTATTGTGTCTCTCTCCTCACTCAGTTCAGCGCAGCACAGCCGTGGCCTCCAGATGTGTGCATGCAACACCATCAGTGAGTGATGCAGAGACCCCAGCAGGGCACAACTTGGCCCTAGCCCTAGGCAAGGGAAGTAGCAGGGCCTCTATCTCCTCCTCCCTTAGGATACCTGCAAGCCCTGGTCAGGGGGTCACCCCCATCCCTCCTGATTCCAGGCCAGGTTAGCCAGTTCTTAGATTTACCCAACAGGCATGGGCAGTTCGACTGGTGGAGACACCCTTGAAAGAGACGCTTCAAGTATTGTGTCAGGCAAGTCATATTATGGGATATATTTATTTATTTATTTATTTATTTGAGAGGTGAATATCAGAGAAGAAGCGCCATTTACGTTAAAGGATAATAGAAGATCAAAATGGTCATTAACAAATCGTGACACCGTGCAACAGCGATTCTCAACTAGGATGACACTATATTCAGAACAGTTGTGTGGGGGGTTCCTTCAGTCTATAACGGTTGAGAACCACTGGGTTAGGCACTGATGTACCCTTGATGGCGTAGCCCTTCGGGCTTTCCTCAGCTTTCATAGACAGGCTGGTTTCTTCCATGGTGTACTAGGCGGGAAGCTGCTGCTAGTCTGTACATAGTCCTTTGCTCACCTTAGGCTATGTTCTGCTTGAATGAGTCCAGTTTACCTTGATTATCTGAATAACATGTATTTGATTCCAAAGGAATCCCCTAAATTAAACCAATAGTGTCTGGCCACAGGCTGTATGGGAGTGAGATAACCTTGTTTGAATTCAGCTTCAATTAAGTGGTAAGTCTTGAACTTTAGAAATAAAAAGTTACCTCTCAAGTTAAAAAAACATTGTTTAAAAAAAAAAAAAGAGACAGGTGTCTATTTCTGCATCTGTCAGAAAATTAATGAGCCACATTCTGATTTTAATTCTATGAAAGGTAATTCTTCAGTTGGAAGGAACAGGCCATCAGGTCTATCCCTTGGCTCTATATTTAGGTCACGGCAGTGAACTTTTCATAGATTGTAAGGCTGGAAGGGACTTCAGGAAATCATTGGGTTCAGCCCCCTGCACCAAACAGAAAAGACACCTGGGGTCAGGTGACCCCAGCAAGGTGACTGTCCAGTCTCCTCTTGAAAATTTCCAGGGTTGATGACTGCACTACTTCTGGAGGGAGCTTATTCCACAGTCTGGACACCCTGACTGTGAATAAGTTTTTCCTAATGTTGAGTCTGAAATGGTCTTCTAGGAGTTTGTGGCCATTACCCCTGGTTTTCCCCAAGGGTGCTCTGGTGAACAGTTCTTCACTGACACTGTCTCTCACCCCATTCTCATTAATAAATTGAGTGACTGTGGCATTGATGCCTGCACAGTTGGATGGGTCAGAAATTGGCTGATAGGATGCACCCAGAGAGTGGTGGTGGATGGGTCATACTTGACCTGGTGGGATGTGAATAGTGGGGTCCCCCAGGGCTCGGTCCTGGGGCCTACACTGTTCAACATCTTCATCAACAACTTGGACAAAGGGGTGGAAAACACGTCCAGGTTTGCCGATGACACCAAGACGTGGGGAGAGGTAGGCATGCTCAAAGGGAGAGAGAGGCTGCAATTAGATTTAGACGAAATACAGAAGTGGGCGGGTGGTAATAGGATGAGCTTCAATGTAGGTAAGTGCAGGGTGCTGCACCTGGGGAGAAGGAATCCACAGCATACATGCAAGCTGGGGAGCTCCCCCCTTGTGAGCACAGAGGCGGAAAGGGATCTTGGAGTCATTATTGACTCCAAGATGAACATGAGCCGCCAATGCCAGACTGCAGTCAGCAAAGCCAACCGCACCTTGTTGTGCATCCAAAGATGCATCTCAAGCCGGTCCAGAGAGGTGATGCTCCCCCTCTACATGACATTGGTCTGGCCTCAATTGGAGTACTGCATCCAGTTCTGGGCACCATGCTTTAAGAAGGATGTGGCCAGCCTGGAGAGGGTCCAGAGGAGGGCCACCCGCTTGGTTGGAGAGCAACAAGGCAGGCCCTATGAGGAGAGGCTGAGGGACCTGAACCTGTTCAGCCTCAGCAAGCGGAGGCTGAGGGGGGATTTGGTGGCTGCCTACAAACTCGTTAGGGGAGATCAGCAGCAATTAGGAAGGGCCCTATTCCCCCCAGTAGCACTGGGGTGATGAGGAACAATGGCCAGAAGCTGCTGGAGAATAGGTTCAGGTTAGAGATTAGGAGGTACTACTTCACTGTTAGGGTGGCTACGATCTGGAATCAACTTCCTAGGGAAATGGTTCTCGCTCCTACCTTGGGTAAATTTAAAAAGAAGTTGGATGAACACCTGTCTGGGGTCGTGTGATCCCATCGTGTGCTCCGGCCAGTGGCGGGGGGTCAGACTAGATGATCTATTTAGGTTCTTTCTGACCCCCTAACTACTATGAAACTGAAATCAAGCCCTTGATGTACTCCCCTAAACTGCTACCAAGCTGTTTAAAGTAAAGCAAGTAATAGCTGGTCACTAGTTCTGCACCATTTTTATTGCTGTAATCTGATCTACAGACATTTAGTAACACTATTCTGGTGAAGCTAAAATATATATTTGTTGAACCCTCCTTCAAAAATACGGACCTAAATTCAATGCCTATGAAAAACTGTGCTAGGAGATCGTGGCTTGCTTTGCAGACTCTATGCAATCAGCAGCCTTATAGACGTCATTCTCATTAAGTTGATGACGCCCAGAAGACAGACTGAGCATGGGGCATCACAACAGGTAAGTGTTGTGATGATCAGTATTATTTGTCATGAATAGGCTGTGTGACTAGGTTTTTCTCTGTTCTGTTTGTGTTGGCTGCCTGAGTTAAATCAAGAGGCAAAAAAGGGGTATTCAAGACAGAATAGGAAAGGCAAGAAAATGACAGGTAAGATAACAATGGCTAGGTCCAGCCAAGCAGTTTGTCTTACCATTACAGAATCTGGCCTGAAGGAGAGAGGAAGGAGTTCTTCAGTGAGCTGAGAGAGGCTGTCCAGAATATGTCAATGAAAAGGTTGACAGAAAATTGTGCTGCGGGCTGTTCCTCTTGACTCAGAGAGAGGGAATAACTTGGACATTCCTGAGATGTGGATAAGGAAGCAAGGAAATACTATGTCTTATGCCCATGTACAGTGTGCTTTGCATGTATAAATGAATAAATAATGTTTCGAGGTTTTTTCCAAATAGGTTATTTTTTAATTACTTTGAAGGGAAATGAAACCCCAGTGTTGATGGTTGGTACCCAGAGGGCTGTAACCCACATCCTAGTCTGAGTGTGCACACTTCAGACTTGTGTCCCATGAGAGAGAAAGGGCAGAGGCTTGGCATCTGTGGTAGAGATGCCTCCTGGTTAGGGCAGTGATAAAGCTGGCAAACAGCAGATGTTTTGTAGCCTATAAGCCTGTTACACGTGGTGAACACAACGTTGGCACCCGTTAATGCTGTGCATTAGATTTCTGCCTGTAAAGTCTACTGGAGATAACAGTGCCTATAAACACTATTCATTCAAAGATGTTGGGAAGAGAGTCCAAACCTTGAACTCATCAGGGGTTCAGAAAACTGGGAGCATCAGCCCTCCTGAGCTTAAGTGCACTGCAAAGTTGAAACTTTTGAGACAGATCCTCAGCTAATATAACCTGACGTCAGTGGAGCTGTGCAGATTTACAGCAGCTGAGAATCTGGTTCCCAAACTCCACTGAGTAACCCAACGGGATGACCGGCCTTCATTTAACTCAATTCCAGCTAACCGTTAATGCCTCTAATATTAATCTACAGCCGTGAAGTGCTGCTTACTAGTTTGTATGTAGTCCTTTGATCACCTTGGGCTATATTCTTCTTGGAATTAGTCCAGTTTACCTTATTTGAATAAAAGGCATTTGTTTCCAAAGGGATCCCCCAAATTATACCAGCATCATAACTAAACACCACTTAATTGGCATTTTTTCCAAGTGCCAACTGCCTGCTGTGACTGTTAGTTGCCAGTCGATAGAAATCTTCTGCATGGCAGCAGTAGTTGGCTGGATACGTTTAGTCAGGCTAGGGTTGACTGTCACGTGCTAAATGATTTTAGTTCTTTGCTTTCAGAATTGAACACAAATCAAATCAGACACTAGCAAAAGGGAAGTATCCACCCCTTCAGCCTTCTTCTTTCTTCAGGACAGCCTCATAGCAGCAGACATGCTTTTCAAAGGGAGAGCATTAAGCGTTCCCTCATTTTGCATCTCAACGTGTCATCAGTGTTCTTCCATGCTACTAAATCCCTTTAGGTCGTCGCTGCACTTCATAATTGTGTTTCACAGGTACACATTTCCTCCAGTAAGCCAGCCTCCATTCTTTTACCTCTGTCTGACAAAAAGGTTCTTCAAGGCATTGTTGTAATTTTTGTTAAACGCTGTATAAATAAGAGGATTAAAGAAAGCGTTGGAGTAGCCGAGCCAAAGAAAGATGCTTTTCCAGATGGGTGGGATGTTGCAGGAACAGAGGGGACTTATTCATTCTGTGATAAAGAAAGGTATCCAGCAAAGTACAAAAACTCCAATTAAGATGCCAACCATCAAAGCCGCTTTTTTTCTCCTTCTGTTCCCTCCATGTTTCTCCATCTGTCTGGAAAGTGATAGGTGCATGACGAGCTGTAAACACCATCTGCGCTTCCTGCGAAGCTTCCTTCACCTCGAAACAAAAGCAAATATGGATTCTTACCAAGACAATTTGTTTGAGTAAAGTATTATTTTTAAATGACAGCACATCTGTGTGCCTATTCCAAATAGCCCAGACTCCGTTCTCTGTATGCGGCCAGAAAATGTCACAGCGTGCCAAAATTACCACACTTCTGATTACATTTGGAAAGGCTGAGCCTGACCCAGGAGCAAAGGTAACAAAGAAATAGCCAGGGCCCTGGGAATTCTGGAAGCTGGTTTTCCTCTCAAAGGATGCACGGGTATGAGGGAGAGTCATGTTGTTAAAAAGGGATCACAAAAGTACAGATGGTAGATATTAGTACATCTGCTATCGCTAAATTGTACTCCCACGGTGTAATAAAAAAGCAAAACCTGTGTATGGCAGGGATACTAGCTGGATCATGTGCTTTGAAACTTAGATGCACCTCTAATGGAACCATCCTCTTAAAGTAGTTGATTATGGGCTATTATAAATCACCCCCGAGGCAAGGGGAATATTATCAGCCATCCACATGAAACCAAGTGCTTGGAAGCAGAATCCAGGACCCAAGGATTCATATGCACATGTATTGCTGGGCTCAGCCTGGGAAAGAGATTGATATTTGTGATATTGAGCATTTACCAGAGAAAATACTCCAGGATTTTCAGTGCCCATGAAAGCATCTGTAGGTGTTCAGCAATCAGGACTTGTAGTAGAGATGATATCTCTTATTAGACCAGCAAGATTTTTTGCAAAAAATTCTCTGTAGGTGTTCAGCTCTTAACTGCGTTGTCTTGTCTGTAATGAGGACAGCACAACAGAATACACAGAGCTATGTCCTGAGCCCCTAAAACTCCCACAGAAATGGAAATGTGATGCGAGTTGCAGGAACCTGGCACCTCAGAAGATTGCCTTGAGTTTAATAATCAGCTCAGTGTTCTTCATGTGCATTCCTCCTTCATGGGAGCTTTATAATAAATACAGAATTTCTGTTTAGTATGAGGGCAGTAGCAGCCAAGAGGCTGAAATGCTGGCGAAAGGTAAACCATCACTCTTCAAGATGGATATCCCAGTCTTCCTCCACTGACAGGAGACATGACTGCAGAATGTAAGAGTGGGTATTCAGGAAAGAGTGGAGGAAAATGAACTAGCATCTATGGGAAAATGTAAATGGGGTGCTCCTCAGTTAGCAGGGATCCCATCATCTGTAGGTGGACTGGCTCAGCACAGTTTTAATCAAGCTTTCCAAAAAAGGGGCTGAAAAGATATGACATGAGTGCAAATTAGTGACAAACAATACTGGAAAATTATTTCTTAGCAGCAGAAATTAACTACTGAAAGATGCCCTTTAGGAAGAGTTGGATGAGAGAATTTGTCCCTTGTTTAGTGGATCCTGTGTTCAACATTCAACCTTGAGACTTTGGGGTGTATTGCCAGAGGTCAACCTTAGGGAGTTTTCTTTTCAGTGCCACAGCTAAGGTTTCTGGGAGGGCTGTAACCAGATCAAATAAATGGATTATAGACTGAGCTATACAGGAACTTCTGTATGATGTTCTACAAAGGGAAAGAATTATTTATAATTTTTCTAGACCACCATGCAGCAGGCATTTGGACCCTGATCTAGCTGCCATTGAAATCAATGGAAATATTCCCATCAACTTCACTGGGATAGTTTCATTTTTCCTCGTATTTAAATAACATCTGCTTCCTGTTCTCATTATTCATGGTTCACCAATGAATTTTTGGGACGGTCCTGCTTGGGGCCTCTGAACATCGATATAATATGAATATTAAATACCAGTGATCAAAGTACAAATAGTAGTCTACTGTTTCTGCCAAAAGGGTATTCTCTTTCATTAAACAAACGTACCGATATACGTGAGAAGTCTGAGCTCCTGAAGAAATTCTATGCAAGTAGAAGTGCCTGGGCGCATTAGAGACTACAGACATTTTCACCCAAATTTTACCTAAACAGAGGATGCAGAAAAGGCTGAAGTGCTCAAATGCCTTTTTTGCCTCAGTCTTCACAGGCAAAGTCAGCTACCAGACTATTGCACGGGGCAGCACAGTTCGGGGAGGAGCTCTGAACAGCCAACAGTGGCAAAAGAACCGGTTAGGGACTATTTAGAAAAGCTGAACATACACAAGTCCATGGGGACAGATGGGATGCAGCCGAGGGTGCTGAGGAATTTGACTGATGAGATTGCAGAGCCACTGGCCATCATCTTTGAAAACTCATGGTGATCAGGAGAGGTCGGGGATCATTGGAGAAGGGCAAACATAGTGCCCATATTTAAGAAAGGGAAAAAGAAGGATCCAAGGAACTACAGATCAGTCAGTAGGGCTGTGCGAAGCTTCACCAGCTGTCTTGTTTCAACTCATTTCGAACTTGAAACAGCCAGATCAAAAGAAAACAAAGGGCTTTGAAACAGCCTCGAAATGAAACGAGGCCAGTCGAAACATTTTGAATTTCGAAGCATCCAGCCAGGTGGTGGGAGACATGGGAGAGGCAGGGCTGCGCTCCCGGCAGCTCCACAGCCCCATGTGGCTCAGCCCAGCAGGGAGCGCAGCCCTGGCTCTCCCTGCCTCCTGCTGCCAGGCTGCATTCCCATCAGCTCCTCCAGCCCCATGGAGCTCAGCCCGGTGGTGGAGCACAGCTGGGGGAAGCACATCCTGCCGCCGCGCTCAGCTCCCAGCGGCTCACAGCGCTGGGGAACTCAGCTCACCTGGGGGAAACACCATGTCCAGCCAGGCTGAGTTCCCCAGTACTGCAAGCCACTGGGAACTCAGCCCAGTGGGGGGAGGCACTTCCCCCAGCCGGGCTCAATTCCCCAGCGCTGGATCCCACCAGCAGCAGCAGCGACCTGTGATATGCCAGGCAGATCCGGGGTCTACGCGCACCTCCGGGAGGGCTGCAGGTGTGTGGGCCCCCAATCTGCCTGCCAGATCACAGGACACTGCTCCTCCTCCCTGGCTCCTGCTTGTCAGCAGCCTGAGGTACAGTTTCCTAGAAACCCCTGTACTGATCTCCTTGCAACTTGGCAGGCTTCATGCCCTCAGAAGGCATGCTACCATGCCTGCAAGATTCAGGCAAGAAATGACAAAGTTATAGGCTGTTTCATGCTTCCCCACTATAGTCTATGGGCAAAACCGTCAAAACGGTGTTGAAACAGAAGCGTTTCGACGAGATGGAATGGAACAGCACTTTTGAAATGAAACAAAACTTGAAATGAAACACTGTTCTGTCGCAACATCAGTCAAAGTGCAACGCTGCTGTCTCGCACAGCCCTACATTTCAGCCTCGCCTCAGTCCCTAGAAAAATCATGGAGCAGATCCTCAAGGAATCATTTCTAAGCACTTGGAGGAGAAGAAGGTGATTAGGAACAATCAGCATGGATTCACAAAGGACAAGTCATGACTGACCACACTGATTGCCTTTGATGATGAGATGACTGGCTCTGCAGATGTAGGGAGACTGCTGGATGTGATCTACCTTGATTTTAGCAAGGCTTTTGATATGGTCTCCAACTACATTCTTCCAGGCAAGTTGGTAGGTGTGTTGTCAGCAGGTTGAAGGAAGTGATTATTCCTCTCTATTCAGCATTGGTGAAACCACACCTGGAGTACTGTATTCACTTTTGGGCCCCCCACTACAGAAAGGATGTGGACAAATTAGAGTCCAGCAAAGGGCAAAAAAAAATGGTTTGAGGACTGAGGGACGTGACTTATGAGGAAAGACTGAGGGAACTGGGCTTACTTAGTTTGTAGAAGAGAAGATTGAGAAGGGACTTAATAGCCTTCAACTGCCTGAAGGGGGTTCAAAAGAGAATGGAGCTGGACTGTGCTCAGTGGTGGCAGATGACACATCAAGGACCAATGGTCTCAAGTTGCAGCAAGGGAGCTTTAGGGTAGATATTAGGAAGGATTTTGTCACTAGGGGGGTAGTAAAACACTAGAACAGGTCACCCAGAGAGGTTGTAGACTCTCCATCCTTGGAGGTTTTCAAGACCTGGCTGGACAAAGCCTTGGCTGGGATGATCTGGTTGGCGATCACAAAGATGGTCCTGCTTTGAGCAGGGGGCTGGACTAGATCACCTCCTGACCTCTAGCCCTAATTTTCTATGCTTCTATGATAAATAGTTTTTCTGAATGTTCATTTTTCAAATGAGACTCGGGTGAGCAAAATGAGAAATATACTGGACTGTGTCATCAAATCAGTAAAAGACCATTCATGAGTCAGAGACCTTTCACATGCAATTTGCACTCATAGGACTTCTATCAATACTCAATGTTCTCTTGGAAAGAGAACCAAGGCCCTAGTTATTAATAAGCTTGTGCATTTTCCTAACTTGAATGACTTTGCTGAGGCTTATGCGAATGTCAAAATCCTGATCCCACATAAGATTAGTTACTTGCCTAAAATTAAGCCAGTATTTTTTCGTGAGCTCGATGTAAATCCAGGCTGTGGAATAAGCTCCTTCCAGAATTGGTGCAATCACCTACCCTGGAAGTCTTCAAAAGGAAACTGGATGGTCACTTTGCTGGGGTCACCTGACCCCAGTTGTCTTTCCTGCCTAGTGCAGGGGGGCTGAACCCAATGATCTTGCAAGGTCCCTTCCAGCCCCTTAGATTCATAGATTGTATGTAACGGAGGTGTCTTGAAAGCATGGGCCACAATAATTTTCATCTTCCTAATACCACGCATCCTACAATTACTTTCACCTGGTTTCTAACTGACCTGAGCTGTTTTCCTAGGCAGCTGCCTTCTTAAAACATCACAGCAAAATGTTGACACTGATTCTTGACTGTGTTGGAGCTGCTGCTGCACCCCACCACCAATGCAAAGAAGTGTTAAAGGCAAAGTATGTGCTAGCACCACAGCTGGAAGAGGAAAATTTGTATATACATGATTCCTCTGCATGGACACCTAACTACACTTGAGCCCCATCTCCCCCAAACTTTCCTGCATTGCCCAAGTAAGAGAGCACGCTGACAGCAACTCAAATGCTGAGTGTGATATCAGTGATTTCCATGACAACAGACTTGCATGCACGTGTGTGCATGCAAACACATGAAGGCTCACAGACAATACAAGGAGGTACTGGCAACAGGAATTTGCTTTTGGCTTCACAGCTTTCTTCCACGCTGTTCCACCTAGTTCATCCGTGAGCCCTAACTCCATTTTCTTTGTCCCCTCCCCCTCCCAGATTACATCATTTTAATTATATATTTGTACTGAAGATAATCCATTTTCCTGAATAATGCTACTGAAAGTTGGTAGCCTCTAACCCTATTTATCAGCTAACTGAAAATGGTCTTTACGGCCTTGAGGTGTTGTTACTATAAACCCTGTGGGACAGGGACTGTGTCCCTGTCTGTGTCAATGGTTGGGATGCTATTGCAATACAAATAACAGGAAACAAAGTAAAAATGAGTGAAGTCTGGCCTTCAGCTCTAACTGGAACTCTTGCTGGAGACAGACGGTGAGTTGTTAGGCGACGGAGAATACTGTACAAATGCAGTCTACGGACACTTGGATCCTCCAACCTATGAGTACATGAAATAAGGCAGGAAAATGTGTACTAAAATACAGAGCACCTGTTTTTTGTTACATGTGGCATCCTAGTTGACATTATTGTGATTTTTTTTCATAAAACCTGTACCAGGTGGCTTCTTCACTCTAAGTGAAAACAAGCCTGCATTTCTCCTTCTGGGAATATAGTTATATCAGCTCCATTCTGCTTCCTCCCTCCTGAGAACTGCTATCGTCCCCTGAGCAGCTCCCCTTCTTTCCTGGCCCGCAGGCTTCTTTCTGCTCATAGGGTGGAGAAGAGAAGGGGAAGCTGTGAGCCCAAGACGGTCCCTACAGAGGAGTTTCTCTCCCTGTCCCGCCTGGTTACATGGGGGACACGGACACCTGGCTGCAAAGCAGAATGTCCTGCATTCACGTACAATGGAGACCTCAGAGGGCAAGAATGAAGACCCTGCTTCAAAATCCAATCAAATCAAGGAAAAGGCTCTCTCAGGCTTAATTAAACCATGGATCAGGCCTGCAATATGCAAAACTATAGGCTTTACATGTATTTTATTAAAGTACAGTGAAAGACCAGGATAAGCAGAACAGTTTCTAGCTCTTTAAAAGCAATGCAAGGCCTTCAATGCTTTCTCGTGCAAATAACTAATTCCTGTGTCAAATTCTGTCACCTCTCTCGACCCAAGCAGTATGTCGTCTCACACCATGCATGGCCTCACTGATTTAAAGGGCACAGCGCAGCAGCATTCACTTGGAGTATATAATTATCTCCTTAAGCTGGACTGCTCATAAGGAAGTTTGCAGTTAATGTGATCAGGGTGACATAATCTGTCTCTACACAAAACATGCCAATAGACCTGTCTTGTTAAGACCACATGTACGAGTTGACAATCAAATCAAGTCCTTAGTTATTTTAGCTTAAAATATGTGTGTATATATGTGTGTATATGTAGATATGTGTATATATATATATATGTATAGTATCAGAAAGTCCTGAATCTTCAGTCCTTGCACAGCAAACTCCTGTAGGTTACAACACTAAGTTAGAACTAACTGTGTTTAAAAGCAGAAAAGCACTGAATATTTACATATTTTTCACTGTAACACATGAAGTCTTTCTAACACTTTGGTTTCATTCATCTTGCCCAAAGAGATTCCCCACCAAAGTATCTTCAAAGTCTTTTTCAAAAATTCCTTGAATTTTCAGCAAAGTTCAATGAAAGTATTCTGGATTTGCTGTTGTAACTGAATGTAGGAATTGGCTCTGAACATGTGACCTCTCAGCCTGGAGGAAATTACCCCTATTCTATATATAATTATATACAGACTGACAGTTTGTAGAGCACCTTGCACTGTACAAATGTAGGTATAATTAGAGTTCTTCCATCCGGAGCATCGGTTTCTTCAAGCAGTTCTACTGGTATTTGAGTACTAAAGCTTCACATCTTTTCCTCCTAAAATTAACTTACTAGACGTTAGCAAGACTATTGGGATTTACTTCCGGCTGTGAGCTACAACTTCAGCATGCTTCTCTGCAGGCATAAAGACCAATTCCCCTGGTGCAGCCTGGCATACTCTCCCAGCTGAAATCACTGCTGTCACCAGTCTGAGCAGCACTGCCAGCCTCTGACGTCTATTGCTGATCTCCTTTCTGGTGTTAGTCATTGCAACACCTACCCCTATTTCTACGCCTGGGGACAGAGTAGCCAAGAGGAAAGGAGGAGTGAGGCGAGAGGAGAACAGTAGGGATAAAGGAAGGGTATCATAAGGTGGGAAAAGAAAGGAAGAAGAATGATGAGAGAGAAATGAGAGACAACTGAAACCCAAAAACAGGAGTTAGCGGATGCAAAAAACGAGAATTTATCACAGCAGAAGTACTGTTTCCATACAACAACCCTCAATTATACCTGGATGTAGAAAAGAGTAGTTGGATCACTGGACTTTAGGGGAAAAGTCCGATATTCCTGTTGCCTTCATCTCTGTGTTGTGCGTGTGTTTGAGTGAGAGTCGCTGAAAGGATCGCTGTTCTTCCTCAATTTTCTGCAAAAAAAAAAAAGATATCTAAGATTTCAGCACTTCTGTTGGAATGGCAGGAGCCTTTGGGGAAGAATCCTCAGAAATACAACCTTTCTTTTTTTTCCCCTCGGGTACATACTGGAGAAATAGTAGATTCATAATGATTTGGAGCTTGAACCTGCACACACAGGCAATGGCAGAACTCCCATTGACTTCAGTGGGATCAAGATCAAACTTTTTATGAACACATCACAATTGTTTGATCGAGAATAAACCAGGCAAAGACATGTGATCTCTTTTCTTTAACAGCGGTTTAATTGCCTGCCCATTAAGTGCCTAGAAAGCAGTAGGTGCCCTAAGCACTGCCTCAAGCCATTATCTCCTCCACTAGGTAATAAGGAAACATTTCCAAGCGGCTTCTAAATGTGTGTGCAGGGGGGGGGGGGGGGGGGGGGGGTTGAACCGGCAAATGAAGCTTCATATTTTTGCTGCCATTGTATAAAGTCTTCTCTATCTACTATACCACTGAAGTAATCATGGCTTCAAGAACCATTATTTTTAAAAGCAAACAAAAAGTGATTTAAGTTACTGAACACAGAAGAAGATGAAGTAAAGGCCTTTTCTCAACCTAAAAAGGGCTTGCAGGAATAGAATAAATGGGCAACCACCTCTAGTGGAGATGTAGTTTATACCTGTGCAAGAAAAGTGTATCTAGAAACAGTTTCTTAAATGGATTCAGGTAAACCAGCATAAATGTTTTGCCACCAGGATTATAACTGTCTGTGTTACGACTCTTGCTGTCATTGCTTATGTTGAGAGCAGTGAAGTTGGTTTCCCACCGTCAACTGATGGAGTTATGCCAGCAAAACTTGCACGCGTTGACTAAGAACTGTTAGCAGTGTCACGAAAACAAAATAAGCTTTCCAAAATAATAGACCTCAGAGGATTAATCTGTGTAATTGTCAGAGAATGAGGGAGTAAAACCACTGCATGAATTCAATTAGCGTTTTTGTCTTTCCAAAGGTTATAGATAAACTAAGTAATGTATTTGTCAAGCTTGTAATTAGAGAAATAACCCTGAAAGGAAACCCGGTGCCCAAGGAGGTACTGAAAAAAGACATTACTTGGAAAATCATGCTTCTTTACGGAGGAAGACATTTACACGTTTTCTGCTCTAGCGGAGGAGACGGTGCCTGACGGGTGAATATTGCCTCTGAACGTCAATTTAAGATCAGTTGAATCTTCAGGCTTAAAATAGAAAGGCAACAATCCTGCAAAATGCCGAGTGCCTCTTGCAAGCTGCCGGTGCTGTCAGGTTTCACTGGTGTTCTTAGATCCAGTCCTGCAAACCTTCACTTGTGTCCGCTGCAGCAGGTCTCATAGTGCTGACTTCAAGCTGAAGTCAATGGGGCTGCTTGCAAAATGTCAGGTCCTCAGTAGAGGGTACCTGGCACTCCCCCTTACTCGCTCAAGGTGCAGCTGGGCTGCCTCTGATCATCTCTGTCAGAAACTGCAGTGTGAAAGTACTTAGAAAGGGGAAACTAGGCCAGCAGGAACCAGTTGCCTAAGTTCAGGGAGAAGGTAGAGAGAGGATGCACGTATGTCAAGACAGAGGGCTGAGAGAAGGCAGACCTAGGCACCGATGACTTAATGCATCACTCAAATCTGGTAACCTCTCTCCTGTTGAGCAATGTTTCAGTCTACAAGTAGCCCTGCCGGGACCAGCTGGGATTATTTG
Organism: Alligator mississippiensis; assembly: GCF_030867095.1. Taxonomy (NCBI): domain Eukaryota; kingdom Metazoa; phylum Chordata; order Crocodylia; family Alligatoridae; genus Alligator; species Alligator mississippiensis. The sequence continues at coordinate 242,235,306 of NC_081827.1, read as the reverse complement.
TGCAGCAGGATATAACTCAATGGGCGTGTTGACACGTGCCATTAAGGGGGCAGCAATACACTGCAGAGCTTATTGCTTCACAAGACATTGCTCCCGGGTGTTTTGGTTTACACGTGCGCTGGGTCTGGAGTGCAAGGAGCTGGGCTGCAGAAGCCCTGGCTGGCAGGGGCCCAGGGCTGCTCCAGCCGGGCTCAACGTGCTGCAGAGGGACTAGCCGGCAGGCAGCCCAGCACTGAAACACCCTTGTGCCCCAGCCAGCCGGGTTGGCATTTACATATGCACTGCACAAAAAACTCCGGAGCAGGATAGTTCTTGTATTTACGAGTCCTACCCTGCTGTGGAGTTTATTAGTTTTGTGCGTCTTAATAGGGCGCATGTGTAGATGCTGAGACGTTTACTGCACAGTTCATTAGGCAACTGCACAGTAAACTCTCATGTAGATCGGCCCACTGTAAGGATAGCAGAATCGGGCCCTTGGTGGCCCATGTTTTAATGGGGCATAAAGGACTCAAACCTACAAACACTTCTTCAGGAGAGTAGTTGGCGGGCAGTCCTTACATCAGCATTGAAGTCAGTGATGAGTGCAGGCTTATGCCTGAAGTTTGGGAGGAGGCAAGAAGGAAAAAGCTTCCATTAGCATGTTAAATGGATCATTTATCATTTATTATTGTTGCATCTGCATTATAGGAGCTGCATTTCTATTCTTTCCTGCTCCTGTTTTGATGCCATCATCTGAAGTACCTACCTTTAATAATAGAACAGAATCCATATTGAGAAGGTGACACGACTGCAGAGCAGGTACAAGTTACCTGTGTACTAACCACACCTGTCCTAGGACTATTTTTGTTTGCCAGAATAAACTTCTTGGAAAAGGAACTACGGAGCCCAATTGAAGGGGTTATGTTAAAACACCCCTGGGAGACTGCAAAGAACATAATTGTGTGTATGCACCTGTATGTATATGGTGCATGCCTTTGCATGTGTGTACATTGTGCACGTGTGTGCGTGTAGATACTGTGCATCTAGTATGTGTGCATACATGGATAGTGTGTGCATGCACACATGTAGGTACTGTGCACATGGGTACATACGTGTACTTATTGTGGGTGCAGCTACTGTAGGTGTGAAGGCATTGCATGTTCCTGTGTGTATACTGTGTAAGGGGACTCTGTGTGTGTGCACATATGTATACTGCAGTGTGTGCACGTGTGTATTGTGTGTATACTGTGTGCTCGTGTGTATATTGCAGTGTGTGTATGTGTATAGTGTGTGCATGTGCATGTACTGTGTGCGCATGTGTACATACTGTGTGCACGTGTATACTGCAATGTATATGTGTGTATTGTGCACGTGTACATACCGTGTATACTGCAGTGTGCATGTCTGTATTGTGTGCATGTGTACATACTGCATGTGTGTGTGTATACTGCAGTGTGCACGCATGTCTATATATTGTGTGTGCATGTATATGGATTGTGTGCGCATGTGTGCATACTGTGTGCGCATGTGTATATTGCAGGGTGTGTATTGTGTGCGCATGTGGACATACCATGTGTGCATGTGTGTACCGCAGTGTGCACATGTGCATTGTGTGCACATGTGGACATACGGTGTGCATGTGTATATTGCAGTGTGTACGTATGTGTACTGTGTGCATACTGTATGTGTGCCTGTGTGTCTTGTGTGCACACGTGTGTACACACGGTGCATGCACATCATGTAGGGGCAGCGGCAGGTCCCCTCTGGCTCCCCGCACCCTCTGTAGCTGCCAGGGCCCAGCCTTACCTGGCGCCGCCACGTGGATCCAGCCGAAGTAGGGCTAGGGCTCCGTGCCGGCTCCGCGTGGCTCCCACCACTCCGTTCCGCTCCGCTCCGGGCTGCTGCTGGGGTCCAGGGAGGTGGGGGTCTGCTCCAGCCAGTGCCTGCTGAGCTCTTCCCATCCCTCTGACAAGTCAAGTGTGTCTTCATGCTGAGAGGCAGAGCACCCAGCCCCTGGGCAGCCCCCCCCACATCTCTTCCCCAGCTAGGAAGCTGTGCATGGACCAGCTTCCTTCTCCCCCTTGCTGCCCATCTCCGCTCCTTCTTCTCTGAGCTCTTTCCCAACATCGTTTCTAACACCAGAGCTGCACTGCCACATCCTCAGTGGTATCACAGAGAGACGTAAAACCCTGCTTCGCCTGATAGCCTCCCGAGTGGCTGAGCAGCGGGTCGCCTGGCTGCAGGGAGAGTCCCTGGTCCCTCGAGTCCCTACCACGGACCCCAGGTCTGTTCCAGCATTGCTGATGTCTGTGAGACCGGCTCGCGACTTCCATGAGCCACGTTATTTGTTCCTACAGGTATGACCTTTCGTTTGACCATCTGAAAACACACGTTTAAACAGTTATACCAAAATGGCCTGTTGAAGTGACTGGTCTTCGCTGCTATTTATCACTCCAGCAATTTTGTCATATGCAGATTTTACCAGCAATTATATATTTCTCCACATCAGATAAAAGTAGCTGGAAAGCTGTTGGCACCAAGCTAAAAGCACATCCCTGTGATTCTCTGTTTAGAAAATCCTTTTTGCTTTAGATCAGTCAAAACTTTTTAAATCCATGTAGGGGCTATACCGGTTTTGGTGATGCTGATTTTTGTTCTCAGAAAGTTACTCAGTTACAAATGTATTCGCATGTGTGTACGTTGTGCACATGTGTCTGTGTGGATATTGTGCATGTAGCATGTATTAACCCCAAAACCGTATCTAAATTTAGGTCAATGCAACTAACAGTACAATTCATTGCGATACCTTTATCGACAAAGCTTGTGATCAAATCTGAGTTGAGTCTTTCCCTAAAACCATGTCAGCAGTTGCCTGTATAACAGCTGGCACACTCCTCTCCACCCCGTCTGTCATATAAATTAACCCCTCCTTCACATGTCACCCTGTCAGTTCATCACCTTTTTCATAGGACTTAAATAGACCCAGCAAATCAAAAGGCAGCCATTATAATTGATGTTAAAATTTGGAGTGGAGTATAGTGAGGAAACTACACTTTTCACATTAAAAAAAAACCAATACAAAACATAAAAAAAGGCCCCAGGAGAGGTAATGTTTATGCCATCCATATCCCCCCTAATTTCATCACATGAGACACCAGAGAGGTTTCTCGATATCCAGGACAGTTACCATCTTCCCTAGTGATGCCCAAGCAAATAACCGTGAATGGCAGTGCTTCCAGGTTAAGAAAGGAGGGAGACTTCAGCAATGTAAATCAAGCAATTTATAGCCAATCTGCATGATTTATTTCTAATAAAGCAGGTATTATTGAGGCGGATTAAATGTGAATCAATTGAAGAAATAGACAATGTCCAAAATGCATGCAGACCATTACTTGAAATGAAAACGGAAAGAAGCATGGGAGACCGGTTTGCATTTAAGCACCTGACGATGGGTTGAATCCAATTAATTGAAAGTGAAAATGCTTGCCTGCCGCTGCCGCGTAAATGAAGCAGTTGTGCTTTTTTTAGCTGAGCTTTCCTGTCCGGTACAAGAAGAGACCTACTCGGCACAAGCAGCCAGATAGAAGTCAAAAGCAATATCCATCCCATTTTAAGTATAAATTTGGAATGACATATGAGGCACATCTGTCCTTCCAGGTATCCAGTGTGTCAGTTATAGTCAGAGAGGGAGCAATTCATCTGAAATGTGTTTATGAACCTGGCTGCCCATAAAAAATGCCCTACAATGAATCCTGCTACGTGCAATTTATTTGAAGAGTGTATGTAAGAGTTTTAGATGCATTTGCATTCAGTGCTCTGGGACTTTTCTGTGCACCTCAATGATCCTTTAAATTATGCTGGCTGCCAGTGGGACCATTATAAGCCATGAGGATTGCTCATAAAAGGAAGACCAGCCACGACACTGGAAGACCAATCATGGATTTGGGGGTTAGAGAATTTGTGATCTTTTTTTGTCAGAGAATTTGTGTTTTTTTTTTACCAGGGAAAACCAGGATCCCTGCTAACGTGTCACCTCTTATTCATCTTCCCACTGAATTAAATAGTACCAGGCTTTTCAATCCCTTCTTCTTCACTGAAGTCTTCCTGTGCATCTGATAATTTTCCATGCTCTATTCTGGCCCTATCCTGTTTCTTCAATATCTTTTTGAGGTAGAGGTTAGATCCAGAAAAGACTTGGGTGCAGAGGATTAATTTGAGGGCCCTAGCCTAGAATCCAGCACTGTGGGTTGGACCGAGACTAGCCGCACTGTGCACAGGGGGAGGTAGGTCCTTCATGGTGGGACCCAACACTTAGCATAGGAGGCTGCATGAAGACAGCTCACTCAATATGCAGCGTCCTTGTTCTTCTACAAAGGGAAACCCTGAGTAAAAGAACAAGTCTTAAATCCCACCTCTCCACAGATACCTCCATAATGTAGCATCTGCTCAAGATCCACAGTCTGGGACCTCCCTCTGCAGGCAGTAGACACCTGTGGTCCCTTCTTTCCCACCAGAACTGAGCAGAATGTCTCCTTTCTACGGAAACACAGCTGAAGGAAGATGAGAAGGTAACAGCACCCCTCCCCTCCCCTCTTAAATAGCTACGAGAGTGAGAAACCGAAGTTCAAGTCCTTTTTCTGCGAGAGAGGGGACAAATCTACAGCTCCTGCCTCTCCGGAGGCAAGTGGAGACCTCCTCCCTTTCTGCTGCAAAGGTGGTGCTGTGCAGAAAAGAGTTTGAGGCAGAGAGCGAGCACAAGAGGGCTGATACCTGCAGCCTGTCACAACCCAATTAAGTAGTGCCCATGCCACAGGTAAGCGATACTATTTAAAGCAGTTTTATTTTACACTAGGTTAACTAAGGGTTAACTAACAAGATGATAATAACAGCTTTTTTTTTTTTGCTGCGCATGTCAAAAAGAAATTTATTGCTGCGCCACTACAGAGATAAAACTTTTGCCGCCTTTGCTTTACATAAATCATTATAATTGGTCAAAGAAAACAGGGAGTAGCCCTGTGAGATAGAAACCTAGCGAAGACCACTAGATAATTGACGATTCTAATTAAATTTATGACGTGGGGAAAAGCAATTGGCTATTACACAAATAAAACCCGTTTTCACTTCCGTGACGTTGGAGAGCACGACTCCGTATACACCTGGAGACCTCTGACATACGTGTCAGAGTAAACTGGCAATTTGATCGCTTGCCAGTTCGCCCCCCGTCTCGACCCAATCTCAGACGTAATTGACGACTGCCGGCCCGACCTTCTGCCTGACCACTTTTGCGAACTGACCTACTTTACAGACCGACCTCATGAACTCTAAGCTATAACTAACCAAGTATCTTTGACCTCCGTCTTTCACCACCTTGACGGCGTGAGTAAATAATCTTGCTTTGCAACCGATAAGCATCCGCCTAATTAATTCCACTCCAAGCATCACAAGTACCCGCCTGACGGCTTCTAAGGTCCCGACCCCCCCGCTGCAGTGCACGGCAGCGACACAGCCGAGTAGTTGTATCACTCACCTAAGCAGGTGGGAGCCCCGCATTTTCCAGATCCAAGATATGCATATTTTACATGACTTCCACGTCAAACACAGAAAGAACCCTGTGAAGAGAGACCAAAACCTAGGTTTCTCCCTCTTGCAGGTGAATGCCCTGCCCACTCAAATGTACCTGGGGGCCATAGCTTATCATGAATTGTTTCACCAGGCTGAATCTTAGGTACCAGCATTTCCTCCAGTTTTAGATGTAGCTATTTGTTGCACGGCACACGTTTAGATTGAACTCCAGGGTTGGTTGGTTTTTTCAATCAGCTATTCGGATCAATATTGCACCATTTTACTAACAGAACAGCAGACGTATTAAAGGAGAAGGTAGCGGGAGCAGTGACTGGGGCATTTCTTTTGGCATCAGAAGAACTGAATGACATTTCTGGCTTGCCATTGACTTGCATAATGCATCTCACTACTATACTTTATTTTCCTTAGTTGTAAAATGAAGATCATGAGTTTGTCCTCCTTGGTGAAGTCCTTTAAAGATCGTAAGCCTATCTGTAGTAATTCACTTGCACTATTGCAGTATTTCTTTATTAATTGAATTCTAAGGGACTGACAGAAAACTTGAAGGATTGGTGGGGGAGAGGGCAGGAGAGAGAGCCTTTGCAGAGCCCCTGGCTTCCTTTTGTTTCCTTTTTACTTAATCTCAATTTTTTTAGCCAAGAAGGGTTTGTCTAATGCAAGAGTGCCCAGCTTTGGCACACAAACCACAACCTCACAGGCAGTGCGCACGTGGCATGTGGCAAATTGAGGAAGGGGCAGAAAGCAGAGCAACACAGTAGGTTGGGCAGGGAGCAGAAAGCAGAGCAGCAGATGGAGCCGGAGAAGAACATTGGAGTGGTTCTCATGGAGCGCACGGGGCTTAATCTGTGACATAACCGCCCAAAAAGGTTGGTCCCCACTGGTCTAGTGGATAGAGCTGGGTGGGTGGGAATCAGGAGATGCGTGTTCATTTTTCTAGTTCTGCTACAGGCTTTCTGCACAGCCTTGATCAATTCATTATCTTCTCTAATCTAATCTTCTGTCTTTAAAATAGAAATAAAGATGGAGTTGGGAGAATTAAATCCATTAGTGATGGAGAGGTCTGCTCTACAGTGACCAGGGCCACATCAAAGTACCTAGATAGAGAGTGAATAAGAATGAAAGGCTCAGTGCAAGACTTAGTGTATGAGCGTGTGCACACAAGCCACAAGGAAATGTGGGTCAGACTGCTGTTGTTTTCACCTTGGGAAGTATCACTTAATAGCCCATACCTTCCTGAAAGGAAACCTTTATAAATATTTGTAAATTTTATAAATTTTAACAATGTGTAAATTTTATAAATAAATGTTTTATATACTGTCACACTCATTTAATTCTTGTTTCCCCTCTTTCAGCAGCTGCAGCTTGAATCCCTTAGTTAGGCCTTAATTATTCACCTAGTGCCTCTTAAGTTTTAATTGTCTATGATGGTTTATACTTCAGTACTGCAAGAGAATACCATACTGGAGCTAAACAGGTATCAAGGGCACTAGTTGCATCTGGATGCTAACACGTGTAGATCTATATTGCAGTTCTTGTGTTATTATGTAGAACATAAAGCCAACGTAGTAGAAGCACTCTGGCAATAGTTTTCTGACAAGACAGGGCAGTACTGCAAGCCTGAGCAGCAGTTTAATTATTTTCTGTAATTCTGCTCGAACCCTGTAAATGCCAAAAGCTGTTGTATAGTTTAGGATTTAAAGCTGTTCAAGACATTACTGTTCTTTATCTGCGTCCTCCCAACAGCAGGAGTTACAGCAGAGATGAAAAGTTGGCCCCTGGGCCAATCTTTACTCTCTCCCTACCCCTTCCTTCCTATTTTCTGCTATTTTGCTATTCCTTTGCACTGGAAGTATGATCCAAAAACACTACCATTCAGTCAGCAAAGGCAACAGCTTTCAGAAGCCCCAAGCAACACTGTCCCCCTGCAACTGCATTATTTCCAGTTGCAGACCTGGAGAAACGGCCCATCAGTCCTCCTGTTTTAGCCGAGTGGCTGGTTCATTCTGAATTGCGGGTACGCATTAGACCGTAATGGGGTAAGTGTACCACTGAATTAAAGGGAATAAGGAGGGCCGTGGGCATTCAACAGATATGGTTGCATTCTGGAGAAGAGCTCAAGGTGGAATCTCATACAGACCCCCCTCGCCTTGTTTGCCAGCTTTGCAAATAAGCAAATGCTAGTTGTGATTCACGCCTACACCCTGGAAGCTGTTTGTCAGCAGCCAGCTGCATCCAGTGGCCTTGACACCTTTTTAGCCCTCTATATTTGTAGCTTTGATAGCTCTCACAGCATCTTATAAATGTACAAATTTTTTTTACAGGACCAAACTGGAACTGAGGGATTAGTATAATCCTAACTACTACTGTTATGCCCTCCTGCAAATTTTGTTAAATAAAGCTCTTGCAGGATGAAAGAATTACGTCCTCATGCTATTAGTTCAGAAGGCGCCTCCCCCTGGTCCTTACCGTGATAGCTCTTTAGAGGATTCGCATTCAGCAGTCTGTTAGTTTGCTTGTGCAATCTTGCCACAGCCCAGATGTCTTCAGAAGAGATTCCCCAGCTTTTGCACACTGTTTTTGTCACAATCTATAGTTCTAGCTAGAAAGGTTTCATTTGGTTGCTGAATCTGAACTGGAACGTCTCCCCTCCAAATATTGGCTATGCCTAAACACAGAGAAACGACTAATGACTAACGACCTGCCTCGCTTTGCGGGTCAAACATGAACCAGCTCTAAGGAACATCTTTTTCATAAGCACTCGTACTCTGCAGATCAAGCCCCTTTTAGGTGTTTCAAGGTCAAAACCCAAAAATCAAAGCATGCAAAAAATCACAAGGCATTTTTTTGAAAATTGTAATTTTTCAGACCCCTGGAAAAGGATGCATTAGCCACTAAAGAAATGCAAAAGTCTAGAACTCTTGGTTTGGAGATGATACCTTTTATTAGACCAACTAAGAAACCACAAAAAAAAAAAATATTATCTTTTTCTGAAAGCTTTTGGACACACATGCCTTTCCTTAGGCTCGGGGAAAATTAAAGATGGTAAGAAGTCCCCATGGGTAGAAAATAAACTTCGTTTTTGCACAGAGGGTACGAGTCTGTTCCTCTGGGTCCATGAGTGTCTTTGTGAGTTGCTCTTTGATGTGCCATCCCATTAGCCACTGAAGAATTATACTGGCATTAGATTTGGAGAAGTGGTTTGCCATCTCACTTTTTGTTGATAGATGATGTATCAAATAGCAACGTAAAAACGTTGCCAATGATATTTCTAATGTAAATTCTTTTGTTTTCCTTTATAAACATCCGAACATTTAGCAAACCGCCATTTTATGAAAAATGATGAGGCACCGATAAATTGTCCAGTGCAAAAAAAAAAATGGTAAGCAATCTCTCCTTCTACTCTATCCTCATATTCTCCAATCATTGCATGTCTATCGTATTTACAAGAAAATGAACCTCCATAATCTCCTTTAATCTTACTTTACATTGTGAACATTAACTCCAGCCAGCTCTCTGCAGGATTTGATAGCACAGTGGTAAGGAGTGTGCGTCCTAGCTGGCATTATAGCCTTCTCTATTCCTGCTGCTCACTGCACCTAGGACAAATTCCTGGTCCCATTTTCTTTGCTAGTATAAAAAAAGCAATGAGGGAAACCTGGAACGAGAAGAAGTTGAAGGGTGTGGTGACAAGAGATATAATCTGCCTTTCTCTGCTCACAGTGCTTATGGCTGACTAGCAATTTCTGGAGTAAAGACTTAATAGTCATGGCTGGGCGGCTTTGGCATTAGGAAGAAAGACTACATTGATTCTACTACAGTGAATGTCTTAAGAAAAAATTCAAAAGGCAAATATTTTGTAGGCGATATCTTTTATTATGCCAAGGGTAAAATAAAAGAAGGGCACCTGAAAGCTTGTCTACATCCCTCCCAGCTATACAGTTTGTCCAGTAAAAAATATCAGTCGCAAAAATCCTTGACTCTCATATTTTTCCTGGACCATCATGGTTACAATAATCAGCCCAATTCTACCTTAAGAAACAGATTTTTTTTCTATCAGTGCTGTTCTTTCAGGGCAACCCCCGAGCTGTCCTTAATTTCTTTTAAATCTTCCAAAGTTATGATTTGTTAAGATTTATATAGAAATAACCTTTACAATTCTAGAGCTCAGTGTCCTCAAGCCACATACACAGAAATCAGTTAAAAGCATAATTTATTATATCGAGGCAACCTGTTCAAATAAATCCCTACAGAGGAAATAGTAAAGTGAGAATGCATGGATATTTTGGGACCTGTTTGTGTTCAACTAGATCTCAGAGGAGGATGTAGAAGGGGGGCTAGCACTATCTTCCATTCCCTGTAACTTTGAAGTGCTTCTAGGGGACCAGTATTTTTTTAAGGGCAGAAGGGGAATATTTGCCAGCCCGGGAGCAGCCTATAGCCCTGCTTAAGTTAGTGCATCTTTAATGTGTCCCTTACTTGTACCCTCTGAGAAAAATAGCCCCCGTCCAATGCAGTAGAGTTGCGTAGAGGCCTGTACTCAAATTTGCCCAACGTAACAAGTCAACTCACTTGGGGGTTCCTGATTTCACAGGTTGGCATGACAAGAAAACAGACTCTAGAAATGCAAGGTAATGCTCAAGCAGAAATGACCAGACTGCTTTTTTTGTGTGTTAATTTTTTTTTATTGGGATGAAGCTGCTGTCCCTTTACTGATAATGCTTATCTAATGATTAGGAAAAAAGCCAGTGGGATGGCAGGGCTGGTATCACTTGATGGCTGTTGTTGACCTTGCATCCTCTAACACCAGTGTGTGAGCTGTGCCACATCTGGATTCAGATCCTGCCAAGAGAAACAAGTAGCTGCCACCATTACCTCCACTGGTTTTGGCTATGCTCTGATTAGCCAAAGCATTTTTCTTAGCTCCCCTAATCTTCTTCCTGTTATTTGTTAGACAAAAAGCAAAAAGAGAGTCTGCCTTAGTCAAGGCAACTCCTCCCTTCATAACACTGCTGTAAGGCTACAAAGGAAAAGCCAAGCCAACAGGAATGAATGCCTTAAGGAGTTTGACCTGGTAAAAGTTTCAAGTTTCTCAGAATGGCCAGTAAGACCACACCTTCTCCAGGACATTTACCAGCAACAAGTGTGCAAGCCAGAGTAAGCCCTAAGCCATATCCACACCAGCCTGCTTCTGAACTCAGGTTTGCGCTGAGAAACAAGCCCTGCCCTGGTTCCCACTCTGCCTGCATCTAAGCTTGCCTGTTGGGATGAGCAGACATCTTCCATTGGTCCTGAGCATACATCCCAGTGCTAATTCCAGGCTCTCCCACGTCGCAGTGAGAAGATACAAATGCCACGTATAAGCACACACTTGATCCTTCCTTACTTCTTTTTGTATGTTCATCTCCTTTTAGGCTAGGTACACATCGTCAAATTAGCTCGAGGCTGAATGGATTCAGTCTTTGCAGGTTAGTGTAAACTGCAGAGATTAAACTGAGAAACAACTGGACGGACATTTATCCCTCATTCAGGCAATGCAGCCATATGCCTGCAGTGGCTTAGGCCAAAAGCTGGGGGGCATTAGATCACACCTCTCTGGCCTGTAGCGAGAGAGAGAGAGTGTGAGTGAGTGTGTGTGTGTGTGTGTGCGCGCGTGTGTGTTTTCACTTCCTCTTCCTGCTGCCTCTGAGGTCTCTGGGATTTGCAGTCCAGAATCTTAGCTGCAGGAGGACTCTGCAGGGTTGCTCATCACTTCTTCTTCCCACTCCCAGGTGCCTCTGGGATTTGTAGCCCACAGTCACAGGCAGCAGTAAGTTTGAGTGGGGGAAGGGGTGTTTCACCCCCCTCCCTGGCCCCAGCCCCCAGCCACTATTTGCCTGGGGGGTAGTCCCCACTCCTTGCAGACTGGGCTTGCCCCACCTCACCCCATTGTCAGCCGGCCCTTGCTGCTCCAGCTAGGGAGCAGAGGAGCGGGGCTAGCCCTGCTCTCTGGGGCAGACAGCACAGCCCAGCCTAGGCTGCGAAGTATGCTGGGATGCTGGGGGACTGTGATGTAACTTGAACTGGGAATGGGGTCTGGGACAGAAGTTTCATAAACCCGTTACACCTAAATCAGTTAAGTCCGATATTACATACAGCAAGGTTTATCTTAAACCAGTTTCAGCCATTTTGAAACTGGTTTATGTTCATTGCGTTTCTGTTCTGTTACAGGTTTAAACTGGTTTCTGATCACTTAAACCAGGTTATGTCCAACTTCTGTCCCTAGCCTTAAAACAAACATGATAAAACTTCTACCACTTCTGTAACCTAACTTTCTGCCTCTCCACCAATCATACCATCTTTACACACCATTTAACAAAATGCACCATGCCCAAATACCCTTTTTGAAAGAACTCTATAGTTATAGGGGATATGGGAACATATTCAAAATCATCACATTCACCATGTTTTAACCAGTTTAAGAATTCAATAAAAGATTTTTAAATTTAAAAAAAAGTAGTGATTATTACAATTGTAGTAATCCAACAAAATCTTAATACAAATCCCCAGACTCCCCAGGAGACTTTAATGTTGTAACAATAGAAAAGTTTCATTAACATTTTATGCTTTTTGATATGAAGCTGTCTGAAGACCAGACATACGCAGCACATCTTATACTCAGTCTACATTACAAAGTTTTGCTAGGAAAACCCCTGGTGTGGATGCAGCTATGATGCTTTCTGTCCCCGGGGGCAGGGGGCTGGACTTGATGATCTTCCAAGGTCCCTTCCAGCCCTAACATCTATGAAATCTATAACAAAAGAAAATGCCCTTGTTTTTTTTAATTTGCAATAGCATTTAGGGACAGGGCGTTAGCTGTGCTGACAGACAAACTGTTGGGATATGCCACATCTGCCCTAAAGGAATAAGCCAGCAAAACTACCGCGTCGCTGTAGTGCAGATAAGTCCCTGGTAGCAAAGCGAAGGGCCAGATTTCCACAAGCCACCTTCTCTTCAGGGCACACTAGCCTGTTCTGTCATCCTCCAAGCACCTCCCCTTGCAACCGTTAAGCTTTGCAAGGTCAACTGCATTAAGATAGTTTGCCACCTCCTTCACAACCCAATGGGGGCTGGCCTGGCCCTGCGTTGATATTTCCTTCTTAATAACTAACGTCTTTGCAGAATTTATTGTTCCTTGATAACCACGCTGCTGCTCTCTTATCCCATGAATGCAAAGCCCAGGTGCTCTTGGAAGATTGCTATGGCAACCCATTCTAGTTCCTCAAAAACCAGGCTATAATTTGAGGAGGAGATGGATTAAAAAAATAAATATAAAAAGGAGTGAAGAGGCCGCCAGATAGTCATGTAATATAAATAATGGACAAAGCACATGAAAAGCTAAATGAAAGGGGAATATACAAATAGTTGTGCCTGGCTTTTTCCACACAGAAATTGAAGTCTAGATTGAACTTTAGTTTAGTTCACAATCACGATGTTGCAAAAATGCCATCTCCGCCAAGCAGGATATAAATCCTTTTGTTTAATTCACTGCTATTTAGTAACTACTGCAGTCACAATCTGTGCTAAGGCTGCGACTCAATTTCCTGTCCCCACCAGGATGCATATTGTGCATCCTCACTTGATAACTGATATTGCTGGCTGCTTCATTATTCTCGCTCTCCTTACTGCAAAGGGTCCAGGCCTAAGGGAGCGGGATGAGCAGCGAATGCGAAGTGGCATTATTTTTCTTTCTATGAAAAGGTGTTTCACAGGAGCTCAGCGAGACGGCGTGAGGACTGCGACACACAAAGGGGCAAAATATGGGAATTTCTAGTTGTAGAACTGCTTCGTGATATAGAGGTGACAGATAATTAAGAAATGGGATAGTTCATAGAAAGGATAAGAATAAACCAGAACCAAGATCCAGACACCTGCAGTTTGTGGGGGTTAGCTTGCATGTAGCTCCGAGCTGTAATTCGCTTCCTCTCCGTAAAGGACCAGCTGCAACTCCATGCGCCTTGATCAACAGGTCCTAGACCAGCTACTGATGAAACTCTACCCTTGTCATTAATTCATCAGTGCCATAATACAGGACCAATCATAGCCCTTCTCTTTGCAGGCAAAGGAAGTTGCTTGTGGTCATATTTCTAGCGGTGCGGAAAGGGGATTTGCTGCCTCCAAGCCCCATTACCAAAGAGAACCCCTTCCCCTTCCCTGCTCCAGAAACGCACAAATCCTGTATGGGAGATTCAGCACAAGGCTCAGTTTGCCCACACACGAACGCACTTTCCCACTGCCTTGAATGGACCAGGATGGTTGTTTCCTAACTTATCTTTCCTAACAGCCTTCAAGCTTTCTACGACATGCTGTGCAGCCTGTGCCCCTGGACCTCCTGCCCACATTCTGCTTTTTAGACAATTGAGACAAAACTCGTGCTCCTTGCCTCACTTCACAGCTCCCCAGACCAGCTCCTTCATTAATTCGATGTTTTCTGGTGCATCCAAGGACACCATGCTGCTTACAAGCAGGCTATGATAATCACCCATATCAGGATGACAGTTGCAAGTAATTAGCTGAGCCGGGTTTCCTACTCCTAATTGCTATTTTAACAGCAAATATCCATGATTTACATGCATGTTACATTTTCAGACATTTTGGGTTAATTTATTATAGCAGAAATCACAAAAAACACTTATTATTAGGGTACCGCGTAGGGGAATGGTGAACTTTCCTGTTATGATTCATATTTTTTCTCTCTCGAGATTTTTATATCTCCATGGAAAGACCCTCTGGCAAAAGAGACAACGAAGAATGGAATAAACAAAAATATATCAAGGGCGTTTTAATAGGAAAACTCAGCAACCTCTAGAAAGGGGTCCTCCTAACATTTGCAGTGGAAGTAGCAATTCTGGATATCATGCAAAAGATTTGAGAAGTTTGACAAAAATTATTTTCTGCTTTGGGAAAAATAAAAGCAAAACTTAGTTGGTTGCATAGCTTTATATGGTGGAAAGACGTCTATGACAAGGGGTAATTTTTGTAAATGGAAGGTGTGATTTTTTTGCAAAGTATAAACCGTTATATAGCAATATAAATATATCTTATGTCAACCTTGTTTCTTCCTTCCCATACAGGGATTGCTGTGCTGCTACAAAGTATACTACAGACGTTATTTTCATAATTGGTTAAATTCTTGGTAGACTATACCAACTATAATGAACTATTGGTGTAGTTAAAGCAGTTCCAAGCCTGACAAATTGATGCGTTCAGACATGAACACAATTCATTCAGTCTCATTGGAACTGGCACGTAACCTCCATTAAGCTTGTTGATAAAAACACCCTTAGACAGATGGAGAGAGATGGCATCTTGCAAAGCTGTAGCTCTGAACATGAACCAGGCTACAAACTGCTCACTCCCTGCCTAAAGGAAAACTTTGTTCATATCCCTACTCGAGTTTTAACCCTACTCGAAGCAGCATTTTTAGTGTATAAATTTGCTAAGTGCATCTCTCTCAATACGGAGTAACTTTTATACACACAATAAATGCTTGCCCACATTTACAGAATAATCCTATCCTTTGACTTCCAGTTTTCAAATAAATTAAAATCGACATATTCATTGATTAGTTTGTAGATTGAGGTAATTATAGGTCTTACAGTAAAAGACCTGCTGCACAGAGAACTTGTAAAAGCAAAGCATACCTCTTCTCCATTACATCTCTGTGATTTAGTGGTTTAAAAAAAAGATAAAAGTGAAGAATTAATTACCATTGGGACTTTCTTTTTTCTTAAAACAGTTGGGAGAAACTAACCCAAAAATTTATGATGGAATAATCTTCAGCTCATATTTGCAAGGCACAGGAAAAACATTTTTTTTTATAAGGGATCTTTCATAAAAAGTGACAGCTATAAAACACCATCAATATAAATACTCATTTTTTATTTCATAAGCTTGGTTGCAGACAATCGGCTGCTAGATCTTCCTAAAGGTGCAAAATTATTTTTCATATATTAAAAACCTACTCGTAAGTCCCACAAATTGAGACAGATTTGTATATTCTTTGTCGCAACTGAGAAGGAAAAGTGTTCAGTTGAATACACTCTTCAGTGAGAAATGAGATTTCTTAATTTAAAAAAGAGAATACATCTGGACTGAGTTCATGCTACAAAATACATTTGAGGCAAGTGCCACTTTGTACACAGAGATGTTAATTTGCTGAACTCCTTTAACTCAACAGAATAAATGGAGAGGAACTTTTCTTACCCATTAGTTTAGTGCCAAGCTATGGAGCCCATTAGCAAAAGGAAAAAAAAAGAATCTAGTGATCACAAAGTGTTAGCTTGACGGTGCTAGGAAAATGAAGAGTTGTTGTCCACGGATGAGGTACTCGGGCTCTCTCTATACTACACAATCTGCTGTCACATTAACTGTGGTAGCAGTGCTCATGTGGCCAGGTCCCCCGTGTAGTGGATTCAGCTCTGCAATAAGGAAGAGTATTTGTCCTACTGGCATTATGCCGGCTCCATCCACACCAGGAGTTTTGTCACATTTATAGAATGAGATAATTTTACACCTGGAAGTGAAGCAAGATCATCTAAACCCATGAGGGAATTGTATCTAGAAGTGATCTGTTAAATGAGGTTGGGCATTTGCCAGTAGAGGTGTAATGGGGCAGCTCCAGCACTCAGGGTGGTGCCAACAGTGGCTACTTTATGTTCCCCGCTCCTCTCCCACCCCACTGAAGGCACTACTTGGGATTATGGCCAACCCCTTCCACTGTTATGCTACTGTTTGCCAATAGTGCCCAGACAGAGAACACCAGCATATTTCATATGCTAAGGGTCTTGTCAGACCTTACCCCATAAGCTGAACAAATGGCAAGTGGCTTAGAGTTGTTCAGCTTTGTGGAGCAGCCGCAAGGAAAGGTGAAAAAACAAGTCATGCCTGAGCAACTTAATTGCCTTCTATGATGAGATGACTGGCTCTGTGGATGCAGGGAGACTGGTGGATATGGTTTACCTTGACTTTAGCAAGGCTTTTGATACAGTCTCCCACCACATAATCCCAGGCAAGCTAAGGAAGTACAGGCTAGGTGGATGGACTGTAAGGTGGATAGAAAGCTGGCTGGAACATTGGGCTCAGAGAGTAGTAATCAATGGCTCAATGTCTAGTTGGCAGCTGGTATCAAGTGGAGTGCCCCAGGGGCCAGTCCCATGGCCAGATTGGTTCAATGTCTTCATCAATGACCCAGAAGATGGTATAGAGCGCACCCTCAGCAAGTTTGCAGATAACACCAAACTTTGGGGAGGAGTAGATACGCTGGAGGGTAGGGCTAGGATTCAAAGTAACCTAGACAAATTGGAGGATTGGGCCAAAAGCCATCTCATGAGGTTCAACAAGGACAAGGGCAAAGTCCTGCACTTAGGACACAACAATCCCATGCACCGGGACAGGCTGGGGGCTGACTGGCTGGGCAGCAGCTCTGCAGAAAAGATCCTGGGGGTTACAGTGGACAATAAGCTGAATATGAACCAGAAGTGCATCCTTGTTGCCAAGAAGGCTAACGGCATCCTGGGCTGCATCAGTAGGAGTGTTGCCGGCAGGTCAAGGGAAGTGATTATTCAGCACCAGTGAGGCCACATCTGGAGTACTGTGTCCAGCTTTGGGCTCCCCACTATAAAAAGGATGTGGTCAAATTGGAAAGAGTCCAGCAGAGGGCAACAAAAATGGTTTGGGGGCTAGGGAACATGACTTATGAGGAGAGGCTAAGAACTGGGCTTATTTAGTCTAGAGGAGACTTAATAGCAATCTTCAACTACCTGAAGCAGGGTTTAAGAGAGGATGGAGCTGGACTGTTCTCAGTGGTGGCAGATGACACAACAAGGAGCAAATCAATGGTCTTGGGTTGCAGCAAGGGCAGTTTAGGTTGGATATTAGGAAGAATTTTCTCTTTAGGAAGGCAGTAAAACACTTGAACAGGTTACCCAGAGAGGTGGTGGACTCTTCACCCTTGCAGGTTTTCAAGACCCGGCTAGACAAAACCTTGGCTGGAATGATCCAGTTGGGGATGATCCTGCTTTGAGCAGGGGGTTGGACTAGACGTGACCTCCTGAGGTCCCTTCCAGCCCTAATTTTCTGTGATTCTATGAAAAGCTGCTCCAACTGCCCCTCACCAACACAACTGTGACTTGTTGCTAGAGACTTAGTGAGCAGGGCAGGACTAGGAGCTTGGGGAAAGGCCGACTCGCTGCTCCCACTGGGCAGAGCAAGTGCTGCAGGACTGGAGCACCTGGCAGCTGCTGTGCTTGCTACTGCCGCTCAGACCAGCTCTGCTCCCCATGAGAGAACAAGCCAGTCTTGGGGGGGGGGGGGGGGGGAGGAGGTGGGGTTGGAGAGCACTCACTGTGGCTGGCTCTGCTCCCAGTGTGAGTGGTGATGGGGAGATGGTGCCCCATCTGGACTGGCTCACTTTGCTCCCACCAGGAGCAGAGACAGTGTGGGTGGTGGTGGCAGGCACCATGGCTGCCAGGCGCTCCAGGACTGTGGTGTTTGCTCTGCTGGACATCTCTGGAGAGCAAAGCAGTGTGACCAGCCCCACTGTGCCGCAGCATCCCTGCTCACCCACTGCCTCCTGGGATGCTGAAGGACTTCAGGACTGTGTGGAAAAGATGTGGACAGTGGCCACAATAGAACAGGAGCAAAATTAGGTGGATTAGAGAGAGAATCTTGCCCTGGAGTGGCATAACGTTAGCCAAATAAAAAGTGCTTTAAAAGCTACTTAAAAGGTGCTGAAGTGCAGCCAGTCCAGGGGTTAAGAGCTCCAGAAATTGCCTAAACTTACCATGTAACAAGGCCCTAAGCATGGGCGACTGGTGCCTCCCAAGTCTGGGGGCGGGCACCAGATGGCTGATGGGGGTGGGAAAGTGGGTCCGCCAGCAGCCAATGGCCAAGCCAGCTGCGAAACTGGAAGTGCACTTCCGGTGGCACTTCTGGTTTTGCAGCTAGCGCTTCCAGGGGGTGCATGGCTGATTTCAGGGGGTGCACATGCACCCGCGTGCACCCCCTATGTGTCGCCAATGGTCAAGTCACTTTCATAAATTAAGTGTTTCTGTTCTTTATAGACTTGGTAAGAGTGAGCATGGTTAGCCACCCACAAGTTTGAAGCAGTAACTAAAGGGACAAGAGCCATCACTGCTGATCACCATGACACACTCCTTCCCAAATCTGTCAACTTCCAAGAACGAATCTCCACTTTTAATAGAAAGATACAGATCTGAGTCTAGAAGAGAGGCACAGCAGGGCAGCACTGGCTGCAGTGTTGCTGATGGCGGGTACAGCTATTTTTGTTCTTCCTCCACTAAGAGCAGTGACCCAAGGCTGCTGCCCAGGACCCTCTCGCTCAGGTATATCATTGCTCTACTGTCTCTCCCCCATCACCACTCAATAGTCATGCGGGAAAGTGCAGCCAAACAAAGAAACACCTAGAAAGCCACTCTAGCTAGACCGTTTCAGGGCACTGGGCAGCCACAATACATGATTTGCTAGAACTAAGAGCTTTTCTGTTTTAAAAAGTGGTTCCAGGGGGGAAACCCCCCCCCAAAGCCCAGGCAGAATTTTGTATGAATTTTCCACAATACCTAAAACTTACAGCAGTGATACTGCGGTTTGAGGTACTGGACTGTCATTAGCTAACTACCTCTCTCTAGGGTAGAACATGCTGGTAGTTTCAAGGGCCATTGTGTCATTCTTAGGTGGGCTGGAAGAAACACAGTCCCTCTCCAAAAAAGGCACAGCACTTAAAAGGAGATAAAAGGTAAAAGACAAAGGAAGGCGATAAAGAAGACTCCTACTTGCATCGTAAGCAATGAAGAACTGAGGCACACGCAGATGTGTTGGCTTGTTCAGAGCCTGTGGCAAAGCCAGGAACGGGACCCAGACCTAGCATGCCTGAAGCACAAGACCGTCCTGGCCCTATCCCTCTTCTTACAGTTCCAAAGGACTGATTTCCATAGGAAGGAAATACAGGTGTTTCTCATATAAGACCACACAGCTGGATGATAGAGATGAGATGGATCTTACTGAGTATGGCTACTCATACCGTATGAAGTGTTTACAGCTTTGGAAAGGCTGTTAGAAGTGAATTTAATGCCAGTTGAAGAGGCCGGATTGATAGCGTTACAATCCAGAGTCTTCTATAAATCCATAGAGCAGAGAAAAAGCACCAGAAATTATTGACAGCGTTTTTGCTACCCTGTGAAACAAGTCCTTCAATGCAGGAGTCGGCTCTAGAGACAAGGCAAAATTCATATACTTGGCCAGTCAATTCATTCTCGGCCTCTCTTACAATCCTTAATGGATTTTGAGAACCTGGTTTTGGAAACGAAATAGTAAGAAACCTAGGTCTCATATAGCAACTTGTTAACAAATAACAAAAGAGCTTTATGGCATCGTTTCCCCCTTCCCTTGTGCAGATAGGGAAATTGAGGAACAAGGAAAGGAAGTAATTTGTCCAGAATCACTCAAACAGGACACTTGCATTAGTAGAAACCTGGTTTCACTCCGATAGACCAGTTAACTTTCCCATAGATCTCTGTATTTGTTTCTGAACAACCTTCAGGGGAATAAGAAAGCTTGAAGCTCATCTACAATAAGGTAGGTTGTGCCTATTATTTAGCTTACATCCTGCAAGAAGCGTCCCTCCTTTACACCCCTTTTGAGGGCTGCCTCGAACATCAGCCAATGCAGGAAACCAAAGGATTAACACTGCAGAGAAAAACCTAGCACATCATTTTTTCCCCCCATTCACTGTGGAGCAAGTGAACACAAATACTATCCCATCAAGCTTTTCAATAACCTTGCTATGCTGTCAGTAAATCTTCACTGCTTATGACATTTCACCCTGGAAGATTTGATAGCGACACTTTTGACTAGTTTTATGCCCATCTAGACTGCACAGTATTATAGCACAGGAGAAAGGCTTGCATCATGACAAACTTCCATGATTATGAGCAATATCTAGGCAATAGACTTTTCCTTTATGGATCTACTCTGGGAACTGTCAACGAAATCCTTCTAGTTCAAGCTAGGTAGTTTTGATCACCCTTTAAAGTGTCTTAAAAGTCCAATTTCTTTGTCAAGGTTCTGAGAGAGGGGCAGGGTGGGGAGGGAGAGGAGGCAATTTCGCAAGAAATACAGTATTAGTCCAAAACCCATCAGTCATTATTATGAGACAAGCCTTGAGAATAGGATGGCTGAAGTCTATTAACTGCTTACAAGATTGATAACATGGTAAAATGTAAAGGGAACTGTACATTTCCAATCAGTCTGTCCATCTTTTAAACTTCTTGTAACACCACTGACTGTAGAAAGAGAAGCCTGATGTGAATGGGCAGAGGTTTCGTTTACAAGCTGTATTTTGCATTTATGATCCCATAACCAAAGAGAAAGATAACTATATATTTGCACGTTCAAGTGAGCGGCAGCACCTATGTAGTCAGCTCTGGAATTCCTCTTTTCATTAGTCAGGAAACGGCTGCATGAAATGTATAAGCATTCCTATACATGCCTAGTAATCCCAAATTAAAATAACCCCCCACCCCCTCCAAAAAAACCTGCTGTTTTAAGATGGGCTCTAAAAGGCTTACTGTCTTCCATAGTAAACCTATCCTAAACCCAGTTCTGAGATGAAGCCAACTTGGAATATGGTGGCACTTCCATAATTCAGAGTAGTTTAATTGAATTTCTCTCTGCTTTTCATGCAATCACAGCTAGGAGTATTTATTCTGCTCTTGGCATTTAATCACTAAAAGATGTGGACAAAGAGAGATATCAGAAAATTAATGAAGAAATGGAGAAAATGTCTGCTGAGAAAGGTTAAGAACCAAGGGCAAAATCTTGGCCCCAATGATGTCAGTCATGAAGCAGACAAACTAAACAAAAGGAGGTAAAAATAGGATGAATAAAAGGCAAGTTTAGATTACAAGTGAATCAGACTGGGCTCTATTAAGCTATTATTAACAATATTCTAGCATTAAAAACCAGATGGCACAAAGGAGTCCAGAAAAAGACAAGACTTTAACATTAAGTTTAAATGACACGACAATTTTTTCTCTGCATCAAGAAGTGAGAATGCAGCACTCATTGGCCCCTGCTACACATTATATATATTATGCAATAAACTGGTTAATGGCACGATACATTTAGACTGGTCACATTTGCAAAGTAATTTTCACACGATAAAAATAACTACCCAGCTATAAAGAGAGTCAATCAGCTATAAATTAGTGCTTGCAAATGTCTAACAATTCTATAGCTGGTTTCTATCCAGCTTACGTTTGAACATGTAGCACAGCCCATTATTGCTCGAGATACGAGAACCATTCTGTTTTACAAATACTAAGAGGATAGGTTTCGTGGTTAAGGCACTGGAGTACTGGTTTCATCTCATCTTTGCTACTGACTGCAACATCTCAGAATTAATTTTCCTATTGCTCCCTCCTACCCACCCAAATAAAACTGTGGGCATAACTATTAGGGCTGTGTGAAGCTTCAGTCCCTGATCCGATCTGGTGGAGATTTGGCTCGATTCAGTGGCTGAATCTCTGAATCCAAATAAGAGGACCCTTTAATATCTCCAAATTGATTCGGAGAAATTTGGACATAGACACAGCCAATCGTCCAGCTTGGGAAGGGATGTGGGGGGGGGCCCTCGCACGCTCCCCGGCAGACCTGGAGTACTTCCGGTCCACTGCCGAGCACATGGAGGGCACCCCCCATGCTCCTGTGGGACGCTCCGTGCGCCCCAGTATCGCAGTGTTCACAAGCTGCGCTGGTACCTGGAGGTAGGTAGAAAAAACATTTAAAGCTGCGTCTGAATCGCTGATTCTCCAAATCAGCTTCGAATCTTCAGGCTCAGATTCAGCCAAATCGAATCTGGGACAGCGATCTGAATCAACAAATCAAATCACTGTGCCTGATTCGGGCCAAATCCGAATCGAATAGGGCCCGTTTCACACACCCCTAATAACTATGTGATCACTGCCGTTTCAGGAATATATCCTGAAATGGGTAAAACACTTTAACCTCTGAAACGCATTAAATGTGACCTAAGAAACTCCTATGCTTCAAGTATAAATTGCTAGCTGAAGATGTCCAAAAGATTTAAGCTGCCTGATTTATCAGATATGTTGACCAGTACTAATTTAAAAGAGTCTTATGCTGAGTTTAGTCTTAGAAGCCATGTCCATTTAGGGGAAAATTACAGAAGACAAAATACAGCCATTCCATTACAAAGAAATATCAGTCTGCTCTTAATCATTCAAAGCACAACAGTGATAATAAAATGATCATTTCCCTGCATAGAAAAATAACTTAAGCCTGCCTCTTAAATGCTTCTACGCGGTATCTCTTATAGTTAGGTCTAACTTGATAACTTCACACATTCATAATTTGGCCATCACCAGCAGGACAATGGCCACCGTGCTCCCCCCTGCTTTACCTGTGGCAGGTTGGTGCGGTCTTGTGTTGTGTCAGGGCTGACTCTAATTTTGCTAAAAGGTTAGACAATGGATCTGCGTAGGATGCTTTGGATTCTGCCTCAGGCACGGCGTGAAATGGATCCAGTCCTAGATCTCTTATGATTATTATTCACTTCCGGGAGGTAAAGGAGAGTAAAGTAACTTGAATTGCTAAAGAATTTAGTTATGTTACAAGGTCTGGAAATATGAATTCTAGATTTAATTTCGTCCCCGACTCCTTGCCAGACTGCTGACAAGTCCACCTGACATCTCTGAAATGGGGGTTAATGGCATTTGCCTGCTTCATACTGGCCTTGTAAGGGATATTGGGAGAAACACGAAAAATAGCTGGTGATGGCATTATGCATAACACCAAGATTTGACACTGTTTGGCCCAAGGATTAAACCCATCAACTGGGATGAAAAATACCTACATGGCCTTGCCACAATCTGCAGTAATAAATCGTGTTCTACGCTGCACACTGTATTTAATTGTAACATTGTCAATCAGTTTACTGCCTTCATCCCACTTTCGCGCTCCTTTTCCTACAAGAGTAGTTACCTTTGCTCACCCCCCGTGTTATTTCCTTTTCACTCCCCATTCATAGCTCTGTACTTAATAAAATCTTTTCTTCTGTATTTTGTTCTTCCCTTTCCTCCCTTCAGAATCTCCCTGTTTAAATCATACTTTCAAAACTACACTTCTGCACTCTCCCATCCCCTCCCCACACCCATTTATCTCTACCCACTATGGCTTTATCCACCACTGATCCAGGAACCAAAAAATAACAAGCAGCAAATGTTTTTGCCTTCAATAAAAACCAAACAGCTGTAACAACATTCACTTAAAACTTAAAGCAGACTAAAAACATTTGCCAGGACAAATACTTCAAATTAAAGAAACTTAACTAGTGCGTATCCTTTCATTTGCAGAATCTTAAAGACTATATACACTTCAGGAATTATATGGGATGTATGTTTAAATTTAGGTTGAAATGTCAAAAACAATCAAGTAAAATAGACTGTTCTTCTGGAATATAAACATATTAGCACAATATAAAAAAAGGTGAAGCACACTGCATAAAAATATACAATTACTTTTTATTTTGTACACTTGACAACTTGTATTATTTGATAAACAGATCAATGCACTATCCTTGATGGTTTTAAACTAATTTTGGGTTAACGCTTCAGTTTTAGACTCATAGAAATTGTGTTTTTCAAAGATCTGCTACTTTCTTCTGGATATTTAATGAGAAAGGCAGTGAGTTTTGTACAAGTGATTCCACTGAGAGAAACAACGGTTTTTATACTGTAAAGATCCCAATGACTTACCAGCCTCTTTAATTTCTGAAGACGAAAGGACTCCTACTATGCAAAATACCCGCTCTGTATTCAAAACTGGAGAGCAATGAGTCGCCCCAGCCTTTAAGAGGTGTTTTCAAAGTGAGAGAAGATAAATGAGATTTTCCTATTTGTGGGGGTGGGGGAAACTAGAAAAAACGCACAATTTTCAAGAACAACTTTTGTTTCACTGTTTCATAGTGAAAATGGTTATATCCAACTACCAGCTTTGGAATGAATGTTGACAAAGCCACCTAGCTGTGTCTCGCTTATTTTGCAGGAACTTTTTAGGTGAGAGAAGAGCTAAAAATCTACTCAGAAATCGAACTCAACATCATCAAATTTTCAACACCACAGCTGACGCACATAGAAGAAACATCTGCTAGATTGTTTAAAAGAGGAGAGTCTTTTCCAGTGACAGAAGTCGTTTGGATAGTGATAGGTTCAACGACAAAATTGCCGTCTCTCTGGTGTCTTCTTGTTAACGTGTTTGAAGATTTTCGCTTTGTGAACGTTTTTGGGTGTCTGGTAACCAAATCCTCCACCTCCGCCTCTTTTTTGCAATCTTTTGCCTTGGCTGCTGTTCACGTCTGGAAGATTTTGGTTAAGGAAGGTTGACAACATATTTTAAAACAAGTTGCATGCTGCATATTTCAACACTATTCAAAGGAACATTTTTCTACAACATGGATGGTATTTTACAAAATAAAGCGTACTTGCTGCAAACCTGGAGGAAATCTCTTAAAACTTAACTAGCTCCCATTATTCCATTTAATGTTGTCTACTATTCTTTCTTTCCAGTCTTAATTTGATTTCATTTAACTAGGACCAAAGTAAAGCTATTTTGGGAATCAACTCTTTCCTTGAGACAGTCCTAATACTTTCTCTCCCCAGCAAGATAATATTCAACCACTATTACATTTATGTATATACTGGGCCTGTGCAAAGTGTCCAGTATTCGCTTCAGATTCAGCCGATTTGGAGGGATGGTGATTTAATTCGGTGATTTGAGTCGCTGACACCAGGGGAGCCTAGCCACAGGCTGCTGCAGCAGGGGAGAGGGATGCGCCAGGATCACAGCCGGCCCAGCACAGCACAGCACACCGGTAAGTTTCTTTTGACTGCATATCGAGACCCCACAGTGCAGAAGGGAGCAGATTTGTGGCAGGGGCATATCATTCACCCCTGCCCCACTCCCTGCTGCACTGTGGGTATTGCTCCATGACCCGGCCCGGCCAGAGCCCCATTCATGTGCGGCAGTGGGAGCCCAGTGGCTCATCCAGGGTGGGCAGCCCCTGCGGCTGTGCACAATGCGGGGGAGCCAGGGAAGGGGGGCACATTTATTTCCCTTCCTTCCGGCTCCCCCACGCTATGCCCCTGGACGAGCCGCTGGGCTCTGATTGACCCATGAGCTGGCCTAGCCAGGGCCCTATTCATGGTGAACGGGGCCCCGGGCATGACGTGGGAAAATCAGTCTCTGTGATTCCTCCAGAGCTACGGCATAGGGTAGCCAAGAGGGTGGGGGGCCATGGCCCCCATCTTTGCACAGGGCAAGGGTGGGCTGTAGCTGCGCTCTGCCTGCTCCCCACCTCCGTGCCTGGTTGTAGCCTTTGAAAGCAGTGCCATGTGCCTCGCTGCCCAGCCTGCTCAGTGGCAGGACGCATGTGGTGCCACACCACTTTTGAAGGCTGCAGTGAAGGGCGGAGGAAGGGAGCAAGCAGAAAGCAACTGTAGTCTGCCCTTGCCCCATGCAAAGATTGGCTCCCTGGCGCCACGGCTCTGGAGGAGCCACCAGACTCTTCCTGGGGTAGGGTGGGCATAGGTGTCCTGGGGGCTCCATCCCTTCTGGCCTGGCAGCTCTGCTGAGGGTGGTCCCACTCGAGCTCTAGGCCCCTCCCAGGCAGTGCGGGACTGAGGCTGGGCCGGGGCCAAGAGGTGGGAAGCTTGTCCCAGCCCCAGCCTGTCCCTCCCTCCTTGTGGGGGTGTTAATCTGCACCACCTTCCCACCACAGATTTACCAGCTGGAAGCAGCTGTGTCCAGTGTGGTGAGGACTGCTGCCTGTGTAGTCTATGGCCGAATCTCCGAATTGGCGCCGAACCTTGCCTGAATCGATTCGGACCTTTTAATTGGTCTCCT
Organism: Alligator mississippiensis; assembly: GCF_030867095.1. Taxonomy (NCBI): domain Eukaryota; kingdom Metazoa; phylum Chordata; order Crocodylia; family Alligatoridae; genus Alligator; species Alligator mississippiensis. The sequence goes on along the minus strand of NC_081827.1, from coordinate 242,208,768 downwards.
GATCGAATTCGGAGATTCAGCAACTGAATCGGGCCAAATCTCCTCCTAATCGAATTTGCACAGCCCTAGTATATACCACCTTATTGTACAAATCATGCTGGGGGAGTGGGGGGTGGGGAAGAAGAGACTCTAAGTGTTTGTCTATCCCACTTTTGTGCCATGCCCAGGACAGGGGGCCTAAGAGTTGCCTTTAGGGGGTGCCTAGCGGCAGTCTAAGATGGCTGTACCATCTTATGTCCCAAACTTGGCACATGGACTACGGTGTCCTTCTTTGTGAATGCAGGTAAGAGCAGGGAAGACATGTCCCAACACATGCATACAGCATTCCCAGATGCACAAAATATGCAAAAATAAAAATGCTATTATATTTGTATCTGTGGACAAATATTAAAACTAGCCAAACTGCTGGGTAAGTTTTGATAAAACCACTCTCTTTGAACTTGTTGACATGTTTAAATGATTAACAGCAAAATTATGGGCTTGTACCTACTACATTCCTCCAGAAAGTACGTTGGCAATTTTAAGCAGAACAACAGAAGGATACGGAGATCAACAAACGGAGGGACTTTGAAGCCAAAAGAAAGGCAAACTTTGGGTAGATCCAAGTTATTGACATTGTAGATATGCTTCAGGGAATGGGAGTCATAAGCTCTAATGTATGCTTTGTATGCTTCCTGGGCTGACTTGTGAAGAAAGTAGTTCTTCTCAATCAATTTCTCCAGCTGGAGGGGGGGAGAAATAATGTATCCAATTATGGTTACAGTAGGTTCACAACAAATCAAGTTATCTGAATTTAAGTTGCAATGAGGACATATATTTCAGTAAAATAGCCCTTATGTTTATGAGCATTTTGCAATCTCAGTGTTGAGCAGAGAGAAAAAAATAAAACAGATTTACATTGCTTCAGTATCTCGACAAGTGTTACAAAAATAATGAATTACATTATTTTAATATAGTCTTTTTAGATTATTTTTATTTTTAAAGTAGATACAACTGAAATTGAGAGTTGTCTGACAAATTAAAAATTAGCCTAGAGACATTTGTATATTGCTAAGCTTCAAAATACTAAAAGCAAGCAATAGTTATTTTTAACGCAGCGCACACCTAAATTTTCTCTTTAAATCGGAGGATTTTATTAATCACAACTGCCAAGAGGTCAAAATCCCTACTGTGCTAAACACTGGGTTTAAACATGTGTGCTTTGACCTTTAACATGCATTAGTTCACCATATTAAAAATATTATTCACTACTTTCAAATTATTCTTAACAATGGGTAACTCCCTCTGCAGCGGCTGCAAGAGCCTTTACTTAAGTAGGATTTAAACATACACAACCCTAATGGTGCTGAATTTTTCAAATATAAGCTATTTAGCAACTTTACAGACCTTCGACAAAAGGAATGATTCATACTTAATAACCATAAAAAATTTGAAAGAGACTGCATAATTCTAGAAAAATGCCAAGTTCCAAACATGCTGCCATATTAGGTTTTTCCCATTTATAGTAAAAATGACTGATCCTTATGAAAACAAAGGCACTACTTTTCTGAAATTTAATTTAGCTTAACCAGAACACAAACTGAACTACCAAACCAGCTGGCCATCCAGGTTAAAGAAAAGAAAGAAAACACATTACACTTTGCTGGGTCAGGATTTCAAATCAAATGAGAAAGGTTAAGAAAAATCTGGCTGCTGCTTTATGGTACTGATACATAAATCAGACTAGTTAAAAAGATTTCTGCTATACATAACAGAATTCACAAATGACGGTGCTAGACTTCCCTGTTCCTTCTGAAGTATAGAGATTTTTTAAAATAAGGTTTACTGATAATTAGAAAAGCTAAAGTAGAGGTTAGCACAAACTTATATTTACTATGCTCAGCACAAACACTTCACCTGCAATCATTAATTCGCAACCGGGGAGACAGAGAATACACTAGATAACAATATCAAGATTAAATTTTATAAAAGGGAAGAACCTATTTCTAAAACAGACAAATTAATTCTCACTGAATTTAACAGCGTACAAGGTATACAAGGAGAGCAGAATGTCATAATTAATGCATCATTAAAATTAAACACTGTGTCATTATGAAGTCATAGGAAGGTGAAATGACGGGAAGGCCGAACACATGGCAAATATGAAAGTTTCCTATACAAGTCATGCAGTCATTTCAAAGCCTCCTTTACCTTGTAGCAATATAATACCCTTTACTGAAATTATTTTCCTACAGGAATTCAGAGATGTATGAAATATACCTGAGACTGGATGTCTGAAATTTTGGACCAGGAAAATTCAAATTCACTCAATGGTACCTAAAAAGAAAAAGTATGAAATTAGCTAAACAAAGTATTTTTTTTTACTCAGCATTATATAAGGTTTAAGTAAGAGATACAGATTGCATCAGATGGACAACAAAGCCTGGTTTACGCGAAAAAATTATAGCAGCATAACCTGTCTGACAGAGATGGGATCTTCCTTTATCAAAAGCCCTCACAAAGGGCTAGAAATGTGTTACGCTGGTATGAGGGCACAGTAGCAAAGTACTTAAGGAGAATTTGAGCTTCACCATGAACTCATGCCAAATCCACCTGTGAACTGGCACCTGATCACCTCGGAGAGTCTAAGGCAATCTGATCTGATGCTAACCACTCCCATGTGTACTACTGTCTACAGAGCCAGGCACGCTTTAACCATGCTAGCACAACAGACCGTCAACCTGTACCGGTGTACACACATTTTAAGAACAGGTTAACTGCATCCACAACAGAGAGTTTAGCCACTTACAACCATACCAGTATAAAAATGGCAGAATTGCATAATGAAAACAAACCCTAAAGAAGGCTAGTTAAGAATCACTTGCCTTCTATATGACATTCAAGTATTATTTAAAATGCTACCACTCTAAAATTTCCAGAGTGTTTCTGCAAGCCTTTCCCCTAACAAAACATTTTATTACCCAAGTGAAATCAGCATATTTTCCACGTAAATGTGCAGAATTCTGAACTTGTAAATGATGGAGAAAGTGAACTATAAAGCCAAAATACAATGGCCCTTTTCTATATGAATAAAGACTGGGCATCAGGCATTTAACCAGAGTAAGACATTACAGGCAACCCCTGTTTAATGTGGTTTTGGTTAGCACTATTTCAGTTTCATAGCTGGTAGGGTTAGAAGGGACCTGAGCAGATCATCAAGTCCGACCCCCTGCCATGGGCAGGAAAGGATGCTGGGGTCAAATGACCCTGGCTAGGTGATTTATCTAGCTGCCTCTTGAAGACCCCCAGGGTAGGAACGAGCACCACTTCCCTTGGAAGTTGGTTCCAGATCCTAGCTGCCCTGATAGTGAAGTAGTGCCTCCTGATGTCCAGCCTGAACCTACTCTCAGTCAACTTGTGGCCGTTGTTCCTAGTTACTCCTGGTAGTGCTCGGGGGAACAGGGACTCTCCCAGTCCCTGCTGGTCCCCCTTGGTAAGTTTATAGACAGCCACCAGATCCCCTCCAGCCGGAGAAATTGATGGAGAAGAACAGGTTCAGGTCTTGTTGACTCTCCTGCCCTCTAACCATGCAAGTGGCCTTCCTCTGGACCCTCTCAATGCTGGCCACTTCACTTCTGAAGTGCGGTGCCCAGAACTGGACGCAGTACTCCAACTGCAGCCTGACCAGTGTCGCATAGAGGGGGAGGATCACCTCTTTGGACCTGCCTGTGATACGTCTGTGGATGTATGACAAGGTGCAGTTAGCCTTACTGACTGCGTCCCCACATTGGCGGCCCATGTTCATCTTGGAATCAATGACTCCAAGATCCTTTTCTGCCTCTGTGCTGACGAGAAGGGAGTTCCCCAGTCTATAGGTATGCTGCTGGTTCTTCCTCCCTAGGTGCATTACCCTGCATCTGTCAGTATTGAATCCCATCCTGTTCTCATCTGCCCAGCGCTGTAACCTGTCCAGATCTAATTGCAACCTGTCCCTCCCTTCTAGCATGCCCAGGTCTCCCCACACCTTAGTGTCATCCTCAAATTTGAACAAGGTGCTTTTCACCCCCTCTTCCAAGTCGCTGATGAAGATGTTGAACAGTGCGGGCCCGAGGACTGAGCCCTGGGGGACTCCACTGTCCACATCCCTCCAGATCGAAAATGACCCGTCCACCACCTCTCTGGGTGCGGCCCTCCAGCCAATCTGTGACCCATCTGACCGTGTAGGCATCGACGCCACAGTCGCCTAATTTTTTAATGAGGATGGGGTGAGAAACAGTGTCGAAGACCTTCCTAAAGTCCAGAAAGACTACGTCTACCATGACACCTGCATCTAAGGATTTTGTGACCTGGTCGTAGAAGGCAACCAGGTTGGTCTGACAGGACCTGCCCCTAAAGAACCCATGTTGGTTGCCCCTAAGCATAATCTCCCCTGCTGGCCCCTCACAGATGTGCACCTGGATAATTTTCTCAAAGAGCTTCCCCAGGACCGACGTAAGACTAACGGGCCTATAGTTTCCTGGGTCCTCCTTTCCTTCCTTTTTTGAAAATGGGGACTACATTGGCACTTTCCCAGTCCTCTGGCACCTCACCAGAGCACCATGAGTGCTCGTAAAGCCATGCCATAGGTCCCGCAATGACCTCTGCCAATTCCCTCAGCAACCTGGGGCGGAGATCATCTGGACCTGCTGATATGAACATGTCCAGCCCCACCAGAGTTCCCTGACTAGGTCCTCATTATAGTGCTCATTTAAAATGGATACCTGATTTCACTAAGCGCTTAGCCAGATTCACTATAGCGCTCAATGGAATCAGCAAGAAGGCACGGTGAGCAGGCGGGGAGAAGGCACTGTGGCGGCGGCAGCGAGTGCGGGGGCAGGTGTGAGTGCAGGGGGCTGGGGAGAAGTGGCAGTGAGTGCAGGGCCCACACCTGGGGCCAGGGCCAGCAGGGGCTTGCACCCAGGGCAGGGCAGCAGGAGTGCCAGTGCCTAGGGCCATGCTGGCAGGGGCCTGCACCCAGTACAGGGCGGCAGGAGTGCTGGTGCCCAGACTGGCACATAGCGCTGGACTGGCCAGCGGCCAGGGAGAGGCACCGGTGGTGACAAGCAGCGAGTGGGGGGGCTTAGCATGAGCGCAGGGCCTGCATCGGTGCCAGGCTGGGGCAGCAGAAGCACAGGTCCAGGCTGGCATGTGCAGCTGGAGAGGTGGCAGTATTTCTATTTACATTCATTCCTATGGGGAAATGGGTTTCACTTAGCATGGTTCTGCTTAACGCTCTGTTTTTCTGGAACCAATTAAAAGCACTAAGTGCGGGTTGCCTGTAACGTAGACACCGTTTCTAATGTCTCTTAAATGAGAAAAGCAACCCTTCCCATTTATGGTAATAGAAAGGAGCAGTGACTTTCACCTGAAAGAACAAATGGGAATATTTTTTGCTTTTGTAACCGACATTTCTTAGAACAGACTTTAAAATACAGCTAAGAACTAGTAGGTTTTGACTTTGTTTCTACTGGAGGGCCATGCACTTACTTATTGGGCTCTGCTGGAGGGCTTACAGAAGCAGTTTTTCCCCTCTCAGAGCATGTTCAGGCTGCACTATAAAACAATTCTAGTTAGGCTTTTAAGTTTCAATGACTATGCACAGTTTCCATTGCAGGAGAAACCTCATGCTTCCATTACATGATTCAGTTAAACATTTTTTAGGCAATTAAATGGCCTTTATTCAAATATTGAAACATCTGATAAATCATTACAGATTCTACTTCATATATCTAATAGCATAGTAAAAATGTGGCACGTAAGTTTACCTTGGCTTGCCTTAGGTAACGAAGAAAACCCAGTTCTTCTGGTCGTAAAATGAGCAGCGCATGTCCACGGCCATCGATACCTCTGGCAGTTCTACCAACACGATGAATGTATTCCTTTTTTTTTTTTTTTAAATAAAGAAAAGTAAATAAAGTGTAATAGAAATTATTAAATTTTTACACTCTCATATTCTAAGTATTTTCTTTAATATACATTGTTGCTTTCTGAATAATATGTTACTATGAATGCACATAGTATGGTCAAATTTGATATTCAACTCCCTGAAAAAAAAAAAATCTGTGCCTCAAAATTCAAGTTCCTGTGTCAATTTGATCTGCCTTTGAATCATGCGAATAGCCCAATAAAAAGCTGTTTACAGTGACTCGGCTATGGTGTTTATCCTCCATAACGCTGCAAATTCCACATGGAAAGCGTAGGATGCAGAAACCAAGAGGTACGAATCTAAAGCATGATTAAGTAAGGTAAAAAGGAACACAATGTAAAAATATATTTGGGAATACTGATACTATAACACTCACTTGTTCAGCAACTGAAAGATTAAATGATTGTCAGCATTTTTTTAATAGTTTTCCTTGTTTCCTCCATTGTTCTTACACACACAAGAGTGAAAAGAACCTCTTTAAGAAGAGAATAAAATTGCTAGATTTAAATGTGAGTATACAACCCAAGACTGCTTTTAATAATTGTTAATGGGTTTCCTTTTTAACCCCCTTCAGAACACAGCCAGTCGCCTTTCACACTGAAATGCAAACTTTTTTAGAAGTGCTTAAAGTACTGAGCACAACACGTACTCCCACCATATGAACCTTATAATTGGGTTCTCTCCCAGAAACTACAGCAGAAAATTCAGCTGCTTGTGTATTACAGTTTTCTACGGAGTCATTAAGTAAAACCATCCTGCCTTGGCAAACAGGGTCTGAGAGAGACAGCAAAAGAATTTTTTGGAGACAAGTTACCTTTGGATCATCTGGAGGATCATATTGGACAATCCAGTCCACTTCAGGAATATCCAGTCCTCTGGCAGCTACATCAGTACACAGCAGTATTCCAGAGTCTGCATTACAGAACTGGAAAAATGTGGTGGTACGTTTGGTCTGCTTCTGCTTGCCCTAGGGGAATAAAAAAACATGTCACGGCCACACACAGATTTAATTGGCAATTAAATGATTTTGCAAATCAGCCTTTAGAACTGTCAGCTGTGTACAATATGGTTTCACATTCTGCATGACCACAAACAAAAATTACAATAACCTGATGCATCTTTCTATCTAAGAGACTCTCACAGCATCCATTTCAGTTTTTAAGAACAGTAATGCAATGTTGTGCTCATATGGCAGAAACAAGACAGCCTAACATACAGCATAGGTCTATAATAAATGCTACTTTTGAGGACATTAAAAAGCTCAATCCTAGAAATACAAAGTCTATGGTAATATTCACATGCCTGAAGTTCAGGATGTGAATAGGTTTTTTATAGGATCAGGATGTAAAAAGAGTGACACTCAGGAAACTAGATAGAAAAATGCCTTATTATTCCCCTGTCCTCACCTCCAGCGTATCTATTAAGAGTGTAGCACAAAAACATTAACAGAAAAAAAAATGAAGTGAGCTGAGGCCGGTTATAGCTATTTCATAAAGTATTTGTGACTTAAATCAAATATTCAGTTAATTCACACTACTATCTCAGGTTGCATTTGGGATAATACAAGCTGAAACGTTTCATCCAAGATGTGGGGATAATACAAGAATTATTAACTACCACTAATTAACTGACTGTCCTATTTTGCAGCTTCTACCGCATTCAAGTACTTCCCACATACTATTTGCTTAATAAATGTGAGATCATTAAGCAAAGATTAATTTCAAACTAAAAACAATAGTAATTTCCAAGTAAACTCCCCTGGATGCAAAGAAGATTTCCTTCACCTCACAATAAGACCGTGTGAGGAAATCACTCAGTAAGTCCAGAAACAAAAGCCTGATTGACATTGCTATTTCACAGACATTTGGGGCTGGAATGGACCTCGTAAGATCATTGAGTCAAGCCCCAACATATTCTAACATTTAACTTGACCTTGCCGACAAAAATGGTTTCTTCCCATACATGTTTGCAGGAAGACTAACGGTGATGTTTTTAAGAGTTAATGTAGGACTCAGATATGGGAATTCTCTATCTATCTAAGTCAGCTTTAATAGAGTCCCTCTATAAGGGAGGTTAATTTCATAGGAGAAAAAAAGTGTTCAGCTAGTAATTAAAGAAGAATATCTGGATTTGGATGAAGGATTCTTTGTAAGCATCCAACACAAGGCATTTACTTTAGATGGTAGGAAGATTATAAACTTCTGCACAGGAATCTCAGAATCCTAAACTCATATCTGAGCCATTTAACCTTAAATTAAACAAATCGTTTCAGGAAGCTCAGGTTTTGGCAATGGATTCCCATGATTTTCTCCTTTTCCCACAAAATCTGCAGCAAAGGGACCCTCAAAACCAGGCAAGGTCAATATACTGAGATTCATCTTCTGAGCCTTTGCAATCTTCTCTCCTAAGACAGCAACAAAATCCAGCAGTGTTAGTGGTTTTGTGATAAAGGTAACTGTTTTTTAAGAAATGAACTGGAATAATTAAGGCCAAAGACAATCCATTAGCCTGTAATAATTTTCATTTACTATTAGATTCAATGAGATTGGAGCTGGTGACCTACAAGACAGTACTGTTTTTCCACAACATTTATTGAGTAAAATACTTACATGAATGGCCATGACAGGCAAATCAATGTAGTTGAGTAGTTCATAGTGGTATTTCACTGACATACACGACGAGAAAAATACCATCAGCTTTTTCTTCCGGTTCTTCTTGAGGAATGTGAAGAGCAGAAGGAACCTTTTTTCAGATGGACAAACTACATAGCCCTAGAAAGAATTCAAATTCAGTTATTTAACACATGCATGCTTTTACTTCCAATAACTCAATTAAATTAGTAGAACAAATGGAGTTTCAAAAACTTACATTTTAAGTTCTTGATTCTACAGATCAAGCAAAACAGTTTTACACATGTATGCTCCCTCCCTAGCCAGGAAACAAACTGCATATAATTTCAGAGAGCTGAAATATTTATTTTGGCAAGCTGTCTAAAGAGGAGGAATGTGTCAGGAAATACTGTTAATTGACTTGGTAAATCCACAAACGAGCTGTTTCAAACCTCTTAATTGCTGAAGGTGCTAGAACTAAACAATAACTCCAAATGCTACTGCATCAGTCAACAGAAATTTTACTTCAGATCAAATCTATGATGATAACTAACAGCCTGCAACTGTGCCACAACTTTCACGTATTACCAGCTGCAGAACTCCCTATTACTATGTCTCTTTATTTAGAGCACTGTTTCTCAACCCATGGGTCAGGGCTCGAAAGTGGGTGCAAGAATATATGAAAGGGTCAGGAAACGACTTAAAAAAATGGATTCTTCTTTAAAGGAGAAAAGCGTGGGAAACCGTGGATTTTCCCTTGCAGGCTGTCAAAGTTCCAGCTTGCCAAGGGCTGCTTGGCGCACCCCTGTACCTCACACAACCATCCCCTGCCCCACACCAGGGCAGGAGAAGGGTACTAGGCCAGGACTGGCCATTGATGTTTACAAATGGGTCCTGGTACAAAAAAGGTTGAGAACCACTGATTTAGAAGGTGCAGTATAGTGTTAGTTGACTCAGCCTTTGACATTAAATCAAAGGTGACTTCTGTTTAAAAATACCTCAAGAAAAGTAGAAGTATTAAGGAAATGGATGTCTGAAGCAGTAATAAAGGCTTTTATGTATTAATATCATGTAGGGAATAACGACCATTCCTAGTTGATAAAACAGTTCCAAAAACCATCTCACAGAATGACAACGGCACTGAAATTGATTTAAAAAAATACAAAAACGAACAAAAAAAGGTTTAATTTCACGTAAATTCTCTTTAAATGTGCAATGTGGTCAGGAACAGATTCTCAAAACATAACTAATAAATATTACATTTGCTAAACTCTTCATGTCATCTATCTTGCAACATCTAATACATGTAGGGAGGAAACAGATGCCGCATTTTATGGCAGCACTAAGTGAAAGCAGACAGATGGCCCTACCTCCTGTAGCACTACAAGTGCCCAAATCTGTGGCCACGACAGAAGGTAGCGATAAATCATGCTGCTTTATTGTGGCTGATGTCTGTTTGCTTATGGTGAGAGAGTACAGGCAGCACAAAGCTGCCTGTGCTCTTCAACCACCCCTGGAAGGGGCTCTGTTGGCCTGAGGGGTCTGGTCCTGAACCCCACAGGAATAACTGGGTAGGACTGGGCCCCTCAAGCTTTGGGAGCACCTGCCTCACCTTCCCTATTTACACAGATGCATCTCTCTGGGAATGTATCTCAGTAAAGTGGGGAAATTCAGGGCTTCGCTCTGTTACAGGGTACGTGTCTACAAATCGGATTCCCTGCTTGCAGACACATGACCTGCGTCAGAGTGCAGGAGTGATACGCAGCAGATATTTCCTTGATGGGTGTCTGTAAGTGTAGAGGGGAGTTATCCCCCTGTGCATTTACAAATACATGCCAAGGAAATCCCCTGCATATCTGCACCCCAACATGGGAGGCCTACTTGCAAGCAGGGAGAGGCGACCTCCTATGAGATGTTCCCCCTCCATGCTTGCAGATGCATCTGCAGGAATCCCCTGCAGTGAGATTGCTTTGCTCTCTGACACAGAGGGTAATTTCTACCCAGAAGGGTTTCCTTTGCTTGTAGATGTGCCCCAAGTCGGGACACAGCACCTGACAACACCTGTGAAGCAATCAGCTGTCCCATGATGTACTGTGGCACAGCTGATCACACACCACAGATGACATATTTCCAGGCATAGATAAATCCTTATAGCTTGCTAATAGCAGACTGAGTTAATCAATCTGCTGTCAGCTACCCAACCAAAGTCCAAGGCTCCCTGCCATTCTAAACAACTGCTCGTTAGAACCCATGTAAGAACAAACATTGAAATAAATGTCAAAAAGCAAACCTAGATTTACTAGCATTTCTGCTTTACCTGTTCAAGACCATCAACTGTTGCTGTCTCCTTGTTGTCATCAACCCCCACATATAAAGGCTCCTTTTTCAGAGATATTTTAGCCAGATCTTCAACCTTTCTGGTTTGTGTAGCAGAAAATAGCATGGTCTGTCTGCGCTCTGAAAACAGAATTCAAATAAAATCAGCCCAAGTACCATCTCAGGACTTTCCCTAAATAGGGGGTGTGTGTTATATTTGGGGGTGTGCTATATGTGAAAAAACATTGTAACTTAACTTCTATAGACTGAATTACTTTTTTTGGGGTGCTGCCTGTCCTTCATGATTAGCATGTGCTGAACTTAGTAGTAACTACTATTACAGGAAAACAGAGCAGAAGGAAAATAATCATTTCAAGTCTTAACTTAAGGAGTATTATGCCTTTTCTTGCTAATGTTTTATACCTCCTTTATTTTTCAAAATCACGAGGGTCATGATTTCTAAGAATGACACAGATGTTACTTACTTGGCAGAAGTTTTATAATCTGTTTCATTTCTTCCTCAAACCCGACCTCTAAAATACGATCTGCTTCATCAATTACCAAGCACTGTAAGTTCTTGTACATAAAGCCTGGGGTATTCTATAAATTTAACAAACACAAAGTTGTCAGCCGGTGGAACCGTATATAAGTTCTTTTTTAGCCACAGGAAGCCACCTGGCATTTTACCTACCTGCATGTGATCTAGAAGTCTCCCTGGTGTTGCCACGATAATATTGATCCCATTTGCAAGTTTCTGTGCCTCAGCTGATCTGTTACTGCCTCCCATCACCAACCCATAAGTGTGAACATGATGAGTCATTAGCTCCTTAAGAACTCCATAGGTCTGCATGGCAAGCTCTCGGGTGGGTGAAAGAATCAGAGCACCAGTTCCTAGAAAAGGAAATCACCCATGTAGCACCAGTTAGACCCATTATTCCCCTCCTTGGCCAAGAACTACATCAAATCTGTGACATTTAACTGGGAAGCAAAGGAAGAGCCTTACCATTCCTAGGCATGAATTTTAACTTGTAGATGAGTTCTATTGCAGGAATAAGGAATGCAAGTGTTTTGCCGCTACCCGTTTTTGCAGCTGCCAAAATATCTCTATAATGGAGCATAGTTAAGAAGAGAAATACTTTAGTTTACATATAGCCAACAGCACTTAAATGTTAATGTTCTTTTTCCTATAAAAGTAATTAGTAAATCTCTCCGAGAATTCGTAATAGGAAGTATTAGCAGTTGAACAGTAACTGGAAGCATCCAGTATAAGCAGAGGACTTAAGATGGCAGAATAGAAATAGCCCAGACAAATTGTGTGAGATGCTGAACATTGCATTAGGAATGTTTAATAGGAACAAGAGACAGGTTTCATGAAAGCTAGATATAACTGAATGCATCCAGGTGACAGGTAGGAATGAAAACAGATCTTTCCACTTGTAAGACCACAACTAGTTTCCGTGCATACTTCCCTGGCTATTATTTTGTGTTTTACATACTAAATACATAGACTCATAAAAGTAAACAACCCCCTATCAATTGAACAAGCCATATTCCCCTACAGACTAGAAGAAAGCAATTAAACAAACTACTATTTTTACTTTTGAATGCCTGGAAAGCATTCACACACTTTAGAAATGGCTACCACAAAAAAGCACATATAATGTATGAGTACCAAGGTAAAATAAATTAAAAAAAAATGTTCTACTTAAATACATATATTATATAAATATTTATTATAAAAAGCAGAAAGACAGTATCCCCAGACTTAAGACCCCTGCATTTACAATTAAATTAAGTGAATATGCTGGGCTTTTAAACTTCTACTTCTTACCTGCCTTCCAAAAGGGGTTTAATACTCTTATGCTGAATTTCTGTCATGTGCGTAAAGCCCATTTCATTTATTCCTTTCAGTGTGTTCTCACTGACAAGATCAGCAAGTGAAGCAAACGAAGTGTCTTCAAAAGCACCTGAAAAAAAGCACCTTTCATTTCCTCACAACACCTGCCCATCCTCCGTGTACATGACTAAAATTACCTAGCTCAGAATCAAAGTAGCAGACAGAAAATTTCCTCTCCAATGGTATTACATTTTTAGCTTTTAGAGATACTTGTAAAAGTAAAACTGAACTAAAAACCTAAAGTGACTGTTCAACAATCAAATCGAGTTCATGCAATTACACCAACAACCAACCCCTAAATTGTTGGCAAAATATTTTATACTGATGTGTACCCGTTGCAACATTTTCTACTGCATGAGGCTGGCCATTTAACTCGTGTATGAATGCACCTCTTTCCACTGTATTTAGCACTCATGCACTCAGCCATCTTTTTGCTGCACTGTTCTCCTTTAATAATTAAAAATGTTTTCTTAAGTAATTTTTAGCAGTCCATTTAGAGCAAGAGTGAAATGAGGAGGTGTAACCAAAGCCCCTTAACGTACATACTAACAACAGTGGCTGAATAATAGTTGCTTAATATTGGAGTATACAAGTCAGGCCACTTATAAGCAGACAAGGTTCCTTGGGTGAATTTGATTCAAGGAACCTTGTCTGCCTATATCCTTAGACCAACACGGCTACAACCTAAACCCAGGCCACTTATAAATGTTTCATGTTATTTTATCTCCAGCAATTACTGCAGCAGTTTGTCTTATATGAGGGTTAGCACCCCATATGTTCATTAATGCAACACGAAAAAGAGAACCAGAAGCACTAATACACAACACACCAACAAGTGAAAGAAAAGCTTTTAAAGATTTCAATTGCAAGTTTACAAATACCTAGAGGTGCACCAATACATCGGTCCATATCGTATCAGCACTGATAAAAGGAAAATTGACACTGATGGCAATCAGCTTTTTTTGGTGGATATGACCAATAACGTCACAGATAAACGCTGCGTGCATGTGCACAGCTGCAGCATGCACATGGTCAGGAGTACAGCCCAGCAGCTTGGAGAGTAGTATCCGGCTGGTAAGCCTATGGGGAGGGGGGGCAGATCGAGGTTTCCACAGTGAGAGAGGGAACAGGGCTGGGGCAGGGGCAGGCGCTGTCCAGCTGGGGCTGGGTGGGGCATGGGACAGAGCTGTGGATGGCTCGTCCAGGTCCGCGGGAGAGTGGGGCAACTCCCACTGCTGTGTGCACCCCCAGGGGAGGCGGGGGGGAGGGTATGTGTCCTCCAGATTTGTGTGCAGGGTGAGGTCGGGCTACCCGCTGCACGCTTGGGGCCAGGGGCTGTGCTGGACTCTACTGGATGTGCAGCTGGGTCGGATCAGGGCAGGCGACAGTTGCACTAGGAGGGGGGTTACGGCAAATTTCGGGGTGGTTGCAGCCTACCCTGTAACCCTCCTCCCAGCATTGCCACTGCCCACCCCGCTGTCCTCAATACTGCCTCAGCCCAGGCTCACCCCTGCCAAGAGGTCGCAGCAGGCAGCCTGCCCTCACGCTGCACACAAATCTACCTGCCCCATATACCTCTCACAGGGTGTGCACAGCGTGGGGAGCCCCATCCCCCTGCATCCCCTGGATGAGCTGACTGTGGCTCCAACCTGTGCCCCACTCTGCCCCAGCTGGGCAGCACCTGCTGCTGCCCCAACCCCATTCCCTTCCTCATCAAGAGGGCCCCGATCTGCCCCCCACAACTCTCCTTCCCCTCCACAGACTTACTGGCCAGACACAGCTCTCTCCAAGTTGCCGGGCTGCATATCAGCAATTGGGTTGGTATTGGCTGATATAGCTGGTTAATATTAATAGTTGGCTATCAGTATCGGCCAAAAATTTTTTTATCAGTGCACCCCTACAAATAGCTTTATATTCTGCATTCATTTTCAAAACCCTAGAACTATACAGCTTATATGCAACCTAACTTTGAACAGTCAAGTTTGAAAAAACTGGGTTACTCTAAGGAAACAATTCAGAACTTGCATCTTATTAAATTTAGTGGTAACGAACATATGGAAAACAGAACACACATTACCTGTTACACCAAGAGGTAAACTAGGCACTTCAGCATCCTCTTCATTCAGGTCTTCCTCTCCAGAAGCATCTGCATTTTCTTCTACTTCAGGAGCTTTACTGTTTTCTTCATCTTCTGCAGACTGCAGTTCTTCAGTCTTTATCTTTTTTCTTTCTGTGCCTACAAGATCATTTAAAGAGAATAAATACACCGAACAAGTCTACTGTGCTCAAAAACTAGATATGCAAATAATATAAATACATTTGTGCTGTGAAATTCATTTCCTTAATATGTAGATCCCTCTTACAAGGTTTCCATGCCTCCGAATTTCCCAACATGGTTTAGTCCTTGGCCATCCATAGGCTTATACCTGTACTTAAAATTAGGTATCCGAGGACTCTCCTAGACCTCAGTACAAATCTTTGCAATACCAAGCCTAAACTTGTAGCATAGACAGAACCAGAGATTATTGATGGGACAGGAAGACAAGCTTTAAAATTAACTCCTTGCTTAGATGGAATTAATTTACGGCAGTGGTCATTCTGCTGCAGACTGCTGATACCAATAGTTAGTTCCATTCAGATTTATATTCCCAACCAGAAGAGATAAAAACCTCTCTCTAAAAGTTAAGTTTCTTCCTTTCAATAGCAAATGAGTGAATGCAGTAAGCAATGTCTATAGTATAGTATTTCTACATTTAACTTCAAATAGAGTACAATATAAGCTATTAAAAGTTGAAGAAAGGTGTTTCTAAATAAAAAAAAATACCAATAGACAGACTACTGTGGAAATCAAATGGGAAACAAAAGTTCTATTTCTACACCATTTTTTTTAAAGTTTTTTAAGAGAGCATATAAAACTCCTTTTCAAGAAATTAAAAACAAAACGCATTTAAAAGAACCAAATAGGTTGGTATTTTCATACACATCTTTTTTTGCATACAGATCTTGCAGTTAGAGGAAAAACAGCTATATAACACCATGTTAATCACTTGTTATTAATACATCATATTTACATGTTAGTATCATAATGATTATTCTAAGGGTTATTTCCCTTAAATGAGTACATAATTTATTACATCCGCACTTAGCCATCTTGTATTTCATTAAAAGTAATTTGATGCATTAAATTCTGAGACGCAAAACTCTAAAGTAACAGTCATTAAATTCTGTTACAGGGTTTTCATGTGGGGAAAGATGTAAACAACTATAAAACCATAAGGTTCAATTTCTCAAGTACTTTTACAGAAATTTTGTCCAATTTGATTTACAAAAATCTCATGTGGTAGGTCTCACAATATAGATTTGAGATAGAGATATTTCTGTTCAATTCTCAGTCTTTTAAGAGTAGTACTACCTTGCAACTCTATTAACCAGAGAATCTTGAAGTGCAAATGAAAGGATTACTCAGGTTGTAAGTTCAGAGCAAATCAGCAGCAAAAGTCAACTGTTATACAGCATTGACATGTGGGCCTGTGAATATTATGCCTATCTTTTTAAAGAATTAAAGCTACTTTTTAGGTCTGAGACCAGTGTTATCCAGGCTACTTCAGTGTTGTGCATTTGAACCAAATCCTCTACTACCTAGCCTCATTAAGATCTGAGAACAGGGACTAAGCACTGCCATTAAAGAACTCCTATGTTCTGATCCTAGCTAAGAAAATCAGTAGTCCCATCTCTCAGCAGTTTTTCTTGTCCTTTCCAAGTATATTTTAAATGTTCAAGGGAGGCTACAACAATAAATCTACTATGATTTAGCAGAATTGCATCTGCATTCCAGGGCATACAGAAACTAATTTTATATTTAGCTTCTCTGCAAGCCTGACTCTTCAAAACTTGGTTACATAAAACCACCAAACCAAAGGATCTCAGCACATATTCAGAAATTCATCTCCAACATTCATGTACCACTTCTCTTGCTATACAACAGAATGGCCTGGCACACAGCTCAGATGAAACTTGTCAAATCTCAGCACTCCCTATAAGAATTGCTCTATGAATCGTTCCAGTTCTCCGCACTGTTGTAGGAATCATGGAAAGACTACATGCACAAGCAGTTTATTGGAGGGGATGGAGAGATGGATATGGATACAGCAATTCCTAACCTCTTCGAGCCCAAGGCACACTTACATTAATAAAAATGTTCTGTGGCACACCTGTTAAGACATTCCCTATCTTCATACTTATAGTAGCTCATTCCCATGGCCAAATTACGCAGCACACCTGTTCATATCTGACAGCACACTTAAGTGCCCAGGCACACTGGTTGGGAAACACTGGGATAGAGGAAGGAAAAGCAACAGTCCAAAAATAAGCCAGCAGTGGCCTTAGGGGAGGGCAAACCAGGAGTCCCACACTTTAGGTAGAGGCCCTTAACATTTTACAACTTTTTTTTTTTTTTTGGAGGGGGGTGAAATTTTTGCAAGGCAGTGGCTCTATTTGCATTTTAACACTCGACTATTTATCTAATTCCCCCCAAGAATATTAAAAAGATCCACGATACAACCGTTATAGTTCTTCCAAATTAAGCCTCTAAGGGGCCCCAATTAGGGTGGCCATCATAGAGGACAGTCCGGTTGTCCTCTGTCCTCTATTGGCACGAAACCGGACGCCTTCACAGCCTCTATTTTTGTCCTGACCGGTTCCTTAACTGCGTTTTTCTCTTGAAGAGAAAAATAGAGGCCATAAAGGCATGGGGTTTCGTATCAAAAGACGACAAGAGTAGCAGAAAACCAGGCTGTTTTCTAGGACGGCCACCTGAGCCCCAAATGACTCTCTTGCCCGGGGCCGCAACAACCCTAAGGCCACCACTAAATGAGCATAGGCTGCAACTAAGAAAATAACCGTAAGAAAAAAAAGAAGAAAACATACCATTTTCCAAGTTGTTCATTTGCCGTTTCCTCTTCTTTTTCTTCCTTGACTCGGGCTTCTGCCCCTCTGCCGTTTGTGCATCGCGGGACACCGACTGCGGCTGCTTTTCCTCCTTCGCTTCCACCTCTAACTTTTCCTCCGAAACGGCCTCGCCCGCCGCTTCCTCTGGGACGCCCACCTCCGCTGCCCAAGGAACAAAGCAACGCAAACATGCGTCTAAAGAGCGGGTCTAACCCTAACCCCCAAAACCACCCCCCCCCAAAAAAACTTCTTCAATCCCACCCCCCAAAGAAAACCCAACAAAAACCGGGATTTTCAGACTTCCAGAAAAATCAGGGCTGGAAACTGGGTGGTGAGAAGAGGAGCCACGGCCATGTCGGCCGCTCTCCAGCTCCCCAAATTTCTGCTGCCCCGAGCACCAGATAGGGTGGGGGCGGGCAGGCCGCATGCAACCACCCGGGCCCCGCCTGGCCTCCGCGCCCGGCCTCAGCCTCCCCACCCCCACCCCCGCGGCCGCTACCGAGGTGCCGGGCCGCCTGCAGCTTCAGGTTTCGCTGCCGCAGCTTGAGGTTGCGCTTCTGGATCTTCCTGCGCAGCAGCCGCATGGGCAGCATCCCGCCCGCCGCCATCGCCGCCGCCATCTCTGCCGGACGCACGAGGGGACGGAACCGGAAGCGGAAGTGGAGCCGGAAGCATCCGCAGCCGCGGGACTGCAGCTGCCCCTAGCGGCGCGGAGGAGGCAGCGCGGCCCTGCAGGGCAGGGCAGGACAGGGCAGGGCGGGGTCTTGTAGGCTGGATGCTCCCAGCACCCAGCAGGGTGGTTGCATCCCAGGAGGAGGGGTCCATCCAGCCCAGCCCCAATGGAAACGCTTCCTAAAATAGCCAGACAGGAGCAGGGAAAACAGGGCAGCCCCTGCGGGAGGTGGTCGGTGTGTGCTCCAGAGATGCCAGGCAGAGCAGGGCAGCCGCTGCCCAGCCTGTGCCAGTGGGATCAGGGGGGTGAAAGTCCTCCCTGGCCCCAAATCTGGCCGCCGGCCTGATCCCGAGCGGAGGGGCGAGACGGTCCGGGTTTGGTGCCAGCTGGAGCATTGGTGCAGCCCAGGCAACGCCTGCGAGAGAGGCTTAAAAACACCCTGACACGTATACCCGAGGTGTGGCAGGGCAAAACTGTCAGAGAAGCAGCTCCCTTTGTATTCGATACCTCTTACTTGGCTGCATTTACACCCCAGAGAGGAAAACTGCACGTGTGCACGTAACCCACTGTACACATGCATTGAGCCGTGCCACGGGGACCTGTGTGCACACTGCGGTCACGCACAGTTCACACCAGGACACATGCTGAAGTCACGCACAGTTCACACCAGGCACACACACACTCCAGTCACGCACAGTTCACACCAGGACACATGCTGAAGTCACGCACAGTTTACACCAGGACACGCTGCAATCAGGCACAGTTCACACCAGGACACACTGCAGTCAGGTGCAGTTCACACCAGGACACACTGCAGTCAGGTGCAGTTCACACCAGGACACACACTGAAGTCACGCACAGTTCACACTAGGACACACGCTGCAGTCAGGCTCAGTTCACACCAGGCCACTGTGCCCGTACCCGATTCCTGACGGCACCGCACCGCGGAGATATGTCCAGGCAGTGATCAACTTACAGCGTTTTGAGTTGCAATGAACGGTGCTGACAGTGTTTATAAATTGACACCCTGTTTTGCATTTCTGAGGTCGGTTTGATGACACTTGACTGGACACGACAACACGCCAGCAAGCAAGTTTGCTGCGTCACCTGTCTCTCCCCAGAGGACGTCTGTCTAAACTGCCTTGGACACTTCAAGAAAGCAGAAAAACCTGCAGCCGAGACTCCTGAGACGACTCCAGCCAAGAGTCCTTCAAAAAGTCCAACCAAGACTGCTTCAAAAAGTCCAGCAAAGTCACCTCAAAGAAGTCCTTCCAAATCAATATGATTGCTTTTTACAATATGAATACATTAATGTAGCTATATTACTCATCTATAATTGATTGAGTACAAAATTCTCAGTTATTTTTGGTTAAAATAAGGCATCAGGCCTTGGTTCAGGAACCAATCCCCCATTTATAACATTGTTTCCTATGGGAAAATCAGTTCCAAGTGACAAGGTTTCGACTTAAGATGCAGTTTTCAGGAACCAGTTGTGTCGTATGTCCGAGGACTGCCCATACTCACCGCTCTTCACAAACAGTAACCCTCACCAGAGACAGGCAGACCAATATCATTCACACATCGCAGCCCCCACCACAGACACGTATGTCCTCCTGTCCTCCAGTGCTGCACAAATATGCACGTGTATGTACTTCAACCCACAGTACTCCAACGCCACATGACTTTCAGCTGACATGGAATGATCAATGTGCTGTATTACGTCTTTAGGAAGAGTATAAACCTCCTGCAGAAACTGCCTCTACTGGAAACCCCTTTTCCTGGTGGTATTGCAGCTTCTCTTGATTACAAATGTTTAATTCACATAGGGAAGCAAATAGCCGTATATTCTCCAGTCCCTCCTTACTCATTTGTGTGAGTACACATAGCCCTATTTCACACAGTAATGCGGGGGCTCCAGGGGAAACTTTTATCTATGACTCTTAATGGCAACATATTACTGCTTCTTCCTATGCACAGAAAAAGCTGGTCAGAGCAGCAACAGCTGCAGCTGTGAGATAGGGTAAACTGCTATTGCTCTGTTGGCTTACCATCTTGCCAGTGAACAGACACAGGCTATGTCTATACTAGGGTTTTTCAGACCTTTGCTTCCCAATGGGTATAGCTCCACTAGCAGTAGTATCTGTGAAATTGTAGTGCAGAGACGGCATTTGATCCCTAACTTACTATCCTAAGGATTTGTGAAACTGCCAGGATTACTCACTCCCAGATGCTGACCATGGCAAGAAGGGACATGAACGTATTTTCAGTGCATGTCTTTTGCTAAAGCATGGGATCTTTAGTCACCATCTGCTTTGCTGTCTGTACCTAGTGATGGGAAGACATACACAGAAATCTCTTGGACCTTCACCAGCCAGTCCTCAGACAGCAGGCCAAATTTTAGAGCCTGTCAGTTCCAGGGCATGAGTTCCTGGATTTTTATTACGCAGCATTTTCCAGTTGGCCAGCTGGATTTCCCAGCTGCTCTTCGGTTCTAGTAATGGGCAACGTGACCTTTCCTTGTAATGTCATCTTGCTGTCTTGGCTCCCTACCCTTTTCTAAAGAAATGCCATCAAATTGAAATACAGTTGACTATAGGCACTTTTAAACCAGTAGATGGCACAAAGAGTACAGGAATGCTATTGTAGAAGGCTTTGCTATCGTAACCCAATCATCGCTACTTACTCTTGGAAATCTGAAGCGTTACATGCAACATAACATTGAACCTGTAATATCTTACTATAATGTGAATTATTAATTTCACCATGCAGAACCCTCATGTTAATTTCAGAACGTTTATTCCATTATAACATCCAAAAAACCCCTAGATTTTGAAGTCAGATTGGTCAAATAATTCTCCTTTTTCATTTTTTTCTTTCGGAAGTTCCCGTGAATAATTGGGATTGGACATTAAAAAGGCTAGCCTGACCCTCCAGTGCTGGGAGCTGCACAAGGATTTTATTTGACAAATTCACAAGGGTTCATATACAACTTCAAGTAGCCATATTCAGTTTTCTGGTGTTAGACACAATCACTAATTGTTGATAAGTTTTCCATACAGAACAAGAGAAATCCAGTCTTGCCATTTTTTTGTTGTTCAAACACAGACATCTTACTCAAGAAATCTTTAAAATCCATTATGCCAAGAATTTCAAGAGGGGAAAGGATATAAAAGAGGTGGGGAAGGAAGGAGGTATGTACACAGAAAAGTGACAACAGCAATTGTAGCAAATAAGTTTGCTTATGGAAATTACATGACTTTTCACTTGAGTTTTTCAGTGTCTGCTCTCAAAAAGATGGGTCCGCCCCACATTTGGTGTAGCAGTAAAACTGGGATGAGACTGAACCGACAAACATGCCCAAATATGCCTGGGCTTTGAACGCGAAAAGGGTCCTGACTGGAATTTGATGATGACCTGAACAAAAGCTGCAAATAAATATTATTTCACTTCGCTATTTTGGTGAGTGCCTTAACTACTAAGGTATATAATTGTGCTTACTCTCCTTTCTGAACAATTGAAAACATTTAAACAAGAAAAACCTAGAATGTTCCTGCTCCAGAATAGCTGTAGGTTGATTGATATTAAGGGCACCTTCTGGAGACACATGGATTTGAATTTTTTGAGACAAAGGAGGGAATTGAATCCAGCGTTCCCTGGATTAATTCTCTGTCCGCAGAAATACTGGCTTAAAGTGGGGCATCACCACTTCCTCTGGCCATATTTTGAGTAAAAAGATTAGCACAGTCATTATTTTTTAAAAGAAAGGGCTTAGAGGCCTACTTTTGAGGAGAAGTCTTAGGCCTGCAAATGTTAAGTGGAAGGAGACACCTTCACACCACTCAAAGCGAAGCACCTAAAAACCTGAAGGGGAATGGAATTGTAGCTCCCTGCTCAGTAATCTGGCTTTTGTGAATCCAGTTCTTGGTGCCCAAATCCTTCTATTTATAGGGAGCCTAGGTGCCTAATCTAGACACTGTGGAGTTCATTGATTCATAGATGTTTGGGTTGGAAGGGACCTCAGTAGATCATCGTGTCCAACCCCCTGCCCTGGGCAAGAAAGAGCGCCAGGGTCAGATGACCCCAGCCAGGTGCCTGTCTAGCCTCCTCTTAAAGACCCCCAAGGTAGGGGAGAGCACCACCTCCATTGGGAGCCCATTCCAGATTCTGGCCACCCTTACTGTGAAGAAGCTCTTTCTAATGTCTAACTTGAATCTGCTCTCTGTCAGTTTTTGGCTGTAGTTCCTAGTGACTCCAAGGTGTGCCCTGGTAAACAGATTTTGGGTCAGAAAACAGATTTTTGGCCCCTATTCCTTGCTTCTGCCCCTTGATGAATTTGTAGTTGGCCACAAGATCCCCTCTCAACTTTCTCTTGTGAAGGCTGAAGAGATCAAAGGTCCTCAATCTCTCCTTGTAGGGCTTTGCCCTCAGGCACCCAACCATATGAGTGACTTCCTCTGAACCCTCTTGAGGTTGTCCACATTTCTCTTGAAGTGCAGTGCCCAAAACTGGACACAGTACTCCAACTGCGGCCTGACCAGTGCCACATAAAAGGGGAAGTATCACCTCCTTGGACCTGTTTGTCATGCACCTGCTAATGCATGATGAAGTGCGGTTGACTTTACTAATCATTTCATCACATTGACGACTCATGTTCATCTTGGAGTCAACAGTGACTTCAAGATCCCTTTCCACTGCTGCATTGCTGAGAAGGTCATTCCCCAGCCTGTAAGCATGCTGGTGATTCCTTCTCCCTAGATGCAGCACTTTGCATGTGTCCTTATTAAACTGCATCCTACTCTGTTCCACCCACTTTTCTAACCTGCCCAGATCTGACTGGATTTGTTCCATACACTCTGGTGCATTTACTTTACTCCATAATTTGGTATCACCAGCAAATTTGGACAGAGTGCTTTCTACACCCTCATCCAAGTCACTGATGTAGACATTGAACAGCACCAGTCCAAGGACCGAGCCTTGTGGGACCCCACTGCCCACATCTTTGCAGATTGATACTGACCCCTCCAACACCACTCTCTGGGTGTGACTCTTAAGCCAATTTTCCACCCACCTAACCATGTAGTCATCTACGTTGCAGTCGCTCAGTTTGTCTATGAGAATATAATGAGATACTATATTGAAGGCCTTCTTAAAATCCAATTTGATGACATGCACCTCAATTCCTGCATCTAAGCATTTTGTGACCTGGTCATAAAAAGAAACAAGCTTAGTCAGGCAAGATCTACCTGCCTTGAATCTGTGCTGGTTGCCCTTTAGCATCGCTTTCCCTGCTGGACTCTGACAAATATGATCCTTAATAATTTTTTCAAGGATTTTCCCAAAGATAGAGGTGAGACTAATTGGTCTATAGTTACCTGGATCCTCCTTCCTCCCCTTCTTGAAAATAGGGACCCCATTTCACAGGTGGTGCAGATGGAAGTGACATTTTTCACGTGTTATGACTCTGAAAGCATTCCACAGCCATGATGCAGCATGTGCAGAGCTGCAAAGCACTTTTAAAATGGCCAATTGTGCAACAAATTAACCCTCATCATCAAATAAGGTATTAGATTAAAGCATTCTCTTTTAGAGTGACTTAGGGAACTTGTGTTCCTTCAAAGGCTAATTTTTCATTCAGATGTGGGGATTTCAGTGGGGAGGAAGGGAGAAGGGAGCAGCACAGAGTTGCCGACTTGCCTGGCCCTGAGCTGGAGCAGAGGGGTGGAACAGGCCCCTTGCCTTGTATCCCTGCCCCCCAGCTATCCCAGCTGGGATATTGTGGGGAGCTGGACCAGGCCTGCAAGGCAGGCTCCAGTCCACCACACCCCTCCCCACCAGCTCCAGCTGGGCCTCCTGAGAGTGGCAGCAGCAGCAGCGGCTGTCTGCTTTGCCTGGCCTGAGCTGGAGTGGGGATGGAAGAGAGCCCCCTCACCTCACAGGCCCAGTTGAGCTCCCCCGGTACTCCAGCCAGGGTAGCTGCGGGGGGGGGGGGCATGCAGCAAGGCAAGGGGGCTCTGTTCCACACCCACCTCCCTCCAGCTCAGGCCAAGCAAAGCCCAGTTGGCAGCTCCGTGCTGTTCTCTTACCCCCAAGCAAAGCCCAGCTGACAGCCCCAGAGCTCGGTGGAGGGGTGGGATGGGGACAGAGGTAGTTCAGGAACCTCCTTGTGGGCTTCTGGAGTGCCTCTGCTTGCTGGCCAGGGAAGATGCAGGCAACCTTGATCCCCCTACCCATCACTCTGACCCAAAAGGCAAACATCTGTTGTGGGGGGAGAGGGCTCTAACTCATGGTGCTTTACGTAAAGTGCCATGAGTTAGAGTAGGAGCTTGACTGTAGGCATCCTTGGTGGCTAGACACCTAAATATTAGCTCCTTCAACACTGAGCATTGTAAGGCTTAAGGGTAGGTCTATACAGCTTTTACAGCATTTGTGAGAAGGCTATGAAGGGTCATATCTGTGCGAGCCAGGCCCCGATCCCGCCCTCGTTGCCATGCGCGGCGGTGATTCCGATCCCATTCTGGCCGCCATGGGCAAGCCAGGGGTGAACCGGGGTCGTACCAGACCCGTCTTCGGTGCACGCGGGCTGTGGCTGGCAGCCCGGGCATGCGGGGTGGGAGAGAGCCGCGAAGCGGTTTTGCGCACGCGAGTTAGAATTAGTTACGGAGGCATAATGGTTGATTGAAAAGATTGTTTACTTACACCCAAAGATGGTATCGGTGTAGGCTGGACAAGTTTCCAGGCACAGCTCCCGCTTGAACCCTCGTTGGAGGACTCTGACAAATCGATTGCTCCCACGGAGTTTGCTAGGCTCCGCGGGTCCGGTTAAGTTGGGTTCGAAAAGTTTCCCCGGAGTTATTCAGGCTCCGCGGGTCCGATAAGTTTTCCCCGGAGTTTGCTAGGCTCCGTGGGGTCCGAAATTACAGGAAAGGGATACATCTAGGATTGCGCTCGGCGACGAGGAGAGGCGAGAAGCGAAAGCTCCGTAGGCTCGGTTCTATTGCCTCTCTTGCCTGCTTAGAGGAGGCACGCCGGGTCCGCGAGGGTCCACAGCGCTTGGAGATCTTCACACAGAATCTCTCTCTCTTCCTCCCTCCTCCGGCTTGGGCGGAAACTACCCAAGCCTTTTGTACGGCTAGCAAGCCAATCGCTAGCCGCCACGTGTGCCTAAATTAGGAATCGGCCAATAACATGGTGCGGATCCTAATACAAATGGCGGGAACTTCTTCGCAACGTGTATCACTACGGTGCAAGAAAGAGATGCACACTGCAAAGAAGCTGCAATCCGGCGGGAAATCCCCCGCTGCACCCCAAAGATCCCTCTGATGCTTCCCTCTGATCACGACCACCGGATACTTCCCCCGCTGCACCAGAGCTCTCTCTAGCAGCAGAGAGCTCTACCGCGCAAATTTGGCGGGAAATAATTTAGCGGTGCCGAAGCACACACACAAACAAAAAATCACAACTTTGGGTTGTGACAATATCCAGTTCACTCACTCTGCACCATGAACCTCACAATGAGGCAGCTGAGCCACCCTCGCAATGCCCCATGCTGCCACTCTTGAGATTACTGTATCCAGCATGCTTGAGAGCTACAGCAAAGTTTAGTTGCTTTCTGTCTCTTTTTGACTGTTATTCAAACAGCAATGGTGAAAATCATGAAACAGGAGTAGGCAATATCGATAATTCTTTGCTGACAGGTCCAGACACTAGTCTAAACCACTAATTCTTGTTAATATTTTTTTCTTTGAAGTTGGGGCATTTGTTAGACGTCATATAAATTCCCCCAGGCATATGTGTCTCATTTCTGTCCGATAGATTCATTCCTAATTGCTTGTCTCATATCAGGCAATCGTTACTAACAATAGGATTTTCACAAACAGATATTGAGCTGTTGTCAAAAAATGTCTCATATCCTCTGCACAAAAGATCTTGCAGGAAGGTTTGTAGGGAATTTATGTTTTTGATTGAAAGAGTTTCATATACTTTCAAAGAAATTTTCTTGTTAGAGATTACCTCTGAAGATAAATAAATTTTTGGAATGATATGTATTTGATTTCATTACTGTTTCTCGAGGCTATCATTAAAGACAGATTTCAATGCTTTCATTCATATACATAAGTAGTTTACTAAATTGACTAGTGGGACTATGCAAAATTTTGCCACCAGTTTTGTTTTGATGCTGTTTCGACCTGTTTCGAGGTCAAAACAGCAACATTGAAATGAAACAGATATGGTTGAAAGAGCCTTGAAACAAAACAGGGCAAGTTGAAACGTTTCGCCGTTTTGATGCTGTTTCGACATTGTGCCCATAGGCTATAATAGGGAAGGTTGAAACAGCCTACCACTTTGTCATTTTTAGCCAGATTTGGATAAAACTTGCAGAAATGGTAGCCTGAGGCATACCATCTTCTGAGGGCATAAAGTGTGCAAAGTTTCAAGGTGATAGATGTAGGGGGTTCAGAGAAACTGCACCCTAAAGTCTTGAGAGCCAAACTTGTGTCATGTGTATGTGTTAAGCCACAGCAGGGTCAAAGCTGCAGGGATGCTGGTCCCTGCTGAGGCCACAAAGCCTGCCACGTTTCAAGGAGATCGGTGCAAGGAGTTCGGAGAAACTGCTGCACAAAATTCTGAAAGCAAAACTCATGTCACATGTATGTGTTAAGCCACAGCAGGGTCAAAACTGCAGGCATGCTAGCCCCTCCTGAGGTCACGAAGCCTGCCAAATTTCAAGGAGATAGGTGCAGGGGTTCTGGGTTCTGGGGCCCTGCACCTCTGGCTGCTGACAGGCAAAACTCGTGACATGGGTGCTTGTGCAACTGTGTCTGTCTTGGGGCATGGGGAAGGGGAAACTACTGCAGGCCTGGCTGCTAGGCCCCTGCTATGGCCACTAAGCCTGCCAGCTGTCAAGGAGATAGGTGCAGGAGGGTTCTGGGGCCCGGCACCCCTAGCTGCTGACAGGCAAAACTCGTGACATATGTACTTGTGCAACTGCTGCCTCTCATCAGGCAGCAGGACTGAAATTCCCCCATCACTTGCCACCACAGACCTGGGGGTAATCACTGACCACAGTATGAACATGAGCCGGCAGTGCAATGCTGTAGCCAGCAAGGCCAACAATACCCTGGCATGTATCAATTGATGCATCTCCAGCAAAACGATCACAAAGAAGTGATTCTCCTGCTCTACTCAGCTCTACTCAGCACTGGTGAAACCGCAGCTGGAATACTGCATCCAGTTCTGGGCTCTGCACCTTAACAAGGACATGGTAAAGCTTGAGAGAGTCCAGAGAAAGGCTACCTGTATGATCAGAGACTTGCACGGCAAGCCATACAAGGAAAGGCTGAGGGACCTGGGACTCTTCAGCCTGAAAAAGAAAGCTGAGAGGGGACTTGGTAGCAGCTTCTTTCTTCTGACATTGTTTCTAGGGCTGTGTGTTTTGGCCACGTTCCGTTTCACCTTGAGTTTCAAGGCTTTGACGGAACAGCGTTCCGTTTCGAATTTAATCAGAAGCGTACATCTAGGTCTCGGTGAGCAACTGTTCACCAGGGCACCCTTGGGGAAAACTAGGAGTAATGGTCACAGTCTGGACACCCGAGTTGTGAAGTAGTTCTTCCTAATGTTGAGCCTGCAACGAGCCTGAAACAATCTTCCAGGAGTTTGTGACCATTACTCCTAGTTTTCCCCAAGGGTGCCCTGGTGAACAGTTGTTCACCAAGCCCTAAATGTATGCTTCTGGTGTAGTGGTAAGCTGCTACCAAGTCTCCTCTCAGCCTTCTCTTTTTCAGGTTGAAGAGTCCCAGGTCCCTTAGCAGGCTTTGTGGCCTCCACAAGGGTTAGCATGCCTGCAGTCTTGACCCTCCTGTGGCTTAACACGTAATGTGAGTTTTACTTTCAAGATTTGGGGGTGAAGTTTGCCCAACTCCCCTGCACCTATCTCCTTGAAACTTAGCAGGCTTTGTGGCCTCAGCAGAGGCTACCATCCTTGCAGTTTTGACCCCACTGTGGCTTAACACATACAAGTGACATGAGTTTTTCTCTCCATATTTTGGGGTGCAGTTTCTCTGAACCCCCTGTGCCTATCTTCTTGAGCCTTGGCAAGCATCATGCCCTCAGAAGGGTCTATCATTTCTGCAAGTTTCATCCAAATCTGGCAAGAAATGACAAAGTTATAGCCTGTTTCAACCTTCCCCATTATAGCCAATGGGCGAAACGGCGAAACAGGGTCGAAACGGCAAAACATTTTGACAGAACAAAACAGAATAGCCGTTTCAACTCAAAGCAAAAGTCAAAACAAAACACTTCTCTGTTGAAATGTTAAAACACTGCTCGAAATGGAACACTTCCATTTCGCGCAGCCCTATTGACTAGTACCTTAGTGCACAAGTAATCTCTATGAGATTGAAATGGGGCCAGAAACCTGACAATGCAACCAGGTACTTGGAGCAGCTGTGACACACAAGAGAAATGGCACCTTCTGGCTGCCATTGTGCCATTGGTGTAACTGTGAGGCTGTGGTGGTAGCATTATTTGTCTGTTCTTCCCCACAGTGAAGTTGGTGTCCAGGGTGGCTGACCTGGTTGGCCTGCCCTAGTTACACTACTGAATGAGATCACTTTACTGTATAGTAGTGATCAACATGATGAAGTGCAGCATTTAGCCCTAAAATAAACAAGGCTAACATTTTCAAAGGTTGCTATTGATTTTAGGGGGCCTCATTTTTGCTGCCTGTGTGAGACCACTTAACGTGATCCAATTTTCTGAAAGTATTAAGCTTGCATTCTATAAAAATGTTACATTAGAAAACAGGAAATTAGAACTGTTATTGTCTGTGGCCATTTTAGAAACCAGATGCTTCTCAGAACTCTGTCCAAGGCAAGGTAATAACTGTGAACTGACAGTACCCCTCACAGAGCAAGGCATCCAAGAGAACTTCTTCTTTCTTCCGACATAGTTTCTAGGGCTGTGCGAAATGGCGACGTTCCATTTCACCTTGAGTTTCAAGGTTTTGACGGGACAGCGTTCCATTTCGAATTTAATTTTGATTCGAAACAGCTGTTCTGTTTTGCTTCATTGAGACAGTCAGGCTGTTTCGACGCTATTTCGACATTTTGCTAGATTGGGCTGGGGAAAGGAAGTCAGCCCAGCTGGGTTGACTCCCCACCCCCAGCCCAATCGCATCGCTGGGGAGGGAACTGAGCCTGGATTCAGTTCCCTTCCCCTGCACTGTTATTGGCTTCCCGCATCCTGGCGGTGGGAGATGGGGAGGCCGGCAAAATTTCACACAGTCCTATTAGTTTCCCAGCTGGGGCAGTTTAGCTCATTAGCCTGGGGAGCAGGGACATAATCATTAGGCATGAGACAGCTCAATGACATTGCAATTTCATTACATAGGACCATACCAGTAGCACCAGAGGTGGCCTGCTGCTCAGATGGAAGCAGCTCAAAGATGAAACCAAGTAGGACAGACATGATGACAAAGGGAAGAGAATATCCTTTTGAAGAGTTTGCAGTCACAGTGCAGCCTTAATTGACCACACCTACTTGGTCAAGTCAACCTGTGATTCAGTTCTTTGAGGTTCATTGCTGACCGGAAGTTCACACTTGGTAATGTCTGTCTTAAGTAATGCTTTCTGTCATCTCAAGTTGGCAAGAAGACCCCATCCCATCCTGGAGAATAATGACCTGGCCTCAGTTATTTGCTTTGTCGGCACTTGTATATTATGTCTTCAGCACTTGGGAAGCTTTGACTAGGCCTTAATAGGTGTGTCTACATGTTGCCATATGGTGATGTTGCTACAGCAAAGTGCTTTAGTACTTCCTTTGGAAGCACTAAAGGAAATACTAAATCACGGTGCAGTGACTGCGTGTACTGCGCCATGTGCACAGCGCACGGTTAGATTTCACCGCTAGAGGGAGCGCACAACTATGGAGAAGTAGCTGCCGATCACGAGTAGAATCGTGTGATCGCTACGTCACCGTAGCACACTATATGGCAATGTAGCATCTTGCCGCAGTGATGCAGGGCAAAGTGTAAATGTGCCCAATATCGTACAGAAATAGAGGACACAGCAAAGCATATCTCCTCATAAATAAAGGCCACAACAAACACTGTCCTTCATTCCCTATGCTGGCATCTTTTATAATTCTGTATCCAGTTCAAGGTCTTGGTTTTTATCTTTAAGGCATTTCATATTGTTACACCAAAATTAATTAACTAATTCATTAAATTATTAAAGGGGTGGCATGGATGGATTTGATTGACCAGCGAAACTATTCTGGCTTGAAAAACTCAATTTGTTTAATATATAAGATACGCAAAGGGAATTTTACACAGGCCTTCCACTTGGTAGGAAGGGTTTGGCTGTCTTGGTAACCTCTAAGCACCAGGGTTGGGAGGAGGGCCTCAATCCCAAACAGCACAATGTCTTCTTTTCTTAACTATTGACCTTCTTCACTGCTGTGCTTCTCCTGCCTGGGGTCTCCACCACCAACAATAAGATGCTGTCATTTTCCTAGGTCAGCTATGCATGCAGTTATTCAGCCATCTATAAAAGCACTCACCTAAGTGGGTCAGTGGGCCACTTAAAGGTTGCCAGCTCATGCTAAAGCTTTCAAAATGGCTTCAGACTTTCAAGTTTTCAATATGGATGTCAGGGTCTACACAAGCCACAGGTCTAGCACATCTATCTACAGATCTGGAGGTAGATCTTTACTGCATCTCCAGGGCTCCCAAACACATCCCACTTAGCACTCACACATGCCAAACCCAGAAATGCATCGGTGAAGCTGCTTCTGCGATGTTCCCTCCATAGCCATTCTTGAGCACTCTGTCTCCAACGTGTCTCGCCAGCCAGCCTGGGGAAATGCCTCCTGAAGAAACATTGCTGCTATATTTCTGGACTTGCCACATGCAAATGGAAGCAGGCACCCCAGGTAGAATGGGGTACACAAGGTACAGATACCCTGGGATAAAGACAGTTATACTCCACTGGCACAAATGAATTGACTACCATAAGGATAAAGCTTGGACTACCATAAGGAAAGCTTTCTCGGGAGCCGGTCCAAAATGTTGAGGTAAACCCTCCTAAAAATGAAGGGCAACCCTAAACCACACCCACTCTTCATTCAGAATAGCTATCATCTGTATATTTAAAAAAAGAACCCAGTGAGTCAATCTACTGCATATTTGTCTCCCAACTATGGAGAGAACGAGAAAAGAAACAATACATGCTAGTTGTATAGTCACTGTGGGAAGGCACTCGATAGTGTGGTGATAATAAGAACCCATATAGAAGTGGATGACTTAGAACTCTTTATTTTATCGCTATGGATCAAGTTGCTTCTGCTATTTGCAATTCAGACTTCCAAAACAGCAGAATTCTGGGTACTCACAAGCCTTGCATTTCTGCGCTGGATGAATAAATAATTGAAACCTGTTTTCTGTTTTATCTTAGCAAGTTGTTTGTACTTGTCTGTTTTGATCAGGTTTAAACCTTTCCACTGATACGAGTGCTCAGAAATGGCTTCACTGTTTTTTCCTACATCAAAACACAGAGTCATCCTTTATTGGTATGCAGTGTAACTTGCACTGGAATAGTCTTTTAAAACATGACAATCTTCCATTGCATTTGAGTTCTGATACTTTCCTTTTTAAAAAATATGCTCAGTGCAGATTTTCCAAAATGCTGTATGGGCTAGCAAGTAGGGTCAAGTGAGTAATGAATAGATTAATCAAAACTGCAGATGCAGCAGCTAGCTCATAATTTACGGACTGACAGGTTCATAATCCTTAAAATCATAATTTTCTCTGGGGTAAAAGGCTTTCCTATAATACATTGCCCTTATTAATTTAAAGAATCCTAATAAAAGTATTACTGTCTTCTTTCCAGCAAAGGTGTGCCACTTATGCCACTTTATCATGTATATCTTTTCATCTACACAAACTACGTTTAAATAACACCAAGTCAGGTTTAAATTCGCAAAGACTGAAACACCTGAGACAGTCGGTGAAGTGTAAGTGGATAGGGAATGGATTTTCAGCTTCCAATTTAAGGTCCACATTTTCTTAACTTGAGCCTTAGTCTTGGTTCTGCAAAATGACTATTTGAATGCATTGCAATAAGACTTAAAAAGCAGAGAATTGTACATACATGGGAATAGGCAGGTCTATGTCACGTCCAGGCAGGCACCCCCAGCCTGTTGGCCTCAGCCACTGCAGGCGGGCTCTGAACATCCCCCCAACCGAACAGCACAAGCGTTGTGTTCAGTCCTGACCTAGTCTAGAGCATTTTGAGTAAAGCACTATACTTAGAGCACTTCTGCTTTGGGCTTTTTGAACATCTGTACTCAGCCAAAAGTGAAAAATTTCGAGAAAGCGTCATCCAGATTATTCCCAGCGCTTCTCACTAAAGCATTCTTTAATTCTGATGGACTGAACACGAGAAAACATTTTTCTTTAAAATCTTGACAATAATCTTTGCTTTTGATATGACCCATGTAACAATCTAAGAAAACGGTCTCTTATGAGAAAAAAGGAGTCAAAATGTTAACTCTACAGAAAAGTATTAATTAAACTTAAGGATTCCTCTGAATCACATTTTTCTCGCTATAGAATGGCAGCTGATCCCTCAAATTGAAATATTTCCTGAGAGCATTACATTTTAAATGCTTATTTCTTTATTGGCTGGTTGGTAAGTGAGTTAAGGCACCAGATTGGGACTTGAGAGATCAGAGTTCAATTGCATGATGTGCCGCAGACTTCGGTTACCTTGGGCAATCATTTCTTCTCTCTGTATCTCAACTGTAAAATGAGAACCATGAAGTGTGTTTTCATCTGTAAAACAAGGATAGCAATAATTCCTCCACAGTCTATTTAGGCCGTAAGCTCTTTAAGGCAAGGACTGACTCTTACTCTGTGTTTGCATAGAGTTTACCACAACGGAGTCCTCATTTCAGGCACGACCTCTGGGCACGCGTCTAATAACAAAGACAAGTATATCACTATTAATATTTTATAAAAAATAGGCTAGTATTTTTTATAAAAATATTTTAAAATCCAATTAGCTCTCTAAACAGAAGTTTGAGTGTTTAACAAAGATTAAACTTACAGCAATGACCACCCAGAAGCATTAAATATTAATCTAGAAATCAAGAGTAAAATACTATGTTGACATCAAAATAGAAGATTTAAAGCAGTGAGATTTCCAGCATCAAGACTCTTTTACACCTCTCTGGCAGTATGAAAGGCTTTGAAGTGGGCATAAATTACATTTACATGCACTTTTAAGGCCCTTTTACACTGCCAGGGCAGTGAAAAGGGTTTTTACCATTGCCAATCATAACCATTAATTCATGATGTGTGTATCTGATATTTTATTTTTTATTGGAACTCAGTTGGATTCAAGGGCACTCAGCCTTTCAAAAGAGGTGCTCAGCAGTTTATATGATCAGGCTCAGAGCGTCAACAGGCCAAACCTTTATAAACTGTACCAAGCTATGATAGCTGTAATTACTACATGCTTTGACTCAGCCTGTCTAGGGCCGTTTGAATCAAATAGCCTTGCAAAATGCAGTTTTTTGTCCTCTGATATAAATGACACTATCTCTTAACGGTTCAAAGCAAGCCTGCTCTTATGATCAACCATATTCTATAACTAGAAGTACATTCAGTTTTGAGCCCCGCACTATAGAAAGGAGGTGGACGAATTTGAGAGAGTCCAGCGGAGGGCAGCAAAAAATGGTTAGGGGGGATGGGGCAGATGGCTTACAAGGAGAGGCTAAGGGAACTGGGCTTATTTTGGTCTAGAGAAGAGAAGACTGATTTAATAGCAGCCTTCAACTACCTGAATGAGGGTTCGAAAGAGGATGGAGCTGGACTGTTCTCAGTGGTGGCAGATAATGCAAGGAGCAATGGGCTCAAGTTGCGGCAAGGGAAGTTTAAATTAGATATTAGGAACAAGTTTCTCATTAGGAGGGTGGTGAAGCACTGGAATAGGTTACCCAGAGAGGTTGTGGAATCTGCATCCTTGGAGGTTTTTAAGACCCAGGTAGATAAAGCCTTGGCTGGATGATGTTGTTGGGGATGGTCCTGCTTTGAACTGGGGGTTGGATTAAATGACTTCCTCAGGTCCCTTCCAGCCCTAATTTTCTATGATGCTATGATTTTTTTTCTTTTGTGGAAGACTGTCATTAGTGAAAGCCAGGAGGTGGCAGTGTTTCCTAATGGATAACAGTGATAGTGTGATATTGGTGAGGGGCTAGTTTGGAAATACAATGTTAAGAGCTGGATCCTATGTACCTTACTCATATCATTATCATTGCTCAGGTGAGTAGGCCCAGTGAATTTAAGTAAGGATATGTGGAATCAGGCAGAAAAACAAGCTAACATTAAAAACAAAGAAAGGCCAAATATCTGGTTAGTCAACATTGCTTCTGCGTGCCTGTGAACGGGTGCAAAACAGCCAACACTTGGTGCATCCAAGCATGTCCTATGTAGAGAAATCCTCTGCTGAGACAGAGACCTTTATTATTTCTTATGTCATCCCCCTCTTAGGCCCTTGTAAATAGGACAAGGGATGCCACTGCTTCTCAACCATCCCTGTCTAACTGAATAACCCCTGTCAACGTTACCAAGTGAATTGCATCTCTAGCTTTTCCTGGTCTTGAGTGAATTCCCTCCCAAGTCTCAGAGGCTGCTTACAGACATTAAAAACCTCCCCCAAAATGGCACTTTATTTTAAACTCGGTGCGCTGCCACAGAAAGCCCAACTCTGGGCTAGAAGAGGCATTGCATTACTTGGCCCCGGCTCGCCCACCATCTATATGTATTGGGTGCTTTCGTGGGGCGTTTTTGGCTCTTTTATCTAATCTCTGATTTAAGCAACTTTACATAAAAGCACCGGCTAAAAAGCCCCACTGATCTATTCAGAAGCATCTGATCTACACAGATACTGCAAAGCCTCGAAGTAATGTGCTGCTTCTTCCGGTAAAGTGCGATTAGTTTGTTTTTTCCCATCGGGAAGCAGCCAGAGTCTCTAGCCTGGTTGCAGATGGATTCTCCCAGAGCTCACTCTGGGTTGCAGTCTCCTTACTTACCTTAGGAGGTCTAATGTGGTCATTCCAGTTCTATTTTTTCTGGGAACAGTGACAATGCAATTCAGAGGCCAGGCATTCATCCTAAAGCTTAATTTATTTAGAACAAAATAATTTCAGATAAAAATAATAACCCCAATACGTGCATGTCTAGCTCGCCAGTTAACCATTTGCATGGGAATGCTAAGAGGACTAGCTCATTAGACTCCTCTGTGGAGCCTCTGTCTATTGATGTGTCTTCCCATTGGAACCCAATGACAGTTTCTGGACAGCCCATTCACAAGGATCAAGACAGTTTTACTTGCTGACAGCCCTTTTGGCACCCAATCTCCTAGTCTGGTAAAACAGCTTTGTCACATTGGATCAGACCCGGGTAGATACCACTGCATTTCATGTATTTCACAATTTCTCCGGTCTTCAGGACTACTTGCAGACCTATCTCTTACTCCTGCTCCCTGTGCAATGAACCCAGAAATGGAGCAGTGAAGCTGCCCAGGAGGTGTCCGCTGGAGACATCTTAGGAGCGGTGCTGGAGGCACCCTCAGAGTGGCTTCACCACTACATTTCAGGGTGCATGAGAAGTTGGACCATGTGGCCAATAGCAGTCTCAACAGAGCTGGGAAAAAAAGTAAACATAGCCCTGGTGGCTCCAGGATTGGGAGAACCCAAGTTGGTTGAACATCTCTTCTTGCTTTCTACTGATCGTAGCTGGGCCAAAGAAATGGGCTTCACTATAGCCAGGCACCTAAGATGAATTTAATTAAAATTAATGAGGAATTTTAAAACGAGATCAACAATCCCTTCCACTTCCCTCCATGCACACTTAGTTTCCCAACCCCCAAAATGTCTCCCAACTTTTCTGGTGTAATTTTCTCTGTTCCTTCTCAGACCATATAAAGCTAGGTCTGAGTTAATGACCTGCTTGCACAGAGGTGTGGCAGGTTACTATATTCATTATTATTGGTTCATGCATTATTTGGACTAACATGTTGCTCTCTTATGAAGTAACCTTTTGTTTTGCAGGACATAACTACAATAAACTTCATTAAAACTAACACTTGTTGATTAACAGGTAATGAATAATATCCTTGATACAATACTGAACACAACAGAGAATGGGTATAGTGGGTTTTTTTTCTCCCAGACAGATGAACTTCAACTCACATTCCAGTTGCTATGTTGAGCTGAGAGCAGAGGTAGCTAAAAAAGGGAGAAAAAAACCCCATGGGCATTTTTACATGTGCTCTGGGAGTTGCAGGGGGGAGCCAGCGCTTTAATTAGACGGCTTTGAGACCTACTCTAAGTAAAGTGCCTGAAGCATCTCGTGTATCAGCGTCTCCGTGCTTCAAAATGGTGGTGAGGGCACTTTATCTAAAGCTCATTGAACGAGCTTTAGTTAAAGCACCCCTGGTGCCATTTTGAAGTGCGGGGATGCTGATACATGAGATACAGAGGCTGGCTGGAGCGCAGTAATTATCATTAATTGAGTCTGCTCAATGCGCTGTACTAATTACAATGCATGGGAGCAGCCTCCCTGCTCATCTATAAGCACCCATGTGCCCATCGGAGTCCTTAATGCTCCTGTATGCCACTGTTATATAGGGAAGCTTCCAAGCCTATTAGTTTTACTCTCACAGACTAAGCATCTAGAGCCACTTTGGCCAGCGATGCCTCCAGTATTAGTAAGTTGCCAGATGTTATGGACACTAAAACTATCCTCTTTGAGCTAATGTTAACACAGACCTTTTCTTCATATTCAGATCTGGAGGTTCCCAATGGGTGGATAGCATTCCTTTGTCAAGGCACCTCTGCTGAGCCTCTAGTGTGACATGACTGGGCATCTCACTGCTCCTTTGCTGAGTGGCAGGAGATTTCAGGGCCTTGCAGGTGGCTAGGGAGTTGCATCAGAACAGTACATAGAATCCCTCCCTTGACACAAATTAATGTCAAGGACACTATGCACTACCAGCAGTAAAGTGAATGATTTTAGACTTGCCAGTGTGTCAGTTTTGCAGAAGGGAACTGTGTAAACAGTAATACATGATCAGATATATATTTGTCATACATGCACCAAGGGAGAACAGTTCCAAGACATAGCCAAGTTTCTTGACACACTAGAAGTGTGGAAAAAATGGACTGAAGCTTGTGTTCTTCTCCACAGGAACTCCACAAATACAGGAATTGATCTTATCTCCATATGTGATCCTTTACTGGATGCATGGCGTCATAATGCAAACCTGAAAGAGCAATGTTAAACTTTTATAGCTCACTTAATCATCTGCCAGACATGTACAAAGGCATAATGTCTCATTAATAATTATTAAATCATTGAGTCATGAAAAGGAGATGTTCCTTCTTTAGTTGCATAACAGCAAGTCACCATTAAAACACAGGCCATTTACACTGCGTGCAGATACTGAAGTTCTGTTTAAAGGAATTAATAAGGCTTTATTAGAAGATATATCTGTGTAAGGGAGGTAAGTACAAGTTGATTGAAGTAATGCTCACTATGCCTCTGAGACCAAAGGTGGGTGGGCACTCTTCTTGAGGGGCAGGAGTTCACACATCCCTGTGTCTAGCATTTTCTGTGGGCAGTTTAGTGCTTACAGTCTCTGTCAGCTCTGCGCACATGCACACAGCAGAACAGGATCAGCCTCTGGAGGCATGCCAGGTTGCCCTTTGAGAGAAAGACAACATCCTAGGTGGAATGAGATTGTCTTTCTAACATGAAACCTATATTTGATGTCTAGTGGGAGTCAAAACACTTTGTAGATTTGGGCCTTAGGAGTATAAATCCTATTGATTCCCATATTGATTTAGGCTCCTAAGGGACAGCTTTCAAAGAGACAACTTTTGAAAGATGCAGATAGACACCCAATGAGATTTTCAAAAGCACCAAAGATGGTTAGGTACTAGACTTCCATTGAAAACAACAGGAATTCAGCTGCTCAGGTAGTTGTGAAAATCCCATTAGGTGTCTACCTGTATCTTTAGGTGTATCACTGGCTTTGAAAATCTGGCCCTATGTTTGAAAGGGAACATCAGAACCCTTACAAATGGTATCATGCACACTCTTTTAATAGAAATACACATGTAAAATTTAAAGTGAATAAACATATTGGTTATCTTTACATGTGCTCTGGGGGTGGCGCTTTAATTAGAGCAGCTCTGAGAGCTTCTGTAATTAAAGCGCCCACAGCATCTCATGTATTTAACATCCCACGCTTCAAAAAGGTAGCAGGGGTGCTTTAATTAAAGTGGTCTCACCGCCATTTTGAAGTGTTGGGACACTTCTTCTCTCGTATACTTCATTTCCCCCTCTATACATCATTAATGCAGTGGAGCCACACAACTGCTTTATCATTGACGCTTGCCAGGTCTTCATCCTGGATGTGATCATGTGCTACACATGAGGAGGTGGTCAGTAGGGGTGTGCAAAGCTTCGGTCACCGATTCAATTTGGAGAAGATTTGGCCTCATTCGGAGGCCAAATCACCAAATCCAAATTGAATCGGGAGACCAAAAAAACCCCTCCGAATCGATTTGGAAAAGATTTGGAAAAAGATTAGGAGGGAGATTCAGAAGGCAGTCTTTCAGGGGAACAGAAACTGAGAAGAGGGAGGGTGAACAGGGGGAGAAAGACTGACATCTGTAGCTGGCCAGTGACTGTGATCTTTCCCTGAGTCCCCTTCCAATCACAGTGCTCTTGGGGAGGGATGTAGAAACAGCACATAAGCCTCTGCCTGCAGCCTTTCTGTCCCTTTTGTGAGCTGTTACTGCCTGAGCAGAAGAGGGTCAGGTGGCTGGCCAGAAACAGGTGGGTGGGTGGAGATCTAACTGGCACTGGGAAGGCCCCCTGTTACAGGCTACCATCCCTGCTGGTTTCATCCAAATCTGCCTTAACACACAAGTGACACAAGTTTTGCTTTCAGCAGTTTGAAGTACAGTTTCCCAGAAACCCCTGTACCTATCTCCTTGAAACTTGGCAGGCTTCATGCCCTCAGAAGGGGCTACCATCTCTGCTGTTTTCATCCAAATCTGCCAAAACATGATAAAGTTATAGGTATTTCAGTGATTCCACATTATTGTTTTAATATTAAATCATGTAGCCGGACCACACCCCAGGGGTAGCCGTGACACCCCCTGGTGGCCACATGGCTCCTGCCTCCCCACCCCAGCTCCTTGGGGGACCCACCCTCCCTTTTCCTGCCATGCCTTGATGGTATCATTATGATGTTAAGGGAGGCTTTCCCAGGGTCCCAGAATGAGTCTATGTACTTTGGCCAGCTTGTACCTCTTGCTCCTGGCTGCCCCAATCTTGCCCCTTGGGCACTAAGTTATGGTGCTCTGGCCCTATCAATGCCTCAGGGCACCATTTGCCTTAGGGGCTATATTTGTGGCCTCCTGGTTACATCCATGCCTCACATGTGTTACTCCATTTTCATTGGGCTTACCCCAATGCAGCTTTTGACCCTCAGGACCCAAACCTCTGCCCAGGCCTCAGCTTTCCCAGCCTTAGCCCCTTTATTCTGACTGTGCTCTTCAGCCCAGGTCTGCAGCCCCTGGCCCCCATCTCTCATGCTCTTGAGGTCTGGCCCCAGGCTGAGCTACTCTCTGCCTCAGCCCTCAGGTCCCTGTCCCCAGTCTAGGCTGTCTGCTACTGAGTACCCCTCAGTACTCCTGGCACCCGTCCATGGCATCCACATCTCCCACATAGCCACAATCTGGTCCTCCAGTATAAAGCTCAAAAATGGAACATAAACCCAAGCAAGCTGCTTCAAACAAAAAGTATCCCTCACTCAGGGCTAATATTGCCCACAGGCCATACCTCCCTTGGAGCCTTCTCATCCTAGCAGCCCTGGGTGGCTTAGGTTCCTGCCTGTCTTGTCTCTAGCATCCCTTCTGTCCTTGGAGCTCTTATCCCTACAGCAAGCAGGGCCTCAAGCCTTAGACATCTGTGCCCCGAAGCTCTACACCTTCCTATCCCATGGCTCCATGGCCACACAGGGGCTTTCACTTGGGGCTGATGGCCAGCCTGCTCTCCTTTGCTGCAGCAGCCAGCTACTCTTCTCTCTTAGACTGCACACAGACATTTGGGGAGGTTACAGGGAGATTAGATTGGGTTAAAATGGCCACCTCATCTAATGTACTTCAACCTTACACTAGTTAGGTGGATCTAAGTGCAAACCATACAGAAGTTCAGAATAGTTAGATCAGTTTAAAAATGGCTGACCCAATCTAAGTGAATCTTACTTCTGAGGTACACTTTGGCTGGTCATTTTTAGACTAGTCTAACTGTCCCTAACTTCTGTACAGTTCCCAGCGCAGCCCTAGGGCTAGGAAAGCCCAACCATCAATCCCACCCCCGGGGCTGTGCTTCTCTTACCATCTCCCTGGCACCAGGCTATTTTTAGCCCCCCTGGCCCTACCCCCAAACCCCAGATGGACAACCTCACCCCTGCAGACCAGCTAGCTCCCGACTTCAAGCCCACCAAACCCCCCATTCTGCAAGCTGCTCCTGGTGCCATTTTTACCAGCATTCTCCAGTGCCAGGAGCTAAGCAATTAAGTCAGGTTGCTGGAAGGGGCAGGTGGGATGCGGGGGTTGGTTCACTGGTGGAGTGTAGCTTGTCTGGGGATTGGAGGGGCTAAAAATAGCCCCTGGTCCCAGGGAGTGGGGAAGAGAGTTCCTTGTTCCCCCAGGCCCCTCCATGGACCCCACCTACCTCCATGATTCCCAGATCCCCCCCATAGAACAATGTCTGCCTCCCTGATCCTCCCACAGACCCTTCCTATCACCCTTGCAGCCTGCTTGCCTCCTGATTTCATCCCCCACCCTGGCTAGCTCCTCCATCCCAATTTACCTTAAATCAGGTGGCCATTTTTAACTTGATTTGCCCTCCCCTTAATCTCCCCAAATGTCTGTAAGCAGCCTTAAAGTGAAAGGTCCTTTGGCCCCTGTCACAGTCCACACACCCAATTTAAGATCCAAGTACACAGTTGGAACTGCATTAAATACAATTTTGGGTCTAGTTTTGGTAGTAGATCTTGGAACTTCCAAGCTACAGCATTCAAAATAAGTTTACAGCCCACACTTGTTTTAATGGTGGCTGATACCATGCAGCATTATTAGAATTTGATCTCTACCCTTTAGTTAAAGTATTCAACATAAGACTCCCAGAGATGCATTGAGATGGTTTATATTTTAACTCTTTAAAGTATAGACCTAGGTCTAGGATTCTGTACAATTTAGGCAATGAATCTCATACATGAAGCGTCAGGTAAAAGAGTGACGGGGCTATGAAACCTGATCCTGCATTAGTGAGATTGCCATTGTATGGTACCAAGTTACTTGTGCCTACTCACAAAAACAAGGCCAAATATGAAAACGAAATGTACAACTCAGAAGTACATTAGAATGCTAAAGATTCTGCTTAAACTCACATATCTTCAGACACACCTATTCTGTTCCTAGAGCTTATTTTTACCTAGTTGTTTTAAGTGTGGGGTCGGGGCATGTAACATATATAGGACCTACTTTTAGTTAGTGAAGTAAGCCAGCCTTTAGTGGGAGAGTTTTAAAGCTGACCCAAGAATATAGGAGCAAAAAGCCTTTGATCTGGTTTCCCATGATCACCTCTTGGCAAAACTGGCCAGTTGTGGCCTTGAGTCCACCACGATCCACTGGCTGGGGAATTGGCTCCGTGGTTGGACCCAGAGAGTGGTAATTAATGGAAGTCAATCGTCATTGTGTTCTGTGACCAGTGGGGTCCCCCAAGGCTCTGTCCTTGGACCCATATTGTTCAACATCTTCATTAATGGTGTGGACATTGGAGTCAGAAGCGGACTGTCCAAGTTCGCTGATGACACCAAACTTTGGGGCAAAGCATCCACACCTGGACAGGCTCAGCAAATGGGCGGATGAGAACCTGATGGTTTTTAACACTGAAAAATGCAAGGTTCTCCACCTTGGGAGAAAAACCTGCAGCATCCCTATAGGCTCGGCAGTGCTACACTTGCTAGCACTACGGAAGAAAGAGACTTGGGGGTCATCATTGACCACAAGATGAACATGAGCCTTCAATGTGATGCTGCGGCTAGTAAAGTGACCAAAACCCTCCCTGGCTTGCATCCATAGGTGCTTCTCAAGCAAATCCTGGGACATCATTCTCCCCTTGTATTCGGCCTTGGTGAGGCCACAGCTGGAGTACTGTGTCCAGTTTTGGGCCCCACAATTAAAAAAGGATGTGGAGAAGCTTGAGAGAGTCCAGAGAAGAGCCACGCGCATGATCAGAGGTCAGGGAAGCAGACCTTATGACAACAGGCTGAGAGCTATGGGGCTCTTTAGCCTGGAAAAGCGCAGGCTCAGGGGTGATCTGATGGTCACCTATAAGTTTATCAGGGGTGACCACCAGTATCTGGGGGAACGTTTATTCACCAGAGCACCCCAAGGGATGACGAGGTTGAACGGTTATAAACTACTGCAAGACCGTTTCAGGCTGGACATAAGGAAGAATTTCTTTATTGTCTGAGCCCCCAAGGTCTGGAATAGCCTGCCACCGGAGGTGGTTCAAGCAGCTACATTGAACACCTTCAAGAGAAATTTGGATGCTTATCTTGCTGGGATCCTATGACTCCAGCTGACTTCCTGCCTTCGGGTGGGGGGCTGGACTCAATGATCTTCCGAGGTCCCTTCCAGCCCTAATGTCTATGAAATCTATGAAATCTATGAAAAGTCCTATTGAGAATAATCACTCAACCTTATTTGTGTGAACTCCTAGCTCCCACTCACAAAGCAGTGAAATGCAAGAACCTAAAGCTTCCTGATAAGCACTGTGCAATGACTTGCAGGACTAAGACCTTGAGAGAGGACTTGTTTATCTTCCTACTAAATT
The DNA here is from genome assembly GCF_030867095.1 of Alligator mississippiensis. NCBI lineage: Eukaryota > Metazoa > Chordata > Crocodylia > Alligatoridae > Alligator > Alligator mississippiensis. The sequence continues at coordinate 242,165,400 of NC_081827.1, read as the reverse complement.
ACATGGCAGAACCTGCAATGATATTAGTGGAAACAGAACTGGGCCCTGGCTCTGCAAATATGGATGACATTTCAAATAGTTCAGCTCCTTAATCTTTTGTCTGCTGTTCAAAGAGAACCTAGGTTTATCTGGATTAAAGGCCAAAAGTAAGAGTTTGAAGATCTCCACTTGCCAAAATTATATAACACGAGACATTCAGACCCCCCATTGTAAGTGTTACTCAAGTTCTTCAACTTTGATGATTGCTTAGAGAGCTTGAAACACTTCAGGACATTAACACGCTAATTCTGCAATGTCACATGGTGACCACATCTATACTGCACATCATTACTGCACAGTCATTTAGTACTTGTTTATACAAGTACTAAGTGATCGCACAGTAACCGAAGTTACTGCACAGTTGCACCGAGGCACGGCTTTTTTGTGAGGCTGATTTGATTGTGCAGTAGCTCATGACTACTGCGCAGCAGCGTCATGTCATAGTTCCTGCCACATAATGCTACTGCACAGTAGTTATGGGCAACTGTACAGTCAGTGTCTCCTGTAGACACAGCTAGTGTCTCTGAACCAAAACCTATAGCCAATAAACATATCTGATGGAAATTTACTTTGTTTTCATGATCCGGTAGAATCATTAGTAGCCCATATCAAAGTCCTAGTGCAGAACTCTATAGAGAAGAAGAGAAAATGAAAGCACATACAAAGGTATTAGAAACCTGTACATGGAACAAACCAGAGTGTAACAGAAACAGATTTAGGGAAGGTGTGATAGTTTATCAACAATCAAAACCTTTCTAATTAAATTTTCCAGCGTTATTTCACAGCAGGGCATTTAGAACTCATGCGCTTACATGGAAGGAGAAAGGTATACTTTCTCCATGGCTGATGGATTTGTCTCAAAGCAAAACTCACCAGACCTGGATATTGGGAATGACTAACAGCAGCTTTTCTTCACTGACCCACACTCTGGAAGACTATTACATATTGCACGTTCGTTTCTCACACAAAATCCCCACTGACTTCAATGGAGTCCTGAGTATTTAATGCTACAATAAAGCATAAGATGCCAACCGCAGCGCCAGCCTAGGGACCTAGTAGATTTTTGAAAACTTGGGAATTGCACTTTTACAGATACTAACCAGATTTACAATTTTTTGTACTTAGATGGAAGCTAAGAGAAGCAGCAAGATTGGCAGTGTGATTTGGGTTTTCCTTTTGATAAAAAAAGTCAACAGAGTGTGGAAGCGAGATCCACTATGTAGCCATTTCATTGGCTTTACATATGATAAGATTGGGTTACAATGCTGAAATTTAATCCACAAGCTAGTCTCTGACATTCTCCATGTAGCTTTCAATGGCCATGTCCCATCTGTAGTGACCATCCGTCCTTCTTTTCAGGTTTGTGGCACTCAGGGAGGAAATAGCCCAATGTGGGTGGCTTAACTTTTCATCAACCGATAGAGACACTACCTCCATTAACCTCCGGCTGTTTGGAAAGCTGTAGCCCTCTGGGTAAATAAAAAGTCTCAGTTTAGGTCCATACAAAATATTCCCCCTAGCCTCTCGTGATACTGGGCTTCCCCCTTGGTTTTATGTCCTGCTGCCATGTTGATACAGCAAGGAAGTGAAGTGAAGCTCCATCTGCCCCGTTTTCCTTTACCAGAAACTGCAGTTTGGGGCACCAAGAATGAAGCAAGTATTCGGTCCAGGCTTCTTTTTCTTTGCACAAGGACCTTTCCCCCTTTTTTCACAGTCTTTCCTCCATGCCTGGCAGTGTTATTTGCTCCTGCTAAAGCTGCCACTCAGGTCTTTTCACAGGGAGACTAGAAACTCTGCGCTCTCCAAGTTTCAGTCTCTTCAGAGGAACTCGTGATAAATCCTGCTCCCTTTAGGACTCTTCCTAAAGCAAACAAAAGGGAGCAGCAATAACCTACAACTTACGTGCCTAAATATTTTTTTGGAGCGAGGTCACGATTCCCTTTTTGGAACATGCTGGATGAAACAAAGTTTGGTTAACAGGAGTATAAACAAATGAAACAGATGGGTTTTTTTCATCTGAAAATGAAAGATAATGCTGTGCTTTGATTAAACAACATGTTACTCCTTCCCATCTGTGTCTATACTGAATGAAGAATGACAGAGGAGGAGGAAGAAGAGGCAGCAAATCTGTGGAAGGAAGCACCAAGCAGAGAGCACTGCACTCAGAAAAATATTTTTTTCCCCCAGAAAAGCATGATTCAGAACTCTCTGTGAAGCCTGGAGTACATACCTCCCCTTCGTGACAGGCCACAAATAGCAATAAATATGTCACATCACACCATGAGGTGAGGAGTACAAAAGAGCCCTAACGCATTCCGATGGTAAAATGCCAGATGACAAACCCTGCATTAGGTTTCGCGTAATTCAAGACAAATAAAACCATGATGCAAAGGCAGAACTAGAACAAAGGAACAAGGCTTTCAGAATCTGTAAAATACTAATGCAATTTGCCTATACACAACAAATTGCATCTCACAGTGAAGGCGCTCCATGTGAATCACTGTGAATCACTCCATATGAATTACCCTGGAGACTGGACACATACCTTGTCGGGGTTATTTGACCCCAGCCGTCTTTCCTGCCCAGAGCAGGGGGGCTGGATCTGATGATCTCACAAGGTCCTTTCCAGCCTGAAACTTCTGTGAACCTGTGAATCAAATACTGAGATGCTAAGGTACTAATTTCATTACAAGTTGTGGGTTCAAAGAGTCGGAGCTTGCGTTCTGACCTTCTGCATAAACAACGGCCATAGAGATGTCATGCTCGATAGAAGTGAAACGTAGCAGATTTGCAAGCAGACCAAACCACCCTCTCACATTTGTTTAAGCGGGTCAGGGAATTGTGAAACATGAAATTCACCACTCTAAAGAACAGAAAAAAAAGGCCTATAGACCCATGGCATCTGTTTTAACTGTTTTGATAGCTAAAATGTTAGAGGGCGCCAAGAGACCTTCTTCCTGAGAGCCGAATTCAATTCTAATAGCTCGAATAATTTCAGCTGAGCACCACTTGAAGGTCTTGCCCTGAATATTTACATGGTACCTTTATGTTTCTGTAATTAGGCCCTTAATATTTTAAAAAGACAACTGCAAAACAAACATCCCTATTTAACCAGGCCACTGGGGAAACAAACAGTTTAGCTAAATCTGCCCCCTCTCCTTATGATCATAGGTAGGAATCCTTTAACCTCGTTGTGTCTACACTAATTGGTATTAGCTGGCTATTTGCTTTCTTCTTCAGCTGCTCTAAAAGAGGGGTTTCACACTTACCTAGCTGTCAGTCCTAAGAGAAAGACCAGAAGACATGTGACTTCTCTCTTTATGGAGCCCAAACTCCTGTTACCAAATTTGCCCATTACTTTGGGGTGTGCTCATTTTTTAGGGATAGTTTCTAGGGTCTTGGTGATTCTGTCAGTGTGCTGCTTGTGTTACTATACGGAGCTGTATTTCTCCCTTCTGCAAGCCCTCACCCCCAGTGGAGCTATCTTGCAGGACTCAATCTCAATGGGACTGGGTTCCTCCAGTCACCAAATCAGTCATACACACAAACACACACAAATTAACGTGACACGCCTGACCTGGCTGGGCTGATCAGCATGGACAGGCTGACACCCTCATATGCCAAGAATCAGTTCATAAGAGCAACAATAAAATGCAGTCAGACACAAGCACACAGGTGAACAGAATCCCTCTGAATCCGGCTGGGTGTCCAGCTGACACCCTCATGGGCCAGCATTCAGTTCATAAGGGCACGTCTGAGTCAAACTGGGTCAATCAGCCTGTACAAGCTGATCCGCTTATGTGTTTCAAACTCAGCACGTCCCAATCTTTGGCCTCTTGATGAGCAAACCCCACAATAATCTAGGCTTCACAGGGATCTTTAGCATAGGTAAAAGAAGCGTTGCTGCAGAGCACGGGAGGAAAGAGAAGCAGAGAAGGAAAAATATACCCAATTACTACCAGTTTGACTATAAAAGTTATTTATTGCTAAGCATATGAAATATATAATGGTACTAGTAGTAATAGACATGCAAAAGAAAAACAAACACAAACAATGACAATACTACCCTGGTTTCACTAAGTATTTGGGGAAACTTAGCTCAGGCTTAACTAATACAGTTCAGGTTCAGAAGTTTATGCCTAGAGAGAAGAGACAGAACGCTGGGGTCTCACCAAGTCCACGGTACTCAGGCTGCAAAGCTGACAGGCGCAGTCCGTAGCACAATCCTTGAAGAGAGAGACGATCTGTTCTTCCAGCGTCCCAAGAATGACAGGGGATGGTGTCAGCACAGGAGTTTTCTTCTTCTTTCCTTTTCTCCCTCTTTCCTCCTGCTTCTTCTTTTTCTTTCTTTTTTTTTTTTAAGCACACACACTTACAGATTTTTATACCCCCAGTTCAGCTGCTTCGAAGCACCCTCAGTAGTGTAAATCATTGTCTTTTCTATTGACAAGGGGTTATCTGGTTTGGACCATCTCAGGAAACTGATTGATAATCAGGAAACCCTTAAGATTAGGAAGTAACCCAAATACTTGGGAGCCAGCTTGAGATTCCTATGGATGGCAGATATACTGATGGGATATCTCATGGTTTCTTCAGGAACAATAGATAGCTTGCAGCATCAGGATTTGGGATTTTTACTTGTTGTGCACAAGCTTCAGCTTAGCATGACTTTTCCAGATTTAAAGCAATTATTGGGGTGCTCATAACCTTTTGTGGAGAGGACTTCCACCAGTCGTCTCGGGAAAGATATGACAACACCTGGGATTAGGGCTCCATCAGGCTGGATGCTGTGATGAACCCTTAACCATTGTTCCAATGTTGCCCGTACCCCCTCTGACTCGGTCTCTTGCCTCAGCATTCCCTAACCCGGCAACCGAGTTTTAGTCAATCAAGTTTAAAGAGGCCTCCCATAGTGGGACCGGGAAATGTACGGCCTGAGATGCCTATTAAACTTAGAGCTGTGTGTGTGTGTCTGGGGGGGAAAAGTCCTTAGCAAATCCAGATTAGAACTGGTCTGATAAATGCTGAGCTGGGTGTGTGTGAACATGGGTTGATTAACATTGGAAGCACAGATTCCCCATCATGCAGCGCTCTCCTGCTTCTCTGGTCCCAGAATTCACTGCAGTTTCTGCTTCAGGCTTTCTGTTTTCCATCTCTCATGTAAATGAATGGTCATCTGGTTCCATCTCGGATGTAAATGAGACCTAGGGCAGTTGTTTCACTCTTATCACCCTTATCTGGAGAGTTTTAGGTGCGTCTCTCACTGCATCTTAATCAGTTTCGTTTAGGTAGAGGAGGGGAGGGAGTGGGGGGGGGTGAGTCCTTTGTGAGTCAGACAGACTGCATCCTGTGCCAGGGTTGCCCAAGAACACAGAGCTGAGACGTAACACTCCTGTGGGCCAGTCGTACTGTCATAAACCTGCACTTGTTTTAAAATAAAGGGCACAGTGGTCATGTTAGTGACTGAAGTTTAAAGTATGCACAAGCTGTCTTCCTCTCCGGGATGCAAGGAGTCTTATAAAGATAACATTTTCAGGTATCTTCTGAGTTGATAGCCTATTCAATAATCTCATACTGGCTGTAGAGACGCTGGATGGTCACCATGGGACATATCATGGAGCTCTTGCTTACTGTGGAGAACATTTACTTGCAGAAGTAGCTCCATTGCAATCAATGGGACTGAACTTTAGTATCTTGTTCCACCACAATTGCCACTGATTTTGCTAGTGACAGACTAACGAACTGTTCAAAATGAATCTGACCCTGAGAGGTGAAGATGAAAAGCATTTCTAGGTGAAAAAGCAGAATCCTGCAGCAAGCCTGAAATAAAGTAGGATATTTCCTTTTCTCGGATGGTTCAGGACAGTTCACCTTTACACTCCCAGCATGAATATTTGTATCCTTCTGAATAATTAACCAGCCTGGATTAGTAAATATGATATTTGTAAATCATTTATAGATTAAATATTTACTAGTATTACATTATCTTTTCATTAAACAACCAATGTCCTATAACAGTGCATATCTCTGAAGAAACAGAGAAAAGCTTCCCTTGATTCTGAATTTCTTGTCTTCTCTGGGTTTGAGCCAGATTCTTTGGGTCACATGTACAAAATGGTGGGTGCATCTACACGTGCTGTTAGTGTAATTAAATAACCTCTGGCGCAGTTCATGCCAGAGTCAGCTGCTCCCGGGAGCAGTGTTTACATGTGCGCCCAAAACCACAGCAATTCGAGCCAGGGTAGAGCAGCCCTGGGCTGGCATGGGACCTGGGGGGTTAGTCCTAGACTCCAGGTGGTGGTGTCAGGTGGCAGAGGGGCTGTCTGGGGCACAAGGGTGCTAAAGTGAGCGGCTAAGAGGCAGGCAGCCCCTGTACTTTAGCACCCTCTTGCCCTAGCCAGCCCCTGTCACTGTCTACACATGTGTTTCGGTGGAGTAAATTGCTTTGCCTTAGGATAGTACTGTTCCTGATAGTGCTGTCCTACAGTAGAGTAAATGAATTTACTGTGCCCTAATACCAGATAGAAAGGCCAAAGCAACTACAGAACTGAGGCTGGCAACACAAATTAAAGACAACAAAAATTCATTTTTTAGGTATGTAGGGAGTAAAAGGAAGGTGCAGGGCAGCACAGGACCCCTACTGAACAAGCAGGAACAATTAGTGACAGACAGGGGGGACAAGGGTGAGCATCTCATTTACTTGGATTTTAGGAAGACCTTTGATATGGTATCTCATCCCATTCTCATAAATAAATTAAGAGGCTATGACTTAGATGATTATACAGTCCAGTGGGTGCAAATTGGCTTGGGGATCAAACCCAGAGAGTGCTAGTAGACGGGTTGGTATCAACTTGGAAGGACGTGGGCAGTGGGGTCCCGCAGGGCTCAGTCCTTGGACCTGTACTCTTCAATGTCTTCATCAGTGACTTGGATGTGAGCGTGAAGTATACTCTGTCCAAGTTTGTGGATGATACTAAATTGCAGGGTGAAGTGAACACACCAGAGGGTAGGGAACGATTGCAGGCAGACCTAGACTGGCTAGAAAAGTGGGCAGTACACAATAGGATGCAGCACAACAAGGACAAGTGCAGAGTGCTGCACCTAGGGCACAAAAATATCCAGCACACCTACTGGCTGGGAAGTGACCGTCTCAGCAGCACAGAAGCGGAAAGGGATCTCGGAGTCATAGTGGACTCCAAGATGAACAGGAGTTGTCAGTGTGACGAAATCATCAGCAAAGCTAACTGCTCTTTACCATGCATTAGTAGATGAATGACAAATAGATCCAAGGAGGTGATACTTCCCCTCTATGCGGCATTGGTCAGACAGCAGTTGGAGTACTGCGTCCAGTTATGAGCACCGTACTTTAAGAAGGATGTGGATAACCTCAAGAGGGTCCAGAGGAGGGCCACTCGTATGCTTAAGGGTTTGCAGGCCAAGTTCTATGAGGAGAGACTAGGAGAACTGGACCTCTTCAGCCTCTGCAAGAGATGGCTGAGAGGCGATCTTGTGGCCTCCTACAAATTCTTTAGGGGGACACAGCAAGGAATTGGAGATGCTCTGTTCACCAGGGCGCCTCTTGGGGTAACAAGGAACAATGGTCACAAACTGACAGAGAACAGATTTAGGCTAGACATCAGGAAGAACTTTATGGTAAGAGTGGCTAGAATTTGGAATGGGCGTCCAAGGGAGGTGGTGCTCTCCCCTGTCTTGGGTGTCTTCAAGAGAAGGCTGGATAGGCAACTGCCTGGGGTCATCTGATCCCACTGCTCTTTCCTGCCCAGGGCAGGGGGTTGGACTCAATGATCCGTTGAGGTCCCTTCCAACTCTAACATTTATGAATCTATGAAAACCATCACACGTGTAGATGGTGACACTATATCGTGGAGCTAGTCAACTCCATAGTAAAGCGCGTGTGTAGATGCATCCATTATGTAGATTGACACGTTCAGTTTTTATCTCCTTACCTGATTTGTACAATTCAGCTTGCTTTTTTTTTTTTTTTAAATGTGCAGGTGTCCAAAATTGCCTATGCAAGTTTGAGTAAGGAGGTAAAGCGCTCTTGGAGGTCACTTTTGAAACTATGCCTCTGAAAACAGCATTTGTAATCTCAGTATGTGGGTTTGTTTTTTTTTATCATTCCTACACAACCTCACTAGCACCGATGTCGAACCACACCAGTATTCAGGACATGACTGGAAGGTACTCTTTGATTAATAGGGAACAGTGTAGTGAGCTGCTCAGAACTATTATGTAAAGATTAAGATTTGCCTATACTAGTAGAATAGAAGTGGCCTTCTGGGTAAAATATTTTAGGAAAAGAATGTGTTAAGGGGCCAATTAAAAAAAATAATTCTAAGTCCACTTACATGCATAAATATAGGTGTCCAATTTTGCCTCCTTTAAAAAATTGTCCCCAAAACTTATGAACTAAGAATAATTATTATTAACAAAATTTCCTGTTCATTTATTCTGCTTGGATTTTTCAAAGTGCATTTTCAGATCAGTGTGTGGAGTTATGTGTGCATACCTCATTATCACTAATGGGAATTTCAAAGCAGCATATAATTTTACTATGCTATTTTTCTGACTTGTATTACACCTGTCAGTCTGCCTTCCTCTTGCTATTTCATTAATATTTAAATACTAATATTTAAAGGTCAAACTTAGCCTGCAGTGATACTAAAATATATTATTCAATTTTGTCTGATTTCAGGAGAACTTTAGTGGAACGGTATTCACGATATCAAGTGAAAGAAAGAAATCATTAACATGTGGCAGCATTTTTACTGTTTCTCCTGCCTTCTCCCCTCCTCCAGATATCAGCCATTTTCCACTTAGGGGGAGCTTTCTCATAAAGGTTTCTTAAGCAAAAACAGAACAGAGAGACCTGATTACAAAGCAAAGCAGAAGCACTTATTCAATGCGTTCGTTCCATGGAGCTATCTAAGGGCTTGAACCAGCTCCCACTCAAGACAATGGAAGAAATCTTGTTACCTTAAGTGATGCAGGAACAGGACCAAAACTCTTGTAATCGCTTATGCTTAGGTTTGTGTATTAAGTGAAAGTTGTATTTCAAGAAGATGGCAGTTCAAGAGGGAAAAGCTTAGCTTTAAGTGCTGTCTGGCACTGCAGATACTCAGAAACAATGTAATGACTCTTAACATCTCTAAAATGTATGGGCAGACTAAGGCCCTGCTCCCACAAATAATTAATGGACGTGTGTAGCTGCATTCGGTTCAATATGTTCAACTTTGTACATAAAACTGGTCTATTCAGTCACATACAATTACTCCTGTGCAGCTTTGTTGATATGATCAGGGCCAAAAGTGGCAAGATCTGACTTCCAAAGAACTGGAAATGGAGACTATTAAGAGCATAAAGCAGAACTACGTATTCAAAGACCACAGCAGCACTGACACTCTTGTTTGACTGAATGCTTCCTGAGGAAATTATGTTCTCTAATTGTTTTCCTAATTGGTATTGGGATGTAGCTTTGACATCAAGGAAAAACTGGGAAGATCATATGGATAGCGTGAAGGAGCCCTGTGGTTTGCCCCTGCCCAGGTGATCTTCAATGGATCAAAGCCCTTGCTTTTATACATCTTAACAATTTTGCTATCCCAAGAGACTGTCCCTATGCACAACTAGAATGGAGCTTCATCCATAACACCTCAATGCATCTTAGAGTTACATATAGTTATCTAGTGTGAGGCCTCTGGCAAGTACCTTGGGAAGATGTTGGGTTATTTCAGGAGTGGGGGGGGGGGGGGGGGGTTGGGAAGGGAAAGAGAGCGGGAGCTCATTTAATCAGGGGCTTAAGCCGATACTTTGAAAGCCAATGGGAATCTTATCATTGACTTCAGTGGAAACAGAAACAGACTTCAGGCACTAAAAAATTAAATAACATATTTTCTTGCATACAACATGCCTTAGAATAAGATACACACCTTGTTTTTGAAATGCAAAATTAAAAAGTGAATAGCTGTAGCTAGGGAGCTAATCCTGCTCACTGTTCTGCTCCCTATGGCTTGCGCATACTTACTTTTGCTTTTACCTAGCTAAATCTTTTGTGGCAGATACTCCTATTACTGTATGTCTTCACTTATAATATGCATCTCAATTTCCATCAGTTGCTTTGGGGAAAAGGTGAATAGTGTATGCAAGAAAATATGTTATAGGCCCATAGCAGCTTGCTAATACCAGCAGCCTGAGGCAAGTCTGCAGGCTTGCAAGGGTTACAGCTCAGCTATAAGTAGTAGAAGTGATTACATATTGCCTGGGCAATGGGGCCAGCTGAAAGGGATAATTAGCTGGCAGGAAGATACAAGGCTCCCAGGAAGCAGAGCCAGAGAGATTTCATGGGGGAAGGAGTATTAGACTCCTAGGCATCTCTGCCATGCCCTTCCTCCCCCTCAAATGTCTTTTGGGGTGGGAGGTAATAGTCTCCTAGGAAGAGGAGCCAGAGACAGCTTAGAGTGACTGAGAGGGAGAGAGCCAGCCAGTGAGCTCATGGTAGAGCCCAGGGACCGCCCCTGGAGTGCTGTTATCACGCCAGTTGGCCTGCAAGTGTGAAGACAACTATGGGACATACAGAGACTGAGTCCATGGGAGACTGTGTATACAGTCAGAATAAACTGGGTGGTCTGGGAGAAGACCATGTATGGCTTGTTTGAACTGTGTGAAGTATTTATGCTGATGAACTTCTGGGAGCGAACCTGCCATCGGGGAGTATGGATGATAAATGATGGCTGTGAGCAAAGACTAAGGGAGCTAGTTAACTTTGAACCCGCTGCAGTGTTTCATACCTAATTGTTAGTAGCATGGCAGTTAGTAGCATGGTAGTATGATAGGGCACCAAAGTTCTTCTACTGTGACCCTGCAATACCGTCCCTTCTGGCAGGATGTTGTAGTGGCAGCGATCCTTTGATTTGAGCATGATCTCAACCATGGCTCACTGATGGGTCTTGAGGTGAATCCCTTTCTCGAGACCCAGACCTATCTGAAGAAGTTGCAAGTCTCTCTGAAGGGGAGAGTCGGCTGCAGACTGGGATTCCTCTCTTTCCTTTGGTAGGAAAAGATCAAATGGGAAACCTATGAAGTTACACAACTCCCTCACGGGCAACATGAAGATGCCACAGGTTTTGGATTTTGCATGAACTCGGATGGATTTAAAAAAAAATTCTTTTAAATCTTTTACTTAGCCCAATCGATCTTATGAATGCGACTTCCTACTTTTCTGCATAATGTGGATAGCATCAAGCTCTGTTGTCAGACATTAAAAAGGAGATTTTAATAGCATCTCCTTTTTAATAGTATAAACAATCGTCCGTTGCACAACTAATTGTATTAAAAAATAAAGTAATTCATATAAATCAATAGCTACCTTCCTGCAAAAGATTAATGGAAAATTGTGACCAAGTTTGCTCTCCCACTCTCTATCCTACGTTAATAGTCTTTAATTAGTTTGCATTCCCTAGCTGTATTGCATGGAAGAAGCTATTGCTACTTCTCAAATGCGGTACCTCTTCTTAACACAAGAAACAGCATAAAGATAGTATAGCTGCAGAAGCATTGAGGGAGATTTTTAATGTGGAATAAACCCTATGATGGAAATGGCTGATCTTCTTATAATTGTTGGCATATCATCAAACAAGAAAAAATATTTTAATAGGATGAGTGAATCTTCTTAAATTCAGTAACTCCTTTGGAACAAAAAAACCCCCCTTAGACTTCTTGCTGCCATAGAAACCATCCTTATCTGGCAGATTGTAAATAATAACAACGCCCTCTGGCTCCATGTTTGTATTACGTATGTTCCCTTTTAAATATGAAAAATGATACCTTGCTTCTTTGATGTGGTCTGTTGGTCCCATTTTCAACTTGTTTATAGGAAAAAAACTTAAGTAGTAACTTCATATTAAAAAATGAGAAATGCATGGGATAGTGCAGTGACAGCCTGAATCCAGCTGTAGGCTGTAACTCATTGCAAGGTCACCTATGTAGAAAGGATGTCTCCATTGTCTCCTGGGGTGGCTGAAAGCTCATTGCATTTGAGTCTATCCATCGTGGTACCATAGCTCTATGAACGCCATGTCAGGGATAGTTAACTTACTTATTTTTTGTTCAACTTTGAAAAATTTTGATCTGAAAGCCAAATTCTCTGCTAGCCTAATTCCACTTACTTGCACTAGGATGGCCATCAGAGAGGACAGTCTGGTTGTCCTCTGTCCTCTGATACGAAACTGGATGCCTTCATACCCTCTCTCTTGAAGAGAAAAATCGTGGACATAAAGACACTGGGTTTCCTATCAATAGAGGACAGAGTAGCAGAAAACCAGAATGTGGTCTATGATGGCCACCCTACTAGCTGTAGGGCTAAGGTTTTCAAAAGCGAGTGGTGATTTTAGGGATCTTGATTAGGAGTGTCCAGCTGGAATTACTAGAAAGGCATTGGACCATACTTGACATCATTCTTCAAAAAGATTGGGTCTCTTGAATACATCTTGGCTGGCACCTAAAAAACAGGCATTCTGGCTCTTTCTTCTTTCATAAATCTTTTGCCTCCTACTAAAGATTTCTGAATCCCATTGCTTTTAATTTGGTCCCCTCCCTCCCTCCCTCCCTGTGTTTCGCTGTACTGATTCCAGTCTTCATTGAAATGAGCTGTTCTCGGAGGCTGAGTTTGTGGAATATAGCTTTACTCTTTGCCCTGGGGGACTTAAGAATACATCTAAATAGCAACACTTAGCAGCTTTCATCCAGGGACACTGAGGCATTTTACATGCATTCATTATTTTAGTCTTTGATAAACACCCATGAGATGGTAAATGTAGGCTTCACTGGAGTAATAATAATATAAACACAGATGCCTATACTGTGAAGTGGGTAAATCAGACACATGTAGCTTGTCTGGTCTTTACTGCTGTCCCCCTAATACAGCCCTCTGGTCCTCTCCAGCAGGACCAGGGCTCTACAACCACTCAACATCTCCCTTCTTTATAATAAACAAGATAAGATTACAACTCATAAATGATTACTAACAAACTATAACCCTTAAAACTACTTGCCTTGCTATACCAACTGACCAATATACACACCTAAAACTATAAATGGATCCTTTAAATGTCAAGTCTCCTGAGGAGGTCTGCTCAGTCTTCTAGACCTTGTTCTAACCTCTTTAGAGCTCCTGTCTCCGAGTCTTCTTGCTGACTTCCTTGAGGACGAGGTTCACCTCCATGCTCTGACCCTGTCCCTTTCAGTGATGGCTCTTTATGTTGAGGTGGAACATATTTGAAATAAACCCTATTTCTCTGGAAAAGGCCTTCTGGAGTCTGGGGATGTTTGCTGTATTTTGGACAGTTCCACACACTTGGGAACTTCTGAGCCAAACTTGGTCCTCTGGCTGCAGCTCTAGTAGTGGTTTTTTCCCCACTCTGTCTAATTCTTTGCTGATGAAGTTTTAGTTCGGCATCTCCATTTCTTAAATTCCTGTAGGTTGGGCCAAAAGCAATTGCAAGTTGTGCCTGTGCCTTACTGCCAGGACTAACAGCATGGTTTAACTATTTGGACAGGAGTGATAGTGAGTCGGTGCTGCATAGATAATAAACCTTTTGCCACCAACCGAGCCTTGAGTTCTTTGTGAGAAACCCCTAGTGAAAAAGACCCTTTCAAGGTCTCTAAGGAAATACACTTCATGTCCCAGTGCCAGCAGCCTCAGCACAACCTATTGAGCCAAACTCTGTCCTCTAGCAGCAGCTGTGGTGGTGTTTTTTCTGTGTCTTACAGCATGCTTGTAGACTATACAAAATGATATCTAACACAAGCTTTTGTGAGATTAACCTCACTTGCTCAGGACTTCCCTTCTATAGTGGGGGACCACTTCACATATGAGAGATGTGGACAAGTTGGAGAGAGTCCAGCGGAGCGGGATGAAAATGGTTTGAGGGCTAGGGTACATGACTGCTGAGGAAAGGCTGAGAGAACTGGGTTTATTTAATTTGGAAATGAGAAGAATGGGAGGGGATTTGATAGCAGCCTGTAACCACTGGAAGGGGGGCTCCAAAGAGGATGGAGCTGGACTGTTCTCAGTGGTGGCAGATGACAGAACAAGGAGCAATGGGCTCAAGCTGAAGCAAAGGAGGTTTAGGTTGGGTATTAGGAAAAACTTTCTCACTAGGAGGGTGGTGAAGGAATAGAACAGGGGTGGGCAATTATTTTGGGCAGAGGGTCGCTTACTGAGTTTTGACAAGGCATTGAGGGCCACACGACGGGCAGCCCAGGGCAGATTAATATTAATTTTCTAAATTTTTTTTTAGGGGCTCCACGGGCCAGATAGAATGGCTTGGCAGGCTGCATCCAGCCCCTGGGCCGCATTTTGCCTACCCCTGCACTAGAACAAGTTACCCAGGGAAGTGGTCGAATCTCCATCCTTGCAGGTTTTTAAGGCCTGGCTTGACAAAGCCTTGGCAGGGATGATGTAGTTGGGGCTGGTCCTGCTTTGAGCAGGGGTTGGACTAGATGACCTGCTGAGGTCCCTTCCAATCTTAATTTTCTATGATTCCTGTTTACATCTACCTTACACACATTAACACCCTACCCAAATTACCCTAAGGCCCCTGCCATAGGTGACATGTAGGAGAGGGTATAGGGGGGCATGTGTCCCCCCTGAGATTGGCCCTTGCTGGCTGGGGAGTGGGGGTGCCAAGAGAAGCACTGCCAATACTTCTGGCTTTGTTGCCGGTGCTTCCAGGGTCGACGATTGGCTGCAGGTGCCCCCCAGACTCGAGAGGCACCAGTTACCCATGGCCCCTGTCAAATATTACATTTAAGAAGTGATTAACCAGTTAATTGCATCTTACGTTGTAACCTGGCCAAATGTTAAAGCAATTAATAGTGTTATAAAGCGAGGAATAGGCTCCAAAGTTATTCCATAAAAAAAAATGCATAATAACCAGGGATTCTGGTTTTCTCCATTTTTTTAAAAGTTGCAAATTCTCTGATCTACCTGCCTCCCCCCCCCCCCCCCCCGGGCCAAATCCATGTTTTTCTGTGGTTAAAATGAAATGCCACCATAGGGCACTATGCCATATATATATATATGTATCAGTTGAACACACTGTTTTATTAATATATTTACAATTTTAAAGCAGTTTGGAAGCCTGCCAGTACCTCAATCACCTATAATAAAATAAATTCTAAGCACCAATACATCTTGGACCTTTTGCTTTTGTTTTGTTTTGTTTTGTTTTTTTTACCATGGAAAATCAGAGACCCCCCCGCCACTTTTGCTCACTAGGATGCGATCCAGCTATGGCTGTGTTGTCCCTCCCTGCCACACACACACATTGTGGCACTGAGCAGCCCTGATATTCTGATGCCCTGCCTATGCCCCTTACTTCTCACCCACAGCCCTGCCGGAGGGAGCCCCCCAGGTGCCAGAGCTGTGGGGTCAGGGATCTGGGTCTGTAGCCCCCTGCCTTTGCTCCCCCCACAGCAACACCCCAGCTGCCACCTATGGGAGGTGGTGGCTGCTGTGGCAGAGTGGAGCATGGAGTCTGGCTCCCCTTCTCCTGTGGATGGCATGGCCAGAGTGGAACCCATTATGGGGGGCAGATGCAGGCTGCCTGCTGCAGGTTCAGGCTGGGGAGGCAGCTCCCTGCTACAGTGTGCACTCCCAGGTTGGGGCATGGGGGGCTATGTGCCCACAGATTTGTGTACCCCACTTGGCGCCGCCACGCTTCTGCTGCCAACAGTGCCATTGCTATGTGCAGGAGCTTGCCATGTCCCCCCAGCTTCTGGGGGCACAAGGTGTTCATGCACTCATGAAAAGCTGAATCGCTCACTTCACTGTCTGTGGATTCCATAACAAAAGAAGGGGCCGGAAGCAAAGCATATTGAAATTTTAATGGAAACTCTTCCATTTACTTGAATGGGTTTTGGAACAGGTACAAAGTAGGACAGATTCAACCATGAGTTACACTCCTATTCATTTAAGCCAGGTGCAAACATTACACTATTACCAGTATAAGTGGTTGGAAACCAGTCTGTACTTGTAACAGAACATAAGTTTGGCACATGCATACTGGTTTAAAAATGGTGGAGCCCAGTCTAAGATTTGCTCTTCCCAACTAAAGGGCAAATGTGTAGGGGTGTGCAAAGTGGGCAGTACTCTATTTGGGTTCAGCCTGATTCAGGGGACAGTGATTCGATTCGCTGGTTTGGATCACCGTCCTGATTCGATTAGAGGTAATCTGATGATTCGATTCTGATTCAGAGAATCAGCAATTCACCCATAGACACAGCTTTATATGTCTTCTACATACCTCGATGTACCAGGCATGGCTCATGAATACTGAGATGGTGGGGTGGATGGAGTGTCCTGTAGGAGTGTAGGGAGGAATGGGGGGAGGCACATGCTCTGCAACTGGACTGGAAGTACTTCTGGTCCTCTTTTGAGTCCACTGCCTAGTGTTCAGGGTACCTCTTCCCCCTCCCCCCACCCTGATGTGGTCCCATGGGATGCTCCATCTGCCCCACCATCTCAGCGTTCATGAGCTGCGCCTGGTACCCTGAGGTATGTAGAAAACACACAAAGCAGTGTCTATGGCCAAATCATCGAATCTCTCTGAATTCAATCGGAGACTTCTGATTCAATTTGGTGAGATTAATGGGTCCTCCAATTCAATTTGGATTTGGAGATTTGGATGCCAAACCAGGCTGAGTCTCCTCCGAATTGAATCGGCAACTGGAGCTTTGCACAGCCCAAGTGTCGGCCAGTGCCAGCGGCTGAAGGCACTGGCCGACATCATAGCAGAGCCACTGGCGGGAATATTTGAACGCTCGTGGCGCACGGGCCAAGTCCTGGAGGCCTGGAAAAGGGCCAATGTGGTCCCCATTTTCAAGAAGGGGAGGAAGGAGGACCCGGGCAACTATAGGCCAGTCAGTCTCACCTCCATCCTTGACAAAGTCTTTGAAAAAATTATCAAGGCTCACATTTGTGAGAGCCCGGCAGGACAAATTATGCTGAGGGGAAACCAGCATGGGTTTGTACCAGGTAGATCGTGCCTGCCTAATCTAGTCTCTTTTTATGACCAGGTTACGAAACGCCTGATAACAGGAGGAGGGGTGGATGTCGTATACTTAGACTTCGGGAAGGCCTTCGATACGGTATCCCACCCCATACTGGTGAACAAGTTAAGAGGCTGTGATGTGGATGACTACACAGTCCGGTGGGTGGCGAATTGGCTAGAGGGTCGCACCCAGAGAGTCGTGGTGGATGAGTAGGTTTCGACCTGGAAGGGTGTGGGCAGTGGGGTCCCTCAGGGCTTGGTCTTTGGACCGATACTCTTTAATGTCTTCATCAGCGACTTGGACGAGGGAGTGAAGTGTACTCTGTCCAAGTTTGCAGATGACACAAAGCTATGGGGAGAAGTGGACACGCCGGAGGGCAGGGAACAGCTGCAAGCAGACCTGGACAAGTGGGCAGAAAACAACAGGATGCAGTTCAACAAGGAGAAATGCAAGTGCTGCACCTAGGGAGGAAAAATGTCCAGCACACCTACAGCCTAGGGAATGACCTGCTGGGTGGCACGGAAGTGGAATGGGATCTTGGAGTCCTAGTGGACTCCAAGATGAACATGCGTCGGCAGTGTGACGAAGCCATCAGAAAAGCCAATGGCCCTTTATCGTGCATCAGCAGATGCATGATGAACAGATCCAAGGAGGTGATACTTCCCCTCTATCGGGCACTGGTCAGACCGCATTTGGAGTACTGTGTGCAATTCTGGGCGCCGCACTTCAAGAAGGATGCAGATAACCTGGAGAGAGTCCAGAGAAGGGCCACTCGTATGGTTAAGGGCTTGCAGACCAAGTCCTACGAGGAGAGACTAGAGAACCTGGACCTTTTCAGCCTCTGCAAGAGAAGGTTGAGAGGTGACCTTGTGGCTGCCTATAAGTTCAATTCCCTTCTGTGCCCCCGTGATGGTGAGGATTTATTCACCAAAGCGCCCCCGGGCGTTACAAGAAATAATGGCCACAAGCTAGCAGAGAGCAGATTTAGACTGGACATTAGGAAGAACTTCTTCACAGTTCGAGTGGCCAAGGTCTGGAACGGGCTCCCAAGGAAGATGGTGCTCTCCCCTACCCTGGGGGTCTTCAAGAGGAGGTTAGATAGGCATCTAGCTGGGGTCATCTAGACCCAGCAATCTTTCCTGCCTATGCAGGGGGTCGGACTCGATGAGCTATTGAGGTCCCTTCTGACCCTAACATCTATGAATCTATGTTCTGTTTGCTACCGATCTATATGCAGTTTTCAAAACCATGCTGCTCTACTTGGATCCAGTCCACCTCAGACTTTTTGAAAGTCTGTACCTAGCCTTAATAGGGTGTCCACTCGGATTTGGCCTATTACTGGAATATATACTCATCCTTACTAGTTTGAGTATTGTAACAACACTCAGAGGCCAAATTAGGGACTCTCTGTTCTAGGCACTGTACCATGATCCAGTTGGGTAACAGCTGTAGCTGTTTCTCAGAGCTGGGCCCAACTTCAAATAATGTACAAAAATGATGTGAGCCAACACTGATGGGAAAACAAAGATGTTCAGAGATCATCTTGTCCCACAGAAAGACTCTCTTTGATTTTTTGGGTTTTTTTTTTGTTTGTTTTTTGTTTGTTTTTTGTTTACTGGCTTCAGGTCAGATTTTAAGAGTCTGTGAAAGGCAGGCATGCTGGTGGAGATCTACATTAGTAAATAAAGTGCTCCTATTTAAAAAAATAAACAAATAAATAAAAAAGTTGTTATCATTACCAGCTTCATTTCAGTCCTTGTTTCATCTTCTTTCCTCGTCTACTAGTTTGATTTTTCTAAAATGTGTCTTCATGAATTTAATATTGAACCGAGACAGAAAAAAAATTGACGCAAAAATGGTCCCTTAACACTCAGTAGATGTACCCTTGGAATATAATTCCTACTGAGTTGTGGCAAAAATTTCTTCTGCTTTTTACTCTTGTTAGTGAATGATTGCTAGGTCTGCCCTGCTAGCACAACAAAGAGGGAGAGAGGAGTTCTTTCTTATTGCCCTTAATCAGTAGAACCATTTGCTCTCTGCAAAACTGTTCTTTCTGGGGAAACGCACTGAAGGCAATAAGGTTACATAGGTGACACAGAGCACCTAATTTACCCTACACAGCTTTTCGCATTGAGGATGTACAAGAAAGAACCTGCATAACTCTCGGATCCCAGGCTGAGTTTGCAGACCTGCCAGCTAGCAATAAATAAATAAATAAATCTTCGAGCAAGATGTTCTCTAGGTCAAACAAGAAATAATTTGAGGAAGGCCTATGACCTGTGCTGTACAGAAGGTCAGTCTAGATGATTACGAAGGCCCCTTCTGGCTGTATAATCTATGAACCGGTGTGCCTTTGATCGAGACATCACAGAATCTTTTGGTTTACGAAGGAACTTCAACAGGACTGCTTATGTGCTTAAATTTATGCACATGCTTAAATATACTTTATTCAGGGATGTAAGACACAATGCATACAAGACCTCCCCATAACACTGTACCACTGAAGAATAGGAGGACAGTACTATAAACCATGGTCGGATTTCCCTTTCCCTGACAAGCGAGCTACATAGCCTGTCATGGAGTCTCATCTTTCCTAGTATTTTAAGACATTATTTTCATAGCATTCTTGATTAGAGGTGTTACCAATCCCAACCATTTGGAAGTCATGAATCAAATGCCCCAAACCATGAGACTGATTGATTGGTGTTTTTTTTAAATATCTGATGCTTGAACATTAATTTGGGGGTGTTTCCATCTGTTTTTTTTTTCAGCATTTGCAATTCGTTCACTTTACACTTTCAAGGCTTTTTCAGGACTGCAAAGGCTAGAAATTTACTTTTGTTTTTTAAAGAAAAGCTGAGATGCCCCCAAACTTTTTGGTGCTAGGGTTTGGCATAGTTTAGAGAAAAATCACAAATATTGTGAGACTCAATACAATTGTGATATTTTGCAGCCATGGGATACGTCTCACTCACTTTCTCAAGGCGCTATTGGGCTGTTTAATCAAACACTCCTACAGTAAATAAACTATTTGAAGAAAAGAGAGCAATTGGGCTAAGAAGATATGAATTTGAATACTGACTGGGCCACTTTCTACGTACAGTATCTGCTCTACCTTCCTGCTGCAGAGCTTTGAACTGGACAAAAGACACCTGGTGCCTCTTACTAGATGGGCTTGGTTGAATTTCATGACCAGGTCTCCATAGGGCTACTATGTAACCAACACTCTTAGTGGCCCAGTCCCTTGGTTGTGCTGTAGAGTTGCTGCATGCTAGAAACTTTCATTTGCTTTCTTCTCAATCTGAAGAGGAGAAGAGCAAGTGGAGCCCAGAATAGAGTCCTCTTTAAGTTCAGATTCAGTTGCAATGCAGTTGTCCCTTCTCCTCTCCTGTATAAAAATAGTTAAAAATATTCTTTTGCGCAAGGTATACTTAGAACAAAGTTATTTTGCTGCCCTGCATGGATTCTTCTGGTCTTGGTACAGAATGCTCTCAGCCATAGTTGAGTTAATCTGGCATTTAATTGATTTTTAAAAATTCTTTCTGGAACTAGAAAATGTTCCATGCTCTTAGGCAAGCTGTTAGTGATGCCAGTATTAGGTGGCTGAAGACTTCCCATTAACATTTTCTCCCTGTAAGCTTTTCTCTGAGCAGCTCTCCCATCTCTATTACTTCATAGAAGAATCTTGAAATTTGGCAAGGGGAAATCCTTTGGGCAAGAAAAAATGCCTTTTCCTTGTTCCAGGCAGGTATAGCAGGGTTCAGAAGTCTTGAGCATCTCTTGGTTGTGGTGCTCAAGAAGATATCGGCAGATGGCCAATGCAATAATGAAGCACAAACATGCTAAATGGTGGGGCTGCCTCCAGCAGCACCTGCTCTCACAATCAAAGGCGAATCTAGGATTTTAAAAAGTGGAGGGGCAGGAGGGGTGACCAGTGCTGCACGACTGGCTGCACCTTTACTCCCAGAGTCCCCCTCTCCGGGGCACGCAGACTACGCTGTGGCAGCAGCAGCCTGGGACTTCTAAGTCCCCGAAGCAAATAAGAATTCCTACCACTTCCTCCAACATCTTTTCACCTTCCCTCCATGCTTGGTGTGTCCTCCCTTTCCTTTCTCCACTTTGCCCTCTCTACTTACATCTCTGGATTTAAGAAGGGAAGACCTGCCTGCCACCACTACTATCCTGGCTGTTCCTGTCTTGCTCCAGTCAGGGCTAAGCAGCAGTGTGGAGAACCAGGACCCCCAGGATTAATGCATGAGGGGAGAGCATTTAAAGCAACCATAAATCTGGTACTTACTAATTATCGTGTATGTGACTCTGCAACTGAAGTGTCTTTCTTTAACTTCTGTTGCACATACTAAATAATTAACATTAAACCAATAATTCTTGCATATCTTTATCTGTCTTCTGTCAAAGGATCTCAAGGTTTTTTCTGTACATGAATCAATTTAGCTTTGCAGCTCTTATCTATGTTTTATAGCTAGGGAAAAAAATGCATAGAAAGATTGAGTGGCCTGGCTGAGATCTTACATACATGCTACAGGCCCCTCCATTTGTTTCAAGGTAATTTGTATCATCACAGAGCCTCGCACAAAGGTGAGAGGCTCCACACCAGCTATGAACTGCCTGCCCAGAGGAGTTTTCCATCTATTGACCCCTCTGTGAAATCCTATGAAATACGAACTTTCATTTCTACCCAGGAGAACTTTTACAATCTTTCCTCCAATGCCTGATGAAGGGTGTTTGTGCCCAAAAACTTGCAATTTAAAGATTTCCCCCAAATCTTGTTGCTCTAATAAAATATACCATCTCTACTATGAGTTCTGATTGCTTTATACACTCTATAGTGGAGTCGAGAAAAGAGCCATGTTTTGGGCTCCCAGTTTTCCAACTTAGCCACATCACTGTCTGCCCTCTTTTATGCCTGCTGTTGACTCATATTTATACTGAAAAAAAAAACAAAACAACTTGCCAACAGATGATCATTTCAATGGATTTTCAGCCTAAGCCAGGATTTTATCTAGGGCCCATTTCCAAAAAAAAAATAAAAAAAATCAAACCTGCTTCTCTAATTTAAACAGAACATGAGAGATTGCAATTGGTAGTAAGGAATAAGTAATCAATTAGAGGTTAGTGTCTATCTGTTTGAATTTCACTAAGTAATGAGCTTGTCAAATTTGGTCTATTAAGACATACAGCAATGTTGTCAGTAGAAGAATTCCATATGGAAGAGAAGTTTCCCTTAACTAGAACATGTTGTGAAATAATGCTTGAAAATTATATCCTAGACTTGTATATTCATTTTAAGCAGCTTCTCTCTCCCTTGAAAGTCTTGTGTTAGCCAGAACTCCACTGAAATAGCAAAACATCTCTGGGCTCATACCCCATCCCAGCTCTTGGAAGTGAGATGTCTGCACCAGCCAACACGGGTACCCTGTAGGGCTGTGCGAAATTTCACTGCCAGTTTTGTTTTGACCCGTTTCGAGGTGGAACAGATATAGTTGAAACAGCCTTGAAACAAAATGAGGCAAGTTGGAACGTTTTGCCGTTTAGACTCTGTTTCGACGTTTCGCCCATAGGCTATAATGGGGAAGGACAAAACAGTCTATAACAGGGGTCGGCAATCCCTGGTACGCATGCCGAACGTGGCACGCAAGGCCATTTTGCTTGGCACGCCACGGCTAGCCCTGGCTCTGGGTAGCTGCTGAAGCCTGGGCTGCTCCCAGCAGGGCTTGCAGCACCCCAGCTGCCTGCTGGGAGCAGCCCAGGATCCTGGCTGGCAGCAGTTCCCCAGAGCCGGGGCCGGCTGCAGCCAGAAGGCTCCAAAATGCTGCACCGGGCTCCGGCATCAGCTCTGCACCAGCTTGTCCAGGCACGCCTCGGAGCGGGCGGTGCCATTGTGGTGCTTTTCGGCACTGGCCAAAAAATGTTGCCTACCCCTGGCCTATAACTTTGTCATTTCTGGCCGTATTTGGATAAAACTTGCAGGAGTGATAGCCCCTCCCCAGGGTTTAAAGCCTGCCAGGCTTCAAGGAGATAGGTGCAGGGGGTTCAGGGAAACTGCATCCCAAAGTTTTGAAAGCAAAACTTGTGTCATGTGTATGTGTTAAGCCACAGCAGGGTCAAAACTGCAGACATGCTAGCCCCCATGGAGGCCACAAAGCCTGCCAAGTTTCAAGAAGATGGGTGTAGGGGTTGGGGGGAAACTGCACCTCAAGCTGTGGACAAGCAAAACTTGTGACATGGGTGTCACTGTGTGTGTTAAGGCGCTGCAGGCCTGCTAGTCTCTGCTGTGGCCACGAAGACTGCCAGCTGTTGAGGAGATTGGTGCAGGGGTTCTGAGGCCCTGCACCTCTAGCTGCTGACAGGCAAAACTCGTGACATGGGTGCTTGTGGGAGTGTGTCTGTCTTGAGGCACAGCGGGAGGGGGGTGGGGGGGCATGAACTACTGCAAGCCTGGCTGCTAGGCCCTACAGTAGTTTTCTCTGCCTACCCCCCCCCCCCCATGCCCCAAGACAGACACAGTTGCACAAGCACCCATGTCCCGAGCTTTGCCCATCAGCAGCCAGAGGTGCAGGGCCCCAGAATCCCTGCACCTATCTCCTTGAGAGCTGGCAGGCTCTGTGGCCTCAGCAGGAGCTGGCAGGCCTGCAGCTTTCACCCTGCTGCACCTTAACACACACACAGTGTCACGCATGTCACGAGTTTTGCTTGTCTGCAGCTCAAGGTTTCCCCCAACCCCTTGCACCTATCTGCTTGAAACTTAGCAGGCTTCATTGCCTCCACTGGGGCTAGCACGCCTGCAGTTTTGACCCCACTGTGACTTAACACACATGTGACACAAGTTTTGCTTTCAAAATTTTGGGGTGCAGTTTTCCTGAACTCCCTGCACCTATCTCCTTGAAACCTGGCAGGCTTTATGCCCTGTGGAGGGGCTATCATTCCTGCAAGTTTCATCCAAATCAGGCTGGAGATGACAAAGTTATAGGCTGTTTTGTCCTTCCCTATTATATCCTATGAGCGAAACATCAAAACAATTTTGCCATTTTGCTGTTCATCTTGACGGAACAGCTGTTTCGAATTGAAATGATTTGAAATGTGAAATGCTGTTTCATCGAAACACTGGTTGAAATGGGACGCTGCTGTTTTGCACAGCCTGAGATCTGTCTCAATCAGGAAAGACACTATTTCCCTCGGCCCCAATTCATCTTTGGGGGCTCCTGATTCAGTGCATCTCTCTCTCTCTCTCTTTTATTTTTTTAAACCTTGTACAGGCTGGACTATTGCCCAAATATTTACGCTCAGAAAACAACATGAACAACATTTGTTTGGATCCCTCCAGCAATTTATGGAAAAACAAATGAACAAAAAACCCAAACAACCTTCTGCATGCTGCTTCCCCCCCCCCCTTCCCAAATCTGGTCTCATTGCCAAGCACAATTATAGGTTTGTAAAATTGGGAGACAATACCTTGTATTATATGCTGTATTAACAGCAGCAAATGGAATATTTGCTGTGCAAAACATGCTAGGGTTACCATATTTCCAGTATCAAAAAGAGGACACCTGTAGTGGGGAGGGGAAAGAGGTATATGACTCTGTGGGGGGGGGGGGGAGGGGGCAGTGTTATGCCCGTGCCCTGCCTCTGCCCCTCACTTCTAAGCCGCAGCCCCCACCGCCCTGCTGCTGCCTCTCACTCCTGCCTGACTGTACCCCACTCCGCAGCCCTGCCTATACTCCTCACTCCAGACATGCAGCCCCCTGGCTACCCCCCTCCCTGGTGCCCCTCACTGCCAACCTGCAGCCCCTTGCTCCCCCCAGCTCTACCTGTACCCCTCACTCCTGACCTGCTGCCCATGAAGCTTGTGTGTGTGTGTGTGTGTGTGTACATGTACGTACACACACACACACACACACACACACACAGAGTCTCGCTGTGTGTCTGCCACTCTTACCAGCGAGCAGCTGCTGGAACCTGTGCAGAGAGCACATGATCCACTGACAGCCAATCACTTTGCCTGCTGCTCCCAGCCCCAAGCAGCCAAGCTGGAAGTGCCAGGGAAAAGCAGAGGCAGAACAAAAAACACATTTGCTTGCATTTTAAAAACCTGCTTGTACAGGACAGGGGGCCAAAAAAGAGGACATGTCTGGGAAAACCCTGTACAGTATACATTATATTCAGGCTGGAAACTGGTGATTATTTTCATATCTACTGGGCATGTCTACATGTGCAAATGCTTGTGGGTGGGTTTACTCTAGAGTAATTTACTGTAGCATAAATCCATCCCAGACAGGCATCTACACATGCAGGGACGCGGGAGCAGATTTGCTGCTCACAGCAGCAGCCTGCTCCTTCTCCTTCTGGCCCTGCATCAGCCCCCTGCAGCAGCTGGAGGAGCTCTAGGCTCCCCTGGATACTAGCCCAGGGGCTGGCAGGGACCATGGGGCCAGGAGACAGCAGTCAGGGGGTGGTGGCTGGGACACTGCTCCCTGCCCTTGGGAGCTGCCTGCTGCTGGGGTGGGCTCTGCCACTGAAGCCTGGGACAGGACAGTGCCCCCCTTCCCTGGCAGCAAGAAGCTTCTAACCCTGGCTCTGCAATCTCAGAGTTGGGGATGGAAGATTCTTATCTGCTGCTGGGGCAGGAGGACATTGTCCCCACCCGGGCTGTAGTGGTTGAGCCTGCCTCAGCAGCAGGCAGCTCCCAGGGCCAGGAAGCAATCTCTTGCCTCCTGTTGCCCTGCTGACCAGGAGCACACTTGCTCACAGCTGGCCGGCTACACATGCCATATTGTGCATGTGTAATAATGGGGAGTAAATTTGCTTCTTGTATTTACAGGTAGCAGATTTACTTGCGATTAGAGCAAATTACTGTGCAATAAATGTCTGTGTGTAAACAGTGATGCTTCCTGCAGTAATTAGCTTTAATCTTAAGTAAAGCATCTCATGTAGATGGGCCCACTGTGTTTTATTTTAATCCTTGTAATTTATTAAGCTTTGCTAGCATCAGATAAGTTTGCACCACTGCAACTAACTGGGATAAGCCACAGCTGCACAGGGGATTTACAGTAGTATGGTTCATTATGGCAATTTGCAGACTTAGCTCTCACCCGCTTTGTTTAAGTAACATGTGCCAGCCAAAGTGCTTTACACTTGTCTGTAATGTAGGCACAACCATCATTAGCAATCAATATTAATCTGTATAAAACCACTACAGACTAATGGCTTGTCTACTCTGCACCTGGGAAGGGTGACTGCAGATTATGTGGGCATTCTAGACTTAGTTTTAATGTGGCTGGCAGGAGAGCTATAGCAGTGATGACCTGGCAGCACTGATCTCAGGGTGAGCTCTGTAAGCATAGCAGGATTCATGGGTATGGGGCTGGTTAGTGAGTTCACTTCACCCAGTGCTGCTGTTTCTTCACTAGCATGGGTAAGCCTAAATAGGGGTAATCAAACCTTCCAACTGCTGTGTAGTCAGAACCCTATTACCAAATCCTGCTCATATTTATATCGTTGTTAAGTCAAAATCATTCCACTGAAGATGGGGGAATTACTCCAGATTTACATCGGTGCATGACATGCACTGTATGTAGTCTAAACTTGCTAAAGGAACTCTGGACTAAAT
The DNA here is from genome assembly GCF_030867095.1 of Alligator mississippiensis. Classification (NCBI taxonomy): domain Eukaryota; kingdom Metazoa; phylum Chordata; order Crocodylia; family Alligatoridae; genus Alligator; species Alligator mississippiensis. Next base: position 242,138,663 of record NC_081827.1, on the reverse strand, counting down.
GTTACCTTTTCAGGGGAGGCAAAACTGTGGTACCCCAATGGAAGCTCAAGGAGGAACAATGTCTCATGGAGGATTGGATGCTCAGAGGGAGGACAGTCTCTGTTATACAGTTCAAGAGTGTGCATTCCTCTTGGTGGACAGGTGCTGACAGGTCAGGGTGGAGATACAGCCTTTCAGGCTATGTACAGACAGACAAAAGCCTGAGGCTGAATTGATTCAATCTTTGCAGGTTAGTCTAAGCCAGGGATGGGCAGTAATTTTGGGCAGAGGGCTGCTTACCAAGTTTTGGCAAGCTGTCAAGGGCTGCATTTTCCTCTCTGGTGCTAGGCAGGGTCTTCTGGTTTGGGGTGGGGTGGGGCTGGACAGGCCTTGCTGCTGGGTCCTTCCACTGGCTTCCCCTGGGTCCTACTGCCCTGTCTCCTGTCATCTTTGACAAGCAGCTAGGAACAAATAAATACTAATTCTCTAAATTTTTTAGGGGCCTTGCAGGCCAGATAGAATGGCCTGGTGGGCCAGATCCGGCCCCCAGGCCATATTTTGCCCACCTCTGGTCTAAGCTGCATAGATTGAATGGATAAGCAAATGAACGGACATTCACTTTTGATTCTGGAAATACAGCCACATGCCTGCAGTGTCCCAGGTCAGAAGCCAGGGGGTGCTAGAGCTTGGCTGGAGCAGACTGCTTGGGCCAAGGCTAGCCTGTCCACCCTGCGAGGGAGGAGTTTGCAGGGGAGGTGCAAAGCATCTTGGGATGCAGGGGGACTGTGAATTAACTTGAACTGGGATGGGGGTGGGTGGGAAATCTGGGACAGAAGTTAAATAAACCAATTTAACCTAAATCAGGTAAGTCTGATACTACATCCATCCAGGTTTATCTTAAACTAGTTTCAGCCATTTTGAAAGCAGGTTATGTGCACTGAACTTCTGTTGCGTTACAGATTTGTACTAGTTTCCAATCATTTATAGTGGTTTAGGTGTAATTTCTGTGCCTAGCTTCAATGTTAGCCTGGTAAATGAGAGCCAGGCACATTTCTCTTGGTTAGGAGTGCAAGGCCATGCTGCGAGCTACAAAGTTTGAGAACACTTCTTGCACCACTTCATACTATGTGCACTCATGTCAAGGATAAAACACAGTGGCTGCACAGTCGTCATCTTGTGTAGACACGACCAGAGTGCTGCTTAGTACTGTATAGGTGAGATTTTAAAAGAACTCATTGCATGAGCTTAATTCTGCTCCTATTGAAATCCATGGGATTTTTATCATGAATTTCAATGGGACCAGAGTTAGGCAAATGCTGACCACTTTGCAAAATCCTGCCCCATATGTCTTTGAATGTCTTCAAAAACCTGAAATATATATTAATAAAATACCCTTCACTATTTTGACAGCATATGAAGTGGAGGCAAGGAACAATCATAGAGAATCCCTGCTTCAATACATTTAAAACTGTAATCTCTTCCTCAAGCACGCGCGTGAGCTCTCTCTCTCTCCTTTTTTCTCCAGCTGTCTCTAAATTAGAGTGAGTGTCAGCTGGTGTTCATTTAGTGAGGTCCATTCACTTCAGTGGATCTATATCCGTTTGCATCCGCTATGAATTTGACCCCAGAGTGCAGTTAAGACTTAGGAGGACCAGATCCGTTAGTCCTAGCTGTTTTAAGTAATCTCCTTGGCTTCAGAGTTCGGTGAGATGAGGACTGAAGGAATTATTCTGGTTTTAATGCAAATCCTGTTTAGAAAATGGATTATTTGTCCTTTTTAATGTCTCAGTGAAATTTCAGCGCCTCAGTTCCTATCAAAACCTAGCCACCCACAGCCAAAAAAAATAATCATACTATTGTCTTCAGGACACACCCCATGCTAATTGATCTGCTACTCAGAGGGCTGGAAGGGGGGCACCTACTAGCTTGAGAGCCTACTGTGCAATTAGAGAAATACTACTTGCTTTACTTCCTCTCTCCTGTTATCTCCTGTGTCTTCCTTTTATTGGTGTTTTTCACTCCTTGGTATTCCAGCATGATATAACATTGCTGAATGCTGATGAGACCACACCAGATCCAGCCCCAGATGCTCATTATTGGCCAATTAACTTGGCAACACAGCAGCATTTAATAGTTCTGTCTGGGAGACAATCTACAGAGCTGGCCCAGCATGACATTTTATGTACTGGGGGAAAATGCCTTATTTATTCAAGTCTGACTAAATTGTGTCTATGAGTACGTCAGAGAGGCAGGACTCCTTGTGTTCGATAGCTGCCTTCCTTACCTCTCAAGATGCATGTGTAAAAGCACAGATGGAAGCCAGGGACTCCTAGGAGCCTACATCTTCCAACTTAAGGGAAATCAGGATCAGGTTTTTTTTTAAGTTTATTATTATTTATGTTGTGATAGTACACAAGGCCCTAACGAGATTTGTGCCCCATTGTGCTAAGCGCTGTAGAAAAAACAGTGACAGTCCAAACAGATGATGAATATGTAGTGCGAGGGCAACCAGAGGCAGAGAGATGCCAGCATGTTGGGCTGTGTGTGGAAATGGGAGCTACTCTGGGAACCCTACATACTTGATTTGATGACGGTTATTTCATAAGAGTTACAGAGGGACGGTGACTGACAGAAAATAGTGAGATGCTGATGGAGGAAAAAGGCAGTAGTGCAATGGGGGGCGGGCAGGGCAGTGACTGGGGCAGCAGCCCTTTGGGAAGGGGGGGACGCCCATTGAATACCGATGCCCTTTAGAGAGGAGGGAATGCAAAACTAGGTGCTGCTGCCATCAACACCGTAGCAAGCATTGCTGTCCCATTCATAGCCAGCGCCCAACATGCAGCGCTGCCCTGCTATGTCTCTGGAGAGAGGGAAAATATTTTTGTCAAACAGCACTGGAAGAGACTCGATTCATCGAGTCTGCTGGAGTGTGGTAATTGCTGCGCTCCAGCAGACTCCAGTGTCATGTGTATCAGCGTCTTCATGCTGAAAAATGGCAGGAGGGGTGGTTTACTTAAAGCTCATTTGATGAGCTTTAGTTAGTGCCCCTGCCACCATTTTTCAGTGCAGGGAGGCTGATACATGTAATGCTCTGGATGCTTTAATTAGAGCTCTCTGAGCTGCCCTAATTAAAGTGCCCCTGCCCACTCCTGTAGCTTGTGTATAAATGCCATGATGTCTAGAGCAGGTGTGGCTCTATAAGACTGTAGTTGTCTTTTAGTCACATTAAAATATAGCACTCTCAGAATGATTTTAACTCTCTAAATCTTACTCCTACCCTTAGAAATGAAGTACATTTCACTCAAATAATAGAAAACTGAGATAACTCTGCCCAATTCAAAACTGTACAGACAATTTAACTGGAAGAGGGGCTTCTAATATTAAAATATCTCAATGCAATCACACCATGAATAATAGAAAGTAACTTGAGGGGCTATTATTGTCTTTCATCTCTGCTCACACAACGTTGTCTCATGCAGACAATGTTCTTTAATGTTCAGCATGTGTTTTTCATGTTCTGAAGGAACAAAGATGTGACACCAATGCATTTTGCAACAGAACATCAAGCATCATAATATAAACTGTCAAGAGAATCAAGATTGTGGATCTTTCTGGTCTGAAAGTACACGAGCAAGGGCTGTAACATGCCATTTCCCCCCTCATCTAAATTGGATTAATGTGAAGAACATTTTGCCCTGCAACCTGATGTGTACCATTAACCTCATAATTTCTTTCCATTTTAGAAATCCAGTTCTATCAACCCAGACAACTCACTCACGTTGTTGGGATTCTGTATATGTAGCACTATAGCAGGTATTAGGTTACTGCTTACTGGTAACATGTTTATCAAGCTTTTTCATTAATACTGTAGGGAGCTGACTTATGCTGTATCACTTTAATCAGATTTAAGCATGAGCATATATACTCTATACCAGTTTTTTTGATACCTACTGGTTCCCCACATCAGAGGAAGCTACAACTGGATGCTTAAACAGACTTTGCCTGTCTGCTATATGCCTCTCAGCAGGGCACAAAACTGGCACCTGGTCCATAGTTACTTTATTGAAAGGAGAGTTTAAGCCACCGAGCACAAGTCTGTGGTGCAGAGAGGATTTTGTTGCAAATTCTGTGACTGCAGAATCGGAGGCTATACATAGCTCATGGCTTCACTTTATGGAGAATATCGACATTTAACTTGACTTGTATGCTCTTCCCATTCAACAGTTCTGTGGGAGGCCTCTTGCTCTGCTGCCTGTCAGGTATCACAGCAGTATTGTAAGAAATCTATGGGAAATGATTTGCAAGGCTTTCCTTCTAGGTCAGCAGTTTGCAAACAGTCTTTCAAAACTCAATTAAAATGTTCGCTTTCCTCATTGGCATGAAGATAATAAATGGAAGAATTTCAAGGCTTAATATGTCTCCCTTTCAAAAATGTTTCAAATTCCATGGCTATGAACAGAAGTGCTTTATCGTAGATTAGCTCTCTTGGATTTCCTTCCTGACTGGATATTGTTAACAAGAACTCTATTGCTATAGTGGAAGTAGCCTGGGAAATGAAAGCTACTTCTGGCCATTTGCTAAAGTAATCAGTTAAAGTAATAGCATCAGTTGAAGTCAGCTGGTGCTGTTTCAGAAGTTCTTAGTAATATAATAGCAATCTTTCCCTTTCTTTTCCTGCAGGTAGGGAAAGAACTGTAGCATAGTTTAGCACAGCGTTTCCCAACCTTTTTTTTCCCCCATGACTCACTGCTGGGAGTGGAGTGCAGTGGCGGCGGCAGCCCAGGGGTGAGGGTTGGGGAGCTCCTGGCACGCGGTGCAGCACCTCTTTTGTGTGCGGTGCCACCAACATTGCCCCCGTGACCCTCATTTGGGTCATGACCCAGGGCTGGGAACTGCTGGTTTAGCAGGACATCCTGCTTTCCATTGTCAGTACTTAGTAATTAAAAGTGCCTCGACACAGCAGAATTCTTAGCACGATGCGAGTGCTCGGTGCAAGGGATGCCTCGCTACGGCAGGAAAAGCCTTGGTGCAGTGATCAGCTCCCTCCAAAACTAGCAGTTGCACCGTTTGGATGCATGCTACCGATTGGCTCATAGTAAATTATTCATACCCGGCAGCTAGCAATTGGCTCACTAGCCATATAAAAGCTTGGGTAGTTTCTGCCCAAGTCGGAGAACTCCGCGTGTACGTTGGGAACGAGTTCCTCATGTACCTTGGAGCAAAATTGGAGGCCTGATCAGCCACCAACCACTCCCTGTCGACGACCGTCCCGACGTACCCTGCACCCTGCATGCTCGGAAAACATCAGTGTGATTTTGCTTGTACCTACACTGTGAGCATCGACGCAAGTCCCTGTACGTCAGTTTGTTAGTAAAGTTCTTTTCAATTCAACCAGTACGCGTTTGTGCCTAATTCCACTCCATCGCGGCCCCATTCCAGCTATACTCGGCACCCACATCCATATTGGTCACATGCCTCATATCATATCTTGTGGTCACTGTGTGTGTGACTTGGTCTGAGAGCAAGCGAGCTGTGCTGTACTTTCTGGATGCCCTCCATTCATCACCATCTTGTCTACCCTTCTTACCTTGCAATATTAGTGGTCTGAGTACTTCAAGATGGCTTCCTTAGTCCTTGTGAGCCAGATTTTTCCTGGTGTCAGACCTAGTCAGTGGGTTTGCATTGAATTGTACCGGTTTGGACCTAGCCCTATTAAGTTTTTCTTCTACAACGAATAACTGTAGCTTAGAATAATGATAAAACTTTTCTGTAAAGTTAGGTCTGGCACATGGACTGACCCCCTATGTATGGATTTTACTGCATTAAGTGGCTTGGAATCGTACCAGCAGATGCTGTCCTTGTGAGCCCAGAAAACTTCTTGTTAACAAAAGGACAGCCAAAGTTTCTATGAACCAGAGAAGAATAACTTACCAGACTCACTCAAACACCGTAAAACATGGGCCTGTATGCTACTCGCCCTGCCACTCATCTCTTTACAGATAGCAAATGCTGCGTAGAAACTGTCTTTGATGTAGCTTACCTAACAGTGATTCTCATCAGCCTCCTGCTAGTTCCTCTTTGGCTGCTCTCTACATCACTAGAATATTCATGCTGATCACTGCTTGCTGCCCTTTTTTAACTTTAATTAGGTCTGCCCTAGGGGCTTGTGAGCTTGGAGAACTTTTCTTTAACAAAAGTGAGTTTGCTTGGTAGGCTAAGCACAAGTTATTCTCAAGCTCTCCTAGTACTTCCCTTGATGAACTTGCATTTGCGTTGAGTTCCCATCACCTATAACATATGCATCAGAGATAAACTGGTGCTTTAATATTTTCTTATGAGGAAGAATTCCTCTGTGGAGATATTTAGCATGTTCTCCTCGCAGTGACCAAAGCAATGAATGCCTTGTTCAACTTACTTGCAATGCTCCAGAGGAATGTTTTAAAGAGATAATAGGTCTATGGGCTAATAGTTTCCAAATTTAGATCCTAAATTTTAAAATAGCATCCCAACCTCAGATTGAATGCAATGAACTGTTGCCGCTGTCCTGAGTCTTACTTCTTAATTTTTTTCAAATAATTATTCGTGGCAGGGGGCAGGGAATGAGGGTTAGAAATCTGAAACTTAAAGAGGCCAGCTGTGCTGATGAGAAACACCTAGGCAGAGTAATTAGCAGCCTGGCCCAGGCTAATAAGGGTCGGCACAGGAACCTGGAAAAGGAGGAAGGGGAAAGGCTCCAGAACTGAGAGGGAATGACTACTAGGAAAGGAGTGCACCTTCTGGGCAGATAGAGCAGCTAGCATCATAGTAAGAGGAGGCTTAAGAAGGTAACCTGAACCTGGAAGACCAGGTTAGAAGAGGGGAAGACTTGAGGTCTTAAAGGCTAGGGACAGACATTCAAAAAGCTGGAGCCTGGGTTTGCCTGGGGGTCCCCACTGGCTGCAGCAGCGGCAGGGGTGGAGGCTCAGCCAGATGCTGGCCGGCATGGCCCCCTGTGGCAGAGGGGGCAGGGAGGGGGTTTATTCCCTCTGTCTCCAAGGGGACTGCAGCCAGGTCTGCCAGCCCTGCACGGGGCAAGCGGTGGGGTAAGCCCCCTCTGCCAGATGCTGGAGGGAGGGGGGAAATAAACCCCTTTCATGCCCCCATTGCCTAAGGGGGCCCTGCCAGCTGGCCTCTAGCCATGCCCCTGCTGCTGGATTGGCAAGGGGATGGGGACTGTGATGGGCGCTTCTCAGGGTTTCCAAAGAAGCGCAAGCCTCTTCCCAGTAGAGGGGCTGTGCTTTGGGCAGGAGCGGGGCTCTCTGAAGCAGAGAGCACAGCCCAGACAGCATGCTGGGATGCTAGAGGACTCTCGTTTAACTTAAACCAGGAAGGAGCCTGGGACAGAAGTTCCATAAACCGGTTTGAGCTCAATCAGTTAAGTCTGATACTACATTCAACCAGCCTTATCTCAAACCAGTTTTAGCCATTTGAAATTGGTTTATGTGCACTGAACCTATGTTCTGCTTTAGGATTAAACCAGTTTCTGATCACTTAAACTGGTTTATGTGTAACTTCTGTCCCTAGCCAAAGACATGGATACTAAAGCCTGAGTACAGGGCTTGGAGAGAGAGCCTCATAGTTACCCTGGAGAAGGGGAATGCGATTTTTGTTGTGGTGAGAGCCAAGATGGCCTGACTTTGTTTAGTTAACCTGGAGGGGGGACTAGAAAAGGGGTGAAGAGGAGATCCCCACAAGAGCCCAGGTGGGCTCAGATACAAGTAAGAAAATGATAGCTTGTGGAGGATCAAGTAAAAGGGACTCAAGAAGGCTTGGTGAGCAATGCAGCCTGAGTGCACCCAATGAGGTGCAGAGCATGCCGAAGTCCTACAGAGAGAAGCAAGAGGGCAGGAGCCAGTGGATCAGAAAAGCAGAAGATCTGGACTGGTGACAAAGGAACTGAAGTTCAGAGACTTTGGAACACCACGTTAACATCTGTGTGAGATGAAAGCCTCCCTTCTTAATTAAAACCTAATAAGACTTATATCACATGATGGACACTAAAAAGGAAGTGAACTTTGTGCAAAAGGAGCTCCAGGGCGTGGAGTGGTGCCCATCCTGCGACACTCACAAAAAGCAGTTTTAACGATAGGAACATGGGAGGCTGTAGTGCAGGAAGGTTAACGCTCTGTTTTTGTTCAAAGTATTTGAGCCTTTGCAGCTTCCAGTGACTTTGCTAGGATTTAACAGTGCTCAGCATTTTGAGTCGTGGTTTGCTAAAGATCATATCATGAATCAATCCGTGTAAAGCAACACTTTCTAAAGTGATGAGTGGTTGTGGGACTGTCAAGGGTTTGATAACCAGATTGAGATATCTTAAGAGGTGTCTCGATTTCAGAAGCTGCTGAGAATCCTCCCTTAAATTGGGTTATTTACCTCTGGGTATCTCAAACTGGATGCCAAAAATTGAGTCCCAGAAAATCATTGGTCACTCATTAAAGTCTTGGCTACAACCCATTGCATTGTGCCACTTCACTGACCTTAATTCTAGTGGCTTTATCCTCCAATAAAGCTAATGAGAGTTTTTTCTATTGACTTGACAGGGACCAGAATCAAACCCTTAGAGCAGGATGTACTGTGTGGTGCCACCATGTGCTCTATAACTGACTTATGACATATGCTGCTTTAGTTTACTGAGCACAGTGCCATTATCCAGCTGTCTGTATGCATCAAGGTAATTGTAGGTTGATATTATGATGCAGGATACTATTTTGTATTGTTGTAAGTGATATGTTCTTTCTGGTAATGGATATGATTTTTGTTCACACTGAATGTATTGGCCTTAGTAGAAAACTCTCAGCCACGTTAGAAACGGCACTCTGATCTTTGGAGTTGGGTTCAATGAAGTATCACAGAGATAATAGTTATTAGGTCTTCTATTCCATCCCTTTTTTAAAAGGCTTCTGTACCCAGAGATAAATGCATTGTTCAATGTTTTGTCCTTCTGATGCTTAAAAAGATACTGTCAAAGCTGATAGGATTAGAAGGAATCCTTGCCAATTTTTTTTTTTAATGGATATATGACTACTGGTCGTGCTCTCTCAGCTTTGCATTTCTGCAGGCTTGGTAATGAAATGTGCAAAGAACAGAGCACGTGAACAGGAACAGAGGAGACCAGAAATTAGAGGGTATGTGATATGCATGTATAAATGGTGAGGAATTGAATCTTCTGCTTTCTTTTTCTTGCGTACCGTCTAACTCGGTGGTTCTCAGCCTTTTTGGATTCAAGGCACCCCTGCAAGACTTGGGGCACCCTTCAGAAAATACTAGCTTTCAGTCATTTTTTTGGACCACAGAAAAAGTAACGGAGCAATTCTTCTGTTGCAAAAACTTGGAGAGACCACAACAGGTCAGAATGTTTTTGACATTGTGGATTCCTATTTGAAATCCCTGAGTTTATCCTGGAAATCATGTACACCTACCAGTGCTAAAAATTGTTTAGCACCTTTGAAAGGATCTCAAGGCACTCCAAGTACTGCAGCACCTTGGTTCAGAATCACTGGTCTAACCTCTTACAGCTGTGCCCAGATTGAGTTAAGTAGCCTATTTCAAAATTAGCTTTGGACTTGCCAATTTTTATCATTCTTTTAAGTTTGTGGAAGAAGACTTTATCTTAATATGCCAATCCTGAAGTCCCAGAAACTGGCACAGAAAGTAAGGGGGAGTTCCCACTTTTATATAGAAAATCATAGGGGTTGCGTTCACAAGCCAATGGGCCAAAGGGAGGGAACAGGTAAAGAAATACCAAAACTGTGATAAAACACTCAACATCTTAATTCCCCTCTTCCTCCCCCTGTCCCAAACCTGCGGAGGTGTCTCCCAACAAGCCTTTAGTCCCTAAAGCACTCAAATAGCAGCCTGCAGCTGCCCCCAAGTCTGAGTCCAGCTCCTTCAGGCCATAGTCCTGGCTGACAGAGCCAGTGAGATCTCCAGCTTCACTGTGCACTCCTCTACACAGGGCTGATCAGATTGCACATGCTGGCAGCTCTCTCTTCCCCTTACTCCAGCCTCAGTCTTCCTTTTTCTTTTTTCCTTTGCCCCCTTTCCCTGCCTCTGGGGGTTTCTGGGAGTTGTAGTCCACGTTAAGGCTAAGTACAGAAAGTCAAAAAGCCTGAGGCAGAATCGATTCAGTCTTTGCAGGTTAGTCTAGGATGCAAAAATTAAACTGAAAAGCATCCAGACACACATCTACCTTTGATTCAGGAAATGCAGCCACGTGCCTGCAGTGGCTCACGCCAGAAGCCAGGGGGCACTAAAGCATAGATCTCTGGCACATAGCCAGCATGGGCTCTGTGTTTGCTTCCTCTTCCTGCTGCCCCCAAGATCTCTGGGATTTGCAGCCCAGAGTCTCAGCAACAGGACTCTGCAGGGTTGCTCATCACTTCCTGTTCCTGCTTTCAGGTGCCTCTGGGATTTGTTGTCTACAGTCACAGCCAGCAGTAAGTTTCAGTAAGTTTAGCAGGGCAGCTTTGTACTGGGGGAAGAGGGGTTTAACACCCTCTCCCTGGCCCCAGACTGCAGCCAGGGTTTGCCTGTCGTGGGGAGGGGCAGTCCCTGCCTCTCCTCTCCTTCCCTCCCCATCCCATCTCTGCTGGGGCAGACAGCACAGCGCAGCCAACCCAGGGCTGGAAAGCATGCTGGGAGACTGTGACTTAACTTGAACCAGGAAGGGGTTTGGGCCAGAAGCTTCATAAACTGATTTGATCATTAACTGACCGAATCAGTTAAGTCTGGCACTACATTCAGTCAGGTTTATTTTAAACCAGTTTTGACCATTTTGAAACTGGTTTATGTGCACTGAGCTTCTGTTTCAGGTTTCAACCAGTTTCTGATCCCTTAAACTGGTTTATGGGTAACTTCTGTCCCTAGCCTAACAGTGAGCCCAGCTCTGAAGACTGATCTCTGGCTCCACCTGCTATTACCCACCTTACATTACATTAAACTGCAGTGTGCCTCAAGCCCCAGATTGCCTTAATCCAACCTTGAACTGGAAGTACTTTTATGAAAAATAAGGATAGTGTAGCTGGATAAAGGCATGTAGCAGGGGTAAACATAACATTAGTATTACTGGTAAGTTGATCATAAGGGAACTGCAACATTTGGCTTCTATCAATGCTCAGAGCACAAATCTCAACAGAACTTTTCTAAAGAGTGGTTCATTAGAACAAGTCTTGTGTGGCTGACGCACTGAAAACATGCTACATGGATCACTGAAACCTTTCCCGGTGGGTCTGGATTATTCCTAGGTTACCAAACATATTACCAAATGCATTATATCTGAAACTCTTTCCCCAGTTTCAGCTTGCACATGATGTGGTTTTGATTTTCATAGATTTGTAGATTGTAAGGCCAGAAAGGACCTTGGGAGATCATCGGGTCCAGCCCCCTGGACCCGACGCGCAGACCCAGATTTTGCTGTGGATTCTCAGACGTGATGAAAATCAAACTTTCTTTGGTTCTTAAGCCCGAGTGTACACAACTCACATTTAGCCTTCTCAGTTTGAATATACTGGCCTTTTCCTCTTCGCTGCTTTTTATTTATCTCATTTTCAGGTGAAGAAGTATTAAAGAGTTATTACTTTTGTTTAGACCTGACTCTGCCACCAAGCACATTTCAGTACCTTTTTACTTATTTGTGATGTACAATGCTGCCGAAAGGGTGGGAAAAGGGTGAATAAAAGAAAAGATTACAACTCTTAGAGCTGTTTATGAACTTGTCTGCAGTGCTAGGGGAGTACACGGCCCTCTCAAAAATATCATGCTGGGTGTTCAATCTCTGCATACTCTGGACCTCCTGGAAGCATTTTGTCCTTCAAAAGGATCTGCACCTACAAAGCAGTTAGTTCCTATTATACAGCACTCAGACCCTTGTACGGAAGGTGTATGGGATATACAAACACAAAGAATTGTTTTTTGCTATGTTAGAAACTACCATCAAAATTCAGGCAAAGTACAGACTAACATTCTTAGTGTTGAAATCCTTTTGCTATTTTTAATACATTATGTGAGTGAGAGAATATAGGGAAAGTGATCCAAAAAGTCCCCTGTATGCATTTTAATAATAATTTCCATATAAAAAGAGAGAAGTCATAATTTTGTTCTGGCATATCGTCTCCATTCAAACAATACAGAGGTTACTGCAGAGCTCCTGCCTTTGATTTCTTACTTTACTTCAGCTTGTGTACCAACCAATTCTTGTTAAATATTTATGGACAAGATTAAAGACTTTATAAAACTTAGCAGCTGGCAGCTGTCCTCGCCTAAAGGATAATGCACAGAGTTTTCATTTTAATTGGATAACGATGTGACCGCAATATGCAAACCTCCAGGGAAATACAAGAATTGAAATATGTAAAGCAATTTTTTAAGGAAAATATCCTTTTACATTTTGTGCTTTCTTTTCCCTTTGGTCACTTTTATGTGAAGGTGAAATTGTCATTTCATTTCATTTCATTTCACTTCATTTCATTTCTTTCTTCTTCTTCTTCTTCTTTTTTTTTTGGAAAGGTTTTGTGCTGGAGCTTAAACTTTTTGGAATGCATGACGTTCTGTGTTTTTAGGCCAGACAAGTTAACTGTAATGCTTCTGCATCTTTCCTTCCCTTATTTTACTGTCTTCCACTACAGCTAATGTTTGTTGTCACTGTTACTTTATCTGGAGTTTTCTTAGGCCACCTGTACTTGCATTTGGCTGCAAATGTTGGAACACGGCCCAAAAAGGGGGCAAAATGGGGAAATTGCATTACCCTAGGAGCAGAGCAAGGATTCAATTGTAATTAAGCTCTGCTGGGTTTCTTGGCACAGCTTCCTCCTTGGTGCTGTCTCAGCTCTTCTGGCTGGTAGATTGAGGTGGGGGAGGGAGAGGACCAAAACATCACTTCCCAACCTTTGCAATCCCATCTACCTAGAAGCAGGGTACCCTACTAATAAGTGGTAACTCTTTCCCCCACCCCATGTACAGTTTTGTGGTGCAGGTAGGTAACTTGTACAGGGTTACAAATGGGCTCCTCAGACTCAAATAAACTCTTCCTCAGTGTGTAGCTCAGCTCGTGGTTCAAACTCGAGATCACAAAAGCTTGCGGTCTCTGTATTTTAGTTAGTCAGCCTATAAGGTGCATATCTACCCTGTCATAGTATCATAGTACTTAGGGTTGGAAGGGATCTAAATGGATCATCAAGTCTCACCCCCCCGCCCTGTGCAGGAACGGGTGCGGGGATCATATCACCCCAGCCAATATCTGTCCAGCCTCCTCTTGAAGACCCCCAAGGTAGGAGAGAGTACCACTTCACTTGGGAGCCCATTCCAGAGCCTGGCAGCCCTAACTGTACCGTAATGTCTCCTGATGTCCAGCCTGAACCTTCTCTCTAACAATTTGTGGTCGTTTTTTCTAGTAACCCTGGGTGGTGCCCGGGGCAACATAGCCTCCCCCAATTCCTGCTGGTCCCCACTGGTGAGTTTGTAGATGGCCACCAGATCCCCTCTCAGCCTTCTCTTGTGGAGGCTGAACAGGTTCAGGCCTTTTAGCTTCTCTTTGTAGGGCCTGGCCTGCTGCCCTTTGACCATGCGAGTGGCCCTCCTCTGGACTCTCTCAATGCTAGCCACATCCCTATTGGAGTGTGGAGCCCAGAACTGGATGCAGTACTCCAACTGCGGCCTGACCAATGTCACATAGAGGGGAAGGATCACCTCCTTGGACCTGCTCGAGATGCATCTGTAGATGCATGACAAAGTGTGGTTAGCCTTATTGACTGCTTCCTCGCTTTGGTGGCTCATGTTCATCCTGGAGTCAACAATGACTCCAAGATCCCTTTCTGCCACCGTGTTGACAAGAAGGGTGTTCCCCAGCCTGTAGGTGTGTTGCTGGTTCCTTCTCCCTAGATGCAGCACCTTGCATTTGTCTGTCTTCGCCCTGTAACAATGTGTGTAGCTCACAATGCATCCTACTGTAATAGGACTACTATTACCTCTAGTATTGTATATTTGCTCTCTGTTATGAGGACTGATACTTCATTATGATATGAATAGTTCCTGGTTTTTAATATGTGCTCAGATTTATTAAGCACATAAGAAATGGAGGTACATCCTGGTTAGGTGGCAGCTGAGCAAAGATTTTGAGGAATGCAATTTTGGACTTAGAATCGTAGGTATTTTTACACATGCATGCATCACAGTGCAGGACGATTTGACAAGCTCTCGGTGCTGCGACACATGCAGTTGTATAAGTGGTGAAATGTGTGTCAGCGCACAGAAAATGGTGGTGATACACTCTTGAACTAAAACACCTTGGAGGTACTTTAGTTCAAAAGTGCACTTCCCCCATTTTCTGCATGCTGATGTGCATTTTGTTGCTTATACAACTGCATTTGGTTCAGCGTAGTTCGCCTCGCCTTACGTATGGAAGAGGCTCGATTTAATTGAGTCTGCTCCGAAGTGGCAGGTCTCTGGCACATCTCTGGAAAAATAGTATGTGTATAAATGCCCATAGAAAATGAAGTTAGGAGGGACCTCAGGAGGTCATTTGGTCCAAATCTATGTTCAAAGTAGGACCATCCCCAACTATCTCATCCCAACCAAGGCTTTATCTAGTTGGGTCTTAAAAACCTCCAAGGATGGAGATTCCACAACCTCTCTGGGTAACCTGTTCCAGGGCTCTATTACCCTCCTAGTGAGAGACTTCTTTCCTAATATCTAACCTACACTTCCTTTGCTGCAACTTGAACCCATTGCTCCTCGTTTTCTCATCTGCCACCACTGAGAACAGCCCAGCTCCATCCTCTTTGGAATCCCACTGCAGGCTATTATTAAATCCCTTCGGTCTTCTCTTCTCCAGACTAAATAAGACCAGTTCCCTCAGTCTCTCCTCAGAAGTCCTGTTGCCCCAGCCCCCAAACTGTTTTTATTGCTTTCTACTGGACGCTCTCCAATTTGTCCACATTCTTTTTGGAGTGGAGGGTCCAAAAACTGGATGCAGTACTCCAGATGTGGCCTCATCAGTGCTGAATAGAGGGGAATAAGCACTTCCCTTGATCTTAGCAGTGTTTTTCCTAATGCAGCCCAGGATGCCGTTAGCCTTCTTTGCAACAAGGGCACACTGGCTCATATGCAATTTTACTGTCAAATGAACCCCCAGGTCCTTTTCTGCAGAGCTGCTTCTTAACCAGTTGGTCCCCAGCCTGTTCTGATGCATGGGATTGTTCTATGTGCAGGATTTTGCACTTCTTATTGAACCTTGAGATTTCTTTTGGTCCAATCTTCCAATTTTTGAGGTCTCTTAATCATAGCCTTACCCTCCAGAATATCTCCTACTTCCCGCAACCTGGTGTCATCTGCAAACTTGCTGAGGATACGTTCCATTCCATCTTCCAGGTCACTGATGAAAATACTGAACAAATATTGACTTGTGGGTGAAAGTGGAATTTAGGTAAGACTTGGGCACCTATATGCATCTCTGGGTCCTTTAGTGACTTGCCAAAGGTCATACCAAAGATCAGAAGTAGGGATTGGAGGTGAGACTGTCACAGACTGGCATGCCATGCTTAATACCGTACCTTCCAGTGGCTCCATCATTGTTTATTTTAATTTTTATTTTCTATTTATTATGTACCAGGAGCATAACCATGGGTAGGAAAAGGGAGCATGAGCCCTGGGAACTGACTGGAGGCAGGAGGGGGAGGGCATCAAAATGGACATGGGTGGAAGGCTGGAATGAATGAAGCTACTCTAGAGCTTCAATCTCTGGGTCCTTCTCTTTCTCTGAGCAGCATGCAGCTCCCACGACCCTTGCCTGGAGCCCAAAGCTGCCCAAGACACAAACTCTTCTGACCCCATCCTCCCCTATCACTCTTCCCAGGGCGCCAGGGAGCTTGCTATGCCTCTGGCTTTCATTTTCCAATTCATTTACTTGCTAAGGATGTCTCTATACCACATCAGAAAACAGTAGGAGGTGCTATTGTGAAGGTACACTCCTTCCTGTTATGGTCATGTTGCATGCCAAAAATGTAGTGTAGCTGCTCATAGAACAGCAGGATGTTGTGCCTAGTACCACTGTTGTGACCATGTACAAGCTACAGATGTTGGCTGGGTGTACCTTGTCTGTAGTCCTTGGCATACACTTGGCATATGACTTGAATAGAGTGAGTGGGGCCCGTTTCACAGCAGTGTTTCTGAGCGTTGCTTGACACCATTTGTGGAGAAATGCCTAAAGTGATGCAGCATGTGGTATGGATGACACAACTTCGGTCTTGAAGCCTTCGGCAGGGAGCTGCGATGCTGACAGTTTTATGGGGACAGCTGGGTCTTTTAGCACTTCCAGCAGTGAGAGCTGGTCTTCTTTACATTTTTTTGCACGTTTCTCATCTTTCGTTGCAGGAAACCTAGGATATTCACAAGTAGGGAGGTACTGATTTTTATCAGTGTGATAAGTCTTTCTTTCTGAGGCCCGCTTCATAGGATTGTGTGTGTGTGTGTATGTGGGTGTGCACATGAAAGAGATTTAAATATGTATTTTTTTTTTTTTTTTACTATGTGTATTAGTTAATGTTTACTGGTTATCATGAAAATACCTTTTTTATTTCTGCATTTCATTTGAATAGGTAACTGTGATTCAGTACCTGTACTTTCATATCCTCTCTCTAGGTTATGATTTGTACCTGAGGTGGTAATGTCCTTTGAATGCATGGGTAACCACTCTGCAATTAGCAGATGTGTCTGAGCTCTAGTGATATTTCTGTAATTATATGAAAAATCTTTAAAATTCTGTGTCAAATGACTTTTTGCTTAAAGATTATTCATTAGCTTTGACCTTGGCTCTGTAATGACATTATTCTGCTTGAACATAGGCCAGATTTTCAGCCCATGTGAACCATCTGGGAGGAGGAGGCTATGTTGACTGGGGCCTAACACTGTATGCACTTTTTCCCTGCCCTCCCCCTCCCCTACTTTCCCCCTCCGGTGTATCATCTTAACCCTTCTTAACTAGAGGCAGACTTTCAAATAGCCTGAGCCAGAATTGATTCAATCTTTGCATGTTAGTGTAACCTGACTAGGCTGAATCTGTACAGACATCCCAGAAATGCAGGTACATGCCTGCAGTGGCTAAGGCTAGAAGCTGGGGGTGCTAGAGCAGCCCTCCTTTCCCTTCTACAGTGCTGAACTGAAGGGAAGTGTGGCCAGGCCTCGGCAAGATGCTCTGATTAGGGAAGGGTTCCCTCCACTCCTGAGCAGCCCAGCAGGGAATTGAGAATAGTGTTTATCACCCCATTAAGAAAACAGAGGGGCATTATCAGCTACCTGTTGATTCTGCCTTTGCCCTGTGTGCTACAGTATGGACTGTAGCCAGCATGTGGTCTGCTAGCTAATGCTGAGAGATGTCTGTGTAAGGCGGGGGGATGGTACAGGGTGAAGCCAGGCAGACACCTGCAGTCTGTGCCAGAGCTGCAGCCAGGGAGAAGAGGGGAGGGGCCAGCTCTGTTGTGCAGCAGAAAGCCCAGCCCAGAGAGCATGCCAAGATACTAGGGGAGTCTGGTTTAACTTAAACCAGCAATGCGTCTGGGACAGGCATTGCATAAACTGGTTTGACCCAAATCCATTAAGTCTGATACCATATTCAGCCAGGTTTATCTCAAACTGGTTTCAGCCATTTTCAAACTGGTTTATGTGCACTGAACATCTGTTCTGTTACAAGTTTAAGCCAGTTTATGATCACTTAAACTGATTTATGTGTAATGTCTGTCCCTAGTGTTTAACCTTCATTCTTCATTGAAGTGCTTAGAGATCAAGATGCATATAATGATGGCAAGCCCCTCCTATACAGGATTGTACATCAAACAGCTTATAAGACATAGGACATGCCTACATGTATTAATGTAAATAGTTGTTTGGTGGTATTTTTATGTCTACCATTTTATATCTTCATTACATTTTTCTTAAAAGCTTGCTTGGGCATTTTTCCACTTTGTTGCAAACACTCTCTGCGAGAAATGTAGAACTATTGGTGTGAAGACTTTAAGGGTTAGACAAATGAGCTTCAAGGAAAAAGATCAGCAATTCTCCTGAGTTCTCAGTCATATGAATGCCTGGAGGCCACCAGTGATGCTTTTAGTTTGGTGTAAATAGCATCTGTGGAGGAATCACACCCCACCCTGTCTGCCTCGCTGCTGTAAGCAGGCATATCCCCGTATCTGTTTCATTTAGCACTGAGGTGTGACCTAAGCTGCAGACATTCCTGAGGGACGGGGGGAGCTCGCTTTCCCCTGTGTTGTGTGTAACCCTAAACTCTCACCTGAGGTTGGTGACATTTATCAAACTGACCAACCGGCATCAGCCATGGTCTGAGGATACTGGTTTGTGGTAGGAACATAATGATGAGGTCACGACAGGGATATATAAGGTCCATTCTTCCTGGAAGGAGGAGAGACATGTTTTGGGGACACAGCCAGGAAGCCATGCTGCCTCTAGAGCAGGCTCAATCAGCCTCTGGATGGAATTGTGAGTAACTTATCTGAATAGTAGCCAGTAACTTGGACCGAAGTGTTCTGGACTCGTACTCAAAGGGCCCATGAGCCTCGTATACTGTTTTGCTCAAGGCTGTTTTCCTTCAAAGTTCCTTTTGGTTTGTATTCCTTCCTTAAGCCCTTCCTCTCCAATCATTAGAGCTATTTATCATAGCAAGCCTTATTGTACATGTTTGGGAGGGATTGGGCAAGACTTTGCTCCAGTTGCATGGCTTACTAAGAGAGGCTACTTTTTATGCTTTGGACTAAAGGAAGCACCCCAAACTCTCATGGTGAGTTAAGTAACCTTAAGGTCTATAAGGTCTGTGAACCCCAGGGGGCACTGAGCCTGAACAAAGACCAGACCCCAGGTGGTGGCAGCGGGTACCCCAGGCTTGCAGGTGTGTTCTTAGAAGGGGGTTGGCCAGAAGTTGGTACCCTTGGGGAGGCATCTGAAGCCTGGTTTTTGGTGGGTGTCTTGGCACAGGAGAACCCCCTACTGACACACACCACAGCATCTATTATTACAGTCCTAGTCCTTTAGAATGTCCTGTGGCGGCTGACCTCCAGAGAGGCTAAAGGAGCCAATAATGCTACCGTGTAAGTGAATTCTATTAGCTCATTCAATGGGGGCTTGTTTCTGGAACTAGAGGTCTAGACTTCTAGTTTTGGCTCCTTCCACCTCATTGATGTAGTGTTTTGTTTGCCATGGGTCAGATTTGGGATGGTGCAGAGGCACTTC
Source organism: Alligator mississippiensis (assembly GCF_030867095.1). Taxonomy (NCBI): domain Eukaryota; kingdom Metazoa; phylum Chordata; order Crocodylia; family Alligatoridae; genus Alligator; species Alligator mississippiensis. The sequence continues at coordinate 242,119,415 of NC_081827.1, read as the reverse complement.
TTTTGATTCCTCTCCACCAAGAGTTTAAAATCAAGTATCTGGCAGTGGTAGCATTTCTATTCAAGCATCAATGAGATAGTCAATTGATTTCTCGGCTCATTATAACTTACCTGATTCAACAATTCTCTCTTCTTTTGAATGGTTTTGTTCCACCAATCAAGCTACCCTTTCTTCAGCAATACTTCTGTTTGTTAGCTGTTCCTGGTAATGCAGCTCTTACTGCATAGCCCTTTAGCTAAAAATATCAAGTCAGGTGAACATTAACTCAGGTGTGGGAATAACTTTCAGTGAAGCATTAGGTGCACTGCCATGATGCACAAGGAGGCTAGGTTTTATCTTTTGAATCTGAAAGAGATGTACATTTAACTGTAATTACCACAGAACTAAAGAAATGGCATCTTTTGATTATTGGTGCCTAGTTTGTTATGTTTTTTTATACATAATATCAAATTAAAGCACATTCCAAAAAGTTATATTTATTTTTGCTTCAGTTTTATATGGAATAGTATAACCCTAAGCTTCTAGCCTACTAATAAAGCATCTGATTTCTTTCTGACTGGGGAAAAATTCATTGTGTTATATGGGATGATATACCACACCATCTGCACACAACTTTTCAAAATCCTAGATCCACTCATGTGCCTTTCTATGGAGACCAGTATCTGGTACACTCAGCCCTAAGGCCACCAAACTTGGATTTGATCAGCTAATGAGAAAAGGCTGTTTGTAAGAAACCAAAATCCATCTATCATCTGGTGTTTGTTTTGTCATCCACTACTTCTCTGTTCTACTTGGATTGTAAGCCCCTTGGAGAATGGACCGTGTGTGTCTCTTGTAACAGAATCTGCCCTTCATTAATGAAAAGCCTCCTCTTGTTATATTTTGGGATACTTCTTCACTAGACTGCATATACAAGGAACATGCTTCTCAAAGATATGTAAGCCACTAATTATGCAGACAAAATTGGATCCTGCTTGTAATTCTTTTTTTTTTTTTCCTGTTTGCATTAAGGAATGCTTTTTGGCAGAGCTTCAAATAAGAACATAGCAAGGATGTTGAAAAACATTATTAGAATTTAACAGATTAAAGTATTAGGGTTTTTTTTCCCCCACCATGAACTGCAGGTTTGCTTCCACAATCCAGTCCATGTAACACTGAGAACAGGAAATGTATGGAAACAAAAAAACTGGGAAACATGGAATGTTTGCTCACTTGGCAGCATTGGTGACATGTAGGGGGGTGCATGTGCACCCCCTGAGCGTGGCGGCGTGCCCCCTATGAAAAGGTGCCACCAACACTATTGGCAGCGCCTGCAGGCAGTTGCCACTTACCACCTCACCGCCGACACTGCTGGTGGCATCTGTGGGTGGTCAGCGATCGCCGCTGGCTGCTTCCAATGTTGCCGGGGTGTCTGTGGGTGGCCACTGACCCCTGGTCGGTGCTTGCCACCCCCCACTCCCCTCCACCAACAGCACTGACAGCATCTGTGGGAGCTCCAGCTTACTGTTGCTGCGCTCCCACTACCACCAGTGCAGCTGTGGCCCCCCAGCCACTGGGGGCACATGTAATTCATGCTTGGCAAAACCATAAGAATCTGTCTCATTCCAGCCCTTATGTGGATTAAGTACTATAAATGCTAGATCTTTTTCAAGAAAAATATCTTAGAACCGAGTGTGTTATAGGAAGGGCTACTGCACACTTGAGCACCTGCCTATAGGTTTTCAGGTCTTTCTCCTACCTTTTTTATTTGATTCAGCTGCATGTAGTCATGCAGGTGAGCTGAACACTAGTGCAAGGCAGGGCACAGATTCTGTTAGAGGTGATGTTGCATACAGCCTAGGTGTTCATTTTTTTCCACTGCAGTGTAGAAGGGCACATCCAAGGAGGTTAGTGATGGCTAGAGACTATGTGAAAGTTAAAACATGTGGGGGGAGGGAAAAGGTATAATAGCAATGTAAATAATATCTAAAAGTATAATAGGAATAGGATTTAACCAGAAGAGAAAGTGGTATGGAGAGTTGCAAGTCATTAGGGGAACAAGGAGGAGCTGAGGGGTTGGGGGTAGGGTGGAAGAGGGCTGGGGGGATGAAGAGGAGGAGAGGAAAGGAAAGAAGAATGCAACAGAGGAAGCAGTTAGACCTGGGATAAACATGAATAAAACAGAGAAAGTGGGAGACTACTGAAGAGAGCCTGGAAGAAAAAGAGAAGCAAAGAAAGATAGATTTGAAGCGAAAAAAGAAAAGAATTCCACTAGAAAGCCTCTCATGCTACTGAACTTCTTGCTTCCCCAGAAGGTGCTCAGTGAATTGGGAGGTGGCATAGAAAAACTCAGTCGAGTGACCTAAGGCAGGAATGAAATAAAAATGAAAATAAATAGGACAAGGCAGGAGAAGAGGGAGCTGGTCGGATTTTCTAGTTGTCATTAATATGCTTCCAGAATGACCTTTACTTTTCTGAACCTTTCAGGCCTCATCTCACTTTTGTGTGTAGGATTCAGGGCACTGGGCAAAGCTAGCAGCACCTTGTCCTTGCAGCTGCCATTTGGGGTTAAAAGTGCTATGGCACCATTGGCTCCCAACTCTTATTCCTTGTGAAGACTTTGCCACTGAACCCCACCATTAGCATGTAAGCAAACTTGAAAAGACTGCACCAAAACCGACTGCCTTTCTCTTCTGCCCCGCCTGCCTCAACATTTCAGCAGAACTTCATTGTTAAACATTCAGATTGAAATGAGGAAAAGGCAGAAAAGCAATTAGAGGAAAATACAGCACATTCTCCTGGGTCACCATAACCTTATTCATCTGAAGCCTTTGATCTAAGCATTAAAAGCGATATTTGCTTCATGACACAGCTCTCAAAATGCTTATATACATTGACATGGGGACATTTTTTTTTCTAGTTTTTTTGGAAATAAGAAAGGAAACGATGACAAAAGGATCTCCTGAGGCATTAGCTTTGTCAGCCATTGCCTTGAAAACCAAACACAGGATGAAGTGTCTAGTTGCTTGCGGGTGGAATGACAAGATTTAATCTTTATTGTATGGGTTTAATCAATGTGTCCATTTTTGTTAGGATTCACGGCGGGAGGAAAGCAATGCTGTTATTACCTAGAGCTTCTTAAGCAATATTTTATTATTCTGTAGTATTAAACATGCTGTCACTGGTGTTGCTTTGCAAATGCAGAGGAAGATGAAGTTTGTGCCTCAAAGATCATGACGTGCCAGACAAAAGGCCAAAGAGGGACAAGGCCAAACCCAGCTCTGGCCTGACTTCTCTTAGTGATGAATTTATAGCAGGAGTCATCTGGTATGGAGGCTGTGTGGTAGGGAGGCAGCAGGCCTAAACTGTCCCTTTCTTTGAAATCCACTGCTGATGGGCTGCAGTATAGAGCCCCTTGATATCCTGGAGATAGTAACTTTGTGTAGCTATATGCTATCATAAGAAGAACTTTGGGAAGCGACTGAGCTTGAGACCCAGTTCCTTCCCCTCTAACCCCTCTGCTCCTTCCTCCCACAATAACTTACCATGGGGTGGACAACTCTAGTGTACGAGAAGTAATCTAGCCAGTAGCTGAATACCATCCCCTGGCAGTAGTAACAAGCACAGTGGAGAGGGGAGCAATCCACCCATTCCCCACTGTATACAGCCTCCTGCATGAAGATTAACCAAGAGACACTGAGCCCTTCCTTCTTTCCCTTCTGCCTCACAATTTGCTGAGAGATCCTTTGAGAAACCCCCGTAGGGGTGCTAGGGCATGTCTACACTGCTTCTGTGGAAAGCCCAGTCATGTCCTTCAAGGGCAGCCCTTACCTACTTGCTCCCACACAGCACATGCCTAAACCTGGAAATGAAGCAGTGTGTCCAGAGCTGCTCACAGACTCTCCCTTCTTGGCATGTACTTAGATTGCTACCCTGCCTAATTTTGGGGGGTTTGGTGTATGCTGGGATCAATGGGTTGGGCACACTTCCTAGGCTTCCCATGGAACCAGTGTCAGTGTGCCTTTGCTTTCCATGAACCCCACACTGGGTCAGTCATGACCTGGCTCAAACAGCTCATGGCCAAAACAGGATGATCTTGTAGCAGGCTTACCTTTTTGGAGCTTGGGTTGAGTCCCAGGATCGAGGGTATGCTGTTTTGATTGGTGGAGCCCACCCACCAATCCAGAGGCAGCACAAGGGAAGCAATGCCCTGCCCTTTTCTGAAGGGAGGGGGCAAGGAGCAGCTGGACCTGAGTCGGAACTGCACCAGCCAGATCTGTAGAACTTCAGGGGTGGAGCCCCTGAAGAGTATAACAGGGGAGCATGCTCATCAGGCTGGGGAGAGACGACAAGGGATGGAAAGGAGAGAGGAGCTCTAGAGATGGACATCCTTGGGACCCTGCATGAGCTTCAGCAGTGCACAAGCTGGTGCAGAGGGATCAGGCTTTAGGAGCCGCTTGAGGCAGCTTGAGCCTGTGAACCCAGCAAACAGCTGGGCAGTCGGTGTACAGATCAGCACATGGAGAGCTGCCCTGGGAGCAGCTCGCGGCTGCTCGGGCCTCGCTTGGTGTGCAGGTTGATACATGGAGAACTGCTTTGGAAGGTGCTCATGTTAGTCCCGGCCCTAGGCCAAGTGACTGGAGCCCCGCAGTAAAGCTCCACTTTTAACCAAAAGAGCCCCGGTGCCCAGAGCACGGCTTGGGAAAGAGGAGAAACCCCAGTGTGAGACCAGGGAGTCGGAGTCTGCAAGGGCTTGGCTCCCATGAGAGAGAGAGAGAGCGAGCCCTGAGTGCCCAGTGTGGAGCACTAGGCCATTGAGGAGAGCTGAAGGCGCTGCTGGATAGAGGCTCTTGCGGGATCAGCCACCATGGGATGAGTCTTGACTTTCCAGAGAGGAAGGGTGAGTTACTGGGGAAGCGGGCCCCACAGGGGAGGCTGACATGGGCAAGGAGGGTCTGCCCCCTCCACCCTCCATTGTGGGAGGTGCGTGTCCACATCCCAGGGCCCTAAAGGGGAGGGGCTTCAGGGAAACCCCTCAGGGAGGTGCTGAGTGCAATCCCTATTTTGAGCTTGTTGTGTTAAGGGCTGTATAGCTAGGGGTATTTGTAGGAGGGTTTATATAGTTTATGTGTTTTAACATCTCAATGTGTATATTGGTATTGTTATTTGTGAAGGTTTAAAGAAATATTATGGTTAAATTACTTGGGTTATATAAGTTAATATCCCTATATGTTAATTGTCTTGTATAGGCTGGAAGTTATTTGGTTCATATTTGGGTATTATATGTGAATTGTGGAATATTATATATAGTACTATATGTTAAGCCTTGTAAATATTAAATAAATTGTACATCATTAAGTATTTGGTTTCAGACTAACTCTAGAGAGAGGGGAGGAAGCTGCTCTAGTAGCTGACCCCTTCCTCAGCACCCTGCCTGACCACTGCCACTGTCATCTGAGGACAGGGCACACCCCCTGGGTGTACCCTGGCTACTTTTTAGGGGCTCCTTCTGGATCCTGTTACCAAATTTGCCCATTACTTTGGGGTGTGCTCATTTATTAGGGATAGTTTCTAGGGTCTTGGTGATTCTGTCAATGTGCTGCTTGTGTTACTATATGGAGCTGTATTTCTCCCTTCTGCAAGCCCTCACCCCCAGTGGAGCTATCTTGCAGGACTCAATCTCAATGGGACTGGGTTCCTCCAGTCACCAAATCAGTCATACACACAAACACGCACAAATTAACTTGACACGCCTGACCTGGCCGGGCTGATCAGCATGGACAGGCTGACACCCTCATATGCCAAGAATCAGTTCATAAGAGCAACAATAAAATGCAGTCAGACACAAGCACACAGGTGAACAGAATCCCTCTGAATCCGGCTGGGTGTCCAGCTGACACCCTCATGGGCCAGCATTCAGTTCATAATGGCACGTCTGAGTCAAACTGGGTCAATCAGCCTGTACAAGCTGATCCCCTTATGTGTTTCAAACTCAGCACGTCCCAATCTTTGACCTCTTGATGAGCAGACCCCACAATAATTTGGGCTTCACAGGGATCTTTAGCATAGGTAAAAGAAGCATTGCTGCAGAGCATGGGAGGAAAGAGAAGCAGAGAAGGAAAAATATACCCAATTACTACCAGTTTGACTATAAAAGTTATTTATTGCTAAGCATATGAAATATATAATGGTACTACTAGTAATAGACATGCAAAAGAAAAACAAACATGAACAATTACAATACTACCCTGGTTTCACTAAGTATTTGGGGAAACTTAGCTCAAGCTTAACTGATACAGGTCAGGTTCAGAAGTTTATGCCTGGAGAGAAGAGATAGAGAGAGCGAGCGCTGGGGTCTCACCTAGTCCACGGTACTCAGGCTGCAAAGCTGACAGGCACAGTCCGTAGCACAATCCATGAAGAGAGAGACGATCTGCTCTTCCAGCGTCCCAAGAACGACAGGGGATGGTGTCAGCACAAGAGTTTTCTTCTTCTTTCCTTTTCCTCTCCTTCTCCTTTTCTCCTCCTTCTTTTCTTCTTCTTTTTTTGCAGCACACACACTTACAGATTTTTTACCCTCAGTTCAGCTGCTTTGAAGCACCCTCAGTAGTGTAAATCGTTGTCTTTTCTATTGACAAGGGGTTATCTGGTTTGGACCATCTCAGGAAACTGATTGATAATCAGGAAACACTTAAGATTAGGGAGTAACCCAAATACTTGGGAGCCAGCTTGAAATTCCTACGGATGGCAGATATACTGATGGGATATCTCATGGTTTCTTCAGGAACAATAGATAGCTTGCAGCATCAGGATTTTGGATTTTTACTTGTTGTGCACAAGTCTCAGCTTAGCATGACTTTTCCAGATTTTACTATAGTCTTTTAACAGACTTAAGACAATTATTGGGGTGCTCATAACCTTTTGTGGGGAGGACTCCCACCAGTCGTCTCGGGAAAGATATGACAACACCTGGGATTAGGGTTCCAGCAGGCCGGATGCTGTGATGAACCCTTAACCATTGTTCCAATGTTGCCCGTACCCCCTCTGACTCGGTCTCTTGCCTCAGCATTCCCTAACCCGCCAACCAAGTTTTAGTCAATCAGGTTTAAAGAGGCCTCCCATAGTGGGACCGGGGAATGTATGGCCCGAGATGCCTATTAAACTTAGAGCTGTGTGTGTGTGTCTGGGGGGCGGGGGAAGTCCTTAGCAAATCCAGATTAGAACTGGTCTGATAAATGCTGAGCTGGGTGTGTGTGAACATGGGTTGATTAACATTGGAAGCACAGATTCCCCATCATGCAGCGCTCTTTTGCTTCTCTGGTCCCAGAATTCACTGCAGTCTCTGCTTCAGGCTTTCTGTTTTCCATCTCTTATGTAAATGAATGGTCATCTGGTTCCATCTCGGATATAAATGAGACCTAGGGCAGTTGATTCACTCTTGTCACCCTTATCTGGTGAGGGTCTTAGGTGTGTCTCTCACTGCATCTTAATCAGTTTCATTTAGGTAGAGGAGGGGAGGGAGGGGGGCGGTGAGTCCTTTGTGAGTCAGACAGACTTCATCCTGTGCCAGGGTTGCCCAAGAACACAGAGCTGAGACGTAACAATCCTGGTGGCAGATTAAACATTGTTACTGGTGCTATGCCGCTCTATAGAGCATCATGTCGAACCCCGATGGTGCTCAGGGCTCTGAGGGAGCTGGGACCTCTGGGGCACCAGGAGCAACTACTCCAGCAGACTGGGTAAATGTCGTTAAGCAGGTGCTTACGGAAGTGACTGACTCTTCCAATGACAGAGCCATGTATAAGATGCTCAGGACTTCCTCTGGGAAGCTCTTAGTCCCTGCTGGGAAGGCAGGCTTTGAGGCCTGGACTGCCCATATTCAGGAGAGGTTACTCGCATGGCAGATACCAGAGGATGAGAAGAGATGGACGGTCCATCTCCCATTGGGGAACCTATTACAATCTGCTTGGGACTTTCCAACAGGAAAGGAGAGGCTGCATCCTCTTACCTGCTACAGTTGGAGCAGGTGCTGCAGCGGGTGGTAGAGCAGGGGACCCTTACCACCACCACCACCGACGCAGATCATGTTTGGCTCTGGCAGGTCCAGATTGGTGCTGCTATAGTTTAGCCCTGGTGAAGGATCTAAATTTGTCTGGGTGGAAAAGCAACCCACTGGGGTTTGCCCCGCTTATGAGGGAGGTACAAGAGGAGGAGGAGATCGTCCAATTACGGGGGACCATGTGGCCCTCCGAAGAACCCCTGGTGTGAAAGGGGCCAGTGTCCTGGATAACGACTGGCTCCGCAGGAGGAGCTGCCCCCTGAGAAGGAGAAGGAATACCCACTCCCAGTTCTGGCAGCTGCTGTTACTGGTTCAGCTCCCAGAAGACCTCCCAAGACTGGCCCAGGCCTTCCAGGTCCATCCTGGGTGAGGAACTGATCCAGGGCTGTGGGATTATGTTGTAAGTGTGGGGAGTATGGCCACATGGCAAGGGAATGCTCAGGGCCTGAGAGTCCTGACTTGGTTTTCCAAAGGTTGAAGTCCCTGTGGAAGTCAGGAAATGAGAAGGGGACGGGACAAGGGAGTCGGTTCCACCCCAGGTCTCATCAGACTTCTGAGCCACAGCCATGAGTGTGATACCTGAAGGGTTAATAGGCCCCCAAGATGAAGTTCCTGTAAAGGTTAATGGACATCCCTGTACTTCAGTGTTGGACAGTGGGTCCCAAGTGACCATTTTGTTTGAGTCACTGTGTAAAGCTCATTTCAACCATTTACCATTGTTTCCCTTGTCTGGATTGGGTTTATGTGGCTTTAGTCAAAGTCAATACCCGTATCACGGGTATGTTAAAATTTGAATTCAATTTCCTGCATCTGTGGTGGGGATCGATAAAGAAGTGGTGACCATTGCCTTGGTGTGCCCCGACCCAGGGTGGAGGCCAAAGGCTCCCCTTATTATAGGGACTAACTCTCCCATTTTTTCAAGTACTGGTCCCATACTGTAAACAGCAGGCAGGCCCAAGCTATAGGAAACAAGTGAAGACGCACGCTCTGTGTTCCTAGGCCTATGCCAGGTGGGAAAGGAGAAGCACGGAGGGAGGGTCCTCCATTTTAGGGGAATTATAGTTTGTGGGGAAAGGTCCCAAAGGATCCCTGCAAAGGGACAGAGAGCCCTACCTGTTGCCTGCGGTTGGGCTGAAGGGTCCCCAGAGGCTGAGGCCATGGTAGTTGAAGCCCTCCCCTGTGGGAAGAGATCTCGGGTATTGGAGGTGCCCGATGGATTGTTTACTCCTGAGGGGCTGGCCCAGGAATGCATCACTGCCATGGTGGTGAACCCCTTGATGCAAAAAGTGGTGGTTCACCCTAGCCAGAAGTTAGCCACTGTTAGGGAAGCAGAGGTAGTAGCTTTGACTAACCAGCCTGGGTCCACCCCAATAGATTCCAAGTGGTTTTATTTCGGGGATTCCCCTGCACCCGAGGCTTGGAAGGTGCAGCTGTGGGAGAAGCTGCAGCACCGGACTGGGGTTTTCTCTCTCCATGAATGGGATGTGGGGAAGGCTGAGAGGGTGGAGCACCAAATTCATCTCAGTGATCCCCGACTATTTTGGGAATGGTCTCATCACACCCCACTGGCTGAAATGGGAGAGTCTTGTGCCACCTACAAGAACTGCTTGACCATGGGATAATCACCGAGTCGAAGAGCCCCTATGTTTCGCCCATTGTCATCGCAAGGAAGAAGAATGGAAAAATCGGCATGTGTATTGACTATAGGGTGTTAAATGCTCGAACAGTTGTTGACCAGTATATGAACCCTAGGGTACAAGAGGCACTGGACTGCCTTGGGGGCAGGAAATGGTTTTCTGTGTTGGATCTGAGGACTGGATATTACCAGGTTCCCCTCAGAGGCGGATAAAAAAGAACAAAAAACGCATTCATTTGCCTATTGGGTTTCTTTCAGTTTGAAAGGATGCCCCAAGGCATTTCAGGTGCTCTGGCCACTTTCCAAAGATTGATGGAAAAGGTGGTTGGGGATATGCATCTCACCCAAGTGCTTATGTACCTGGATAAAGTTCTTGTGTTTGGGAGGACCCTAGAGGAACATGATGGAGGCTCCTCCGAGTGCTGGACCAGTTGGAAGCTGCATGCCTTAAGCTGACTATCAACAAGTGCCAGTTCTGCCAGGCCTCATTAAAATATGTGGGGCACGTTGAATCCCAACAGGGGATCAGTACTGACCCGGACAAGGTACGTGCTGTGACCACTTGGCCCAGACCCACAAACTATCAAGAGCTAAAGAGATTTTTGCTATTTGCAGGGTTTTACAGGAGGTTTGTGCAGGACTATGCCACCATTGCCTGGCCACTGAATCACCTTACCTGGGGATATCAGACAGGGAAAGCTTCCTGCAACCGCAGGATGCCGGAATGCTCCAAAAGAAGGGGGGAGGCGAAGAGTCCTACCCAGCCATTTGGACCCGAATGGGACGAGCAGTATGAGAATGCTTTCCAAGAAGTTATTAGGCATCTCGCTAATGCCCCCGTGTTGGCCTATCCAGATCCTGACAAGCCCTTTGTCCTTCACACTGATGCCAGCTTATCTGGACGGGGGCAGTGCTTTACCAAGTACATGAGGGGCAAAGATGCCCTGTGGCATTTGCCAGCTGGAGCCTCGTGCCCAGTGAAACTCGATATCCGGCTCATAAATTAGAGGTTTTGGTCCTTCAATGGGCCATTACTGAAAAGTTCCAGGACTATTTGTACAGGATATTTGAAGTGTGGACTGAGAGTAACCCATTAACATATATGCTGACCAGTGCCAAGCTGGATGCCACCGGGCATTGATGGGTTGCTGCTTTAGCAGACTTTTCATTCAGCCTCCACTGTTGGGCTGGACATAAAAATATTGATGCTGACGCCTTGTCCCAGATGACTCGTGCTCGGGCCCCAGAAATGCTGCAGCCAGAGGCCGTTTGAGCTCTCTGTGATCTCCCCATGAGAAACCCATCAGGAGAAGGACCTGACGGAGCTTGCTTGGCTGAAGTGCTGAGGGTACCTCCCAAAGGAGTTCCTCAGCACCCTGCCTGACCACCACCATTGTCATTGGAGGACAGGCACACCCCCAGGTGTACCTGGGCTACAATCTTATTAGTGACTTTTATTTGCCTGTCGTCGTTTAAATTGCTCATGCTAGATCAGTGGTTCTCAACCTTTTTCAACTCAAGGCAACCCTCCTTGGCCTTGTGGCAGCCTTCCATAACTTTTGTGAATTGAGCAGCACCCAATTTCACAATAAGTTATATATCACAGTGCTTACCTCCTTGCAAAGGGGCTGGGCAGTGAGGGGGGGGGGGGGGTGTCGTTCAGGCAGGAACAAGCTTAAGCCTGCATTCATCTACTTAGCTTACCTACTTTTCTCCTTAGACCTTGCTTATCTCTGTACACCTTATGGCACCCTTCAAAGGGTCTAGCAACACCCCAGGGTGCTCCGGTACCCGGGTGAGGAATCATTGCACTAAATACTCCACTTCGATGAGAGGGGAAGCAGTGGGAAGTCATCAGTGAAAACAACTGCCTTTTTTCTAGACCAATATTTTTGTCTAGTGCCAGCTTCCTAGCTGGATTAATTTCCTCTTTTCTCTTTATTGGTGGTACATTGAAATTGTCTGCTGTCTATTCAGCAGCATGCCAACAGCTTAGGAGTACCACGTGGAACCTGTATTTTGTTCAACTTCTGAATAGACTGGGGAGCCCTGGTGCAATATCTATGTAATGGGGCTCTGCTTCCTCCTGTGAAAGCCCATAATGTTTTACCTTGCACAGCTTTTTTTTTTTTTTTTTAAGGCAGCCCAAACTCGATGAATACAAGAAATTCATTTTTCTATGGATAAGGCGCTGAGTTTCTTATCTGAAAAACACTGACTAGTGTGAACAGAATTTTTATACTTGCTCACTGCAATTTGGGGAGGTGGAGGAACAAAGAAAGTAGATGTTGAAAATGCTTTGATCGCCAGAATCTAATCAGAGGAGAGTAAATTTAAATTTCAAGGAGAATCAGCATAATTCTGAAAAGCTTAGAAAAAATCCAACATGAATTGCCAATCAATGGCAATGTGTTATAAAGTATGTGCATTTTGATTGTGTTGCTCACCAGTCTAAATTGAGTAATACAGCTTTCCTGATCTAGTTACGCAGTACTGATCCAGGGACCTGGATTGCCTTGTTCAACCCTGAATGAAGCCCTCGCTGCTACAGTTTTGCTGTTGTTGGTTCTGAGTGAGCTACATTAAAGTTACTTCTCCTGCACCTCCTTGTGCTACATCTCTGATTGCAGTGTAGACATAATCTGAGGGTGGGATGCATTACAATTTAGATGTCTCCACTGGGAAATTTAAACTAGAGTGGAAAAGAAAATGTAGGGACAGAAGTTGGAAGTTCCTGGCCAGAGGGTCTTTCCCCTCCACTCAGGGTCAGACCGATCATCATATTTAGGGTCAGGAAGGAATTTTACCTAGTGGTCAAATTGGTATGGACTTGGTGGGGGTGGGAGGGGGAGGTTGCCTGCCTCTAGCTGTGGTCATCACCCTCTACCTGGGATCCCTTGAGCTATAGGATCAGGGTGCTGGTTGTCATGGTTTCCCTGCTTTATTTGTGGCAGGTTAGGGTGTTATGACTTGTGTTGTGTCAGGGTTGATGGTAGGTTTATGAAGAGTTAAGATGAATGATTGTATGGGATGGTTTGGATAAGGATGATCCTGCCTGAGGCAGGGGATTGGACTAGATGACCTCTGGAGGTCCCTTCCAGCCCTACTTCTCTCTGATTTTCTATGAAGCAAATCAGAACAGTTTTGAGGTGATGGACCAGATGACCAGGAATATAACCAGGGTGGGCAAAACAGGGTACCAGCTTTGAATGCCAGTGAAGTGGCACAAGAATGACGGGCACTACTGTTCCCAGCAGCACTGCTGCCGTTGTCCCAGCTGCTACTGCTGTCTCCCAGGGTGCAAAACTTCCCTTTTTATGCCTCTGTAGATAACCTAATGAACTCTTTTCCATCTCTCATCTCTATGGTCTAGATTGCAAACTGTAAGAGAAACTCATACACAGATGTAAGAACTTCCCTTAAAACTCCCATGGCTTTCTGAGCTTTGGTTCCAGTTCAGACCTCTTAGCATGAGCAAAGATGTTAACCCACTTGCTTCTCTGACAAACGTTGACCCACTTGCTTCTTCCATCAAACCATGGGGGAATGGGTGGAGATATGGGTACACCTTTCACTAACTGGCTAGAGTAACTATGCCAACTAGGCAGGGGTAAGGATTTGCCGCTGATATACATCAACAATACCTCCCAGGAGCAAAGGAGAAACAGGGGAATAATTATGACTTGGAGGCATGTCTTTGAGTTGGGTGATTTGTGGGTTATAACCTCATCTTTTACTCAAGTTTGTTGAAAGCCAAAATCTAGCTATGTGTAGGCTAGAAACTAAATATATAGGTGAAAATATGAGTGTGTCATTGTTCTGTGAACTTCGCCTTCATACATTATCTGAAATCATTGCACGAAGAATGTCAGGGAGCGTTGCTCCAGTCCATCACTATGAGAAGGTTGATTCTGAGCAGTACCTATGCCTTCTCAGGCAATATATTCTTATATTCTCTGTTAGAATAGGTGCACCCCTCCAAAGCAAAAACAGTCAGGAGTGAGAGAGAAACCAGTGGAAAGGAGGATGTGAATAATGTAAATGTCTCACTATGATAAGACGGTGTTTTTTCATTAGGTTGGAATAGCATTGACAGGGCAGCTGAAGAGCCCTTTGGCAATATGAAGGCTAATTACTTGCCATGAGGAAACGAAAACTTGTCAGGCGGGAGCTCTGTCATTGCTCAGTTCGATAAATCATAGCAATAAATCACCCCCAATAGAGTCTCTGTGCCAATTTAGACAATGTATTTTGTGCGCAGGAGGGGGAAAGCCCAATATTGGAGAACTGGTTTAGGGTGGTTTAAACTAAATATATCTCTGAGCTTTTGATTTTATTTTTCTTTCTTAACAAATTACAGAAAATTGGAAAAGACCATATCTGTAAGATTGTAAAGGTGCTACCAAGCCCCCTGTCCACAAACCGTTAACCTCAGCGCAATTGCCTTTTAACTGGTACTCGGGGGAAGAACTGTAAATTGGCTGCTTGGAAAATGCAGGGTCTGATTCATCATTGCTTGGTACCCAATGTAGTGAACCTGATAATGATTTTAAACCTGTTGTACACAGATGTAGATACCTATGCAAGGGGAGTATGGATGTGGAGGAGCTACTGGTGTGGTTCTTTCAAAATGTTCACTGATTTCTAGAATTGTCTCTCCTAGTGGTGCCCAAAGAGCAATGGACTTGTGCTGCGAGATCCCCTTGTGTGAAGAGGCGAATGCTCTCCTCCCCTGCCTGGCACCCTGAGCCTACACCAGTTACTTTAGCAGCACTTGCGGCTGCTCCTCTTGGGGCTGCCAACACTGCTGCTGTCTTCCCCCATCTCCAGGCAGCCCCTGTCCTGCTCACCCCCTACCATAGTCCCAGCAGCACACTGTGTTGCAAGCAGGTGGTCAGACAGATTTACAGATGGAGCCTGGCTTGTCCCTTCCACTCCTCCCATGCTCCTGGGGCTGGCAGGTGATGCAGTGAGGGTGGTGGACAGAGTGAGAGACCCTGCAGGAGTAGCCACAGCAGCAGGGGCTGCCCTTCCTCCTTGAGGTACAGGCCAGGGGTTGGGAGGGGAAAAACAGTGGAAAGAGCAGGGCACAGCAGAGTGAGGCCTTGCCCCTGCCACTCTTAAGTGGCACCAGCTAGATGAGTAATTCTCAACTTTATTTTTATCTTTGAGGCCCCCCCTCCATATCTCTTCTGAATTTCATGGCACCCCATTTGAAAAATCAGGGAGAGATCTACATTCAGACAAGTTATGGAGGGGTACCTTGAGGCTAGAAAGGTTGAGAACCACTGGCCTAATCACCTATGGGCAATACAGTATCCTGTTGGTGTCTCCATCTGTATAATGGGAGCAAGAATTCTGACCGTTGCTTGTAAAATGTTGGATAAAACATACTGGGCAAGTCTACATGAGACACCACATGCATAGTAGAGTAATTCTACTGTGCATTAGCGCGATAGGCAAAAACTATGCTGATGTGCAGTAGAATGAGTCTACTGTGCATTAGTGTCACCTAAAATGCATGTGCTGGTGCTACTGCACAGTAGCTCTGGTTTACTGCACCTTTAGTTTAGTACCTGTTTATGACCTATTTAGTATTACAGGTACTAAACTAAAGGTGCAGTAACTGCCATGCATTAATGTACATGTAGATGTGCCTACTGTGTAAGAGACGGGCATCTTTTAAAAAAAAAAATCTGACACTTTTCTTGTGATGGGTCTTTTGCATTAAAGTTCTCTAAAACAAGTAGCATACATGACAGTGCTGGGTTAAGCTCAGATTGGGGGAGTTTTTTGTGACGCCTCTTCGTTGTTCCTTGTTTCTGATCTGATTCTCAGCTAAAGAAAGCTTTCGCTGACCACCTTGAGGCTTGAATTCTCCCAAATCTATCCCCTGGCTTTCAGTGCCTAATTAAAGCAACTGATCTATGAGCATGAATGAACATCAACAACACACATGTTTCACCCTTGTTTGCTCCTGGCTCTCATACTTGCATATCTGCACTACACAAACACCGTATCATGTATTGTTATTTCTCTGTCACTGATCAGAATGATTCAATTTCCTTCCCAATTATGTGTGTAATTAGTATTAAAAAAAACCCAAACTCAGTGGCTTTTTTTTGCTGCAAGAAGAGAAAGGAAGTCAGTTGAATTAGGGCTGTTTAGGAGCCTTAACTTCAGTTTACATGAAACAAATTGGACTTCTGCATTATCTTTCTTTTACTGATTATAAAATACACCCTACGGCTGTGATTCCCATGAAAACAAGTGACAGAACATTTATTGACTTCAGTGGGAGTAGGATTCTGACCCAAGCAAGGATTATCTGAGAGATCTATAGCCCGATGATGAGCATGTGTTCAAAACAAAGAACTCGATTGAGCGCACACAATTCTCTCCTTGGGGAGAGGATGAGAGAGAGAGAACAAACCATGTATGACATATTAATCACATCACTTAGTACATTATTTAAAGACATCCAGATGCTGTGGTGAAGAAGGTGGTATAAGAACCCGTGTAACATAGAATACGTAGCTGCTTGGCATAGCCAAATGGCTTTGCATGATTGTAAGTAAACGAGCTATTACTAACAAGCTACAGTCTAAAGCTTGGCACAGATTCTGTGGATCAGACTAATCTTAGCTTTGAGATGCTCAACCTCAGTGACAGTGGGCATGTCCACAAGACTATTACTGTGGAGCTGCCTAATTAGCTCAGCAGTAAAGTCTCAGCATCTACATGTGTGGTTCTTAGGCATCAATAAACTAATTAACTCTGCCGTAGGTTAGGATTTGTAAACGCAAGCACTATCCATTGCAGCATTCATTAGTGTAAAGCAATGCACATGTAGAAGCTGATGGGGCTGGCTGGGGCACGAGGGTGCTTAAGTGTGTGGGCTGCCTGCCTGGGCTAACCCCCACACTGGAGCACCCTCATGCCCCAACCAGCCCCTCTGCATCACGTTGAGCCAGGTCAGAGTGGCCCCAGGCAGGCAGGATGACCTGCTGGATTTTTTTGCCAGCTGAGGCTGTTCTACCCAGCTCAACATGCTGCAGTCCCAGGAGCATGTGCAAACACAATGCCTGGGAGCAATAGACTTGGGCGTGAACTGTGCCGGAGTTTATTTAATCTCATTAATAGCATGTGTAGACATGCCCAGTATGTACATATCCAGGAAACTGATCTTTAATAGAGGGTGGCACTTTGTAGGATTGGTGAATTATTTCCTTATGATCATAGACGGAAGACAAATATGTTGCTGGATTGATCTATTGCCTACAGTTGCTGATTTTTGAGCTTCAATTGCATGAGGAAAGGGATTGAAGATTAACATTAAGAAGACTCTGCCCATTCACAGGGTGTTTCCAGTGTATCTTCTAGACCAGTGTTTCTCAACCCATGGGTTGTAACCCATAAGTGCGTTGCATGAATGTATGAAAGGGTTGTGAACATACTTTAAAAAGTAAATCGATAAATTTTAAAAATGGATTCTCCTTTAAAGGAGAAAAATGTAGGAAACCATGGGTTTCACTTAGTAAGCTGGCAGAGTTCCAGGGGGGGAAGAAGGGTGGATAGATGATGTGTCAGGAGGGCAGGGGGCACAGGTGACACCACACCCCCCCCTCTCCAGGGTAGAGCCATGGCCTGAGGGGAGTGGCAGTGGCGGCTGGGCCATGGCAGCAAGGTAGAGCTGCAGCCCAGTACATGAGCAGCTGGTGGTGGGAGAAGGTGAGGGCCGCGCCCCCAATCCATTATTACTTTCACTGCTGGCAGCATGAATGGTATGGGGGCTCCTACAGCAGTGGCAGCAACGAGTCTCACTGCTCCGCTCTGCCCTCGCATGCTGGTTCCTGCCTGCTGGACCATGGAGGCAGCTCCTGCCCATGTTGCTCCAGCTAGGCTGCAGCCCTCTGCCTCCTACGCGTGCACAAATGTGGGTGGATGCATACCCTCCCATGCCCCACACCTCCCTGACCCACATACCCACCCCGTGCCCCACACATTGGGGGGCTGGGGCCTCAAGGCAAGGGGGCAGTGGGCCAGAAGTGAGGGGCACCAGTAAGGCTGGACAGCTGGGGGTTGTGGATTGGGAGTGAGGGGCACCAGCAGGGCCAGGGAACTGTTTTCTACTTGAACAAATGAGTCCTGGTATGGAAAAGGTTGAGAACCGCTGTTCTAGACCAGGGGTGGGCAAAATGGCAGATTTGGCCAGTGGCCTGACTCCATTTCCCAGGAGCCCCTCCCTCCCTCTCTGCATTGCTGTGGCTGGTTTCCATGGAGACCCCAGCAGCACTGGTTCCATGACAGTGCGATGGCTTCCATGGAAACCAACCTCAGCCGCACTAGCAGGGTGCATGGCTGGGTGGGGAGAGGCCCTGTGGCTGGGGCTAGGATCTTGCAGTGGTGACAGCATGGTCCGGAGCTGGGGCAGAGCTGTGATTCGTTGCCTGCACATTCCTGCCTGAGGCATGCAGGAAGAGGATCGCAGCTCTGTGCTGGTTCTGGACCATGCTGTAGCCGTTGCAAGGTCCAAGCCCTGGAGCAGCTCCCTGTCCAGCTGCACGCCCTGCCAGTGTTGCTGGGGCTGGTCTCCATGGAAACCCTGGCCCCACGCTGTCTCGGCACTGCTTTTGCTGTGGTCTCCATGGAAACTGGCTCCAATGACACGGGCAGGGGCTGCTGGGAAATAGTCCACCGTGGGCCAGACTTTGCCCTCCCTTGTTCTAGCCTGTTCCTCCTCCTCCAGCCCCAGTTCAGTAAACCAGCCCTATTCAACCAAGCTGAAATATAGGCTTAAATCCCATTGACTTAATGGAACTTAAGCACATGCTTAATTAAAACATGCTTCAGTGCTTTCCTGATCTGGGCTCTGAGAGCTGTAGCAAAACTCCATTCTTCTTAGTCAAGAAACATGTTAGGCCACAAAAGGAGACTATCAGATATACTACAGGCTTCAAAATCAGTATCAATGGTACAGAAGAGGACATCCATCTTTGCATCTTATTTTCAGCAAACATAGTCATTGCTGTCTGAAATGTTCTGATGTCTGAGTGACTGGGGCTACTTGGACAAATACGTCAAACTCAATTCAAATAAAACAGCAGGAGGCGGCAGATTTTTTTAACTGGGTATTCAAACCAAAAAAGTATCCAAATGGAGCCTTTACAGATGTATTTTATATCTTTACACTTAGCAAACCCAGAGCCTGGTGTTTTCAGTATTTTTGGATCCATTCTCCGTTAATGAATTTGCAATTGCAAGTTATGTCTGGAATGTGCATGATGGTATGTTTTGCATCTATCTGTGTGGATTTCCATGCTTATGACATGGTCAGCCGTGTGGTTAGTTATCAACAGGTCATCTGAAGAGGATCACTTCCTTAGCAAAACACGAGTACACTTCTGTTTCAGAAAGTAAGTCCGTATCCCAATGTTTCATTCTTACTCTTTATACCCAGATTTCAAGGAAAAGAAAACTTTGTTATCTGAAATGGAATAAAGCTATCTGCGTGTGTGAATGCTTATACAAAGTTTCCCAAGGACAATGTCACATTGTTCTATACATAAGGATTATATGTTTGAATATTTTACATTTGCATAAAAATACATCAAAAACAAGGTTGTAGTTCTGCCCATTTCCTTTATCAGTCACTCGGTTATTTGCAATGACTTGGTAAATACAGCTAAGGGAATGAGCTGTATCAAAAGGACAGGGATAAAGAAGAAAATAATTATGTTTACTTTTTGTAGGCTGAAACATTTGATACCAGTCTTCATTCATAAGATTTTGATTATGTTCCAGAAGAAAAGGGACATCAATAGTGCTCTCAGACATCATGGAGTCAAATGAAATGCATTAAGCATGGTTTTCCTTGTCAAACTGTTGCCAATCTGACAGGTTGGTGGAAGAAGAAAATAAAATCCAGCCCTGAGAGAAGAAATTTCTCCCTGATCCCTGCAGACAACATAGTAAAGTCCTGAAGGTAAAAAATGTACAATACATTTCTGTGCTGCAAGGTGCAGAGCTTTACAGAAAAAGGAAACTGCAACAAACAGTTGCTATTGTTCTGCAAACAGGCAGTAACTAAACACAAAGCCTGGAAGAAGCCATCTATCCATTTGCCTGCCATTCAGGATTTGCAATTGCCAACAAATTTTCCGTTATTGAGAGAGAAATGTGAAGATGTTCCTACTATTTTACATAATAGGCCTACAATAAAAGGAATTTGGCCTGATTCAGCCTTGCTGTAAACCCCAAACAATGACATTAGTCTGTGGAGTTGCACCAGAGATGAATTTGGTTCATTATGATGCTGTGGTGTCTATAAAGGAAAAAAAAATGAATCCCTGGTGTAATTCTGCTGTCTTCATTGGCTAGCTCATTAAAATCTCATTAAAAAGAGAGTTCAACTCTTGTCAAATTCCTTGTGGCAAATATTTTATGAAGATAGCCAGATTTTTACTGGCAACTGAAAGGTGAACTACCCTTGGGTAATGCATTGAAATGGAAATACCCTGGAATCCATTCACAGTGCAATGGCTGTATTAGTGGGCACGTTCCATTATTTCCTGGGAAAAAAAAATAGATTGCAAGTTAGGAATTTTAAGACCATTAACATGTAATGTATCATTAAGAGTGTAACAGCATTTCTATGATAAGTGTCTGTTTTTAGACAGGGTTGTATGAACAGCATATCAAATCTCATTTTAGGCTGAAAGTCAGCAGTTAAGTTGGTGGGAAAGCACACTCAATTAGAGCTAGCAACTCTGGTGCGTATTTTGATCTCATCCCTTGGAAACACTTACTGAAAGTGAAATGTTGTGTTAATGCCATCACTGAGGTTGCAACTCAAGCCCTTCAGCACTAAAAATATGAGCCCCTACTGTATAAGTGAAAACACACAGGGCAAGATCCAAAACCAGTCTTAACCTGTATTACAATGCTGAGCAATACTTAATTTTTAGGGGCCGGGCCCTTGCCTTGGAATCAGAGCCTGGAGTTAAAGAACTTTAACCACCTATATAATTTTTGGACATTTTAGGTGCTTCATAACTGGGATTCACAAAAAACAGTATGCTGAGTGGGTTGTTGCTATAGGTAAGCACACAGGGCAAGGAGCTGCCTAGTCCAGCCAGTAAGAAAACCCTGCGAACCAGGGTGTCTCTTAAGCCCTGTCTCTCCCTGGGCTTAGGTATATCTGTACTATCAAGTCTGATGCCAGGCAGCACTATACCGAGATGTGCCATGTTGCTCTTGACTTGGAACTAGGCTAGCTACAGCACTGCATGCATGAAAAAGCTTTGTTGCCTGGTGCTTCAGTTGAGTGGTATAAATAACTAATTGCCTTAGGGTGACAGGAAAGTGTCTCCATCAGTTCAGGAGTTGCAGCCTCACAATGTCTGCAGGGAGCCTGCAGGTTGGATAGTATGGCTCTGTGGGGTGGATCTGGTCCACAGGCTGAGCACCCCTGGTGTGCTTTCATGGAGATCTCCACACTTCCCTGTCTTCTGCTTTGGCTGTTGCATTGCACATCATTTAGGATTTCTTGTGCTAGAGATGGAGTGTCGTTCCAGGACTTTACCCAATGACTTCCATGTAAAATACAGAAATGGTCCTAGGAGCAAGAGAACTCAAATGGGTGCCCACATTACAGGCTAAAGTCTCATGGTCCTGTCCTCTGTTGCAATTAAACTTGAATTCTTTTTTTGCATGGCTTCAAAACGAGGCGTGGAGAGTGATCCTCTCTTCTGCTCTCTCACCGCCGCCCACTCCCTATAGCTTATGGCATTGTGGATCGGTTGCTTTCCTGAGTAGATGTGAGAATTTAATCCTGATTTCCGACAGTTTATATGGGTGCTGTAACTGCTAAATCACTGTAGAAAATTCTACCTCTTCCTCCTGTGTTTTGAAAGAAAGCAGTAGGTGTCATTGCATTTTGTGTGGAGCCTGATTCGTTACGTATTCTCAGAGCCTGCAGAACAGTTTGTGCCTCTCAAAGACGGTAGACAGTGGGAGGGTAAGTTTATGGATCCTAGTCAGGTATGGGCAGAAGCTGAGTCGTTCAGCCCTGACAAGACTGAGCCACTTCTAGGCAGGCTCTAAAGCCACGATACTTTCATATGCAAGTCGCTTTATCTGTGTGGCTACTCCCTTTAAACTGAGCTAGGCAATGCACTTGATTATGCTTTGGCAGGCTCACCCTCTAAGTCCACTAGCAGATTCATAAACCTGTGGAGTGGCTACAGCTTGGAGAGAAACAACTGCACTTGCCTA
Organism: Alligator mississippiensis; assembly: GCF_030867095.1. Taxonomy (NCBI): domain Eukaryota; kingdom Metazoa; phylum Chordata; order Crocodylia; family Alligatoridae; genus Alligator; species Alligator mississippiensis. The sequence continues at coordinate 242,097,465 of NC_081827.1, read as the reverse complement.
GTATTATAGATGTCTCGGCTGTCTATTAATACACCCGGCACCTCAAAGAACACATTGTCCCTGCTTAGAAGGCTCCTTACAATCTAATTTCAGACAGCACAATGGAGGGGCAAACAAAACAGCAACAGCCCTGGGGAGAGGGTCACCATGGTAAATGGATGCAGTTACTTGGTCAAAGCACGTGCACATCAAGGATACATTCTGAATCAATTTTAAAGCCAGAAGATAATGCTCTGACCATCTCATCTGACATCCTGCCATGGCATTTTACCCAGAAATTTCTGCAGTGGTTCTTCTCCATGAAGACCCGTATGGCACTTGGCAATTTTATAGCGGAACCAATACAGATCTTTCAGAAAGGCAAAAAGTTCAGGGTCAAGCTACCTAATAGTACGGAGTTAGTTACTTTTTCTAGGGAATCATCCCAGTGGTGATTTACCTGCACCATTAAAAATTGTCATATCCAGTTGGCAGTTTGCGAAAGTCAGCATCCTGCCATCAGGTCTTGTTTTGCCTTTGGCCTTTGCCTTTGGCTCAGCTTCAGACATTACCAGAATCAGATATCTTCCCTCTGGGCAGACCACAAGAATTGGCTATTTTCTCCCTCCCTCGTTACACTGTTTTGAGCTGGTTTGGGATTTTCCATCCAAATGACAATAGCAAGTATTTGACAAGATGAACATAAGGTGAAAGATCTCAATTGTTGAAATAGTGGAAGTTCTCTGTGAGATGGGTATCCTGATTTGCATTCAGCAAAACCCATACTAAAATTCCCACTCAAGCTAATGATTTGTATGGACCACCTCCAGTATGAGACCATGAATGTTTGTAATAAGAGATTTTTATAATGTGGATAAAACTGTCCCTTAGAAAACTGAAACTCCCATTCATTTCGGCAAACGGCAATAAAATATTAATGAGGTAAAATATGCATCAATGATCTAATGAAGGAGATCTGTATTTCAGAGCAATTATCAATGCCTTGGGTTACCCGGTGTAAGTATATTTCAAAGTGACTAATTTTCACTGTAGTTCTAAATATAAAGGGCCAAAGTAGTAGAATATTACAGTAGGAGGACTGGCAACCAACAAGCAGTTTGAAATAACAGCCTTAACTTTGCTTTAGCCTCATTAGTCTTTGACATTAGAAAGGAAGCCACTTCCATGCTCATCATCACCTTAACCTATCACTGGACTGATTAATTATATTTCTTCCCTGGGTTATCTTACCACCTTCATTTTTAAATAAATTAACTTTTGAATTAAATTGTATTCTCATAATTTTTTTTAAAGAATGGATCAACAGTGATTCATTTCCCCCCTTTCTATGTTTGTTCCATTTATTTAAATTTTCTTATACAATCCCACACTTCCTTTCCTGTATTCATATTCATTTTATTCTCTCTCTTTTTCAGGGAGTTGAAAAAAGTAAGTAGTTAATGGAACAGGACTGAAGGAAATGCCTTGATCTTTAAATCCAGTGCCCTGTGATTGCAATTAGCAATGCAATAGATGTTTGGATCAAAAGAGGTCAACAGGAATCACTTATGATACTTCCCATGTGCTGCAGCTACTAACCACACTCTAACATCTCATATCCAACCTAGGAGCTTTAGAGTACTAAACCTCCAAAATGGAGTCTCAAAAAACTTATATCATGTCAGAAGAAGAGAACAGTGCAAGGATGTGGCCAGTGATGCTTGCAATGACAGGGAAGTTATCAGGTAAAAGGAGGATCCTAGGAAGCAGGCTGTACTACAGAGAAAAGATAAATACCTTGAAAACTCCTTGCCAATACGACTTGAAGGGAAGTATCCCATCCTTATTCCAATCTGGTGATCAGATTATCCCTGAGCACAACACACCATCCAGGCACCTAAAAGGCTAGGGTGCACCCATGCCCCCTGCCCAGGCCCTTGTCTCTAAGTGGCCAGTATCCGTTGTGAATAACCCACCTCCTAAACCCAGTAATGCATACAAGATGGTAGTAGGGAAGATGTCTTCCTGGCTCCAATGGAAGCTCTGAAGCATGAGTTTAATGCACTCTTAAGTGAAATCAATAGGTACTTTAGATTAAAGGACAATGGGTCTGTTTTCCTAATAGCAGGATTAATATAATCTTGAAGCTTTCCTGGATACAGCATCAGCGCCATATTATTCACAATGGTTGTCCTTGGTTCTGAGCAGTCGGGATGTGTACGCATTTTTGCAGCTGATTACTTCTTCCCTTGTAAGAAATGAGCAGACACAGACTCAAAGTTTTCCATAGGAGTAGGAGTGGTTCTAGACCATGGGTGGGCAAAATGTGGCCTGTGGGCTGGATGCGGCCCACCAGGCCATTCTATCTGGCCCATGGGACCCCTAAAAAATTTAGAAAATTAATATTCATCTGCCCCTGGCTGTCTGTCATGCGGCCCTCGATGGCTTGCCAACACTCAGTAAGCGGCCCTCCACCTGAATTAATTGCCCCCCCCTTGTTCTAGAGCTACCATGAGAATCAGTGGTCACTGTAAGCTCCAGCCAGTGAGGTTTTTTTTCTCTATCTCTTGGGCAAATCCCCAAAGTCCTTTAATCCATAGTAAAGCTATGATGGGGTACATTTTAGTCAGGGTGAATCTTGGGCCTGGAGTTTATGTGGCTTTGCATCGATATAACTGAGAGCAGGTGACCAGTCTTCTATATTGCATCTGCTATGAAAAGACAGCTTTGGAAAACCAGTGCAGTTCTACTGGTGGTAGCAATGCTAGAAGCTATAGCACATAGGGGTGAAGGCACTTTTGCTATCCTATTGTCAGACCTGCTCAAATCATGTATAAATAAAAAATCTGTATTATGTCAATGTGAAAATTTAAGAATACATGTCAATTCAAAATAGAGGCAGGCTAATAGAGGAACCCCTTTCACTCCTGAATTAAACTGGAGCACTGCAGTTGCATTGAAGTGGGATACCCTCCATAAAAGTAGTTACTTGACAGTAGAGTTAAGTGTGGCATTTTCAAAAAGCTCTTGGCATTGGCCAAGCTCTGAAATTAGTAAAGTCCATGAAAGTTTGACTTCAGCGGTAGCAGAGGTAGGTTGACCTAGGAACTTGAATGGAGGATTAAGTATTAGTAATCATAACAATGTGGATTTTATCTCATTTTTTAATGTGATATTTAAAATGGTTTAAAGCAAGGATCCAGAGATTTGGATGTAATCACTGATCCTACACTTGCAAACTCTACAGCCAGAGTCTGTTCTGCCTACTAGACACTTAAACCTTGACCACTTGGCCAAAGTATGCATGCCTTGCCTTAGGAGAGCAGTTCTGTTGTGTTCAGGAAGGTGTTTCTCTCTCCCTTTCTGTCAATAGATAGCTTTATTGGCACTGAGCAGGGAATAACCTGCAGAAAATACTAGGCACAGCATGGAGGAAGAAGTCACTCTCTTTGCACAATAGTGTAGGTCTCTGTTAGGTCACTCACTGTTCTGCTAAGTGGGAAATGAGGATTCAAACCCCTTTGGCTTAGTAGAGACTTAAACCCAAATCTTCCACTTATTTGACAAATGCCTCAATCACTTGACTATTGGGCACTTCTTCTGTGACTTAGACACATAAGGCTAAGATGAAGGCCTGTTCCAGAAATATAAATGCTAATTTTTTTTAGGGATTTGAGCAGGATGGAATAGGCTTAAATGTAGAGAGTTATAGGTGGACAAGGATCTAGCCCTAGGCGTTGCCTGACATCTGTGTTCACACCAGTAGCCATCTAAATTAAGTGACTAGTTTTGCATTGTTCCAAATAAAGTATGAAGTGTGATAAAGTAAAGAAAAAATAATTAAGATAAGGAAATGAAGTACATTAAATATGACATGAGTTATCATTCACGGGTCAGTACTGCCTCATTTGTATCAGAAGAAGTTTTCCCATTATAGCCTATATGCCATTTGCCATATAGGAACAAGGATCAGGCCTTCAGAGCCTGAAAAGGAACCTGAATGGAGTGTTAAGCATCAATAACCATAACCATGTACATATTATCTCATTTTGAATGCCCTTTGCTAAAGATTTTTTTTTTTTAAAGTAGGAATCCAGAGATTTAGACATGAGTGCTGATCCAGCACTTTTTAAAGATGAGCTTGCAGATAAATTGACTTCACTGTATCCACACGTGACCTTTCAAATGCTCTAATTCTGCACTGACATTATTAATAATCCTTAAATCCATACAAATCATGGGTTTCTATGGGGCTTTAACAAAATGTGTAAAGGGTTCTTTTGGGATATATACATCCTAATGCAGAGCTGGCTGGGAAATGGAATTTCTGTTCTTTTTATAATTTTACAGTTTTGAGGACATTTTTCATTCCAAGTGGAAAATCAAAAAATTTGAAAAATTGGGGAACTGAAATCCTGCAACATTTCACCAACATCATTGTCTTTGAAAATAGGTATGCTCCCCAGAAGTCCCAGTAGGTCACTGACTGTTGTGGATGTGATATTTATCACTAACTGCTGCTCACCACTGAAAAGCACTGGGGAAACTGTGCAGAGAGTATCATGACAAAGTAGCTCCAGCAACCCAGACCCTGAAGCCCTTGGCTTCTGGCCATAGGCAGCCTTTGTCAAGAGTCAGGGCTTAGGCAGCCTGTAGCAAGAGTTCGAGCGAGACTGAAAGCTAAAGTGTCTATATTAGAGCCAAAAGTTCAAGAAAAAGAAAGACTGGAAGCTACTGATTTATGAAGGAGCTGGGGGACTAAGAGGAAGTAGGGTGATAAGGCTGGGCAAAGGGCAAAGCTGCAGCAGGAGTCTGGGCTAGGGAAAGATGTTCAAAAAGCCTGAGCCTGAATTGATTCAACCTTTGCAGGTTAATCTAACCTGGCTAGGCTGAACCAGTTTGTAACCATACAGACATTCTCTCTGGATTGAGGAAATTCAGGCATATGCCTGCAATGGATCAGGCTAGAAGCTGGGGGGCACTAGAGAGCCCTCCCTTCCCTTGCACAGTACTGAGCTAAGGGCTGGGAGGTGTGGCCAGGCCCGAGGAGGACCTCTGATTTGGGAGGTCTGTTTGCACCATCCTAGGCTTTTCCCCACTCTCTCAAGGGGCGGGAGTGTTACTAGACCCCAGCCCTGGGCTAGCAGTCTGAGGCAAGATGGGGGTGTGCAGTGCAGGCAAGTTTTGATGATATGGAGCTTTTCAATGTCCCTCCCTGCTTCTTTATACTGTCCACAGGAAACTAACAGGCAAGCAAGCCAGCAGGAGGATGATAACAGTGTTTATCACCCCATCAGCAAAACAGTAACCTCTCTGATCTTTTAATTAGCTCCAAAAAGCCCTAAGTGAACATTTTCTGTCTGCCTGCCCAGTGAAATTGGAGACACACACACACACAGACACACACACACACACAGGGACCTCTCAGCATTAACTAGCATACCACATGCCTGGGGTCCGTGCTGTGGGAGATGGGAGAGAGAAGGGGGGGGTCCCTTGCTTGAGCAGCAAGTGGGGTTGGGGTAGGGGGAAGCAAGGCAGACCCTGCCTGCAGTCTCTGCTGGACCTGTGGCCAGGGAGCAGAAGGGGAGGGCCAGCTCTGCTGTCTAAAGCAGAGAGCCGTGCCCAGCCAGAGACCATGCCGGGACGTGGGGGGAGTCTGGTTTATCTTAAACCAGGAAGGGGTCTGGGACAGACATTGCATAAATGGGTTTGACCCAAATCAGTTAAGTCTGATGCTAAATTCAACCAGGTTTATCTCAAACCTGTTTCAGGCATTTTCAAACTAGTTTATGTGCACTGAACTTATGCTCTGTTATAGGTTAAAACCAGTTTCTGGTTACTTAAACCTGTTTATATGTAATGTCTATCCCTAGCCCGGAGACAAAGCTAGCCATAATCCAGAGCAGGAACTAGAAGGGAAGCTATGACAACATGAAGCCTTTTGGTTTTGACTAATCTGTATTTTCTGATACTTGCTTCATCAAACAATTCTTTACATGGTTTTGTAACTCTGTCACCAGTGGTGGCAGATAATGGAGTGAGGAATTAATTATGTTATATGACAAGAAATAGCATGATAAATGGAGCTTAAACTACTCCAGTTTAAGTCTGTGGGTACACAACACCATTAAAAACAAGAATGTTTTGATTTAAATTCCTACATAATCACTCAGGTGCCACAGTAGACAATTTTGGCCTGTTGTTTCTAATGAGTTGCCATTTTCTCTTTGAATGGTCAATAGGAAAGTCTGAAATATTTCGAATCAGTTATTTGTGGCTGACATCCAAACCTCTCATTACTTTATTGCATGGCTTAGTTCCAGAACACCTTGGAACCATAAAACTATTCTTTCTGCACAAAGCTGCTAGATGGCTGTCTGGGGGCTTGTGATCATATTTCCTGTAAGTGGTAAAAGAGAATTTCCCTGTGTGTACCTTTTTCTCCCTCTAACCCTCTTCTGGCTTCTTTATGTCAGGTAAAAGAGCTAAAGTAGCACCAAATGGGCCTAAAGCCACCTGTCTCTAGCCATAAAAGCTTTGCCTCAAATCATATGCTCTGGAGGACAGTTGTAAGCTGGCTTCTGAGGACCTCGTGACAACCCAGGCACAAATAGGTGATGTTTATTTCTTAGTAGCACATCCAGTCCAATCTCACTGAAGACACGGTTTAAACGTGGCTTTTTAATGGTCAAAAAACCGAGGCTACATTTAACCAAGAATATAGTCAGGGCTGGGTAATGTAAAAGTTATTTTCACTATAAAAATGTTTTAATCTGTCAGAAGCTCAGTGTTAATATAGCAAATATAGTAAAAATATGTTCCCAGTGCACGTAATTAGTGCCACTCTTTCATATCACTCTTTTGCTATGAGCATAGCCTTTGCCTTTGGAATCAGTAGTTTGGTTTAGATATGTTTTGGGGGCATATTAATATTTAACTGTAGGAAGAGACTGAAGCACTGAAAATAATGGGGGTGGTAACATAACAGCACTGTAACATATTGGAAGGTACTAGTAGTTCGGGCTCCTTTGTTCTATTTCTAGCTGTGCCCTAAACAGCTGGGAACTTTGGCTCAGTTAACTAGTAGCAATTTTCAGAAGAGCAGCCTCCCTTTTGTGGGTGCTATTTGCGGGTAAATGAAGGGCAGGAGTAGGTGGGGGGCATGAAGATAAATAGCCACATTAAAGAGGAAAAAAGAAAGGGAGTTACTAGGTCCAAGCCAGAGAGATGAATCACAGAGCTAACTGTACTTGGAAGACAGGGGAATTGTATTCAGGATGAGGTGAAATTAAGGAAATGCCTAAAAATATGGCTGACCGGAGAAGAATTCCAAATTTTTGTTAAAGTATCTAAGCATTTGGAAGCCTTTCTGAACACTTTGTGGTCTACTAACAATGCTAAAGGATGCCACAATATTTATTCCTGTTGAAGGGACACCTGTCACTGCTGTGAAAGTTGCACTCAATGTTATAAACTGCTGAAATAGCAAACAGATAGTAATGATATTACATATACCTCTCTGGAAAACTATGCTGCAGTACACAAATATCTGAAAAGAGAAAAATATAAAGCTTAGAGCTATGTTCTGTAGCAGATGATGATGCATCTAAATGGCAGGTTTGAAAGGATTCAAACCCTTTTCACTGCAGACCAAATGTTGTAAGCTTTAACTGCCCCCCCTCCCGCAACATTTGCAGTTATGTCTGACTTCTTTACAGAGTCATTTTTTTCCCCTTCCAACTGCTAGGCACAGTGAGGTTTTAATGCATCTCCAAACCTAGTGTTCCTATCTGTGCTTTTGAATTTGTCACTCCTGGCAATGAGGGTGAGTTGGCACTATACCATCATCTTTGGAAGCTGGAGGATGTGTTAGAGGTAGATGTAATTTGAACTAGTTGGATGTTTTATCAGTACAGAGCCTGTGGATACCTGAGGGTAGTTGATATTTACCTAATGTATTACCATTTCATAGATTCATAGATGCTCGGGTCGGAAGAGACCTCAATAGATCATCGAGTCCGACCCCCTGCATAGGCAAGAAAGAGTGCTGGGTTTAGATGACCCCAGCTAGATGCCTATCTAACCTCTTGAAGACCCCCAGGGTAGGGGAGAGCACCACCTCCCTTGGGAGCCTGTTCCAGACTTTGGCCACTCGAACTGTGAAGAAATTCTTCCTAATGTCCAGTCTAAATCTGCTCTCTGCTAGCTTGTGGCCATTATTTCTTGTAACCCCCGGGAGTGCCTTGGTGAATAAAACCTCACCAATTCCTTCTGTGCCCCCATGATGAACTTATAGGCAGCCACAAGGTCGCCTCTCAACCTTCTCTTGCGGAGGCTGAAGAGGTCCAGGTGCTCTAGTCTCTCCTCGTAGGGCTTGGCCTGCAAGCCCTTAACCATACGAGTGGCCGTTCTCTGGACCCTCTCCAGGTTATCCACATCCCTCTTGAAGTGCGGCACCCAAAACTGCAGGCAGTGTTCCAACTGCGGTCAGACCAGCACCCGATAGAGGAGAAGTATCACCTCCTTGGTTCTGTTCGTCATGCATCTGCTGATGCACGATAGAGTGCCATTAGCTTTTCTGATGACTTTGTAACACTGCCAAATTATGTTCATCTTGGAGTCCACTAGGACTCCAAGATCCCTTTCCGCTTCCGTGCCACCAAGCAGGTCATTTCCTAGGCAGTAGGTGTGCTGGACATTTTTCCTCCCTAGGTGCAGCACTTTGCATTTCTCCTTGTTGAATTGCATCCTGTTGTTTTCTGCCCACTTGTCCAACCTGTCCAGGTCTGCTTGTAGTTGGTCCATGCCCTCCGGTGTGTCCACTTCTCCCCACAGTTTTGTGTCATTCACAAAATTGGACAGAGTACACTTCACTCCCTTGTCCAAGTTGCTGATGAAGATATTGAAGAGAATCGGTCCAAGGACCGAACCCTGCGGGACCCCACTGCCCACACCCTTCCAGGTTGATACTGACCCATCCACTACAACTCTCTGGGTGCAACCCTCTAGCCAATTCACCACCCACCGGACCGTGTAGTCATCCAAGTCACAGCCTCTTAACTTGTTCACCAGTATGGTATGGGATACTGTATCGAAGGCCTTCCTGAAGGCTAAGTAAACGACGTCAACCCCTACTCCTACGTCTAGGCGTTTTGTAACCTGGTCATAAAAACCAGTTTTTTATGTGCCCCTTTTGTCATGGAGAATGGTGAGTAGTCTTGATGTTGTAAGAACTCACCTCTACAATGCTATAAAATGCTTATATATGTCTTACAGCTTCAATTCTCCAACTGTGATAAGCCTTGATCTGGTGCTGTGTACAAGGGCAAATAGCACCCTTTATGAACAAAGGGAAGTATAAGCTATCAACAAGTTACCAGCACTGAAAAGAGCCTCATGCTGGTTATTGATGTAAAAGGATTACAAAATATTGGTTTATGGACAGTGCAATCAGTAAATTTAATAACTCTCTCCTGTAGTTAGTCAAAGTAATTAACACAAGGGCATATAGGGCAACATAAGCCAGCAGACTCTGGCACTGGGAGAGCTGACTGTAAGAGAGCCATTAGCACATGATTAAGTAGTTTATCATCAGAAGGCAATGCTTGTAGTCATAAGCATTTATTTATATCTATTTCTGACTGGTTCTAGGCACAGCCAGAGGCATCACATTCTATACATCCTTAAGGGCACAGGAGTGTGATGTATTTTATACAGGAGAGTGGCCTATTTTGGTTGTCCTATGGCTAGCATCTTAACACATCGAATGTGGATGCCTCAGGTCACCAGAAGCTAGGAAAGCTGGAAAGTGCAGTGCTACCGTTTGCTGGAAGAAGGGACTAATAGGCATGCAAAGAGTTGACTCCAAGTGGTGGAATGCCCTGAATAGAAACAGGTCTATGGTTCCTTAGCTGAGGAAAGTTATTGCACTGCATGAGTTAGGAGAAGAAATCAGATAAAGAAGATGAGGAGAATCATTCTATGAAGATGTCTGGTGAAGGGTAAACCAGACGCACATCCACATGGACATTGTCACAGGGTGGGGTTGCTAGAGACAGCCGTAATGTCTTTAGGGCCCTGTAAACCATGCCAGCTTTGCCCTGCAGGGGCCTTCTAGTCTCGCCTGCCACGTCTTGTTGGTTGAAATAATAAGATGGAAGGCTGCCCACAAGTTTGTATGGTTATGGTCCTGCTGAACCCCACTAGATCCTGCTGCCCTTGGATGCCTTGCTGGGACTTACTCAAAGTCCATGCCTCTTAAGACAACCTAAGCATTATGTGCTAGATGCGTGGCTCCAAAACCACCCCTTTACCACACCTCATGCCTCTCAGGTGCTATTCAGACATTGTCTCTAGTGATGAGGCCTCAGTTTTGTTCACCCTTTTGTTGTCTCTGTACCTTTAGCCTCAGCAACTGTGCCCTCTGGTGCTGGGGTCTCCTCACCCACTGTCGCTGCACCGTCTGGTGCTGGGGCTTTGCACAGTAGTGTGCCCCAATGAGGCCTCCTCCTCCCCAGCCTGGTCTACCTAATTAAACAACAACAAAAATATGAGCCCCTGGGCTATAACTTAACAATAATAATACCAATGACACTGAAGGCCCCACTCTGTACCTTTAAGAGGGCCAGTTTCTCCCTTAGCAATGTGTGTCTCCTATCCCCAGGCACTTTAGGAGCTGCTGGTAGGACTAACAGGCTCTAGGAGCCAGATAAGCAACCAAGCATCTCCAAGGAGCTTTTATGCATGAACTCCTTCCTCTCTGGCTGTTGTCAGAGAACTGACCACCTCCAACCCCAGCCCTGGGGCTTATATGTGCCCAGGGTCCTGCCTTCTTCTGGTCAGCTGACCAGGTGCAGGTGCAGGTGCAGGCTAATTCCCTCAGCCTGCTGCCATGGCAACCTGCATCTGTGGGGTTTCTGCCTGGCTCCTAGGGCCCTCTCTCGAAGCAGTTTTTGCCCTAAAGGAGCAGGTGACACATTAGTTGCAAAGGTATCAGGAAAACAATTAATGTCTGGGGAATGAGAAAGATTATCTTCCTTTGGATAACCGTGGTGGTAGGTCAAGCAGTTCCATGGGCAGCACTTTCCATGGGTTAGTAGTCTTGGGTTGGGTGGGGTCTGGAAATCACAAAGATAGGGAAAGAGGCTGGTTTGCTGGTGGCCATTTCCTAAAGGCATCTACCTAAAGGTGAGGCATCTACCTTTTCTAAATATAAAACATAACTCCTGGGCACTACAATTTGCTGTTATTTATAAATGTAATAATGTGTAACAGGGATATCAAGGAAATGGAGGATATCCAAACTCTTTGGGGAAAAAATGAATTAGGGAGACTTGAGTTCAGTCCCTTTGAATGTAAAGACATTGTACTGAACTTCAGGAGCTTCAGTGCACTGGTATTCAGTAAGGAAGATTGCACTGTATTTTTCCAAGTGAGTTCATGAACCAAACTTAAACCAAAGCTTCCTTTGTTCAGCTTCAGTCTCTGACCAATCATCTTTTCTGTTAACACAAAGAAATACCTACGTGATGGAAAGAATTCATAGTACCAATTCACTGGCAGCTGGAAGCTAGAAAATTTGGATGAATAATGTGAAGAATGCTTTTCATATCCTAATACTAGTGGAAAATGCCAACTGTGTAGCTGCTATAATTCTGAAGTCTGGAGTAGATTTGTAAAGGAATTGAGGAAATGTAAGGTTTTTTTTGTAATGTTCTTTATTTTAATGCTGTGTAAAGAGTTGAAATAGAAATACATTATTTCTAATACATCTTCAGATAAGATTGTTTGAAATAAATTATGGCTGGGATGTAAGAGGGTGGTATGGCTCTTTAAGGGAGAGTAGGAAGTCCTGTTGAAGAAGCCCAGCTTTGGGCATGTAAAGTGTCCCTCTAAAAAACAAACCAATAAAAAAACCCCCCAAAGGAGAGAACAAGGGGAGCAAACTGGCTGAAAGAGCAGTTGTAGGCAGCCAGCAGACTGTGACTCAAATAAGTTTGCTATGAGGAAGCGACTGTATATATATATTTATTTGGCATATAAAGACTGGGGGGGTTTGCGGTTTTGGGGTTTTTTTTGGAGGACTGACTGAGAAGCTAAGCTCTTCAGGGTGCAAAGCCAGCTTGCAGTGGCTAGTAGGCTAAGCAACCCACTTGTGTTGGGCTAGTAAATTTAAACATGTCAGCTGAAATTTTCCATGCCTTTTTTAGCACAATGGGGTGGAATTAGAGTTGTCTGTGCAACTTTAATTATGGGGTGTTTCCTAATTCTTGAGTGCCTGAATTTGCAATACTGTTGTTTTCAAGATGGCTTAATTTGTGTGCAGTACAACTTGAGAGAACGTCTGCATGCTCCATCTTGATCTGGTTTTTGAGAAGGCTTTGGGTAAAGAAGTTGCTGAATTGTTGTCAGCAAAAGATGTGGGGGGAGGGTTAAGTGAAGTCATATGGTATAGTGAGCGGGTGGGAGGGGGGTAGCTTCACATATTGATTGTGATTTGGCAGTATATTACATGAAACTTGTAGTATTTTTCAATGAACAGCTTTTTTTCTTTTTCTTCCCAAGCACAATATGCTATTGTACACTGGGGGCTTCTGTCTGCTAGAGTGTAGAACAGGTTTTGTGACATACAATATATCTGGACTTATATAAGAAGCAGTCCCTAGCCACATCCTTCTTTTATGACTCCTGGAGATGTTGTCCTATAATTCGAAGGCTATGATCCAAGGTCTGTAAATTCCAGCATGGGAGCAATCTCTGCATGGTTTGTCTTCAAGTTTCAATTAGAATTGGTAATTTTCTTACTGTCTGCTTCTAAACATTGGTCTTATAACCCTTTTATATGTTGATTCTGACAGGCAGTAGCTGAGCCATTATTACTTTGGGGATTTTCCTGAACTTAGAGGGACTACTCTTTCATTACTTCTCATATAGTAATTACAGAACAAGTTTCAAAGGAAATGTTTCTTTGAGCACAGAATTTCATCACTATACCAGAAGTGAAGGCACATCCTACTTCTAGTTTCATTTAAATATATGACCATGTGTGAATGAACATGAACTTATGAATGTCCTTTAGTTTGCTGTGACATCTGAAATGGGAAATCCTGATTCAGTTCAATATGTATTTTGCTGAACTGAAGTAATATTGAATGCTTTGAACGCAATTGCACACAACTAGTAACAAACCCATTTTTAAACAAGATTTGTTCATGTTTAATACCTACCTGACAACTACGGCATTAGGAAGGAGGCTACAATGCTATACAATGCTTATATATGGGAGCACTTGGGTGGACAAAAATGAAAAGGAAAGATGTTGAGGGAAAGACTGAATAGTGGGACTGTAAAACAAATGGATAGTGAGGACTGAGTACCTGAAAGAAGAGGGGAGAGGAAGCAGCTGACCTTTAAGAAACATTTAGAATTGGTGTGGCATTGTTGAAAGGAACAGCACTACATAAGAGACCACATGGGGGCAGGGCTTTATCAAACATCAGCAAACCATGAGCATTCTTGGTATATGTATGCATGAACCTTACTTAAGTTGGTTCTATTAACACTTTGCAAGACGCATAGTGCATGCAAATAAAGGCCCTGATGAAAAGAGGTTGAAATCTAATGTGTATTCTAAAAAAAGAGATGTCATTGCTGTGCTAGACTGAAACTATTTGCTCTCGAAGTCCAGTGTGTGCGCTTGTGTGTGAGTGTGTTTTGTTTGCCATGGCTGTGCACATTGACTTGCAGGCTCTGGTCAGTCAAAATCCTAGTCCTGTATAAGAAGCTGAAAAAATGTAATGTCTCAGCCTGGTTTTTGGTTCAGTATAAGTGTTGCTGGTGGCTAGCAATAAAAAAGTGTCTTTTTGTGTCCTAATGGGATTCCTTATGTAAAGCGGCAAAGTCCACACTCTGGTGAAAGTCAAGAGAAAATAATACACACAGGAGAATTGTGATCTTTTTGAACACGTAGCAGGTGCTCCCTCCTTTGTTCTGAACATGTACAAGGAGGTGTGCACATTAGGGAAGTTTACAGCTCTATGGATTTTGAGGAAAAGAAAACTTCATTTCTGTTTACTCTGTTATTTCAGGCACCCTCCATGACATCTACTATTTAATTATATTTTTACTATATAAGTGAAAGATAAATACATATAACCTTTCCATAATTGAGCAGAACAGACCCAGTTATCTGGGGACATTTAAACATAAGGGTTTCTTACTAGCATAGGAAGATTTAATTATTATTATTATTATTAATCAATAATAATCAATAATAAGAATAATAAGAATAATACAGTTGTAATAAAATTAATAAAGTTAAAATTGCAGTTGGTTGTGCCTGGAATTCTCTGAGGGCTCTAAAAGACAATCGGCCATTAATGATAGGGACATACATGATTGACATATGTAGCAATTTAAAAAAAGTGTTGGCTGAGAAGCGTGTACACAGTGGACTATATCGCCAATGTGAGGTAGATGGCCTAGAGTTTCATAAAAAGTGTTGCAGGTGATAGAGAACACTTGTAGATGCAATCAGTGCTCAGCTGAGGGTGCTCCTGGCTTGAGCATCTTCTGCATTAATTTAATTTCTTAATTGAAAATGCTAATCACATAACTGTTAAATTGTTAATAAGGTGGAATCAGTATGCCATTAATTTTAAATTGCTTTATTCACGGGATGGACCCATGCAGAATTCCAGTAGTTGATGAACAATAATTAATTAATTAAATTTTAAAATGACAAATGCATCCTTATTCAGGTGCATACATATGCATTTCTTTGCTTTCAGTAACAATACTTACTTGCTTTGCAAACATACAAAGCACTTTTTTCAGGAATTTTTTACTCAAATACGTGAAGGTGAAAAGGTAGACATTATTTTCTTTTCTTGGCCCATCTCATCATGAGCCTATACTAGGATTAACTGTGCGTGCACGTGTGTGTATCTTTGTTGCTACCTCAGTAAGTCCTTTCATTATTTTACTTAGGACTTGTCTATATAGAGAAGTTACTGCAAAGATGCAAAGAGGTGAATCCACAATGCATCAGCTACTCTTTACTAACTACTGACATGGACACTCTTCATGTACAGAAAGTGCAAGGTCACTTGCACCAATTTCAAAGTTGCTGTAAAAGCTTGCTATAATTACTGAAACATTGCAAACATCCACCTAACACTCAGCACTTGCAGTGTCTGCAGGGGGAATTAGTAAAGAGATACTAGTGAACTGTAAATTCACATCCTAATGTGCTTTTCAGTAACCTCCTGATGTACCAGTGGTTCTCAACCTTTTTGTACCAGGACCCATTTGTAAACATTGATGGCAAGTCCTGACCCAGTGTTCTTCACTGCAGGCCCCAACCCCCCAATGTATGGGCCAAGGGGTATGTGTGTGGGGCAGGGGTGGGGTGTGGGGCATGGCAGGCCCCAGGCAGCCCCTTGCAGGCTGGAACTCTGCCAGTCTGCCAGGGAAAAGCCATGGTTTTCCATGTTTTTCTCCTTTAAAGGAAAATCCATTTTTTTAAAGCTGGTTGATCCATTTTTTTAACTTTGTTCAGGACCCTTTCATATCCGTGTGACCCATGGGTTGAGAAACAACACTAATATAGACAACCTCTTATCACTTCCATAACCTCACCATTCATTCAAATTATCATCTTCCCATTCCATTTCCACCCCCCCCCCATTTCAAAATGATCTTGTGTTGTTCACTGTCACAAACAAGGTAAGGGGCATTATTCTAGTTGTTGTTAGAGGTCCCAGCCAAGAATGGTATCTGTGGTGTCAGGCACAATGCAGACATGGGGCAAGATACAGTTTCTGTTCAGAAGATCTTACAAGTTAAATGGATGATAGAGATGGGGAGATGTATTATGCCTATTTTATAGATTGAGAGTATGAACAAACACACATTATGGTGAGTTAAGAGAGGACTGAGACTTGTTGTAGAGCAGCTGATGTGCAGTGTATGTGCTCTTACCTTGTGTTAAGTGGTAATTTAGATAAGCAGAAATTAAATCCCATGGTAAAAGGTAATTTAGCCTTGCTAAGCTGCCTATTTTTGCTTTCACTTACTGTAGGCACATGGATGGTTGCTGCAGCTCAGCAGCCCTGTGGTTAAGTCCTCTTCTTTTTTATTTGTTGTGCCTTTGTTCATTTGTCCATATCCTGAGAACGGAGGCATGGAGAGGTTACACCAGGGATTGTCAAAGGATTCTGGAAACCAAATCCCATTGGCATTAAGCATCAGATATCTTTAGATGCCTTTAAAAATCCTCCAAAGTCTTCGGCCAGTTTGGGAATGGAACATATCTCTCTTGATTTGCTGGCCAGTGCCTTAGCCTCCTTCTTTTCTAGGCTAATGTACACCTGTAAATCAGGCTCCTGTACACTTGGAGTTTGGCTCTAGCATGCTCATCTACATTCACTTTCAGTTCCCCCTTCTCATTTAATCAGAAAACCAGAATAAAAAACATGTAAGAGTAAATTCTCTCTTGTTTGTTGTTCACTAGCTAGCTACAATGGGGTAAATTTTCTAGGCAGCAGGTGAGAAATTAGGCGTGCTGGAGGCTGAGTGTATCTAATTCCTTCTGTAACACGCTGACAATATGGTCCAAAGTAATGTTTTTCACTAATTGCATACTGTGCTGACCATGAAAGGCTTCCACTATCCCATGGCAGACTATTAGGGTTCCCACTGCTTTTTCATTTAATTGAAAGGGAGAATGAAGGACTCTTACCATTCATTGTATGGGATCCTAAAAAGCTTCTGTGGCTAGCACTGTAATTCTGGACAAGTGGCAGTGCTATATCATTTGCTTAGTTATCCTTTTCTTGATTCAGGACATTGTTTAATGAAATAAAACTATATGTTCCTCTAACCCATTAAATTCAGAAAACATGTCATGTAATCCTGTGTAAACTGGATAAATAAACAAATGCTTAGTCATTGCTACGTAATGAAGTTTGAAGCGAATTAAAAATGGAATGATTCTAATGGTGGTTTCCTTTCTTGGGATGATATATTTGGAAAGGAAAATAAGAACATCAATTTGAATTTTGGGAAGGATTTTTTGTGCTGTATTCTATGTCAGAATGATTGTGTTCCCAGCATGCAAAATTCAGCATTGTTCAGCTTCTAAAAATCTCTGGACCCTCAAATATTTAAATGTCTGATCTTGTTTTTGTTGAATTTGTCATGACCCAAAGGTCTGATTTTGTGTGTGCTTCGGCACTAGAATTATCCCCGTGGGATTACAGCTTCATTGCACAGTGGAGTTTTGCTGCACAGAGAACCCGCGTGCAAAGGAGAGAGTTCCTGCCACTTTGCAGCTGTCTTTGCAGGGTGCATTTCCCTTTGCAACACAGAAATGCACGGTGCAAAGAGTTCCCGCTCTTCGAATGCAAATTTGTTCCCCACTATTGGCTAGTTTTAAATTATTCCCACGTGGCGGCTAGCGATTGGCCTGCTAGCCGTATAAGAGGCTTGAGCGGTTTCCACCCAAGCCGAAGAGGACTCCACATCCATCTCATGGGGACTCTGGGTATGCGGCAGGGTGATAGAAACCCTGTGTGGAACTCAGAGGAGCTTGGCGGCCTGATCCACTGCCCACCTCTTCCCGTCTTCAAGCGGTAACCTTTTATAAGACGTATCGACGAGTTTTGAGGCGCACTTGTCCTGGACATCCGGAGTTCTGTTTGCGTGGAGCCTAGCAAACTCCACGTGATTGTTTGTGTTCTTTCTGTTTGTAACCGCAACTCAAGCAAGTTTTCAGCCTGCACCGCGACCATCTCGGTGTAAGTAAACAATCTTAAAATCAACCATTAAGCGTTTGTGCCTAATTCTAGCTCGGCGCCCGCCCTCTCCAACCCGGCGTGCCCGGGCTGCCGACCACAGCCCGCGTGCAGCGCGACCAGGGCCGTGGGTTCACACCCGGCCCGCACAGAATTAAAACTCCAACAAGAGTAGGATTAAATCCTAATATGTAATAAGTGCATACCTATTTGGGCTGCGACAAAGAAGAAACTAAGCCCGTTGTTAAAAATATAGCACAGACCTGTGCCTTATTTGGTTCTTGATAGTTGCATGCAGCTATCTGAACACTGCTATTTTCTTCCATTATTTCAGTTTTAAGCACAGTGCATAAACCTTGCATCTCCAAAGAGTTAAGATGAGTGAAACCTGTGGAATAACTAGAATATGAGACAGAGAAATGTGGGTGTGGCAGAGCACCATTGGGGTGCTCACCACTTAGTGTGCTGTTGCAGGCTACAGAGGAGCCTGCATGTTGAGCAGCAGGGAGGTCCCCACCACGGCAGCCATTTTAAGGGGGAAGGGGTGTGGTGGAGCACCTTTGGTGCCTGCCGCTTTAAGGGCTGAGAGCAGGCAGCCAGCAGGCGCAGGCCAGCCCTGATGAGGCGGCTATTTTAGATCCTGGCTCTCAGGGCTGAGGCAGCAGTTTGCTGCAAGCAGCCGAAGGAGCAAGAGCACCCAGCTGAGCTGCTGCTCACAGAACACCTTGGAGGTAAGGGAGGAACTATGGGGACAGCAGGAGGTTCCTATGGGCCCAGAGCCCCAGGGAGAAGGCTTCAACCTAGTGTGAACAAGGCTTAGCCTGGCAAGGGGGGCTAAGAGCTTGTGGGCCTACAAAGGAGCCAGATAAGCCTCTGAGTAGGTGTGGCAGGTGCTAGGTCTGGCAGGCAAGCCAGGGGCTCAAGTAAGCCCAGTAGGGCTAGGCCTCAGGTTGCACTGTAGGGGCGGTAGGCCAATTTGAATTAGGGTGGGGGAATCTATGGTGGGGCCCAGGAGGGACCCCTGTAGAGTATGGGGGTCAGCAGCAGCTAGGCTAACTTTCTCATCCCTTGCACTGGTCAATGCAAGAGGGCCAGGGCCAGAAGGCCAAAGAGCAGTTAAGCCTAACACAAGGGGCAGGTCAGGGCCATGATGGGCTATCTGACACCCCAACTGGCCTGGAGGTGGGGCCAGAGCCCAGAAGGGCTGAAGGTCCATTGGATGAGGGAGACATCACAGCCAAAGAGGGTAGGGCAGTTCCCAATCTGTGGTACAGGTACCACCAGTGGTATGCAGGCAACCTGGCAGTGGTATGCATTAACAGATTTATTATAGCTACCTTATATAACAAAAATTTGCGGGTGGTACTTAAGGTTGTATCATTTTAAACTGATGGTGCACAATCTGTCAGAGTTTGGGAACCCCTGGGGAAGGGGTCAGCCAGCATGCAGGCTGTTATGAAGGAGGCTACCCTACAGCCTGTGGATGCGAGGTATCTGTACGGGGTCAGAGTGAGAGTTGGGCCCAAGGAGAGAGAAAGCCCAGGAACAACACATGCCTTAATAGGGGCAAGACCAGGGCCAGTAGGTCTGCTTGGTTCTGGGTAAGACTGAAAACTGCACCCTGATGGGAAGGGGTGGTGTCGTGGGGCTGTCCGTGGTGGGACAGTGCCCCAGAAATGCCAGGCCAGTTACCTCTCCAGTGAAAGTTGGGTAGGAGCCCCTGATAATCCCAGCCCCCACCATCCAGTGGGTCATTAAGACTGGAGGGTAGTGGGACCAAGCATGCCTAAAGGGAGGCACCTGAGCCCAGTGGGGGGGGGGCAGGTTTGCTTGTCAAGAAGCACCTGAGCCCCATATGGGGGCATAAGGCCCCAGTAGTCCCAGGGAGGGGCCGTGGTTCATAGATTCATAGATGCTAGGGTCGGAAGGGACCTCAACAGATCGAGTCTGACCCCCTGAATAGGCAGGAAAGAGTGCTGGGTCCTGATGACCCCAGCTAGATGCCTATCTAACCTCCTCTTGAAGACCCCCAGGGTAGGGGAGAGCACCACCTCTCTTGGGAGCCCGTTCCAGACCCTGGCCACTCCAACTGTGAAGAAGTTCTTCCTAATGTCTAGTCTAAATGTCTTCCTGCCATGTCTTTGATGTAAATTCTTCCTAATGTAAAAGTTCTTCCTAATGTCTAGCGGTAGTGTTGCGGGTCTTAGCAAAGGAGCCAATTAAGAGTAGGGGGCTAGGCTCACCTGCGAGGAGGCACCTGAGCCCAAGGGAGTGCAAGACCCCAGTGGACCCAACAAGGGGAGCCATTGTAGAGTTATCCCCAGGAAGGGGGCATTTAGGCCCAGGTAAGTCCTCGGACATCTGAGGCTGCAAGTGGGCCCAAGGCCAAGAGGGCGAGTAATTGGCCTTAATCAGCGAATGAAATTGATGTGTTACCCAGAGAGAAGCTTCAGTCAGAACTCCATTTAGGGCAAGGCAAATTGGCTAGTCATTGTGCAGATGAGGGTCACAAGAGGTCTCGAGAGGCTGCACGCTGGCTGGCTAAGGAGTATGAGCAGGCAAGCCTGATGGCCTATGGGAGCTGCTCTAGGGAGCAGGGCAGGCTGAGTGTGGCCCAGTGTGGGGCAGAGAGTAAGAGGCCCAGTGAGAGTGGATGTAGTGTTAGAGGCCCAGTGAGAGTGGGTGGTGTGAATGAGGCCCGTTGGGGTGGAATGAAATGATGAATGTGTGAGGCCTAGGAAGGGGCTGAATTTGGCTCGGCCTTGAGCCAGAGCATAGAGCAACTCAAGGATGACAGCTGTGAGGCATGGAACACGTAACGGGAGGGTCGGAGTCATGTGTAAACCTCTTGGCATCAGGGTATCGAAATGGGCAGCCTCCAGCTTATTGTAACACCATTTTACATTACATCAAAGGCATGGCAGGAAAGACTGGGCAGACTGCCCTAGACAGGTGGGTGGGCTGGTACTGTGACTGGGCCTGGGAGTTTGCTCCCTGTTACAGTGGGGCTTAAAAATGAAGACATTTGCCTCTGTGTTATTTTCTTTATCTATAAAAAAGAGATGATAGAACTGGTACACTACTGGTCTAGTTCACTTCGACATTTCTTTGAGGAGTTACTCAGCTTGCCATAATATTGAGAGCCAGATTCAAAGGTGACCAGATATTGGATTTACAGAATACTAGGGCCAATGGAAATTACTTAGGTTATATACTTTTTGGAGTAGAAAGCAAATCTTGTTCAATGTTTGAACTGAACCTAGAATAGTGGAATCCATAGTTCAATTTTAGTTGACTTTTGTTTTTAACTTTTTTTTGCTGAAAATTAAAATTCCCCACAGACTCTTAGAGCTGTTTTGTGATTAGCTGGAATCAAATTCTTAGATATACATGCAGCTCTGAGAATTACAGAAAAAAGATTTCTACAGAAATGTGCACAAATTTTCCATGCAGACTTTTAAGCTTCTGCTTATTGTAAATTTAGCCTTAAGATCAGGGAAGCATTATAATTTTTTCTTATGACATTTGTTCTTAAACCAGGTGTCAACTGGGCACTTTGCAACAAATTCTAGCAAGCAAAACTAAAATAGCTCACCTAGTAGAGCACTTCTAGAACCTGGACAAAAGCCTAAAAAGGATGTTTAAAAAGGCAGTATTAAGATGTGTTAATTCTGACAAGAATTCTAAGGTTTTAATATGCTAGTTTATATGCTCGAGGCAGTTAGTAATCAGATACCCAAGTACTGTACGCACTGACATTTATAAATCACAAACAGATTTGTATATTATGATCCCAGAACTTTATCAGAGTAAATTTATACTCTGCTGCTTAAAATAGATGATGGAGAAAGAGAATGAAAGTCACTTTTAACAGAATGCATGCAGCTGTCTACAGCTTATTATTTAAGACAAAGAGTAAAAGAGGAATGTGAGGTTTTTAGAATAGTGTTGTGGGTAAAATCCTTTTGCAAGATAGTTAACCTTTCTGAGGTTCGAGTGTCCTTCTGTAAAATGTGGATAATAGTATCTTCTTTCCCTAGTGCTTCCTCTCTCTCAACTATTTAGATTTATGAGTTTTTCACAAAAAATCTTGGAGATTTCTGAGAAAACGTGGTTTTGGTATGGAGTGCCCATTTATTGAACTGCACATGGAAGTCTGCTTGTTTTGAATAAACTTTCAGTGGGGAAGATTCTTCTGGATGAAATCTGTGGTGTGTGTGAAAGGCCCACCCCAACGTAGCCAGTAGCTTAGGCTGCTGGCAAACATTAAGGCAGTCACATGATAGGGGGCTGTAGAATTTTGTCTCATCCCCAAAATATTGCTACCTGCCATGCCACATGTGCCAAACTCATACTAATTGCTGTTGGCTGCCAGGGTGCCCCTGCACTGATCTTGATGAGCAGCTGATTGTTGGGATTGGAGAGGGGGTAGCCCCTGGGTCTAGGACACGGCTGCCCTGTGCTTCATCCTAAGATTAGGCACGGGTTGCCCTGTGTCTCCCTGCAACCCAACATTTTAAAGAGCCTTGCCCTGTTCTCCCCACAGCAGCAAACTTTCCGTATCTAGGCCTGCCCTTTCCCCATACTGACAATAAGTTGATTGTCAGCATTCAGACAAGGCAGCCTCAAATCTGGGACATGCCACATGTCTAATTTATGGTGCTATACACATGCACCACATAAAATTGGAGCATCTTAGTGGCTGGTTTGCCATTTTATGGTGCCATAAATTGGCTTCGTGTGTGTCATGTTGCATATTTTTAGCATGCTTAATCACACTGTAAATGTAACTTCTGATGGGGCCCTTACTGCTTACAGTACTCCCTGAAGATGCAGGAGCATGGTAGAGCAGGGACTTCACACACTTACACACACTGCATGCTGCTCTTCTACATCCCCCTCTCCTGCCTCTGAACATCCTCCTTTGACTGACATAACTGTAACCCTTCACTCCCACTGTCCTGAACAGATACCACTTGCCAGTCTCTTGCACCACCATATCCACACAGTGAGGGATCCACGCTGACACCTACTCAAAAAAAAAAAAAAAAAGAAAAAAAAAAAGGAACATTTGCCAGCCCTAATGTAACTGTAGTTCCTCAAGATATTGTAATTATGGATCCCCTGCCTAGCTTTCCTCCTTTGCTCAGCTACCTTAGGCTTATGAGATTTTTCTTACAATCAGCTTGTGGGTTGGGTGAGGGGCTAGCACCCGAGGCAGTGACTGGGGGCACTCTGCATGGCAGGGTGCAGGGAGGGGAGGGGAGGAGCAGCATGGCTAGCCTGCCTGCTGTCCTGTCTGGCCTGGGGCCTTGCCAGCCTTGCCCACCCCGGATGGGCTCCTGGTGCTGGGAACTACTCGGGGGGCGGGGGGGAGGGGGGCCTGGGGGAGACTGTGTGTGTGTGTGTGTGTGTGTGTGTGTGTGTGATGGACTGGAGTTGGCAGCACGTGTGTACGAGCAAGAGAGACGGTGGGGTAGGGAGGCACTCATAGTACAAGTGGTCTGCAGAGCTGGGGAACCCCCCTGGCCTACAGTCTGTATTTTTCTAAGGGACCCCAAAAAAGAGCTTCATAAAGAACAAGTTAGTCTCTAAGGTGCTACCCTGCAAAATTTGTATTCAGTCAAAATCCCAATTTTTCTTCAAATAAGCCAATGAAAAAATGTAACGGAACATAGTGTAGAATATCATTTTGGTTCAGTGCGTGCGTGGTAGGAGTTTTAAAAGGCTTTGTGCTAATTGATAGAAATGTATGTGTTTCCATTGACTCTAACACACAATGGATATTCCAACAGATATACTGTACATGCAATGAAGTGAAAACTTGTTTGATTTTAAATGTGTTCCTGATGATAGATAGTTAAAATGTTTAAACTGAATAAGTCTTGTATGAACGTGCGATGTTTCGTGATTCAATGGAGTTAATGAACTGAACATGTTAGAACACTTATAATAAAGGGAGTTCTCCATTAACATTCAAGCTTCATATCCTAGATTGATAATACCATTCATCTAAATATATTTTCTGTTTTTGACTCTATTTGAACTCCTCCTTTTGTTAAAACATGTTTTCAACAGCTCATCACTGCTTAAGCTCAGGTTTTTGAATGAAATGAATGTTACTCTATTTATGAGCACAACTAATTATAAACTGAATGACATTTAAAGCAGTTTTTTCTAGCACAGTGAAAAACTGAGGATTTCTCTGCCAGTACGTTCTCACAGTATTTTAATTTGGTGCACAAGTTTTGGAGTTTTCCATGGAGTTGTTCATCTTTTGGAAATGTTAGAAAATGCATTTCAAGGGGAATAACACTGAATCTAACAGCAGTGCTGTCAGATTGTCCATACTACATTAGCAGGTACTGAAGCAGATCCAGCCATGGTTATTATTAAAAATAGCACTAATAATGTTAATTAAAGTAGTACCTACATGTCGCAGTCAAGATCAGGCTTTTAGTGTGCTTGGCAATGCCTGTGACAGCAGTAAGGAAGAAATCCCAACCCATAGAGCTTTTGGTAGAGAAGAGTGATTTGCCCTAGGTTACACAGCGTTACGCCTCAGCTCTGTGTTCTTGGGCAACCCTGGCACAGGATGCAGTCTGTCTGACTCACAAAGGACTCACCCCCCCCACTCCCTCCCCTCCTCTACCTAAACGAAACTGATTAAGATGCAGTGAGAGACGCACCTAAAACTCTCCAGATAAGGGTGATAAGAGTGAAACAACTGCCCTAGGTCTCATCTGCATCTGAGATGGAACCAGATGACCATTCATTTACATGAGAGATGGAAAACAGAAAGCCTGAAGCAGAGACTGCAGTGAATTCTGGGACCAGAGAAGCAGGAGAGCGCTGCATGATGGGGAATCTGTGCTTCCAATGTTAATTAACCCATGTTCACACACACCCAGCTCAGCATTTATCAGACCAGTTCTAATCTGGATTGCTAAGGACTTTTCTCCCCCCAGACACACACACACAGCTCTAAGTTTAATAGGCATCTCGGGCCGTACGTTCCCCGGTCCCACTATGGGAGGCCTATTTAAACTTGATTGACTAAAACTCGGTTGCCGGGTTAGGGAATGCTGAGGCAAGAGACCGAGTCCGAGGGGGTACGGGCAACATTTGAACAATGGTTAAGGGTTCATCACAGCATCCAGCCTGCTGGAGCCCTAATCCCAGGTGTTGTCGTATCTTTCCCGAGACGACTGGTGGGAGTCCTCTCCACAAAAGGTTATGAGCACCCCAATAATTGCTTTAAGTCTGTTAAAAGACTATAGTAAAATCTGGAAAAATCATGCTAAGCTGAGGCTTGTGCACAACAAGTAAAAATCCAAAATCCTGATACTGCAAGCTATCTATTGTTCCTGAAGAAACCATGAGATATCCCATCAGGATATCTGCCATTCATAGGAATCTCAAGCTGGCTCCCAAGTATTTGGGTTACTCCCTAATCTTAAGTGTTTCCTGATTATCAATCAGTTTCCTGAGATGGTCCAAACCAGATAACCCCTTCTCAATAGAAAAGACAATGATTTACACTACTGAGGGTGCTTCAAAGCAGCTGAACTGAGGGTATAAAAATCTGTAAGTGTGTGTGCTTAAAAAAAGGAGAAAGAGAAAGAAAAAGAAGAAGCAGGAGGAAAGAGGGAGAAAGAAAGAAGAAGAAAACTCCTGTGCTGACACCATCCCCTGTTGTTCTTGGGACGCTGGAAGAACAGATCGTCTCTCTCTTCAAGGATTGTGCTACGGACTGTGCCTGTCAGCTTTGCAGCCTGGGTACCGTGGACTCGGTGAGATTCCCAGCGTTCTCTCTTCTTTCTAGGCATAAACTTCTGAACCTGAACTGTATCAGTTAAGCTTGAGCTAAGTTTCCCCAAATACTTAGTGAAACCAGGGTAGTATTGTCATTGTTTGTGTTTGTTTTTCTTTTGCATGTCTATTACTACTAGTACTATTATACATTTCATATGCTTAGCAATAAATAACTTTTATAGGCAAACTGGAAGTAATTGGGTATATTTTTCCTTCTCTGCTTCTTTTTCTTCCTGTGCTCTGCAGCAACACTTCTTTTACCTATGCTAAAGATCCCTGTGAAGCCTAAATTATTGTGGGGTCTGCTCATCAAGAGGCCAAAGATTGGGACGTGCTGAGTTTGAAACACATAAGGGGATCAGCTTGTACAGGCTGATTGACCCAGTTTGACTCAGACGTGCCATTATGAACTGAATGCTGGCCCATGAGGGTGTCAGCTGGATGCCCAGCCGGATTCAGAGGGATTCTGTTCACCTGTGTGCTTGTGTCTGACTGCATTTTATTGTTGCTCTTATGAACTGATTCTTGGCATATGAGGGTGTCAGCCTGTCCATGCTGATCAGCCCGGCCAGATCAGGCGTGTCACGTTAATTTGTGCGTGTTTGTGTGTATGACTGATTTGGTGACTGGAGGAACCCAGTCCCATTGAGATTGAGTCCTGCAAGATAGCTCCACTGGGGGTGAGGGCTTGCAGAAGGGAGAAATACAGCTCCATATAGTAACACAAGCAGCACATTGACAGAATCACCAAGACCCTAGAAACTATCCCTAATAAATGAGCACACCCCAAAGTAATGGGCAAATTTGGTAACAACAGGGACTCAGTTAAGAGAGGCTCTTAAGTCAAGACTAGCACTGGTTTCACCCAGTCTCCTCTCCTGTTGTATTTCCAGCCAGAAAAAGAAAGCAAGGCTCGGAGAGACAAGCATAGGGGTAGCAGCTGGAAAAGCTTTTGGAAAGGAGTAACATACAGCCCCATTTAGCTGCTTCTTCACACTGTAACATGATCTAATTGGGTGCAGCTTGGTTATGCTACCTTGCTAGCAGCCCATGGGTGCTGCATAGCTAGGAAATGTCTGCTGCATTTCTTACCATCAGATAGAAATCCTGCACCTTGAATGAGTGGGAGAAAAAAGTAGAAGGGAGAATCTCAGTCTAAATTAATTTCTTATGTGGACAGGGTATGTAATGTGGTGATTTTTTAAAGAGGCCAATAAACATTCATTTCGTGTCTAATGATGCTTTCTTCACTTAAAGAATGAACAGTTTTGTTGTCATCATTTACTTTAATTTGTTGATGTGGTAAATGGTTTTACATTTTCTACCTCATCTTTTGTTTTCCTTTTAAAATAATGCTGACAATTGAACGAGGGAAGATCAAGTGCAATATCAGTTTAAAATCTGATATTTCCTCTTGGCACAACGCTGCCAGGGTTGCTGTGCTCAGATGACTTTTTCTATCACTCACTTGTCAGTTATTTTTAAACTAAAAAACACTGTAAATGTGCTTTGCTTTATATTTTTTTTTCCTAAAGCAGCTTATCTAAGACAGATAGTGATCAGTCCTGGCACTCTACAGGCCAGATCTTTAGCTGGCATAAAATGTCACCGCTCCATTGACTTCTACCGAGCTGTAGAAATTATACTCCATCATACAAATTGATCATCTGGCCCCTTATTCCTATCGCACTCAGAGCTGCTGGAGCAGGGGTTGGCAATGCTTCAGGAGGAATGGGCCAAAGTTACCCAGCTCAGTCTGAGGAGGACCAGCCTCTCCAACTTGGCTGCCTGCCCCCCTTCCTCCCCCCCCTCCGCCCGCCCTTCTCCCTGCCATCTGCACAAAGCCCCACTGCTGGTGAAATGCTACAGGAGCCCTAGGTTCATGCGCCAAACAGAATGGCTTCATGGATTAGATCTGGCCTGCAAACCATAGGTTGCTGATCTCTGTACTATGTCACCCTGACGTCTTGTAAGAAAAGCACTCAGTCTCATCTGAATGGTCACAAAGCTTCCTCATGTGTGGATGAGCTGTATGTGACTCAAGAATTCTATGAACCGACGAGAGGCAAAGCGCTGCTCGACTTGGTACTGGCAATGGGGGATGACCTAATCAGTGACCTAGTGATCGATGGGAAGCTGGGCAACAGTGACCATGAGCTGATCATCTTCACCATCTGCTGTAAAGCTGGCAAGTCAGTCAGCAACACTAAAGTCCTTGACTTCAGGAAAGCCGACTTTGACAAGCTCAGGAAGCTTGGTCTGGAACAGCCTGCCACTGGAGGTGGTTGAAACACCTACATTGAACACCTTCAAGAGTAATTGGATGCTTATCTTGCTGGGATCCTATGATCCCAGATGACTTCCTGCCTTTTGGGTGGGGGACTGGACTCAGTGATCTTCCAAGGTCCCTTCCAGCCCTAATGTCTATGAAACCTAATGATTGAAGGGAAGCTGGGAGACCGCGACTGTGAGCTGGTCACCTTCACCATCCTCTATAAAGCAGGCAAGTTAGTCAGCAAAGCAGAAGTCCTCGACTTCAGGAAAGCTGACTTTGATAGATATGTGGGGAGCCGGAGGAAAAGCAAGGGTAACAGTGGACCCCTGCTAAACCATATGGGTCAACTGGCAACTGACTCCTAGGAAAAAGCCAACCTGCTCAATGGGTATTTTGCGTCAGTTTTTCAACAGCCCCAAGGGATGGCCCTGCTCAGTATGGTATGGGACGGCCAGGGCAAGGGAGAGCTGTTATCCTTCATCAATGTTGACCATGCGAAGGAACACCTTGAGAGGCTGGACATCTTCAAGTCAGCTGGCCCAGACAGCTTACACCCTTGCGTACTTAAGTAGTTGGCAAGCATCATAGCTCTGCCACTGTCACGGATCTTTGAGAACTCATGGCCCTTAGGTGAAGTGCCTGAAGATTGGAAGAAGGCCAATGTGGTTACTACCTTCAAGAAAGGGAGGAAAGTAGATCTGGGGAACTACAGGCCCATCAGCCTCACCTCCACCCCTGGGAAGATCTTGGAGAAAATCATCAAAGAGACCATTCTTGATAAACTGGCTGAAGGCAACTTCTTGAGAAATAGCCAGCACAGGTTTGTTGCGGGTAGGTCTTGCCTGACCAATCTCATCTTCTATGCCCAGGTGACGTATCACCTGGGCAAGGGAGAAGAGATTAATATCATATATCTCAACTTTAAAAAAGCTTTTGATCTAGTATCCCATGATTGTCTTATAGAAAAACTGGCCAATTGTGGCCTCGGCTACATTGCAGTCTGCTGGCTGGGGTATTGGCTTTGAGGTCAGACCTAGAGAGTGGTAGTCAATGGAAGTCAATCATTGTGGTGCACCATGACCAGTGGGGTTCCTCAAGCTCCATCTTTGGGCCTATCCTTTTCAACATCTTCAGTAATAATCTGGACATTGGTGTGAGAAGTGTACTGGCCAAGTTCACTGATGACGCCAAACTTTGGTGTAAAGCATACACACCCAAGGACAGAATGGTGATCCAGACTGACCTTGATGGGCTCAGAAAATGGGTGGATGAAAACCTGATGGCCTTCAACTCTGAAAAATGCAAGGTACTCCACCTTGGGAAGAAAAACCCACAGCATGCTTATAGGCTCGGCAGTGCTATGCTTGCTAGCACCATGGCTGAAAGGGACTTGGAGGTCATGATTGACCACAAGATGAATATGAGCCACCAATGTGATGTTGCAGCTGGTAAAGTGAGGAAATCTCTGGTTTTCATCCATAGATACTTCTCGAGCAAATCCCAGGATGTCATCCTTCCACTGTACTCGGCCTTGGTGAGGCTTCAGCTGGAGTACTGTATCCAGTTCTGGGCTCCACAACTTAAAAAGGATGTGGAGAAGCTTGAGAGAGTCTAGAGGAGAGCCATGTGCATGATCAGAGGACAGGAAAACAGGCCTTATGATGAGAGGCTGAGAGCAATGGGACTCTTTAGCCTGGAAAAGCGCAGGCTTAGGGGGGACCTGGTGGCTGCCTATAAGTATATAAGGGGTGTGCACCTGGATCTGGGGAAATGCCTGTTCACCAGAGCACCTCACGGGATGACAAGGTCAAGCAGTCACAAATTTCTCTAAGACTGTTTCAGGCTGGACATAAAGAAAAGCTTCTTTACAGTCTGACTGCCACTAGAGGTGGTGCAAGCACCTCCTCTGGACTTCTTTAAGAGTCAATTATACATTTACCTTGTTGGGATCCTATGCCCCAGCTGACTTCCTGCCCTTGGGGCAGGGGGCTGGACTCAATGATCTTCTGAGGTCCCTTGCAGGCCTAATGGCTATGAAATATGATAACTTCAAGTCTCATTTATGCTCAAGTAAAACCATTGGCTTCATAAGGTACTTCAGAAGAAAGCAAGTCATCTGCATTCAATTTGCAGCTCTTCCACAGACTGCTTTGATGACTTGCAACAAGTCACTTAGCCAGTCTGTGACTCATTTCCCCATTGGTAATTTACTGACTGAAAACAGTAGGACAATGGAATAAGCTGCCCAGGAAAGTTGGACAATCTCTTTTAGCAGAGGTTCAAGAAGCATCCATCTAGGATTCTTTAGGAATAGTGCATCCTGCAGGGGGTTGGAGAAGATGACCTTTGAGGTGTCTCCCAACCCTGTGATTCTCTGTGGTCTCTAGAATAGGAAGACAATCACTGAACTACTTCACCAGATTGTTTTAAGGATACACTTGATAATATTTTTGTATGTTCAGATACTCCAGTCACTTATGTAAGTAGATGGATAGATAATCAGCAAATCTGGCATATTTCCTCTAAATATAATAATAAAAAAAAATCTGAATTTTTAAAGGTAGCCAGATGTTTCTGCTCACGCCCAACCCCATTGATAAATTTGAGGGACATATGTTTGTAAGCTTTTTCTGTCCTTTACCATTGCCATACCTTGAAAAAGTGATATTCTAAGGGGACAAGATAAGTAACAGGAGGCAGTCCTCCTTCACTGAGGCTAAATTACTGCAGTGTAACTTCTATTTATTGCAGTTTAAATACGTATGTGCACAGGCAATTGCTGCAGAGCAGTTGGTGTTCAGTTAATTTCCAGCTACTTTTACCTCACTGTGAATAGTCTTTTAGCTTATATCCAGAGATACAGCATACAAGGGAAGGTTGGAATTTGAGGTACAGAGGGATTAAATGATTGATAGACTATTATATCATTTTAATACTTATAAAAGTCCCTGAGAGTTATTTGATTTCTTGTTAAATAAAATTCCAGCGGTAAGTGTACCTTCTTCCAGTAGAAATGTTTTAGTAAGTTTCCAAAATAGAAGCTTGCACTGAAATGCCACATTGATTCATTTGGAGCAAAATCCTGCTCACTGATTTGTGGGCTGTTCACAGTAGTAAAGGGAACAGGATGTGGCCATAGGGTTGAGAACTGACATTTTATAACTCCAAAAGGATATTTAAGCTTTTACTGGAAATAATGTTATATTTTAAACTAATTCTTACAGTCAAAGCAGCGCTGAAACTTAGAATGAACAAAATCAATAAAAATGGATTTATTTAGGAACTGTAGGAAGAGATGGCAGAGGTGTCTGTTAACCCTGTGACATTTGTGCTGTATTGAAAGTTCATTATTTAATTTTGACATCTCTACATGAAAACAGGATGAACTTTGAGATGTTGTGCATTACCAACAGGAGCGGTGGCTGGACCACATTATTGTGAGTATAAATTACATTGGCAGAGTGTGTCAAACTTGCACATAGCTAAGTGGCGGAAGAGACTGTTCAGAACTGTATTTTCCTCAAGTGTTACAACATCATGATAGAGGCATAACGAGATGCTTGTGTGCCCTGGGCAGCAACAATGCATGGGAAGGGAAACATCACTTGCTATACTGTTGATGGCATGGTGGCAGCCAGTCTGGAAATGCGCCCCCTCATGCTCCTTGGGCTTGGTGCTCAGGGATGGTACCTCAGTTGCTGCTCCCTCCGTGAAGAAATACCCCACTGTCTACCCCTCACTTGGGCCAAACCAGGTGAGCCCTTTATCTCCTCATTTTCTTCTTGGTATAGGCTGGTCAGTCAAGTGACCTGGCTGGATAAATCCTGAGGGGAGGGGGGATTGTCCTCTTCCTCCAGCAAGCATTTTGAAACCACCAAGCAAAGACCTCAGACTGCTGCCTGAAGATTTTTTTTCTGTAAGTAAAAACCTGGAAACTAGTATGGACTTGGGAATTTATGTGTAGGCCAGTCACATCTTAAAAGGATCATTGTGTACAATTTCTGAAAAGACTTGTTTGCTCAAAGTGTATTCTGACTTCTTTGTTCTACCCTCCCATCCCTCCCAGCATGCCTTGCTGTGTTGCTGTGGAGGGAGGGAGAGGCAGGCCTTTTTACTTCCAGCCTGGCTGTTTTTTATTTATGTTCCCTCAGTCTTATCTGAGGTTATCTTGGGATGCTTTGGGCTGAAAGAAGTACTGTGGGCAAAGCGCATCCAAAGCTTGCAGGGTCTGTCTGCCCTGGGCTGCACAGAGCCCTACCAGAGACCAGTGCCTGCTCTCCCATCTGCCAGCAGAGGGTTTGGGATTGAGAGTGTGGTCGGGGGTAGAAAGGTAAGAAAGGTTTATTGACTTACCAAACACATGACTACGCGTAAATAATAAGGCTACAATGACAGACAATAACAATTCATGTTGGCAACTTATTAGCAGTCCCCTTTGATGCCTGATGTATGACAAGTTCTTTTTTTACAAAGTTTAGCGAAGCCAGGCGTCCTTGATTAGCGCTGTCTGAGGGGTACCGGGAAGGACCCTGGTGTTCAGTCCTCGGGCTCCTTGAGATCTATGGGCCCACTGAATCTAGGTTAGCAGCTAATCTTAAATCAGTAGCTTCTTTTATAGAGTTGCATTTTTCTTTTAAATGATTTCCGGATGTGCTAGCCAATTTATAACTTCTGAACTATGCTGATAATTACAGCCATCCAGATTCTCCCATTATCATTATTCTTAGGACTGACGAATAGCAGTACAAGCCTTGCATTCTTCTGATAAGGTTAATTTTTACTACGCTACAGGGTCTACTACTTTTACAAGGCTTTGCTAAATTTACTAGGCCTTATTACATACAAGGCTTTACTAATCTTTGACTTCAGTTAAGCTCTTAACAACATATAGCTTAATATCTGAACAAATGACAGAAAAACACTTGGTCTAATTTTCACAGCATTCAGCAAGCACCTGAGACACAATTTTTAGCTGTCACACCTGGGTGGTGGCAGTGTTACCCCAGGCTTTCAGGTGTTCTCCAGGAAGTGGGATGGCTGGCTGTAGGCTCCCCAGGGGAGACTTCTGAAGTGTGGTTCTGGGCCTGGCACAGTGAGGTGGGTGGCTCTGCATAGTAGCTCCCCCTACTGTGCTGCCACACCGCCCACCTGCCTTCATTACTCTACTATAACACTGCATTCACATTCCTGTGTGAAAGTTGCCAGGGGCAGATCCAGGATTTCCCAAAGGGGGTGCAGGAACAGCAACCCACACTGCAGAGGTGGCTGCACCCCATGCTTCCAGCTTCCTCCGCCCCCATCAATGTGGGTAAACCAAGGCACAGGACCCTCAGGGGACTTCTTAAATCCCTAAAGCAGATGTAAATCTCTGTTCTCTGCCCCTTCCATGCTGTTTCTTCTCCTCCCCCTCATTCTCTTGCCTGCTGCTGCTGCTTTTTCCACTGCTCAGGCTTGGGGAATCTCCAGAGCCAGGCAGGCTGAGCAGGGGATGGGCTCAGATGGGCAGGGGGCAGTGGTAACAGGGCAGCTGAAGTATAGTTCCTCCAACCCAGCTCAGTCCCTGGGTAGGAGTGCTGTTGCTGTCTCTGTCTTCAGCAGAGCCCAGCCCCTGTGCAGGGACAGCTCTGGGACAGCAGGAAAGGCAGGCAGGGGGAGAGAGGGGCAAGGGTGAGGAAAGGGGAAGTCAGGGAGAATTTTCACCTGCTTTAGCAATTTAAAAAAGTTAAAAGCTCCCACACTGTGCTCTAATCCAAAGGGGGAAGGGTGCAGCCATGTCACTGTACTCCCTTTGTATCTGCCCCTGGAAGTTGCTGAAGAGTAGGGATTTACCTCCTTGGCATGGGGAGGAGGGCTCAGGGGAAGGATGATCAACTTCTGCCTCAATTTCCTCTGGTAGGCTCCCTCTCACTAGTAGGTAGTTTAATTTAGTCCTCCAACTAAGTGAAGATACCACTCCTCCCAGGTCATCATCCATTTGGATTCACTGCAATGACATGTAATATTTACTTATTAGACTAAATATAATCCATAATTGGAATCATGGATTCAAATCCCGCTGCAGCACAGAAGTGAGGATGACTTTGATATCAGTTTCTCAGTTAAACTCAACCTTACATCTTTGATTCTTGGTCAAATATGAAACCAGTAGGGGCTTATTTTCTAATTTTAGTTTGCCTGTGCCAAGAAATACTGTAGTGAGAACTGATCTCATGACATTTGTGACATTTTGGTCCGAAATCTTACAAAAGCTGCTTGCAAAAATGTTGTACTTTCCAATGTAAACATGTATGCTTTCCCTCATTTCATCTTGATCTGAACTTGGAAGAGTCACACATCCTAAATTCAGATTCACCTCAATATCTGGTTCCATTTTACCTTTTTAATCTTTTCTAGCAATAAAATTTAGTTCAATTTCTAATGCACTCCTTATACTGAAAGATGTCTCTTTAAATAATCAATCTAATACCATATAAAGGGTTATTTAGATGGGATAGAATAATAGCATACTACCTCTACCAATATTCTGGGATGAATTAAAAGGTATATCCTGTACATTTCATGGGAAGTGAATCTTTCACTTGTGGTCTAGCTGACCTCCTGAGATACTTCCAGCCCTATTCTTTCTATGATAGTATACACACTTTCAAAACAAGATTTTAGTTCCCAGTGACCTAGGTAGATTTTTGTAGAGATGGGGGAATATCTTGGTATGACACCCTGTGGTGGTGGGGCACTGCGTGTCACAAGCAACTGCAGGAGATGCATACACTACTGTAGGAGGCATTTTCTCTGAGGGGCTCTAGTGCTGTGGGGACCTTACTTTACATATGGTGTCAAAATCCCAGGGCAGTCTCTGTGACTAATGTTATATGGAATTAAGGCTTCACTCATCTAGTGGTTCCTGAAAAAATGATAGCCTGGGACAATTGCCCTGCCTGCCTCTGGAGATATGCCCCTGCTAACTGCACAGCTCTGAATAGGAAACAGGCATCTCCCACTTATTCAGTCTATGGACTATTTTTTCATTTTCTTTTTTGTAGTGTGAATTCTGAAACTGTATCTCATGCAGACCTAGCATTTCTGCCCTTGAAGCTCAGGCAGGGGGCATAATACCCAGCTGTATTAACTCAGCTGAATAGAAAACACATGGAGGGATCCAGACTCAGATTAACTTAGATGCCCAGTCATCTCAGCTTGTCCGTTCCTAATCATGTCATTCTTTGAAATTATTAATGCTTTCAGGTGCTCTGTTTGGTTCCCTGCTGTGGTGCTTTGAGGCTCTACTGAAATGTGTTAGCTTTATTGGAGGGGTTTAAATAAAAATCAAAGAAAACCTGAAGCACCAAGCCTTGGATGGAAATTTTAAGATGCAGAGGAACAAAGTATGGCAATTAAACAATTGTGTGTGTGTGGAGGGGAGAGATATATCTGAAATACCCTATGTTTGTTTAGGTTGGGAAGGGGGATGGGATTCAGAAGCCATATTCTTTATGTTATAGAAATATCTTTTTTAGTATAGAGCCAGTACTGGGATGAACTAGGACATGCAACTATTTGAACTTGCTAATCAGATAATTTCACTGTGGAGAGAACAGATGTCTGAGTTAGATCTCTCCATTATTCTATCATATACCCCTTTAGACCCACTTTCTTTGGCTCGTCCCACTTGGACAACAGTCTCAGATTACCTTATTTAGAAGTCAAGAATCTGGGAGAGGATATTAGGTATAAGCAAGGAGGATCGGTTACATTTTATATATCTGGCTGTATTTTATGAAGGTTATATTAAGAGTGCAGGGCAAACTATCCTGATGCAATTGAAGAGTGGAAGATTCAACAGAAGTCCAGTCTGACTAAGCAGCGATCTCATCTTGAAGCTCAAAAGGAATCTTACAAAAAGGGGGAATTTGCTCATAGCACTGGGGAAGTGTATAAGAGTATCACATGGACATGCAAGGGGAGAATTAGGAAGGCCAAGACAATTTGAGATGCAGCTGGCAAGAGACACACAAGGCAATAAAAAGGGATTCTACAACCATGCCAAAAGTAAGAGGAAGACCAGAGAAACCATGGATCCCTTATACAACATGGAGGACAATCTAATTATGGATGATAGAAGGCTGAAAATAACTTAATGCATTTTTACTTAGTCTTCACAAATACCAGCAGCTACCAAATGATGATCACAGTTGGCAGCAAATATAGGAAAAAAGATTAACAGTCTGGAGTAGTAGAGAAGCTGGATGCTTTCAAGTAATCTGGGCTGGATAGGAGGCACCCCGTGGTACTGAAAGAATTGACTGAAATAATTTCAGAGCCACTGTCAAGGTTCTTTGACAACTCATGGAGGTTTGGGGAGATCCTGGATGATTGGGAAAGGGCAAAGATAAAGTCCATCTTTAAGAAAGAGAAGAAGGAAGATCCACGGAATTAAAGACCTGTCAGCCTGACCTTGGTACCTGGAAAGATCATGGAGCATGTCCCCAAGGAATGTATTGTGAAGCACCTAGAGGAGAATGATGTGATCAGGAACAGCCAGCATTGATTCATGAAGAGCAAGTCATGCCTGAATAACCCGATTTTCTTCTATGAGAAGGTGACATGCTCTTTGGGTGAGGTGAGAGTAGTGGATATGATATACTTTACTTTAGCAAGGCTTTTGACATTGTCTCTCACAGCATTCTTGTTCACAAGCTAAAAAAATGCAGACTAGATGAAAGTACTGTAAGGTGTTTAACTAGAAATCAAAGACAACCTGAATTACCAAGCCTTGGATGAAAATTTAAGATGCAGAGGAACAAAGTATGGCCATTAAACAATTTGATATGGTGGCGTGTGTGGAGGGGAGAGATATATCTGAAATGCCCTATGTTTGTTTAGGTGAAGGAGCAGGATGGGATTCAGAATCCACATTTATTTATGTTATAGAAATATCAACAATGTACAAGGTTGGATAATTTTGCTCAATGAGTAGTCATTAATGGCTCAATGTCTAGTTGGGAGGAGGTATTAAGTAGGTTCCCCAAGGGTCTGTCCTGAGTCCATTACACTTTAATATCTTCA
The DNA here is from genome assembly GCF_030867095.1 of Alligator mississippiensis. Classification (NCBI taxonomy): domain Eukaryota; kingdom Metazoa; phylum Chordata; order Crocodylia; family Alligatoridae; genus Alligator; species Alligator mississippiensis. The sequence continues at coordinate 242,060,535 of NC_081827.1, read as the reverse complement.
TTAATTATCTGGATGATAGAATGGAGTGTATGTTTAGCATATTTATGAATGACATCAAAGTGGATGGAGTTGCAGATACTTTGAGAGACAGAACCAGCAGAATGACCTGGTTAGTCTGGAAAAATGGTCCCCAGTCAACCAGATGAGATTCAACAAGGACAAATACAATGTTCTGCACTTAGAGTGAAATAAGTGCATGTACAAATACAGACTGAGGAATGACTAGATAGACTACAATACTGCAGAGAAGGACCTGGGGGTTACAGTGGACCATACACTGAATATGAGTCAACAGTGTGTTCTTTTTGCAAAACAAGCCAATTACACACTGGCTTGTATTAACATAAGTGTCACTTGCAAATCAAGGGAAGTGATTTTTCTGCTCTATTCATCACTGCTAAGGCCTCACCTTGAGTACTGTGTCCAGTTTTGGACACCTTGAAGAAGGATGTGGACAGCTGGAAAAGAGTCTGTCAGATTATTAGAAGCCTGGGAAACATTGAGAAAAGGTTGAGAAAGCACTAGTGAAAATACCGAGTGGGGTGTTGAATACAGTCTTCAAATACCTGAAGGGCTTGAATACAATCTTCAAATACCTAAAGAGGATGGAAATAACTTTTTATTCCTGGCTGTAGGGTAAAGGACTAGGAGCAATGGCCTCAAATTGCAACAGAGGGCATTTAGGTTGAGGATTAAGAGGCACTTTCTGACTGTGAGGATAGTCGAGCATTGGAACAAGCTACTCTAGAGAGACTGCCCAATCTCCATACCTGGAAATTTTCAAAAGCAGGTTGGACACTTAGCTGGAAGGGCTGTGGGAAGCTTCGATCACTGATTTGATTTGGTACAGATTCAGTCCGATTTGGTGGTCAAATCTCTAAATCCAAATAGAATCAGGAGACCCTTTAATCTCTCTGAATTGATTCGGAAGGATTTGATGATTCGGACATAGACACAGCTTTAAATGTTCTTTCTACATACCTCAAGGTACCAGGTGACTTGTGAATGCTGAGATGGTGGGGTGCATGGAGTGTCCCACAGGAGTGTGTGTGTGTGGGGGTCCCCAGCATGCTTGGCAGCAGACCCAGAAGTGGACCAGAAGCACTTCCAGTCCACTTCTGGGTCCCCTGGGGGGGCCCCCTGCACCCTCCCTGGCTCAACAACTGGTGCATCCTAGGTATGGGGGGGGCACCTGGGATTCCCCCATGGCTAACTGCTGAGCTGGGGGGGCATGCAGGGGCTCCCCAGCATGCACAGCAGGCACCCCCTGTGCTCCTGTGGTATGCTCCATCTGCCCCACCATCACAGTGTTCACGACCCATGCCTGGTACCTCGAGGTTCAGATTCTGAATCAGATTCAGATTCGGCCAAATCGAATTGGGACTGATCTGAATCAACTAATTGAATCACTGTCCCTGATTTGGGCCGAATCCAAATTGAATACGGCCTGTTTCACACACTCCTATTAGCTGGGATGGTTTAGTCAGGGGTGATCCTGCCCTGAGCAGGGGACTAGACTAGATGACATTGTGAGGTCCCTTCCAGTTCACTTTCCTATGATCCTATTTCATCCATAGAAGAAGAGGTAAGTTTTTATTCAAAATCTGTATGCGAGTCATATTGCATCCTGAGCTCTTTCCTGATACATTCCCAGAGCTGCCCGTCTGATTAAAAATGCTAGTGCTTTTCTGGTTATTTTAATCCCTTCCACTTAAGCAGTAGAGTGTCAACAACTGTTAAAAGAGAGAGAGTGACAAGCCTGGTTTATAGGTGTGTCAGTGAGAAAAGTTCAGTGAGGTTGGGGACTGAAAATAGCAGGGTCTAGAGCATCTGAAGCTATAAATACCTTCGTTGAAAAAGAAAGACTTTGAGTACAAGAGCAATAAGATGAGGCTAAGTAAGAGAAACTTAAGGAGGAAGAAGATGAAATATTTCCTGAGGTAGAGAGAAGTATCAGTAAGATTCTTGTACGGTGTCCCCAGGGATTTGAAGATGCAGGCAGCAACTACAAGAATCAGGCTAGTGGGTTCAGTCCCCAGCTCTGAGACTGCTTTGTTTTGTAACATTAGGCATGTTGCTTACTTTTTCTGTGCCTTAAATTCTTCATCTGTATAAAAAAAAAAAAGGAAGCATATTTTATCCATCTCCCACCTTTTCTTCTGCCTTGTCTTGAGACTGCAAAATCTCTGGGCCGTGGATTAGCCCAGCCTCTAGTGCAATGGTATTCTGAATGTGGTTGGAGCCTCTAGATGACACCCATAATGCACATCATTAAAAAAGTTGTGGAAGCTCAGTTGCTTTGTCCAGTTATAAACTGATTTCATAAAACATTTATATAAATATTGAAATGAATTGTTTTTCATTATAATTTCATTTTCCAAGCACCTCTTGCTGAGTTATTTGGATGCTGTGCAAACACCTTGGAATACAGTACAATTAAAAAGTGTAGAAGAATTATCCAAAAATGTTCAGCCTCAATTTTAATATAAAACCATTTAAATATTTAATATACTGTAGCAAATAATCTAGCATGGTAAGAAGGGTGTCTGGCTATTCTGAGAGGACTGACTTCTGTCTCTTCTGAAACTGGAGGATAGTGCACATAACTCCCAGGGAAAGAGCAGCCAAACTGAGAATTATTACTGACTCTTGAACAGTCTGCCGTGCTTTCTTTGCATTGTCATTGATGTAAATTAAACAATTGTTAGCAATGATGGCTCTAAAGGATGGTTCCCCTGATTACACAGCAGCTGTTCTAGACTATCCTAGCATTTAAACACATTTCTTGGTCTGTGCATGTGCCAATGTTCAACGTTTGCAGCTGGAAATGCGGGGAAAAGCAAACAAATTAAGATTACTTTTCTTCTGCAGTTGTGCTAGCAGCTTGAACATCTGATGGTTGAGTTGCATGTGAACCAAGATTTAATTGATTTTGTACTTTCGAAAGAAGGAAATAGTGAGGGTCACACTCAGAGGTAGCATATGAGTCTATGATGGTCTTGGAAGGAATCGAAGACAGTCTGTCAGGTAATGGCTTCATTGCAGAGCTGATATGAGTGTAGTCCAAACTCTCCTCCGCTCTCAAGTGTCTGAGACAAGTTTAGTGATCTTTTCTGCTTGGGTGAGCTGGCTCATCTTGAGCAATAGACTGAAGTCTGAAATTCTGCTTATACTTGAGGAAGCCACCCATCTGAATGGAGAGCATAGGCTAAATGACTTGCCTGCTGATCATCTTCCAGTGTAGTCCTTTGATTGTCAGCACCTATATGTGGCAGGCTCACTGCTTTTGCCCAGCAAGCCAGGCTTGGAGAAGGACACTTCAGATTGGTGGAACATTTCCTAACAGACCCTTATATGTATATTTGTATCTATTCCTGTACCTGTATCTATTTTAAAGAGTTTTATAAATGTTTATAAATGTTGGTAACTCAATTAATTATATATAGTTAAGAACTTTGGGCCTGGGCTAACTCTATAGAGGAAAGAAGGATCCACCTGAAATTCTGGCATCCCTCTCACAGCACCCCCTCCTGCCTACCCATCCCATCCAACTGAGAATAGGGCATACCCTTGTGTGTACCCAGGTTACATATATAAGACATCCAGCTTTTCCCAGTGTTTAGCTTTGATGAGATATGGTGGCACCACACATAGATGAATCAGTGTAAACCCAGTTATGAATGTAGCTTTAATTGTCTGTTTGCCTGTGTGCTAACCTAACCTTGATGCTCTAGCATGGGTGCCAGTCGCACTTTGCAGTGAAAATGTTGCACTTGTTATCTCAGATTGTGATCTTTTTGCGATTGGAATAGTCTTTTTTGCTCTGGACAGTGCCTAGTGAAATCAGGTGCCTACAGGAATTACTCCAATACACATCAATAATATATGTAAGCCGTGCTTTGTTCTTATTGTAAATGCTTTACTTTGTCTAGATTCTGGACATGCCTGAACAGACACTTCAATAGCTGGATTAGAGCAGCTGCCAGCGATGGCTAGTGTCAAGTAGGGCTTAACTGATTTTACCACATTGAATGGTAGTAAAGACATCTGAATCCTATATAGATTGGTGGCTTGGTACTGGCACTGCTGTCTGTTGTTGACAAGCCCTCAGAATCCAATTCCTACCCATGTACCAGTATTAAACTTGCAGCTTCCTTTTACTTCACTTCAAAGTGAAGTCTTCTGCATTTGAATTAATTTAGAAACTTTCCCTACCACTTTACACACCAAATGTCATGAGAACTAAATTTGGCACACCAAATGGCATGCTGGACATAAGGAAGAACTTCTTTACTATCTGAGCCCCCAAGGTTCGGAATAGCCTGCCGCTGGAGGTGGTTCAAGCACCCACTTCGAATGCCTTCAAGACATCCTTGGATGTTTATCTTGCTGGGATCCTATGTTCCCTGCTGACTTCCTGCCCCTGGGCACGGGGTGGACTCGATGATGTTCCAAGGTCCCTTCTAGCCCAAATGTCTATGAAATCTATGATCTCTGACCCCTTTGGAGTCTATGCCTTCCCTAAGAATAAGATGGGCTTCTTTATATGTTTCAATAAAGCTGCAGCATCCAAGGACAGGGCCTTTGATCCCTGCCCAGTGTGAAGTAGAGTCTCTCTTGGGAACTGTGTTCATTGCTTGATCTGTCTAATGCAGGGATGCTTTGTTTGTCAGCACTTGGTTACTCTCTAGTGATGACATAAGATAAGACAGCCTGATAGATGTAGGTCATACTCTTGCTTACTTTTATTTCCTGTAATTCTGTTGACTTCACTGGAATTCCATCAGCCATGAATTGGACCTCTGTTCTTTTGTAATTGCTAACCTTAGAGAAATTTGTGGGACTGTGAAAAATCTAAATTGGAAGGGCCCGGGAGCAGCTCAGAAAACTCTTTGTGCTATAGCAACAAACTCAAGACAGGCAAAAAAATTGCTCTTGACTGTGTCAGATGATAACACAGAATTACCACTGGCACATAAAGCTTGTCAGTGAGCAAATATGATTGGCTAGTGCCACAAAATGCTTTTATATGGGTTACAAGAAGAAAAGCATTCATATGGGGCTGCAGATGCTTATATATAGGAACCTACCGAATTCACTGCAGACATGGGATGTGAACCAGCTCCTTTAATCTCGCAGGTTTTCCCATGTGCCCCCTTCCCTTGCTGGTTGGTGGAATTGCCCCACTGCTTGCTTCTGATTGGGAGGGAGGTGAAAGCCATAGTTTTAAATATGGTGCTGTTTTTATCTCCTGGCCAGTCAGCATCAAGCAACATGGACACTGGGGCCCCTCAGCTAATCAGAAATGGGGGCTGGTGCACAAGGAAACCTGCAAGATTAAAGGAGCTGCTATGCAGCCCACTTCTGCCATTAATTCAGTAGGTCCCTACTTATCTAGATGTGTAACATAGAAGATTCAGTGCTGACACAACAAGGATCCTGGCCTGGCTTACCACTGGGCTCTAACCTCCTCACCTTTACTTCTAGGCTCTCTAGGTTATCTCACCTACCATGGTTATCTTACCTACCATGACTTGATGTTGTAGGTTCATAGGGAGGCTGCCCCAGGAGGCAGATGTGGGTTCTGGGCCTTGGATCACTTTTGATCTGTCTGGGTCCTGCAGCCCAGGGTCCACCACACCAGGACCATAGGTTTTCAGGTCCCAGCCCCAGCTCAATCCTCTATGGGCTGTGGGCTGCTTAGCCCCTATGTAGGCCCCTTTTGTTGGTATGGAGTTTACACTACCCCAGTCTTTGCTGAGGATACTCAGTTCTCTGACATGCTGCAGTTCCCCATTTTTGGAATGTGTTTGGGCTACTGCCCATGCACAACAACCCAGGGCTTCAGCCTCTAGGAGTGCTCTAAACTGGGTTCCTCTGCTGCACCTAGTGGCCTCCAGTCCACCTCTTACGCTGCCTTGGTCCTCCAGTTCAAACATGATATTGTCTGTGGTTAGAGAAAGGAACTTTGTTTTGTCCTATCCCATTATCCTTAACTTCTTTAGGTGGCACATGGTTGTTCCTCTGTCTTTTCTAGATTCTTATTAGAGGGCAAAGCAGGACATTTCATTGGCTGAGAGTTGGACTGTACCCTTAGTCATGATCATGTACCTCCCACAGGTTTCATGGAGAGTTTGTAAGGGTGCAATTAGAACCTGCAACAACAGTGAACAAGCCCTCAAAGGACTGCACTGAAATAAGTGTTTTAATGCAGACACATTTTTTTCTTTAGGTCTGACTACACAACAAATGATAATATAAAATCAAACATGACACCCTACCTGCAGGACCTGACTCTGACAGATGGAGCTGCGTTTAAATAGCTTTTTGTTGCCAGTTCCAATAAAGCAAAATACACATAAGCTAAAGTCTAATGGGAGAAATAAAAATGTTCAGTTCTTGGAAGTAGACCAGAAGAGAGTTAGGAGCAGAAGAAAACTCTGGCACTATGATGAAAGAAAAAAGCTTGTAACCAAGTAAATAACAATGAAGGATTTGGTAAGATGTTCCTGATGTATGCGAACTTGATATTATCAAAGTGAGCAAGAATATTTCAATTTGGGCTGGGTAAAAGGTCTGGCTTTTACTCCTATCAAGTTTTAGGAAGCAGAAGAATGAGGGAAAGGGATATATCCAAGATGTTGGTTAGTACTTCACAGCAGTGACTTTCATGTTTAGAACACAACTACTGCTCTCGAAACTGGTGTGTTCTGGCCAGCTGTTCAGCTGCCATAACTTAATGTAGCACCATTGAAGCCAATATGGTGAAACTACATGGGAGCTGAAGCTTAAAATCTAAGGCCAAAGTTTTAAACAATGATGTATAATTCAGGTGGTCTCTATCTGAACACCTAACTTAAGACGGTGCATGGAATAACAGGAAACTATCAGCTAAGGTGAAGAAACAAATCTACAAGACTTGTGTGCTGTCATCCCTGCTTTATGGTTCAGAATCATGGACTACATGTGCTAGGCATATCAAAAGACTGAACAGCTTCTACATGAGATCTTTGTGTAAAAGTCTGAAAATAAAGTGGAAGGACAGAATACCAAAGACAGAGATATCTGAGCATGCAGGACTGACATACTTATAAACCACTATAAAGAAGAGGAGGTTGCAATGGATTGGCCATGTCAGGAGAACAGGAGACCATATCTGCAAGAATATTTTGTATAGTGAGATTTGAGATGGCTCTAGAAAGCAGGATTACCCTCTATGGCAGTAACGTGTGTGCAAAAAAAGAAATGAAGTCCTTCAACATCAATGTAGAAAGCTGGGAAGAGTGCATTCAATCCTGTCCAATCAGGAGGGAACACCTGGCACTGGCACACTTCAACATGAAATGGTTTTGATTTAGAGGATGGAAGCAAAGCTAGACAGAAGAAAGTAGCATGCTGTAAATTTGGACTCCAAATTAGGAAACATATGGACCAGGGAAACTTGTAACAAGCTGTGTCGCTCTCAAATTGGGTTTGTCAGCCACAAATCATAGAATCATAGAAAGTGAGGGCTGGAAGGGACCTCAGGACATCATATCTAGTCCAACCTCCTGCTCAAAGCAGGACCATCCCCAGCTAGATCATCCCAGCCAAGGCTATGTTGAGCCCGATCTTAAAAACCTCTAAGGATGCAGCTTCCACCACCTCTCTGGGTAACCTGTTCCAGTGTTTTACTACTCTCCTAATGAGAAACTTCTTCCTAATATCTAATCTAAACTTCACTTGCTCCAACTTGAGCACAACACATTGCTCCTTGTTCTGTCATCTGCCACCACTGAGAATTGCCTAGCTCCGTCCTCTTTCAAACCCCCCTTCAGGTAGTTGAAGGCTGCTATTAAGTCTTGTCTCCTCTTCTCTAGAGTAAATAAGCCCAGTTCCCTCAGTCTCTCTCCCATTTTTCTCACCCTCTCTTCAATTAGTCCATATCTTTTCTGTAGTGGGGGGCCCAAAACTGAACATAGTACTCCAGATGTGGCCTCATCAGTGCTGAATAGAGGGAAATAATCACTTCCCTTGACCTACTTGCAACACACCTACCAATGTAGCCCAGTATTGCCATTAGCCTTCTTGGCAACAAGGACATGCTGCTGGCTCATATTCAGCTTAATGTCCACTGTAACCCCCATGTTGTTTTCTGCAGAGCTGCTGCCCAGCCAGTCAGCCCCCAGCCTGTACTGGTACATGGGATTGTTCCCTCCTAAGTGCATGACTTTGCACTTGTCTTTGTTGAACCTCATGAGATTCCTTTTGGCCTACTCTTGCAATTTGTCTAAGTCACTCTGAATCCTAGCCCTACCCTCGAGCATATCAACTCCTCCCACCAGCTTGATGTCATGTGCAAATTTACTTAGAGTGCACTGTATGCCATCTTCCAGGTCATTGATGAAAGCATTGAAGAAAACTGGCCCTGGGACTGACCCCTGGGAGACTCCAGTTGAAACCAGCTGCCAACTAGACATCAAACCATTGATTACTACTCTCTGAGCCTGATGTTCCAGCCAGTTTTCTGTCCACCTTACAGGCCGTTCATTCAGCCCACACTTCCTTCACTTGCCTGGGAGAATGTTGTGGGAGACCATATCAAAAGCCTTGTTAAAATCAAGAGTATAGGTTGTAGCTGTGTTGGTCTAAGGACATAGGCAGACAAAGAACCTTGTCTTGCTAAAATCAAGGTACACCACATCCACCAGTCTCCCTTCATCCACAGAGCCAGTCATCTCATCATAGAAGGCAACCAGGTTGGTCAGGCATGACTTGCCCCTGGTGAATCCATGCTGACTGTTCCTAATCACCTTTTTCTCCTCCAAGTGCTTAGACATAGGTTCTTTGAGGATTTGTTCCATGATTTTTCCAGGGACTGAGGTGAGGCTGACTGAGCTGTAGCTCCCTGGGTCCTCCTTTTTTCCTTTCTTAAATATGGTCACTGTGCTTGCCCTTTGCCAATCATCTGGGACCTCTCCTGATCACCAGGATTACTGATTACCTCTCCTGATTACTTGAACATGAGCAAAGTGGTAAATTTTTGTGTGGCTGTCTACTTTAAGCAGCATTCTAATTAATAGACTTGCTTGAAAAATGTGGTGGGCTCACTGGTTTTGCCCGGCAAGCTTGGCTTGGAAAAAGACACTTTGGATTGATGAAACGTTTCTATCAATCGGGTAACAGCTGGGTGGAGTTGCCATGCCCCTGCTCGTTGGGGTGGGGAGGCAGCAAGGAGCCCCTGGGCCTGATTGAAGACTGTGCTTTGCAGGTCTGGCAGACTTCAGGTCTCGGGTGTAAATATAAGCCCAGCATGCTCAGCATTCTGGGCAGTGTCGGCAAGGGATTTTGGGGAAGGAGGAGCCTCAACAGGATCCCTTCACCCCAGCGGTGCGCAGGCCAGTGCATGGGGCTCAGGCTCTGAAAGCTGTGTCGAGGCAGCTCAAGCCTGCATCCTCAGCAGAGGGCTGGATGGGGCAGTGTGCAGACCGGCACAGAGAGAGCTGGCCCTGGGAGCAGCTTGATGTTGCTCAGATTAGCCCTGGCATAAGCCGGATAACTAGAGCCCCATAACGCGGCCTGGCCAAAAGGTTAGCCCTGGTGTAATCCAGATAATTGGAGCCCAGCAGTGTGGCCCGGCCAAAGAACTGAAAGAGCCCTAGAGCAGGGCCCAGGAAAGGGGAAGCCTAGGTATAAGGCTAGGTAAACCCAGCCGGTAGTGGCTAGGTTCCCCTCCACGAGAGCTGGAAGAACCCTCGGTTCCCAAAGCGGGGCACAGGGCTAGGAGGGGAGGTCTTGGAGCAACGCAGACAATGCTGGTGGGGCCTCTGATTAAGCAAAGGCCTCTGAGGCCTGGTCGATGGCCTCTCAAAGAAAACTGTAAGTTGCTGGTGGAGTCGGGTCCCACACGGGAGGCATTCCTGAAATAAGGCGACCCCCTGCCCCCCCCCCGAGGAAAACCCTAGGTGAAAGTTTCCCTCCCAGCTAGACCCATAGAAAGGAAAGCACCCCTTACTAGCTGGGATCTAGGGGTAAACACACCTTATATCATGTAAAACTGTGCCTCATATTTTGTATAATTGTTACCATAATTATGAATATGTACAAAATATTATGGAATTGGGTTAGTTTGATATAATGAGTTTCTGGCTCATCATATTGTAAATATTCATCTGTATACCTTTGGAGTTGTTAAAAGATATTGCTAAAAATATTTTTGGAAATTTTCCTTTGTTTCCTATTAGAATATTTACCTATATATATATTAAATATGTAATAGTATGTATATTATAATTCAATAAACTGTAAATAGTTAAGAGCATTGGCTTGGAGTTGACTCTATAGAGGAAAGAGGGACCCGCGCTCAAATCACCAGTGCCCCTTTCACAGCACTGTCGCCTGCCTAATCTATCCCTTCCAATTGAGGATGGGCACACCCTTGGGCGTTCCCAGGTTACAAAAACAAACACTGTGAAAACTGCTTGAAAGGTCTTGATGCAAAAATCTCACCGTGAAAATTATTCTCAGTTAAAAACAAAAACAAACAAACAAAAACTCCAAAAAACAAAAATAATGTCAATATTTTTGTAATATCTAATACTTTTCTCAAAACCCCCAATACCAGATATTTACAATTATGTGAGAAGCTCAGCTGTAATTAAAAAACAAACAAACCATCTAACCCCCTCCAGTTGTGGAAAAAAAGAACCCCAAAGTCTCATAGGAGGTAAATACAAATCATCTACCATTTTGATTTAAAATATTATGATTTTTGAGAGACATGACTGCATGATCTTTGAACTCTTGGGGGTGGCCAGGAGTTGGGGAGATCACACTGAGCAGCAGGATGGACTCCACTTGTTCAACAGGGGTTATCCTGTACAGCTGTGTCAGGACAGCCTGGGACAGTCACCCCATGACCAACCGTGCAATCAACAGAGTGGCTTTGAGGATGGCTAGTTGAACTAGCGACTTCTCTATTTTTTCCTTAGTCTTTGAAATCAAATTATAGCTATTCCCAGCACACACAGGCTGCATCTGTATTGCAGCCATTTCATTTCAAGCACACACTGTAAGTCCTTCAATCTTGATGGATAGTAGGTGTGGTAATGCACATTATTATGCGACAGTATATCCCTGGAGGCAGAGCCAATAAACAGCAAAGGAATAAGAATGGTGAGTAGCTCAACCACCATGATGCAGAAGGATCAGTGCTATTTGAGTGTTCCTGTTCAGATCGCATAGTTTGAAGGGCAAACCTACTGACTTGCCACATCCAGTAAGTTGCACATATAGTGCTACATTCTGCTTTCAGTTACAGGAAGAAGATATTTACTTTCTTTTGCTCCTTTTTATGCCGTATTCCATCATGACTCTGTAAAAGGACCAAGCCAGGGGCTTTAATATTGCTTGGAAAACTCTGGATCTGTCAACATTATTTTATCCAATAGTGTTCATTCTTGTCTCTCCTTGTCATATGCCAGATGCAATGAAAATTCAGTATTTACATCCTGTCATAGCCTGTTGGCCCTGTTTTAGCTGACAAGTGGGTACAAGCTCGCCCATATAACACATTATCCAACTTGCCTTTAAATGACTCTGTACTTATCTGTCATTTTACTACCCATTGTTGTTCTTGTGTTCTTTTGCTTACATCTGCTAATTTCTCCCTTTTTATTGCTCTTTTTTGATGCAATAGGTTTTCTTTGGTGACACTTCTAGCCAACTCAGCAGCTAGTATTCTTATCGCTGAAGTCTTCACAAGTGAATTATTTGTTCTGTAGTGTTTAACTGCAATCTCCTAAAATCACAGAAATGGATACGGTTTAATCGAAACTGTTAAGTGACACCTAATATTTCATTCATTTGAAAAAAAAATATTGGATAATGGCTTGGAAGAAACATAAAAGGAAAGATTGTGGGGTGGATGATACAGTGAAGAACTCATAGGTATATCTAAGAATATTCAAAGCCTGCTAGGTACAGCTCTTTCTACCTATAAAATATCTATTTCTTGCCCCTTATTTATATTTGCACACACTAAAAAGGGATTAAAGTAGGTTTTACATTTGCTAGTGATTTAATTGTAAAAGCACAGAAAATCTATCTGAAGAGAGCCAAAAGCTCTCATGCAGGAACAAATGAGATACAAAACTAGCTTACTGGAACTAAGTGCTTTATCAGGAATGCCAGAAAAGGCCACCACTAGATAATAAACAATGAACAAGTGAAAAAAAATCATTATGCAGAAAAAGAGAATATTTCAGGAGGAGTGGAACTTTTCATCTATAGGCCAAGTTCATTTGGGATAACAGGGACAGGAACTTGATACTCTCTTGAGGCTTAGTCCAAAGCCCAGTACTCCTACTGACTTTCCATTGATCTCAGATGACTGACATCTTAGGCCAAACATTAGACTCCTTTGTATTTCATCTTCTACCCTTGATCTACTTACTAGGGTTGTGTGAGACGGGCCCTATTTTATTCAGATTTGGATTTGGCTTGAATCGGGGGCAGTGATTCGATTCGTTGATTTGGATCACTGTCCCTGGTTTGATTCAGCCGAATCTAAATCTGAAGAATCAATGCTGATTTGAAGAGTCAGCGATTTGGACACAGACACAGCTTTAAAAGTTTTTTCTACATACCTTGAGGTAGCAGGTATGGCTTGTGAATGCTGTGATGCTGGGGTGGATGGAGCATCCCACAGGAGCATCGGGGGGGGGGGGGTCCTCCATGTACTTGGTGGCAAAAGTGGAAGTGGGTCCGCTGGGGAGTGTGCTGGTGGTTTGGCAATCGGCTTGTGCTCCCCCGGACCCAGGAGGCACCAGTCACCGAGCTGGAGGGGTGCAGGGGGGCCCCCTTGTGTGCTCTCCGGTAGACCCAGAAGTGGACCAGAAGTGCTTCCAGGTCTGCTACCCATTGCACTGGGGACCACCCTATCCCACACTCCTGTGGGACACTCCATGCACTCCAGCAACGCAGCACTCATGAGCTGCCTGCTACCTAGAGGTATGTAGAAAAAACATTTAAAGCTGTCTCTATGTCTGAATTGCCAAATCTTTCTGAATTGATTCAGAGGGTTCTGATTCAATTCAGAAATGGGCTCCTGATTTGATTTGGATTTGGAGCTGAATCAAACCAGGGACCAAGGCTTCGCACAGCCCTACTACTTACCATGCACCATAAAGGATTCAAAGTTGTTGCAATTTAAAAATCCAGGGGCCAGAAGATTTGGGGAACATAGGAGAACAGGGTTGGAAGGCACCTAATGAGGTCATCTAGTTTAAGTCCTTCTAAGTGCATGCTCACTCCTGACAAAACCACCCACCCAAACTTCTGTCTAACCCACTCTTGAAAATTTCCAAGGATGGAAATTCCACAACTTCTCTAGGTAGCCTGTTCCAATGCTTGACCACCTTCACACTCAGAAAGTTCCTCCTAATATTCACGGTGATTTTTTGAGGCTATTTTGCCTAGTCCTCTCCTTCATAGACACAATCCCCCCCCCCCCCCCCCCCCAATTTCCACCCTCTCTGTAATTGCCCATCAGGTATTTGAAAACTGTTATCAAATCCCCTTTCAATTTTATCTTTTTCAGACTAAACAACCCCAGTTCTTTCAGCCTTTTCCATACCCTTACCTTCTAGGCCCCTTATCACTTTTGTCATACTGTGCTGGACTCTTTCCAGTATGTCCACATCCTTCTTGAATGCTGGGGCCCAAAACTAGACATAGTACTCCAGGTGAGGCCTCACCAGTGTTTAATAGAGCAAATAGTTTCATAATTTCTAGAGTTGGAAGGGACCTAAACAGATCATCAGGTCTGACCCCCTGCCCTGGGCAGGAACGAGTACTGGGATCATAATACCCCAGCCAGATATCTATCCAACCGCCTCTGGAAGACCCCCAAGGTAGGGGAGAGCACCACCTCCCTTGGGAGCCCATTCCAGAGCCTGGCGGCCCTAACCATAAAGTAATGCCTCCTGATATCAAGCCTGAACCTGTTCTCAATCAATTTTTGGCCTTGTTATCCCAGGTGATGCCTGGGGGAACAGAGCCTCATCTATTTTCTGCTTGTCCCCCATGGTGAGTTTATAGATGGCCACCAGATCCCTTGATTTACAAGTGACACTACTATTGTGATGTGTGCAAGAGCAGGAGGAACCACAGAGCTGTACTGGCTGCTAACTTGACTACAACTTCCAGAAACTCCCAGGGGCTGGGGGGCAAGGGAAAAAGGAAGAGGAAGCTTGAGGCTGGAGTAAGGGGAAGAGAGCACAGCGTGCACATGCAATCTAGTAGCACAGTGGAGCTGGAGATCTCACTGGCTCCATCAGCCAGGACTGTGGCCTGAAGGAGCTGGACTCAGACTTGGGGGCAGCTGCACGCTGTTGTTTGAGTGCTCTAGGGACTAAAAGCTTGGTTGGAGACACCTCCAGATGTGTGGGGGGAAATTAAGGTGCTGACTGAGTTACTATAGCACTGATGTTTCTTTACCTTTTACCTGTTCCCTCCCTTTGGCCCATTGGCTTGTGACCTTAACTCCTATGGTTTTCTATATAAAAGTGGGAACTCCCCCTTGGTTCTTGTGCCAGCTTCTGGGGGCTGCAGGGTTTACACACTATTAATACAGCTGTAACAGGGAGCCAGAAGCTCCTGTTACTTTAAGGGAAGAGTGTGGCTGGCCAGGTCTTCTGTGTGGGGCAGGCAGCTGAGCAAAGAGAGACATTAACAAAGCCTTGCTAAAGTCAAAGTATTTTGCATCCACCGTTCTTCCCGCCCCCCCAAATAGCCGCAGAGCCTATCACTGTATCATAGAAGGAAATCAGGTTGGTCAGGCATGACTTGCTTTTGGCGAATCCATGCTGACTGTCCCTGATCACCTTGTTCCCCTCTAGGTACTTCACAATAGATTCCTTAAGTACTTTCTCCATGATCTTTCCAGGTACTGAGGTCAGTCTGAGTGGTTTATAATTTGTTAGATATTTCTTCTCCCCTTTCTTAAAGATGAGCACCAAATTTGCCCTTTTTCAATCATCTGGGACCTCAGTTGACTTTCATGATTTCTCAAAGAGCCCTGCCAATTCCTCAACCAATCCCTTAAGTATCCTACATTGCATCCCTTCCACCATGCTGACTTGAAAGCATCTAGCTTCTCTAAGTAATCACTAACCTGTTGTTCTGCTACTTCAGACTGGTGGTGCTCAATCAATTTGGGCTCACTGGGCCTGGTTGAGGTGACACAGAGCCTGATCTGGGTGCATGGGGCCCAATCCTGTGTAGGATCTGTCCTGTGGACCAGCTCCATGCCACTCCTCTAGCCCACAGGGCCAAAAGGTTGAGCACCATGGCTTTGGGCTGTTTGTCTAGTTCCCTATCTTTGCTACTAGCTGCATGCATCATCTGGTAGCTGCTCTTATTTGTGAAGACTGAAATAACAATGCATGAAATACTCCAGTCTTCTCTGTATCATCCATAACCAGATTGCCTTCAGCATTCCATAAGGGACCTGTGGGTTTTCTAGTCTTTCTCTTACTTTTGACATACTTGTAGAATCCCTTCTTACTGCCTTTTGTTTCCCTTGCCAGCTGCATTTCAAATTGTGTATTGGCCTTCCTAATTTTCCCCCCACAAACCCATGTGAAACTGTTATTCTTCCCTAGTACTATGATCAAGTTCTCATTTTTTTATATGATTCCTTTTTCAGTTTTTACTCCTTGAAGAAATTTCTGTCTAGCCAGGCTGGATTCCTTTTGCCCTTCCCATTCTTCCATCATATTGGGGTAGCTTACCTCATATCATTATATCACTGTTAGCTTACCCCGTATCCTTATATCATTGTTGTAGGGCTTGGGTCCCTTCTTGGGACCAGTGTTGTGGAGCTTGGGTCCCTTCTTGACTGGCATCCTACTCCCTGGTGACATCAGGGTGGGAGTTAACAACACCTGCATGTTTTGGTCATTGTTCCTGCTTGCCCACCGCGACTTGATGTTCTGTTCTTAGGAGACAGTTCCCAGCAGGTGGCTTGTTGGATCCCACACCCTCGTTTCTTCATGGGGCTTCAACCTCTCCTTTAGCCCACCCTTACCACATCCAAGACTGGAACGGATGTCAGTGTCCTGAGGTCTCATTTACAGATGATCACTTTTCATCTGAAAGTCCTGCAGCTGTGGGTATGAGACCTCCCAACAGCCAACTCGTCGTGGGCTGTCCCTTGGCTATGAATTGAGGTCACTACAACTGAACTTGCCTCAATCTTGAGGTACTAGTGTTTTCATAAAGGAAACCCAGAAGTAAAACATCAATCAGCGTCCGCTGTTGTGGGTCACCAGGTCATCTGCCCCAGGATCACAGGCCCCTGGCTGGGTGCCCCTGGTCCTTCCCCTTTAATGAGCTGTGCTCTGTGGGCTCAGCAGCTTTCCTCTGTGCCCCCTTATTGTGCCTTATTGTGGACCCTCCAGTGGGTTGCGACCCCTTCCCACCTTGGCCTCATCTGACCTGAGGCTGGGTCTGGCCTGGTCGCTCTTCTGCCCCCCTTTTATTGGGCCCACTCTTGTCCTGGGTACTGCCCCTTCTCCCCACTGATTTGCAGGCTCATGCTGCTCCAAAACTGGCATGCCTGAACCTACTGTCCCAGCATTGGCCCGCAGCTGTCCTCCTACGGTGAGTGATGGGAAAAATTGGGATGGGCTCTCTTCCTCCTTCCAACCTTAAGAGAGTCTCCTCAAAGTACAGCCAGATGCCTTGGACTCCTTGGAATGCCTAAATGGACTAATTAAATACCAAATGAGGATATTTGTTTTTCAGTGTATATGTCTACACGAGATGCTGACTGTGCAGTCATTTAGTACTTGTAGAAACACGTACTAAATGACTGTGTAAACCTGTGTTACTTCACAGTAGTGCCGATGAATGGCTTTTTTGTGGTGCTGACTGTGCAGTAGCCCAAGACTATTGTGCAGTATCATCATATCACAGTTTCTGCCACACAACACTACTGCACAGTAGTCTTGGGCTACTTTGCAGTCAGCGTCTTATGTGGAAGCAGCCAGTCAGTTACTAAAAAGTGACTTTCAAAGGTACCATTTAAAGGCTTCTGAGCTTTCTGGAGCAGTTCACAGTTTACTGACTTCAATGTAATGTACTATATATGAAAAGTAAAACATAACTACTTAACTAGCTACGCATTTTTTATTTTCCCTACTCTACATTTCTCTTTGTATCTTTTATAAGTAACAACAGCAGAAGGGCTCAGGTTCTCCTGTGACAATGTTACCTGTTAGTACAATCAGATAAGTAAAAATAGGCACTTTCTTTCAACGGTGACATGCTGAAGAGTCGAGGGGGGACAACACAATTTCACAGTAACGAGTTAACAGGAAGCAAATGCAAAATGTAATATATAATCTTTCTACCACATCTTCATCTTGTCAGAAACTGACACAAAACTCTCATCTTGAAGGCTTTCCTTGTATCTGCTCGTACGTTTCATCTGCTCGTTATTAAACAAGACTTTTCTTTCGGAAATATTACATTGATTCATTTCTGTTCCATTCCTTTCACCTCTAAAAATGGTTCAATAGCAGAACTAATAAAAAGCTTTTCTTGGACAAAATAAGAGACATTACACCTTTTAAATCGCCTAGTGCTTTCTGTCCTCCCACAGGATTTCTTGCTTCTATTGATACAAACTATAGAATAATTGAGGCCAAACTTTTCACTTTTTTCCCCACAGTTATTTCATTTCTGCTTTAACTTTGGTAATATGGAACAGGAAGCTTTACTTGCTATTACAATATTGTTATACAATAGAAACTACTAATAATGAAATCATTATTTTCTAAATGACAGCTCCACTAGAAGAGGTGGCTCATTATAACCAAAATGTACTTTCCACATTACAATGGATTAAAAACAATCCATGGCTTTCCTTTACTTCATTACTGGAGTTTCATTGTATGTGAGTTCACTTTAAGGTATTTCATTGTATTGTTATCTAAGCTTGAGCATATCAGACAGAGATGACACTTGGCACGTAAGATTTAACACCTTGAGAGTCGCATATAAAAAGCACCCGTCGCTGAAGCTGGCTCTATTGCATGTTAGCTATTTGAATGGTGTGCAAGGACATTTTCATAGTGGCTGCTGAATGTGTACTTTTAGGTCTCTGAGGATCTAAAATCTACACGATGCTGAGTATATGCTATAAATGGCTTCCATGAGGTACTCATCATTTGGCTAAAATTAAAATACAATAGGTGGCAGACTTGCAAAGTGATCTCATTAAAATCAGTGGCTATTGAGAGCTCTTGCAGAACTGGGTCCTTGCCACTTTATGGATAAGTTTGGGTGGGGGCAAAATCTCATGGTCCTGTTCTATGTTACACTTGCATCGTAATACATCTCTGAAATATTAAGTGATGTTAAAGTTAGAATATGGTAGGAGCAGTCTCGTATTAAGGGTTGATACTGTTTCTTGCCTGCACAGCTCTGACTTACCACTAGAGGGCTGGCAAGCAGGGACATGGCTAGGAGCCAGGGCACCTGAGTGCCATCCCTGCTCTGAGGTCGGGGAGCCTGGGAGCAATGCATCCTGGAATGCCAGAGGACAGCACTTGGAGGACTGCAATTTGCTCATATTTTTTCCCCATGGAGTAGACTGAAGTTACACTAAAACAAGTTGGGTAGCACAGTCCAGAATTAACCCTTGCCTGAATTGGCAAACTTGGAGATGTTCAGAGGACATTTAGCATGAGTTAACACACTTTAACTTGTGGACACTCGTGTTTTAAGTTCCCGGAGTATGATCTAAGTGTAATGGATTACTTCATCCTCAAATAGCCAGTGAGCAAAGTCTATTTATCTAGATAGGGTTGTTTTTTTCTCCCAATGCACATTTTATTTGCACATGCAAACTGGAGTTATTTGAATAATATTACCAAATCTGAATAATTATAGGGAATCTTTTGTGCTGAAAATTTAGTGCCTGGAACATATTTATGCAAACTCAAAAACTAGTTTGGATCCTCTTTGACAATTTGGCCTGTGCCATACCGCTGTGCATATGCGTGATACAGGAGTGCCAGTTTGTTGAATCCTCAGTATTTTTGTAGCCTTCCTCCCCACTCAAATAATTCAGCTTAAAGCAACGTTTACTTTTTCATTAAAAAAGATGAGGGGGCCCTGGAGACAGTTGTCCAAAAAACCATTTTTTAAAGGTATTCTGTGGCCTTTGGATTTGAGAGTCTACAGTCAGTGGCAAGTGTAAAAGTCCAAACAATGAAGACAACAGGACTCCAGTCATTAGGCAAAAGCATTACAGGCCACTTATCCAAGTGATTTTCAGTATTCAACTGACAGGTTTCTCTGGATCCCAGAAATCTTAGAGAATCAACAGATATAAAGTTATACCCAAAGTGTATTGGGAACAAGAACAAAAAGATATATCCCATACCTTCAGACTTTCCTTGTTAGATTTTTGTTGTAAATCATAAATTGATTAGATTATTAAGGTGACATAAGAGCTGATCCTATGAGACGGGGGTACCTGTGGCTTCCTTTCTTTTTGAGTTGCGCACATTGGCAGATTTGAGTCCCAGAAAAATAACGTGTTTTGGCATACAGGCAGGATGCAAAAAGCAGCATGTTTTTTATCAACTTGGCTGGAAACATCACCATGATACATTCCTGAGGAGACTTTGAGAAGCCAGATAATTTGGATCAGCTCAAACATAAATCACTCTGAAGCCTTGGGGTAAATTATGGTCTGATTGTTTGCATTTCTTCCTAATATTTCAGCCTAGAGATGTGGGCACTGTACTTTGATGAGTGCCTGCTTCCTTCAAACAGATTTTTTTCCCCACTTAGCTCCCTCACAAACAGCTCTTCCTCTCAAGCAGTCAATTTGATTAAAAGGCCATGTAACTTAGCATACGCTGTGAAATATTCAGAAGACTGAAGGAATCTATAAGTGAATATAAAGGCACAATTAGATGAGGATTAGCTCCTTGCTCTACATTATATCAACTCTTACAAGTGTTGTTATATTTAAGGGTCTGTCAACATTTCCGTTATGCACTCAGTCCTAAGGGTATAACTGAGCTGTTTTAATTTATATCGAACTGTAACTTGGCATACATTTTAAGTTCAATGCAATGTTCCCGCCTCTCCTCAAAATCTGATTTAAATGGATTTTCTGTTGTAGATCTGTAGAGTCATTTTAGACCTAAATATCCAAGATAGTCCCTTCAATCCATGTTTAGGCACTTAAGTAGAAATAGCGTGACTCTTCAAGATATGGAAGGCTTATAAGCTTCACTAAAGCCAGTGGAGGCTGAAGGCACTTAGCACCTTTGAAACATCCACCTGAATATACTAAGGTGATTCAATATGGATTTAGGGATCTTATTTTACATAAACAAACAAGGAAAAAAATTTGCTTTCAGATTTCAGATTTTTTTTTTGTGCAGCTCCAACCTTGTTTAAAATTTTGCAAGAAGCTGGAACAAAACCTGTAGATACTTGGTAGCTACGTTTGGATTTATTCATGGGAGCCATGTGCTTCTAAGCTCCCTTCTGCAGGTTCCAGCCATAGTCATGGGCTTTCCTTCTTGGACATGCTTTCCAGCTACAGACTCGTGCTCTCCCACCACCCCTGCCCCGCACCTCTCTCTTTCTTTTTCTAACTCCCATCTCTCAGGTACATCCACCTGGGAATTCTGCTCTTGTGGATACTCCAGCTCATTAGTTTGTCCTCGAAGATTTAGATGACAGTTGAAGCCACAAATATATAACTTTAACAGAGGATTTTCCCAACCTGTCTTTATTCACAGCTGATTCACAGAAAATACATAGATATGGCAAAGTAACAAATGCTTGTCCATAATTCCTGCCCTCAAAGTCCTTATCACATGTGAGCATTGGTTCGGTTTTGGTCGGTGTTCTCCAAAACTCCAGGTCCCTATTTTGCATGGCCGTTCCTTTCTCATCCTGTTCCAAGTCTCCTTAACTCATTCAGAGCTAGCAGTCCCCTTTCTCAGGGGGCATATGTCTTTGTGCTCCCTCTGAGCCTCTATATTTTAAGAAGCCAGTCCTTGCATCCTGTTTCTTGGCTTCTTCATTTCTTTTATGGATTTTTACTCACCTCTTGATGGAAAACTGGATAGAAGGATAGAAGTGGGGGGGGGGGGTCCCCCAGGCTGCAGCTGCCTCTGCATGTGTGTGAGCATCCGCATGTTAAATCTCATTAACTCATGCTAAGTGCCCTCTGAGCATCTCAAAGTTATGACTATGCCACTTCAGGCAAGGGTTAACTCTGGGCCATACTACCTAGTTCATTTTAAGCTAATGGCAATCTGCTCTATGGAGATAACATTAGAAATCTGCAGTCCCCCAGCATCCCAGGATGCACTGTTCCCAGCCTCCTTCTTCCCCAGAGCAGGGATGGAGCCCAGGTGTCCTGGCTCCTAGCTATGCTCCTGCTCGCCAGCTGTTTAGTTAGAGCTATGCAGGCAAGAAACAGTATTAACCCTAAATGTGTGACTGCTCCTACCGTGTTTTAACTTTAATGCTGCTGAATATTACACAGATTTCGTATGGTCAAGTATAACGTGCAACTTTGCCTTAAGATGCTTTCATTTGAAAGCAAGCCCAATCAGGCTAATGACCCTCAGTTGTTCCTAATCTGGGTGTCAGAGGACACTAACCCATAGTGTTGATTCACTATACACAGAGACATTCAGTGATATAGCAGTTTCAGAAAATGAACCAGAATTCATAGATAGATAAACTCCCCAAACCTTTGTAATGTTTACACTCATAAACAGTAGCTAGGTATGATTTGAAAATTGCTTTATATGCGTAATGTGAGTAGACCAGAAACTTATATCAAAGTGTGGTTTTCTTCCAAATGTAGACATAATAGGAAAGGAAATGGCCTGTATAATGTATTTTTACACTCACACTATGGTTTACTTTTATTTTTTAATGTGTAATACTCATATATAATAAAAATGATCTGGTGGTTCATTTCAAGACATGTTCATTTCCATATGATGACTATGTCCCTAATCCTACAAGCTGTTCTATACAGGAAGATCTGTGTGCCTTTGTGCACTCCATAGATTTCAGTGTAATCACACAAAATAGCTTGCAAGAGTGGAGCAACACCAAGTCTATTTTAGGTACTTTTATATTCAGTCTTACTTAATGTGTTAAAATGCGGGCTCCATGTTAATAAACAAAGCATGAAGATATTTGTGAATTTTTTGAGCTTTCTCCATTAATATATGTAATGCGCTTAACTTTTTCCATGTCCTTATTCATTTCTGTGTGCAGTCAAGGAAAATCTTAATGAATTGTGTGGGTTACTGTACCAAATGCATTTATTCAGCTCTAGTAAATATTCATGTGGGTCTGAACCAAGGAGTCCAGCTATCCTCAGAGCTATCTTGTGACAAGCTATTTTTGAATGGAAGATGTGATGCAGGTTGGTTGGAAGGACTGCAAAATACAAGGGTTGGTGTAAGGAGCAGTTGCTTCATACTACCTTCTACAGGCCATCTGGTGTAGTACCATCTTTTGACAAACCTAACCAGTGGGCTCAGCATTTCTCTGACTGTAACCAACCAGAAGTCAGTGATCCAGGCCACAGAATAAGTGTTTCGGGAACAACATAGCCAGCACTGGCAAAGGAAATCTCTTTGGCCTCCTCGAAACATTGCTCTGGAACCAGAGAGTTCAGTCTAGACCCATTTAAACCAATAATATCATGAAAATTCAGAGAGAGAAACAATTCCATTCTTTATGCAGTTGGAGGCAATTCATATCAACCAAGCTATCCAGCACCCAGAAGTATTTGGCCTCACAGGCTTTCATGGCTAATCTACTTATGTTACATGGTGTATCTGGGTAGTCTGGCCCTTTAAGTTGGGCAGACAGTCCTGGGGTAGGGGCCCAGATGTGCACAATTATCTAGTTGTTAAAAGCCCATGAAGAGAAAGAGCAAGTACCTTGAGCTGGGGAAGGAATGTGTGGTCAGGATGTAGCCTGACTCCCAAAAGTGCTTGCTTCTAGAAAGAGCCAGAGCTAAAGGACCCGTCCCCGCTGCCTGGAGAAAGTGAAAGGTTTTGCTCTGCTCATTGTTTTGGTCAAGGGTTGTTGCTTGTATTATGGACCATTGTTTGGACTGTCACGGGGAGTCCCAGGGGACAAGGGCTGCCTGTATGTGAGCAGGCACATCAACCTGCTTACACCTGGTTCTGCAGTAAGTGTGTTACGTCTCCTAAAGCTTCCTTGCATCCACTCACTCTGTTAAATGAATATATATGTAAAGGGATGGATGGGCTTGGTTCTGCTAACCTCACTCACCTTCTCAAACAAGTACTCTCACTGACTTCAGTAGGGCTGTTCATGGAGAAAGCTCATATTCTATCTCTGGCCCCAAACAAATATTACAAATTCTAACTTGTGCATCCTTATGATTAGCCTTTGTTCTCCACTATTTACTCCTCATCCTGTAGTTCTTTTAGTCAGCCACCTTTGCACAAAGATTTCATATTTTTTTTCAAAGCTGAATATAACTGACTGTCTCTCATCTCCTTTGCAATGTTTCAATTTGCGTAATATGTAGAAACCATCTCTTGCCTGGATTTGGAACAGGAATTTTGCATACCTCAAAAGCAGGCGGTGTTAGAAGCTTGTGCATCAAACAAGCATTTTGGAGACTTTATGACTTAGAGCAGACATATAATATCATGTTTCTTTGATGGACACTTTGCTTTTTCTTCTTTCTAAGGTATTCTGGAAGTCTGTAAAGCTGTGCCTAAGACGAGGGTTCTGCCTGCTGTGCACATATACTGATTATATAGTGTGCCAATAAAAAAAATTGACCAATTTCACAAAATGCCTTTACTCTATCTACAATATCCAGTATCAAGAAACATGCAGTATCTCTTGCAGAAAAATTATGAATCCAATTTGAAAGCAGTCAGAAGGCATAATTCTTATGTTGCCCAGAGGCTGCAGAATAAGTGAAATGTTTGGCACTGAAGAATACGTGTTTATGTATTTAGTGAGCTGACTACATTTTTCTGTCACATCAGCAAGGGAAGATTAAAACCCAATTTCCTGGGGTGGAGCTGGTGGGTGAAAGGATATTGTCTTTGTGACAGAGGTTGATCCAGCTTGCACTGTGACAATAGGAGCCCTTCCACCGATTCTTCTGGAAGCTGGATCAGGCCCTCAATTACTTGCATCAATAGCAAGCATATGATATTCAAGAATGGGAATCTCTCCAATAAATCAATGTATTAATTTTAGTGAAAGTCTGTTAAAAGAACACCTGATAAGGGAAAACAATGATTTATATATAGTGTGCACAATTCCTACCAGCTGTGTGTGATAACATTGATATACACAGTCATACATACTATCACTGATGAATAACGACTGATGTTGTGACTTTACCAGTCTTTCGCAATTTGGAATTTGTGATTTAATTACCATTTAATGATAAAATACTTTTTTGCCACTTACTGAAAACATTAGATAAAAACAACTGCTAATCGCTTTTAGGCATTATCTTCTGTCATTATACAAAAACAGCATCCAGCATCCAATGGTTTCATAGTTGTTAGGGGCTGGAAGGGACCTTACAGATCATTGGGTCCAGCCCCCCTGCACTTGGGCAGGAAAGACTGCTGGGGTCAGATAACCCCATCAAGATGGGCGTCAAGCTGCCTCTTACAGATCGCCAGGGTGGGTGACTGTACCACCCCTGGGGGGAGCCTGTTCTAAACCCTTGGCACAAGACTTGTAAACAAGTTTTTCCTTATGTCTAGCCTGAAGTGATCTTCATTCAGTTTTTGCCCATTATTTCTTGTCCTCCCCTGGGGGGCCTTGGTGAATAGTTGCTCCCCAGGGCCTGATGCACACCCCTGCTATACTTGTAGGCTCTCACCAAGTCCCCTCTGAGTCTTTTCTTCTCCAGGCTGAACAGTCCCATGTCTTTCAGCCTATCCTCCTATGACCTGGTCTCTACACCTCTAATCATGCACGTGGCCCTCCTTTGGACTCTCTCAATCATCTCCACATCCTTCTTGAAGTGCAGCACCCAGAACTGGACACCGTACTCAAGTTGAGGTCTCACCAAGGATGAGTAGAGAGGGAGTATGACATCTGTTGCCCTGCTTGAGATGCCTCAGTGGATGCATGCCAGTGTTTGATTAGCTCTGCCCCAGCTATGGCATTACACTGGTGGCTCATGTTCATTTTGTTGTCAGTTTTGACACCCAGGTCTTGTTCAGTTGTGGTGCTGGCAAGTGTAGCACTGCCGAGCCTGCAAGTGTGTTGTGGATTAGTTCTCCCCAGATGGAGCACTTTACATTTCTCTGTGTTAAATGACATTTGGTTGAGGTTCACCCACCTCATGAACCCATCCAGGCTGGCCTGTATTGCCAGCCTGTCTTTGAGTGTGACTGTCCTCCCCTATAGTTTGGTGTCATCAGAGAACTTTGCCAGTTTTCTTATAATACCCAAATCCAAATAATTAATGAACATGCTGAAGAGCACCGGTCCAAGTACTGAGTCCTGTGGGACACCACTGATCACCTTCCACCATGATGACTCAATTGCATCAATCAATACCCTTTGGGTCCTACCACAGAGCCAGTTGCCTAGCCACCGTACCGTAAAGTAGTCGAGGCCTCATTCTCCCAATTTGACCATGAGGACATCATGGGAGACTAGGTCAAGGGCCTTTTTGAAGTCCAAGTATATGACATCAACCTTTAATCATGTTGCTTGTGAGACCAACTTTTTCTACATTTGTAAAAAAACCCAATTTGTTTACCAATCTATATTTAAAATATTAGGATGAATGACTATTCGCTTCTTTAGGTTATTCCCCATGAAAAAATTTGGCTCCTTATTACACTATGGAAACCAACTGGGGTAATTTTGCTTGCACCAGTAAAATGGGGTAGAGGAATTTTGAGCAAAAAGAATCCCTGACACAAATGTAAGTAGACTGCAAGTGTGGAGACTGCAAGTAGGAGCAACAGGTAGAAGCAACAACTCTTACTCCAACTCCTTCTCCTACAGTAGGAGCAACAACTTTATTTTTCAATTAAGAAAATGAAAAGTTAGTCTGTAGAATATGTGTATGTTGGGTCCAAAGTGCTTGAGAGAGATCTTACTTGGTTATGTAGTTATTACTACCCCATATTAAAAATACCTGTTTTTTTTGTGTGTCTCCTCCATAACAATATACACATTATTGCTTCCATTTCAGACAATGCCTAACAAGCAACATTCTTATAACACAACTCCAAAAACTTATAGACCACCTATAAATTAAACTTACTAGTAATGTTGAATTAATGTCTGAGGCGCCTGCATGTTCTTCCTTGAAAATATCTAATATATCAATATGTTGGGAGGCGGCAAGCCCATTTTTTTGGCAAGCCCCATTTATTATGGGGCATGGCTTCTTTAACTTGTTAAGGAAGTTGTCCGACAGATTTGGACAGGCAAAATGACAGATCACACCCCCCAATCACCCCCCTTTTTGGAAGCTGGAGAATGTGCTATTTATTCCTCATTGTGTCCATCTGAGGTGACAACTTCAGAAGACCATGAAGTAATGCTGTGTGACACCCCTGCTGTTTATGACCAGTGAGTTCAGTCCTAGATTGCAGACTGTGACATTTCACAAGTGGTGACAGTCCCTGGGATCCTGCATCATCTTTCTGTTTTTGGTTTCTCAACTTCTGCAAATCTCTAGCTCCTTTCACCTCTGCTTTTATCATTACAGGTATTTTAGTTTTCAGTTCTCTGTTAAACAAAATGTCTGCAGGTGACAAAGCATGGTTCGCTCATGCCCTCCTGTAATTTAACTGTGCTAAGTATGGCTCACAGTCTGATTGTACAGTCCTTTTCTGTTGCTGCTTTATAATTTCAACATGATTTTCCACCAATGCATTGAAGTGGCAATAATGGGGATTAGTGGTTAAATGTCTAAACTTAAACTTCATTGCAAACTGCTTAGCCTCATGCTCACTAAACTGAAGTCCATTATCAGACATTATGTTATCAGGTATACCATTGTCTAGCAAAAAAAATAAATAAAAGATTTGATATGCAAAATTCACCTATTCAGCTCTCATAGCTTTAGTAAAACTATAACAAGGGAGAATAATTTTCTGGAATAAGAACACAATACAGGTTTCCCTTGCTTTATGCTATACATGCATTGCTGGAAAATGGTGCATAACTCAGATTTGCATAAAGGGAACCCACTTATAATGTAACAAATAGGGATACGTTTCAAAACCTCGACAGCAAGCAAGGAGCACAGATCCATCAGGAGACTATATTTTGGTGCCTGTCACTCCCATAATGCACTGCACAAAGCAGCTGAGTGTGGGCTTCCACCACACCAATTGCATAAGAGTGAATTTACCTCGCAGATAATGAATGTTTGGTATAAAAAGGGTCATTGCATAAGAGCGAATTCATACATACAGAACCCGCATCAAGCGAGGGAAACCTGTACAGGTTCCCCCAATGCCCCGCCAGTAAGGATGGGTGTCAGCTTTCAGGTTCCAGGTGATGAATTTAGCTTCCTCTTTGTAAAATTACAAAGTTTTCATTCAAAAACAGCTAAATTTGATATCTTCCGTATTTCAGGGATACAGGTTGTAGCTATATTGGCCTACAGGCAAAAGAAATCAGAATATCTCTGCCACAAGTTCTGATTCATCTCATTCAGATTCATAAAATAAAAACTAGCCTTGAGCATCTTGTTACTGCCTCCAATATTTTACTGTCAATCATTTCTGCACCTGAATTGATATTACTACACCTGAGAGATTAATATTACAAGCCCTGCTAGAGTTAAAAACAGTCTGCAGGGTTGTGAAATTGCCATTCCTTGTAATATCTCTTCCAAGAGATAGCAAAATTGCAGAAGAAAGGCTAGTTTGAAGAGCGGAACATTTAAAACCATTAAAAACAATCGAGTGTTGTTAACACCTGCGGAGTGGAGAAAGATTAGCAGGAATTAGGGAGATGGTAATCAGTCATTAAGTCAATAGACACTCTCTTGATACTACTTGAATAGAAATGCCATTGCCACTCCCAGGCAGCATGTTTTAAAATTTGGGTGGAGCAGGAATTTAAAACTGCACTTACACCCTTGCACCCTCCCTGAATCCACCTCTGCAGCTCACCTGCTTGAGGAGAAGCAATAAGTGAACATATTGACTGGCTGATCCTTCACAGGGTCCAGATAGTATGTCAGTTTGGAATAACGTAGGGTTTTTTTTTACATTTACCTCTAATTTTTCCAATTATGTATATGCATTACACTGTAGTATATTCACTACAGTTGATTAAAGCACCAGTTTTATTCTAGCTTTCTAGACAGGGCTGCATTTGCATATCAATATTTAAAGTTAAATTTGCATACAATCTGTTAGAAGATCTCCTGCTTATTATTTCTCTCAGAATGTTACGTTTCCCAGGACTCCCGCAAAGGTTTTGTTGCTCTGACCCTAATTATTCATTCCCTCTTTCCCCATCTCTCATTGGCCTCATTAGGAGTGCAGTTTATTATTTTTTTTGTTGCCGTTACAAAAATACATAGTACAATATTGGTTAAGCTGTGTTTTTCATTTTATCTAGATTGCCTCTGCAGAGCTAGACTTATCCTCAGTTGCTCTATAATAAGCTGAAGCAAATCTGCTGTTTCATGGATTATCATGAAGAATATTTTATAAGTCTCCCCACAAGCTTTATAAATGTAAGTTATAAAAACAAATCTTTGAATAAAGCTGAGGTTTTCCCACGGGCCATTCAAATCAGTACCTATGTAGATGTTCATCTTGTATTTTTTCCCTTTTATTGGTGCAATTCTCATTTTCATGCCATATGTGAAACATCTAGGGTGTGTCTACATGTTCATTAATGAGCTTTAGATACGGTGCTTTTGGTTCAGTACTTCCTTAATAAAACACCATCTAAATGCGCAGTACCTAAAGATACTGGACAGCAGTGCCAGCACATGGTTATTTAGTGACACTGACTGCATGTTAGCCTAATAACACTGCGCAGTAGGCTATTAGCACAGTTTTTTGCTGTGACATGCTACTGCACAATGTTATTAGGCTAATGAGCAGTAAGTGTTTCATGTAGATATGCCCCTATTGAACTTTCTCAGTATAATCGTGTAAAAATGGTTTATTTGAATAATGCTGGTTATTTGCTATTAGCTTCAACTAACCAAACGGTTTCAGGTTTCTGGGTGTATCAGCATTTCAACAACAGCTCCCACGTTTAGTCCCTTCTAGTTGTGGGTGCCATTGCTTGACCACCATTATTCACAGTTCTGTTTAGGTTACAAGGATGACCTATTTTGCCAACATTACCATTTAGGTATCTTAGCTACCCGAACTGCAAATACAATACCTGTCTGTGCAAAACTGAATGCGCTATTTGAGGTGTAAAAAGGGATGCTAGATTATGATGATCAAAACCACAACGGTCTGTAAAAGAAGACATTTTGAAAATGAATTTTGGCACTGATAGGATACTGATTTGATGCAACCTAGTCAAACCTATTTTGCTATGGTCCTACAGTCTGGTCCAAAATCCACTGACAGCAAACCTGAGTCTTTCCAGTGACTTGGGTCTTCAAGCGGACCCCTTAGTAGATTATAAAGTTTGGCATTGTCCAGGACTCTGATCAGGTAGGCTAGACTGTGCCAAATACCTCGGCAGTCATACCTGCAGGAAGCCTCAGCTAATGATTGCTGCCCCTGTTAAGAAACATTGAGCATCCTTTTTGGCTGCTGGGAGTACGACCTATCCATTTAGCACCAGCTGGAGTCCTGTTTTATGGGCCAGTTACTGCACCTCTGACCCAATTCTGTTGCGGCAAGCCTCTTGGTTCCTGCTTTCTCATTTTCTTGGCTCCTAACCCTGATTTTGGTTTATTTCCAGACTTTGGCTTTGGATTTCCCTGTGGATCTGTTTTCTGGCTCTTGACCCTGGTTTGACTCTGCTGTGGATTATTCCTCAGATTGATACTTGGATCTGATTTCCAATTCTTGACCCTAGACTGTGCTGCGGACTCTGTTCCTCGCTTTTCCTTTGAATTTGGTAATACAGGTCCCATCCTCTGACCGAGCCCTGGGCTCTTGCTTTCCATCAGTGATTTAACCATTAGGCAAGACTGCCTATACCCTCATCCTTTACAGGCATAGACTGTAGAATCTATTTAACAGTTTTTTCAATAACTACCTCCTTTATTTCATGCTTTATTTGTGAATAAAAAGGCAGCGTCTGAGGTCTAAATCAATCTAAGTTGTTTTCAAACCCCACTGACCGATTGCATATGCTTATCCATTTTTATGTTGCTTTTGGCGGACAGCTGTATTTACAACACAGCAGCAGCATGGAGGCTGCCATTGGCCTATGGCATTTTCTACTGATATGAAGTCAGACTCCAGTGCACAAGGAAGGAGCGTCCTGATGAAGAATGCCTTGCATTTGCAAACTTGTCTAACTCTATCCCAACTATGCACTTGGTCCAAAAAGATATTACGCTAAGCAATCCTTGCCTTTTAAAGAACTAGTGACAGTCAGTTATTACTCATACTTAATTTACGATGATCTGATGAATATTTGGCACTTTGACACTTATCTCAAAGTCAATCTCTAGGGATGCTTGGTGCATCTCTAAGCATACTATTCCCCTATTTTGGGTCAAATTTTGAACATTGTTTTTTGACCAGAGCAAATGTTTTTCACAGAAAAAAAGCTGAAAAAGAAGTAGGAAAATAGTTTGCTTTTTAGTTTTTTCTAACTAATACAAAACTTTCACTGGAAAACTTGGGAGATTTTCTTTCTTGCAAAAATTACCTGGCTGGGTTTTTTTGTTTTTTTGAACAGCACTAATGACACAGCCTGGTTAAGGTAATTAAAGGCCAACACAATCATGTTGCTTTGCACTCTGGCTTGCTAATTATTTGTTGTTATCTTCTTCTTTTCTCTTTAGTAATTCTGAATAATAAACACAGCTGTTTTTAAGTGTAAGATAGCACATTATTTTAAGTATCATGAGATGTGCTCATCAGAATAACACTCTCTAAAATACATACAGACAATTATTACCTTTTTATTTGATAATGAATCAAGGGCCTGACACAAAACTTATCAAAATCAGGGGAAAGGTTACTCTGACTTTGAACCTGGACCACACACATCTTTCATGGATGGCTGTTTCAATTTGGTTTTTTTCTGTTTTAAGCTGGATGCACATATTTTTGTATGTCAGTATTCTCACTAACTCTTTTGACATAAGTGGCGAGCCAATATTTGGTGTCTTGGGTGTTTTTTGTTTTTCCTTCTTTTTGTCCCCTCTTTTCCCCACCCTGATTAGGAGGGGAAATTGATAATGAAGTCAGATATTTTTATTTCTGTGCTTTTAGAAAGACAGCGCACACAGTCCTGTTTCCTGAGCCCTCCAGCAATTGAGCAACAGGAGAGACTTTCTTTGCTTGCACTTCCAAGGACAAAGTACTTCCAAGTACTTAGTCCAAAAAGTGTCTGTTAGTTTTTCCTTAGGGTTATTATATAGCCAGTGCCTCTGTAGACTTGTCTGGTGCTTCCCAGAAGTCTTTTCTATTTCTGTGACACTTTTGCCTGCATCTTCACACACTCCAAGCTCCAATAAACATCACTCCCTGAAACCTCTCTGCTCACATAGCTTAGATTTCCCTGATTGGCTTGTGTTTTGGGTATTGGCATCTATTGTTTGAGCTATTTCTGCCATAAAGAAGTTTGACAGTTTCTCACATTTATCCTGAAAGCAGGATGGGACTTTGTAGAATTAGTTCAATCCCAAGCATAACATATATTAATGGACTGATACCAACTGGTGACCTGGCTTATGAAATTGCATCTATTGCTGCATAAAATATTTTATTTTTAGAATCCATGGGCATCTTTACATGTGTTCTGGGCGT
Organism: Alligator mississippiensis; assembly: GCF_030867095.1. Taxonomy (NCBI): domain Eukaryota; kingdom Metazoa; phylum Chordata; order Crocodylia; family Alligatoridae; genus Alligator; species Alligator mississippiensis. The sequence continues at coordinate 242,028,526 of NC_081827.1, read as the reverse complement.
GGGGAGTAGGGTGTTTTAATTAGAGCAGGTCTATAGGCTGCTCTAATTAAAGCACCCACAGGATCTCATGTATTCGGCATCCACACTTGAAAATAGCAGCCGGGGCACTTTAACTAAAGCTTGTTCAACGAGCTTTAGTTATAGTACTCCCGCCAACATTTTGAAGCATGGGAATGCTGAATATGCAAGACATGGAGGCTGCTGGAGTATGCTACTTAGCATGGTCCAGCAGACCCAGTTAATTGAGTCTGCTTCAACACGCTATAATTATGGCAAATTGGAGCAGCATCCCTGCACGTCTACAGGCACCCCGTATTTATCAGTTTTTACAATACTAAACAAAGAGCCTGTTCCCCTAAATGTTGAAAGGGCACAAAACAATATGTACAGCTTAGCTTTTGGTTGTGACTGATCCTTTAAATGAACAATGAGACATAGCAGTGATTAGTGATGATACAGTAGCACGTTCAGAAAATAATGAGCTGTCTAAATGGTCAGGAGGAAGTTTTACCTTCTTTCTGTCTCCTATACTGTATGATAGAGAAAAGAGAAATAATTTACAACAAAACCGTGTACTTCTCAATGCTGTAATTTATTAGGCTGTTGATATTATGACACTAATAGCAAAGAATTCTAGGGTTCCTCCATAAATTAGAAGACTTTGCTGCATCTGATTGGTCTTTTTGTACTTTATTCACATCAAAAGGCAATTACATTTTGTGCAAACTTAATCCTGCCGGTTTAATGGGGCATGTAAAATATGCCTTACGATTTGTCCTCTATTAGTACTGTATATAAGAGGCTGCTTGAAATGGGAGGCAGCTAATTATTTTGGTTTTTAAGTATTAGGGTGTCCTTCATAATATAACCTTTGTTTTAACTTATTTAAACTTAAGGAGCAAGAGATGCTTGTTCCGTTCTTTAAGAATATCTCATCGCACCAAGTCCTGTTTGTATGAATCAGGTGATTTATCTCAGAGTCAACTCCCCATCACTACGTCAAGCAAGAGGTTTACAAAGACACTTCATGGAAAAAATGGATAAACACCGACTTAATATTGCTTTCCATAATATGTCTTTTTTTCTCTTCCCTCATTTTGCTATTGACCTGGACACGAAATATGCTACTGTGCTGATGAAACTTGATAATGATACAAAGTTAGGAGGCACTGTCAGTGTAAAGGAGGGTCAGGATATCACTGAATGTGGTTAAACACTAGAGTAATAGAATTGGGACAAAATTAAACAGCACTAAATGCAAGACCTTACAATTATGGAATAATAACAACAACAACAAAATTATAGATTCATAGATTCATAGATGCTAGGGCTGGAAGGGACCTCGGAGGATCATCAAGTCCAGCCCCCTGCCCCAGGGACAGGAAGTCAGCAGGGGTCATAGTATCCCAGCAAGATAAATATCCAAATGTCTATTGAAGGTGTTCAAGGTAGGCATTTGAACCACCTCTGGCAGCAGTCTACTCCAGATCTTGGGGGCTCGGACAGTAGAAAAGTTCTTCCTTATGTCCAGCCTGAAATGGTCATGGAGAAGTTTGTGACTGTTCGACCTTGTCATCCTTTGGGGTGCTCTGGTGAACAGACGTTCCCCCAGGTCCTGGTGAGCACCCCTGATAAACTTATAGGTGGCCACCAGATCACCCCTGAGCCTACACTTGTCCAGGTTGAAGTCCCATAGCTGTCAGCCTCTCATCATAAGGTCTGTTTTCCTGACCTTTGATCATGCGCGTGGCTCTCTTCTGGACTCTCTCAAGCTTCTCCACATCCTTTTTGAATTGTGGAGCCCAAAACTGGATGCAGTACTCCAGCTGTGGCCTCACTAAGGCCGAGTACAAGGGGAGAATGACATCCTGGGATTTGCTTGAGAAGCATCTATGGATGCAGGCCAGCATTTTTCTTGCTTTACTAACTGCAGCATCACATTGAAGGCTCATGTTCATCTTGTGGTTAATTATGACCCCCAAGTCCCTTTCATCCATAGTGCTAACCAGCGTAGCACTGCCAAGCCTGTAAGGATACTGCAGGTTTTTCCTCCCAAGGTGGAGAACCTTACATTTTTCAGTGTTAAACACCATCAGGTTTTCATCCGCCCAATTTCTGAGCCTGTCAAGGTCTGCCTGGATCACCCTTCTGTCCACAGGTGTGGATGCTTTACCCCAGAGTTTGGTGTCATCAGCGAACTTGACCAGTCCACTTCTGACACCAATGTCTACATCATTAATGAAGATATTAAATAGTATAGGCCCTAGGACAGAGCCTTGAGGGACCCCACTGGTTACAGGGAACCACAACAATTGACTTCCATTAACCACCACCCTCTGGGTCCTATCATGGTGCCAATTCCCCAGCCAGTGGATTGTGGTGAGGCCGAGGCCACAGTTAGCCAGTTTTGCGAAGAGGTGATTATGGGATACCAGATCGAAGGCTTTTTTGAAGTCAAGATATATGACATCAATCTCTTCTCCCTTGTCCAAGTGATAGGTCACCTGGTCATAAAAGGAAATGAGATTGGTCAAGCAAGACCTACCCGCAACAAACCCGTGCTGGCTATCCTTCAGGATGTTGCCATCAGCCAGTCTGTTAAGGATGGCCGCTTTGATAATTTTTTCCAAACCTTCCCTGGGATAGAAGTCAGACTGATGGGCCTGTAGTTTGCTGGATCCACCTTCCTCCTTTTCTTGAAGATAGGCACCACATTGGCCTTCTTCCAATCTTCGGGCACTTCACCAGAGCACCAGGAGTTCTTGAAGATCCATGCCAGGGGCTGGGCTATAATGCTTGTTAGTTCCTTGAGTACCCTGGGGTGTAAACTGTCATGGCTGGCTGACTTGTAGGTATCCAGCCTCTCAAGATGTTGCTTCACAAGGTCAGCATTGATGGAGGGCAAGGGATCTCCCTCACCCGGGCCTCCCTGTCCCATAGTGGGCAGGGGGGGGTCCCATGGGACTGGTGAAAAACTGATGCAAAGTACCCATTTAGCAAGTTTGCTTTTTCCTGGGCGTCAGTTGTCAGTTGTCCCATCTGGTATTATAGTAGAACATGGGAGCTCATCTGTTGAAAAGGAGAAAGATGGAAATGACCTTAGGTAAGCAAGTCTATTGTAGGATGAACATGGATTTCTAATATGAAGTAGCCATGAAAAAGGCAAAATGAACCCTAGGATGTATCAGTTTAGGTATTTTCAGGTCTGAAGGCTGTCTTGTATCTGGGTGGAGACAGGGGTGCAATTTGGCAGCTCCTATCATGACTTAGCAGTCCTATTCAGTGCTCACCCCACATGGTGCCTTTTTGGCTCCTGGTGCCTTATTGGCTCCTGGCTGAATGCACTGGGATCACTCGGTTTGTGGTCACAAGCATCATAAGAAAACAATAATTTGTGCAACATGGAACAATCACACCTTCATGAATAACCAAGATAATGAATGACCAGAAAGAGGAACTGACATAATCTCCAGGATGCTAGTGAGATACAACATTGACATTGCAGCTCTGAGACATGATGACTGGTTAAGGATCAGCTGAGGGAAGAGAGTGGAGGCAACATCTTTGTCAGTCCTGGGCTGGCTTCCCCTTACAGAAGTGTTCAGTGTCAGCTTTGCCATCAAGAACCAGCTTGTCAGTCAACTTATGGGTCTTATGACCCTCCATCTCAAGCTCAGCAACAACCAATATGCCATTGTCATCAGTGCATATGCTGATGTCATATGCCGATGATGTCAATGAACAACTCTACTCCAACTTTGATCCTGTACTGACTAATACTCACAAAGAGGAAAAGATCGTTCTCTTCAGTGCCTTCAACAACAGTCAGATGCAACTTGGAACTCTGGATTGACACCATTGGGAAGGAAGGAGTAGGGAAAGCCAACTCCACTGAACTCCTTCTACAAAATGCACAGAGTATGGTCTTGTCATCATGAACACTGTCTTCAGACAGAGTGACAAATACAAGACCACCTAGAGGCACCCATGCTCTAAGAACTGGCAACTTCTCAACTACGTTATTGTTAGAGCCCATGATCAAATGAACATCCTTATTATGCAAACCATGAGAGGATCTGATGACTGATGGATAGATCACCATCTTATCAGATCCCTTATGAACATTGAACTTGCTCCAAAACACCAAAAGCAATGTGAAGGACTCTCATCATCAAATCTCTTCAAGCTGCAAAGGTCTTTATGGATGTCCAATCGTGCCTCCTTGAAAAACTCTTTGGTCTGTCCACAATGAAGTTAACACTGAGGAGATCTTGAAAGGGTTTAAAACTCCTGTCCAAATGGCATGTGCTACATCCATTACATATACCAACCAAGGACACCAAGACCAGTTTGATAAAAATGATGCCAAGATCCAAGCCCTTCTTGTCCAGAAGAGAAGGGCTTATTTTTCTTGGCAAGATGTCAGCTCATCTCAGCAGAAGGAGACATATCAGCTTCTTAAAGCTCAAAGAAGGATCTGGGAATCAAAAATCAGTGGTAGCAGGATAAAGCCAAGGAGATTCATCTATGCTGACAAACATGACATACATATTTTTTTTTCAGGCAATGAAAGCCATCTTGCAGCCCAACTTCCTATGGTCCTACTTTCCTGCAATTGCAGGATGGCTTGATGCTCCTCAAAGACAATGAATCTATTCAAGCTAGGTGGAAAGAGCTCTTTGAACCGTGCACTCATGAACTGTGAGTTGACTGTGATAAATACTGCTATAGATTCAATCCCCACAAACCCCAAAAGCAGATCCCTCACCAACCCTCCTATCCTAGAAGAAGTCTAGCATGCCATCAAGGAAACCAAGAACAACAAGGCTTCCAGACCAAATGCATACCTGCTGAAATCTACAAGGCTGGTGGCAAGGAACAGGTACTGAGACTCCATGAACTTATTCTTTGAATTTGGAACAAAAAGGAGATCCCTGTGGAGCCTAGGAATGCCAATATCATGACTATCTTCAAGAAAGGAGATAAGTCTGTGTGTGGGAACTATTGAGGTATTGCCCTCCTTTCCACAGCAGGGAAAAGCCTCACCTGCATCCTCCTGAACTGTCTTGTACCTCTTGCTGAGGAAGTCCTGCTGGAATATCAGTGTAGTTTTAAGCCATCCTATGGGGCAATTGACATGATCTTTGTTGCTTGCAAGGTTCAAGCAAAGTGTCAGAAATGACATTAGGACCTGCGTATGGCCTTTATTGACCTTATTTAGGCCTTGGATTCCATCAGTCTTGAAGTCGTCTACTCCCAGCTTAGTAATAGCTTGAGATCTAGTGGTGGGCAGAGGAAATTCTACAAGGACACATTGAAGACATACTTAAAGAAAATAGATGATGACATCGAGCTGGGAGGATCTGGCTGCCAATTGACTCCATTGGTACCATGACCTCAACCAAGCAGCAGCCCATTTTAAGGTAAAGTATCTTGCCCTCAGAACAGAGGAGAGAAAGCAGAGGAAGGAAAAGGAGAGAAATCCCAGCCTACAGCCTTCTCTCCACTGCAAAGATGGAGCTTTGCAGGCTCCACCAGGTTCCTGCAGACAGGTCTGTGGCTCAAATACTGGATGGTTAAGTCACCTTAAGACCCAGATATGAGCCATACTAGATATAATCCTTGCTGCCACAGCAATCCTTGCTTTGAATTGCTGCTGCCACTGCTGCTGACATAAGGTAATTTGCAATGTTATTGTATGAAGAAATGGGTATAAACTGCTGTGGATATATTTAGGCTGAAATATTTATATTTCAAGTTTATAAGATGAGTTCTGAGTATCAATGCAGTGAAGTCCTGGAATAGAATCATATAAAGTTAGGGTGTGATGGGTCCTTAGGAAGTTATGCAGTCTAACCCCATGCTCAAAGCAGGACCATCCCTAACTAGATCATCCCAGCCATGATTCTGTCTAGCCCAGTCTTACAAACCTCCAAGGATGGAGAGTCAACAACCTCTCTGGGTAACCTGTTCCAGTGTTTTACTACCCTCCTAGTGAGAGAATTTTTCCTTATATTGAACCTAAACTTCCCTTGCTGCAACTTGAGAGAATTGCTCCTTGTTCTGTCATCTTCCACTACTGAGACCAATCCAGCCTCCTCTTTGGAGCCCCCCCTTCAGGTAGTTGAATGCAGCTATTAAATCCCCTCTGTCTTCTCTTTTCTACACTAAATAAGCCCAGTTCCCTAAGCCAGTCCTTAGAATTCATGTTCCACAGCCCCCTAACTATCTTTGTTGCCTTCTACCAGACTCTCTCCAATTTATCCACATCTTTTCTGTATTGGAAGGCCCAAAACTGGACACAGTACTCCAGCTGTGGCCTCACCAGTGCTGAATAGAGGGGAATAATCACTTCCCTTAATCTGCTGCAGTGCTCCTACTGATGCAACCCAGTATGCCATTAGCCTTCTTGGCAACAAGGGCACACTGTTGGCTCATATTCAGCTTATTCTCCATTCTTCCATGTGCCAGAGCACGTGGCATAGGTGTTCCCCAGGGACTAGTAGTGGTATCACAAGGTGCACCTCTGGTAGTTGTCCCTAGGGAACTAAACAGCCATGCGTGTCTGGACACGACCCTTGGATGCATCCCATCTGACCTCATGGACTTGTACACATTTAACTTTTCTAAATAGTCCCTATCTTGTTCTTTTGCCACTGTTGGCTGCTCATCTCCTCCTCAAACTGTGCTGCCTGGTACAGTAGTCTGGGAGCTGACCTTGTCTGTGAAGACTGAGGTGAAAAGGCATTGTGTACTTCAGCCTTTTTTATATCCTCTGTTACTAGGTCACCGCCCCCATTTAGTAAAGGACCCACACTTCCCCTGATCCTCCTCTTGTTGTTGACATACTTGTAGAAACCCTTCTTGTTACCCTTCACATCCCTTGCTAGGTGCAACTCCAGTTGCACTTTGGCCTTTTTGAATTCAGCCTTGCATGCCAAGGCAATACTCTTATAGTCCTCCGTACTTGTTTGCGCAATTTTGCACTTCTTATAAGTTACCTTTTTGTATTTTAGCTTACTGAAGAGTTCCCTGCTAAGCCAAGCTGGTCTTCTGCCATACTTGCTAGTCTTCTAGCACATCAGGATGGTTTATTCCTGTGTCCTCAATAAGGTTTCTTTAAAGTACAGCCAACTCTTCTGGACTCCTCCCACTCGGACTGGCCTCCCAAGGGATCCTGTCCATGAGTTCTCTGAGTGAGCTGAAGTCTGCTTTTCTGAACTCCAGGGTCCTTACTCTGCTTTCCTCCTTCCTTCCTTTCCTCAGGATCCTGAACTCAATCATCTCATGGTTGCTGCTGCCCAAGTGGCCATCTACTCCTACATCCCCCACCAATTCGTCCCTTCTTGTGAATGTCAGGTCAAGAAGAGCATGGCCCTTAGTTGGCCTCTCCAGCACTTTCACCAAGAAGTTGTCCCCGGCACTCTCCAAAAATACCCTGGATTGCCTGTGCACTGCTGTATTGCCCTCCCAGCAGGTATGAGGGTGGTTGAAATCTCCCATGAGAACCAGGGCCTGTGATCAGAAAACTTTTCCTAGTAGTTTGAAGAAAGTCTCATCCTAGTCTAGTGGTCTATAGCAGACCCTCACCACAACATCATCCTTGTTGCTCTCCCCTCTGATCCTAACCCAGAGACTTTAAAGAGACGTATCTCCAATTTTATACTGGAGCCCTGAGCAGTCGTATGGCTCTTTTACATAAAGCACAACTCCACCTCCTCTTCTCTTCTGCTTGTCCTTCCTGAACAATTTATACGCCTCCATGATAGTCATTTAATCAAAGTAGTAGGGGTGGGGCAACATTTAAGTAGCCTGATCCATATTCTGGCTTTATATCTTTACCTTTTAAGCGGTAGGTATGGTCGCAGGAGAACTGAGGTGGGGGTCGATGAAAATACTTCTTTTATTCTGTAGGAGTTGGGGTTGACTGGGAACTTGGGAATGTTCTGAACCTAAACTACACAAGCAGAGATGTAGGGTAAGTTTAGAGACAATAATGTTTTCAGTGACAGAACAGGATATTAATCCCAAATTTCTTGAATCCTATTTTTATAAGAGCAGGTAGAAAATAGGGAATACTTTAAATTAAAATCTTCAAAAGAAATGACAGTTCTGTCTCCCAAATAATTTGTGAAGTTTCTGGTTTTCCAATGAAAAGCAATAACTTTTTTTCCCCCTCAGATATTGTAAACAATTCAGTTTTCAACTCTTTGTTTATGTTGTATTGAATAACTGGTAAATTTTGAAAGACATAAAAGCTTTTAAAGAAGTATTTTCTTTTTAGATAAAGGAAAAAGGAGAAAAAAAGAAAAAGAAAGTGCGACCAAAATGTATGACTGGCTTTACAATAAACTGTTATTACCCTTTTTGATTTACTGCACTACTGATGACAGCATAATTCAAATACTTATCTCAGCTCACCAATATTACACATTAGACCTAAATGAATGTGTAAACCTATTTTAGATAATGCATCTTTAGAATCCTCTACCTAACCTGAGCTAGATATTAATTAATATGTCATTCAAGATGGCTATACTTGTCTAGTCAGAAGTCACACACAGAACCTTATTCATTGCCCACTATGAAAGTAGTAGTGATTAGTCATTTTATATGTCATATTTAACTCTAATTGCTGAATGGAAGGAAGAGTTATTTGATTTCAGGCTCAAAGTAAAGTTAGCAGCAATGTTTCATCCATTAGGTCTTATTGAGGAGTGATTCATGAAACCAGTTATCTTTTCTTCAAAGCCTTCAAAAAGAGAAGGCATCATGGTGCAGACCTCCTTGCCAAACTAACCTTAAAAAAACCCCCAAAACCTTCATTTTTTATCTCTCTGCTATCCACATATCAGAGCATCATCTATTTTCTTTGGTCCCTTTGATCTAACATTATTGTAACTGTAACATGTAGAATAAGTGACATGACATTGTGTAATAAGGCAAAATTAGTGACAAAAGGTCATTTGAATTTTTTTTCCAGTTAAAGAAGGATCCAAGTTGCAATGTTTAGATCTGCCATTTGGAGGTATTCAAACCTTTATTATTATTATTTTTAAGCAGCCTGTAACAGAGTGGTCTAGCCTTTTAAGTGGGGCAAACAGCCCTGGTGTAGGAGCCCAGTTGTGTGTGATTAGCTGGTAGTTAAGCACCAAAGGGGAAGACAGCTAGCAGCCTGAGTTGGTAAAGAAGCAGTTTGTGGCCAGGCGGCAAACTGAAATCTAGAGGAGCTCACTTCTAGGACGGACCAGAGCTAAAGTGCTGTCTCCTACTGCCTGGAGAAATGCAAAAGGTTTTTCTTTCCTCATTTATTTGGGTAAAGGGTTATTGTCTGTGTTGTGGACTCTTATTGGGACTGGTTGGGAGATTCCTAAGGGGACAAAGCCTGCCTGTTTGGGAGCAGGCACATCAACCCATTTACTGGTGGTGGGGAATATAGGCAGCCATCAACTGTGAGCGTACATTGAAGGCTGAGGCTGTGTTGAAATGGATGGTGGGGGCTGCATCAGCCACAGCAACAAGGATTTTGGCAACAACAAGAGGTGATACAGCAGCAGCAGTTTCAACAAAAGTGGCAAGGGGAGCAGCAATACTCTATGTTTATATTACTGGAGTATGAGGCCCATTGTCTAGGTGGGTCATCACCATCATCAGCAATCTCTCACAGTTGAGGGCGATTGTCTTCAATGATTGTCATATCTGTGGGTCTAGAGATCTCCATCTCCATCTCTGCAGGTGGGTGCAGCGTCTCTAGCCTAGGCAGAAGTGGGTGGAATGATTATCAAAATGGGGCCAGGTGAAGATCCTGAAGCATTTTTAGAAACTTTAAGTGGGTGCCTAGGATATCCAGGACCCCAGGAGCAGTGGGCTATGAACCTGGTATCCTACTGACCAGGGAAGCTCAAACAGCCTACTGGGCCTTGAGGTCTGAGGCCTCATTTAGTTATGATATGCTCAAGTTCACCATTTTAGGTCAAGTGGAGTTCACTAAGGAGGCGTATACATGCTAGTTCTAGGTGAGGCCCTTTCACCTAGGGTCTCGTTCTGAAGCAGTGGGGCAGTGCCTTAAAGACCTATGCATCTGGTGGCTGAAGCTGGAATTCAACTCATCCATGAAAATTGTGGAACTGGTGGCAGTCACAGTTCAGACTGATATTGCTGGTAGAGGCTGGGGACTGGGGCTGTAGATGCTGTGCTATGGACCTTAAGGAGGCAGTCTGCCAACTTGATGACTTTTTGCAGGCAGAATTAATGTGAGGACATACAACGGGACAGACCCACCAAAGTCTGCACATGAAGTGAGGAAAGGCAGATGTAGCTCATGAGTTGCTGGATGGAGATCATACACTTGGCTTGGCAGTCCTGCCTTGTTCCCACTGGAGGAAGACTTAACAATTTCAGGTTGTAGAGCTGGGTATGGAAGAGGATCAAAGTTGAGAACTAGCACCAGACCCAAGGTAAAAGGGAGACTTCAAATTTTTTTCTCATGTGGCCAGCCCAGGCACTGGTGCTGGGATTGTCCACTCTTGGACTGTAGTTATGTCCAGTCTGGGGTCTCTGAGGTTTCCATAGAAAATCTGAACAGAGATCCACTGTACTTTCTATGATAGATGGAGATGTCCTGGTCCTGAGTCTCATGGATTCTGGCTGAGGCCAGACTTTTATGCCAATAAGTCTCATGGGCCTTGCCCAGCTATCAGTTATGTATATAACTTGTATACATGGGAGTATGTGGCCCTATGCCACTATGAAAGTATGGGTCTCAATTGCAGGCTCAGCAGCCAAACTGGTTGCAGCAGTGACCAGCCATCTTTCCTCACCTGGTGGTAGTGGGTTGGGATTGGGGTCCATAGAACAACTTGGTATACTTGGGCTTTTGACAGCAGGGGAACCGGAAGCTGTTTTAGCACCATAGAGATCAACTTGGGGAGATATTCCCTTTTGAACATGAGGTCTTTGGATCCTGATCTATCCTGTGCTGGGAGCACAATGGATTCATAGATTCATAGATGTTAGGGTTGGAAGGGACCTCAATAAATCATTGAGTCCGACCCCCTGCATAGGCAGAAAAGAGTGCTGGGTTTAGATGACCCCAACTAGATGCCTACCTAACCTCCTCTTGAAGACCCCCAGGGTAGGGGAGAGCACCACCTCCCTTGGGAGCCCGTTCCAGACTTTGGCCACTCTAACTGTGAAGAAATTCTTCTTAATGTCCAATCTAAATCTGCTCTCTGCTAGCTTGTGGCCATTATTTCTTGTAACCCCCAGGGGCGCCTTGGTGAGTAGAGCCTCACCAATTCCCTTCTGTGCCCCCGTGATGAACCTATAGGCAGCCACAAGGTCGCCTCTCAACCTTGTCTTGCAGAGGCTGAAGAGGTCCAGGTGCCCTAGTCTCTCCTCGTAGGGCTTGGCCTGCAAGCCCTTAACCATACGAGTGGCCCTTTTCTGGACCCTCTCCAGGTTATCCACATGCCTCTTGAAGTGCGGCACCCAAAATTGCACGCAGTACTCCAACTGCGGTCTGACCAGTGCCCGATAGAGGGAAAGTATCACCTCCTTGGATCTGTTTGTCATACATCTGCTGATGCACGATAAAGGGCCATTAGCTTTTCTGATGGCTTCGTTACACTGCCGACTCTTGTTCATCTTGGAGTCCACTAGGACTCCAAGATCCCTTTCCACTTCCGTGCCACCCAGCAGGTCATTCCCTAGGCTGTAGGTGTGCTGGACATTTTTCCTCCCTAGGTGCAGCACTTTGCATTTCTCCTTGTTGAACTGCATTCTGTTGTTTTCTGCTCATATGTCCAACCTGTCCAGGTCTGCTTGCACCTGTTCCCTGCCCTCCGGTGTGTCCACTTCTCCCCACAGTTTTGTGTCATCTGCAAACTTGGACAGAGTACACTTCACTCCCTCATCCAAGTCGCTGATGAAGACATTAAAGAGTATTGGTCCAAGGACTGAGCCCTGCGGGACCCCACTGCCCACACCCTTCCAGGTCGATACTGACCCATCCACTACAACTCTCTGGGTATGACCCTCTAGCCAATTTGCCACCCACCGGGCCGTGTAGTCATCCAAGTCACAGCCTCTTAACTTGTTCACCAGTATGGTATGGGATACTGTATCGAAGGCCTTCCTGAAGGCTAAGTAAACGACGTCATCTCCTACTCCTGCTTCCAGGTGTTTTGTAACCTGGTCATAAAAAGAGACTAGATTGGTCAGGCATGATCTACCTGCTATGAACCTGTGCTGGTTTCCCCTCAGCATAATTTTTCTTGCCGGGCTCTCTCAAATGTGAGCCTTGATAATTTTTTCAAAGACTTTGCCAAGGATGGAGGTGAGACTGACTGGTGTATAGTTGCCTGGGTCCTTGTTCCTCCCCTTCTTGAAAATGGGGACCACACTGGCCCTTTTCCAGTCCTCCGGGACCTGGTGCATGCTCCATGAATGTTCAAATATTGCCACCAGTGGGTGTGCAATGACGTTAGCCAGTGCCTTCATTATCCTCGGATGGAGCTCATCCGGGCCTGCCGACTTAAACGCATCCAGTTCCTCCAAGTGACTCTGCACCATCTCACGGTCCACGCTTGGTAGTCTGGCGCCTTGCTGCTGCGTCTCTGCAATCCCAGTGAGAGACTTGTCTTGCCCCTCGCTTAGGAATACTGAGGCAAAGAACTTATTGAGGAGTTCAGCCTTGTCCCCCCTGTCCATCACCAATTGGTTATGCCCATTTAATAGGGGCCCTATTCCACCCTGGGCCTTACTTTTACTTCCAATATACCTAAAAAACAATGTTTTGTTATCCTTAACTTGGGATGCCATCCTCAGCTCCATGGTAGCTTTGGCCTGTCTAACTGCCTCCCTACAAGCGCGGGCAGAGGAGGTATACTCCTCTTTAGTAATTTCTCCCCGTTTCCACTTTTTATATGCTCCTCTTTTAGCCAGTAGGCTGCTCTGGATTTCTCTGGTCAGCCAAGGAAGCCTCTTAGCCCCTTTCCCCCTTTTTCCCTGCATCGGGATCGTCTTCCCGAAGGATCATTTCCTTAAGGCACAGCCACCCCTCCTGGGCTCCCATCTCTTCAAAACTCTTACTCTGCAGTGCGTCCTTGACTGAACGCCTGAGTTCATTGAAATCAGCTTTCCTAAAGTCTAGCACTTTCACCCTACTAGTTACCTTACCCATTCGACGTCTGATGGTGAATTCTATTATTTGGTGATCACTGTCCCCCAGATGGCTACCGATCTGTAGGTCTCCTACCATGTCATCCCCCATTGCCAATACCAGGTCCAGTAAGGCATCCCCCCTAGTGGGACCGTGTACCTCCTGTGTCAGGTGGAGGTCCTGTATGCAGAATAGGAATGTGCGTGAACGATGGGACTTCACTGTCTGCGTCTCCCAGCAGATGTCTGGGTAGTTTAGGTCCCCCATGACTACCGCCTCCTTAGGTTTTGTGGTCTTCGAGAGCTGCCTCAGGAGCCCCGAATCTAGTTCTTTCCCTTGGTGTGGGGGTCTGTAGCAGACACCTACCACCAAATCCCTTTCTCCTTGACCTCCATGTAACCTAACCCACAATCCTTCTACCTTCTCCTCCTCCGATTCTGTTTTAATAAGGGTCGATGTATATCGCTCATTGACATAGAGTGCAACCCCTCCCCCTCTCTTCCCCACTGTATCCTTTCTGTACAGCTTATAGCCCTCAGTGTGTACTGCCCAGTCATGGGAAGAATCCCACCAGGTTTATGTTAGCCCTACTAAGTCATAGGTGTTTTCTGCAAGCAGGAGCGCTAGTTCATCCCGCTTGCTCCCCACGCTCCTAGTATTAGTGTATAGACACTTGAGCCCTGTAACTGGTGCCTTTGTTGCCCCCCGGCTCTGATGCCCAAAGGGCCCCTTATTACTTACCTGCTTATTGCTTACCTGTGCTGTACTGCTGGCCGCCCCATGGCTTGCAGGTTCCCGATGTTCTCCTTCTTCAGGCTGGGCTGTCCTTGTGGGTGCCACATGGTTTGGTGGTCCACGGCTTCCCCCCCCTCATCTTCCCCTCCCCCCAACGAGCCTAGCTTAAAGCCTGCCGGAAGAGATCCGCCAACCTAGAAGAGAACACACGCTTACCTTTGGGGGACAGGTGAAGCCCATCCCAACTGGGCTGGGATTGGGAAGGCAGTCCTGGTAACAGAGAACTGATTGCTTAAGAGGCAAAAGAATCATAGAGAAGTAGATCCAGAAGGGACCCCCCCAGAGGTTACATCTAGTCCAACGCCCTGCCTGAGGCACATTCATCCCTATCCAAGCCATCCCATACAAACCATAATCTAAACTCTACATATGACTACCCTCCACCCTGACACAGACCTAACACCCTAACCTGCCATAGGTGAAGCAGGGAAACGATGGCAGCCAATGTCCTGATTCTATAAAATGTTGTCAATATATACTCAACAGATCCTGGGTAGAGGGCTATGCCCCCTGATATAGAGGAAGACAAAAACCCCCACAGTCCATACCAATCTGACCATAAGGTAAAATTCTTTCCTGACCCCAAATAGGGCAATTAGTCTGACCATGAGCAGGGGGGCAAGATCCTCTAGCCAGGAACTCTGGCTTTTCTCCTAGCAGGAGCATCGGCAAACCCAGTCAAAGACCTCAGCTTTGGCTGTAGGGTTGGTGTCGACTGTGAGATGGGTCGGCCCAGAAAAGATTCCCCAGAACCCAACTGCATGAGGAGTTCATCCTGGAGGTGAGATGAGGCACATAGAAGAGGGGCCTGACTTTATACAAAGGCAAAGAGAGGACCCAGTCTTTGCCCTGCTTTATGGCTGATTGGCTCAGGTGAATGATAAAACACTAAACCTTCACCTGACCACCAAAGTGGGATAGCCACTTTGAGCCACAAGGGAATGGCCTCATACACATCTCATGGGACATGGAGAACTCAGCTGCTGGTGCTGGTGGCTGACCTGCGGGGAGGGAGAACTCCAAAGTCTCTCCAGCCTGGGGAGCTGGGTTCAGGTGGGAACAGTGGCAAGCCGACCCTTTCTCCCTGCCTGGTCCCTCCTGGAATAGGGGGAGGTTCAGGGAGAGGGAACCTGCCCAACACCACCGCTGCCACTGTCCCTGGCCAAGATTAGTGCCGTATGTAGCTGGGAAGGACTAGACCTGGGGCTCCCCCCCAGGTCAGCTGAGGACAAAGGCAGTGGGGGTAGGGGGAGGATGGGAGGAGAGGGGATGTGTTGTTGAGCATGGAGAGGGTGAGAGGATGTGCTGAAAACAGAGAGGGATGTACCTGATAGTTACCTAACTGTAGGGGCTTGGGGGAGTCTGAACAGCCCCACACCCGAGAAGCACCTCTGCACAACCACCCCAGACCTGGGAGAACTCACCGGAGGTTGGGGAACCAGGTCCTGGGAAGTAGTGAGCCCCTCACAAGGGAGCTGACACAGGTGTGGAGAGTGAAAGTGGGTAAGCCACGTGAGCCCAGAATGGGAAGCATAAAAGACACTGAAAGTAGCCTCAAGGAGCTGCACCTGGCCTGGGGAGCAGGCTGCCTGGAGCTACCAGGGGTTAAGCAGCCCCTGCAGGGCTTTTTCTCTGTTTGTTTATTTGCTTGATCATTTGCTTTGTTGCACAAGCCTGCAGGCTCTTCAAAGCCTCTGCAAGATAAGAAGCGCCCAGGAGGTGAAGCCTGGAAGAACCACTGGAAGATAGCTAAGTGCTAAGTTATTTGTTTAACTTCTTTTGTGTGTTTTGCATGGCTACCAAGCCTGGGTGGTCTCCGAGTATTATCTACTAGCCTGGCTGCAGCAGAGGCAAGGGTCCTGAACAGTGGGTCCTTGGCCAAAGCTAGCAGCAAAAGTAAAACTGGTCAGCCCAACTAGCGTGACCAAACATACCCTGCTGTGATCTGCCCAGGCTCTGCCCATAGCAGCCTACACTGACTTGGGGACTTAGAGTTCCTTGCTGTTCCTTCAGCATGGTCTGCCTTTTCCAGGCATGTCTGGTAGGAGGGAAGCTGGGAATAGGAGTGCAGTCACCCCTGCAGTGCTGGTTGCTGTTCTCACACCTCCTCATTTACAAAATCCTGGATCTGCCCAAGCGAGCTGAGCACCCAACAGTGGAGGCAGCCAAAAGTTATTAGATGTTTTTAGGTATCTTGGTTTAAATTCTCAGTCAATGTGAATTAACATACTTCCACTGCAGTCAAAGCAGCTTAATTGTCTATTGTGAAATAGGGCCGGATCGTATTTGGATGAAATCAATGGTACAAGTCATTGGACTTGATTCTGATTTATACTGAGGTCACTTCTCATCCCTGTGACTGGGCACAGAACAAGGGGGATACATTAAATGTAATGTAACTTTAAAGTCTCTTTGCCCTTCCCCAGTGGTATATTTTGGATTAAATGCAAATAAGAATTCAAATCAACGAACCCTAATGTACATGGGAATCGGGCTCATCCAGTGACTGGGGAGCTGGACCAAAGGAATAACGAGAGATGTATTTTGGATGACTCAACCCAAGCAGCTCAGTTACCTGTGACTAAAGTGGGATTCTTCAGAAAGACATAAAAATAACAGCTATTAATTTATAGAGCATTGCACAGGAGGGAGAAAATAGAGAGGAAAAAATGTTCTAAAGAGTGAAAATCAGCAGGAGGGAGGTTGAATGATCATCTGAAAATATCCCTTTTCTTTCTGACTGAACTTTGTTCCATTGCCTGATGTGAAGGGGAAGGAAAAATTCCATTCAATGCAAAAATGAATACACATTCATCTGCATTTCACAATTTTTTCCAATTGCCACTTTAGAGCCATGCCAAAGTGGCATTGGACATCCATTAGGCTAATGGGAAATTAAATTCTTGACAGGCTTGCAAAATTATTTAAAAAGTGACAGAACAACAAAAAAGCTCTGTAAACCCACCGAAACATACTCACTAGGGGCATTTTTTTCCCTAGCTCCTATAGCTTTTAATCTGTCATATGAGCCTCTGTGTTCATTGCTTCTTGGTGCAGCCTGTACCGTACCACAGCTGCACACAGAGGGTAGCCACCTGACAGAAATACCCAATTGCAGATTTAAATTGGATTGAATTGTGGAGACATATTTTGTAATAGCAACCAGAAATAAATTTCCTTCCAAGGGTAACAATGGAGAGGCTTGGAGAGAAAGACAGAAAAGAAGCTGTTCAATTATATAGAGGTTTGCAGAAATGCTACTGAATCAGTTAATCCCTTTAAGTACAGTCCGTTTCTATTCTACTTTCTGTGGCCACTTCCAGACCTTGAATTCCAAATCTGAGAAGGAACAAAAAAGGTTGGATCCAGCTGCTTTCATGCACTCCTGCGCTCTACTGTGACCCAGTAGCAACAGCGACCAAAAAGAGAAAGTGGTAAAATTATGTTATAATTTGTTGTTAGTTTTGCTGGTCTCCCTTAATTTCATTAGTGATACTTGTTTATGTCACATGGCTATAGCTCTTTCCATCATACTGCATGTGGTTTCTGCACTGTTTCATCCTTTTCACAATTGGGGGTTGACAGGACACTGGTTATTTTATATGTATGCTATTAATATGTTCCAAAGAAGGTAGAAGGCCAGATTGTAGGGATGCTTGCAGAGGGAATATTGTATGTGTAGGAAAAGGCTGCAGCTTCCCTCACAGTATCCTCCCCAACAATGCTGTGCAGAGCTGGCTAGGGGTTTGGGGTAAAGTACATAAGAAGATGATGGCTGGGCTAGAGGCAGGACTGACGTTATTGGGTGCATGTCTTAAATGGGGAAGCCGATTTTAAGGCAGTAGCTATGAGAGATTTAGCTCTAGCTTTTGCCTGAAGTAACCAATGAGCTGGCTGAGGGAGAATAGGCTGTTCCATGTGGTCAGCTTTCAGTCTTTACACTGGAAAAAACGTTATGCTTCATTCTGTTTTCCCAAAAAAGGGATAGGTGTTAAATGGCATGTGAAAAAAAGGTAAATTTAACGAGTTCCACAGTTTCCTGTAATAGCTTTATCCCTAATGATACTGTATTCTGTGAAGAACCTGAATATGGGATGAATCGCAATGTTCATAGGATAGTCAGAGTAGTACATCACTTGTAACAGGAAATTATGCCACTTTTTTTTTTTTTTGTTACAAAATACCCAGTCAATTGTTGTGTTCACCATTCCTGTCACTGTCTAGTACCAATAACTATAAAGCACTGTTTCACAGATATCTCCGAAGTAACGTAATAGAGGAAACAAGATTTTTTTTTCTCAACCACTCTTCTAGGCAGAAAATGTGATTACTTGTCCAGCCACACTGAATAGTCGCCTTCTACCTGATTTTCATATAGATTCATAAGAAAATGGGATCTGTTCAGCAAATGGTTCTTTTTAGCAGATGTGATGGAAACTGTCTTTTGTCTCACCCCATGCTTAAGTCTCAAAACATCCCATTTAAAATGGACAAAAGTACCAAGAAAGTAATGCCCTGTTTTTCACCTGTCTTGGGCAATAACTGTGCTCCAACAAAGTCAGAAAGCTGAACTTTAACCGTGTGAGTAGCCTGTTCACTTCAGTGGCAATACTTACATACTTAAAGAAAAACATGTGTTTACGTATCTTCCTAAATCAAGACCTAATCTCAGTTAAGATGGGAATTATTATTATTTTTTTTTTTTATGAAAGCACCATGTAGCAAAGCTACTCATAGTAAAGGGAAACATATTTGTTGTATTTTTAGGCACTTTTAGCTTCCAGAGAAGAAAAGGTATTTCAGTAGATACATTTTGTACTTTTTAATTCTTTTTCTTAGCTTAAAGGTTAATGCTTTGGCAGGGCCTCTGCTTGTCTGTTTTTCTGTTTACTAGGACACGAATAAGGAAAGTCTTTCATGTTTCAGTAATGCTGAAGGTCTTTTGTGATCAGATAAAAGAGTGGCTTTGTTTTAAATACTCCAGACTTGTCATGTATAGGTCTTAGCAAGGTATTTGTGTCTTGTGTATGAAAATAATTGGCTGGGGTAGTGAAAGAACAGAACATGCCGTCTGTGTTTAGTAAGTGCTTTCCTTGTCATTTTGCTTGTATCTGCATAGCCTTTGGCAAAATGAGTGAGTTCAATCCAGTTTCTTGTTCGTAGGGATCTGTAATGAATACAGCCTCCCATTAGAACTATCGCCATACAGAAATCAGGTGGAGAGAGGTCGAAGTCTGACCTACGGTGGAAATATGGACTCTGACCTATGGTGGAAATATGGACTCTATCCACAACCTCTGTCTGGTTTGTATTCCACTGACTGCTCAAGATTTCACATAGGTTTTCATCTGCTCAAAGGTGCTATTTCAACTGAATTGAAAAAACTCTTCATATTTTTCCAGAGACACTGTAGTAGCTTGCAGGCTCATGTTGCATATTGGATTTCTTCCCCCCTGTGCTTCCTGTGGTCCCAGGGAATAAATTGGTTTTAAAAGGCAATATTAAATAATACATTTCAGAAATCAAAGCAAATCGGTACTAAACAATTTTATTAAAAGAAACACACAATGCATAATTGTTAACAACTTCATTATTGGGCCAAAATAAAAAATAGATTTTCTTTTTGGAGCTAGGAATAGAATGGATTGTTTTCCCCCCCTTTTGATCAGTTTAAAAAAATTCAAGTCAGTTAACACTAAAAAAGAACTTTCTTGGGGGGAAAAGTGTGTGGATTAACATGAAACACTTTGTTTTCATTTTTGAGTTATCTAATCCTCTTCATTAAAAAAATAGATTTTTTTTTTGTGTGTGTTACTTTTTAACTTATTTGAAATGAAAACTCAATTTCTTTAAAAAAAAGTTTGTGTTGCCAACACAGAATATATTATTTGAAGGCATTGAAATAAAATATTTCAACATTTTCAAAAGTTTTATCATTTTTTTTTTCACCAATACTACTCATCAAAATTGCCACAAATTTGCTAATAATTTGGGTCCCTCTGAAATTCCTTTTTCCAAAGAAAAAGAAAAAAAAAGTACTATTCTTCATAAAATTTCACTCATCTGTACTGATCTTTTAAAGTTGGGGGGACATCATTAATTCCTGTTAATTATGCTTGTTCATGAATCATGATCACATGGCCCTACCTCACTTCTTTATACTTCATGTCTTTCTGCATCATTTCAAGCTCCTCACAGTCAGGGTTTGACCAGGCATCATTTATTTAATACATGGTTTTCCTTCCTTGCAAGAAAGAAATGATTGACTAGATCGTAGTCTGGAGATCCTTAGAGAGGGGATGCTTTGTGCATAGGACAGTGTTGCAGAAGGCTCCATGGATACTTCAGTGTTCCACAGGGAGAGAAGGAATAGGAAGACACTGAAGGAGCAAGGATGTGGCATTGGAAAGCTGGGCTAGAGCTAACCGGATGAAGTTCAATGTAGACAAATGTAAGGTGCTACACCGTCAGAGGAATAATCAAAAATACAAATATAAAATGGGGGACACCTGGTTGGATGGCAGCTCTGTGGGAAAGGACGTGGGACTCTTGGTAAAGTCTGCAGTATGATGCAGCTGTACAAAAAGTGAACGTGCTTTTGAGCTGCATCAATAGAAGCATTAGGAGCAAGACATGGGCTTTGCTGGTTGCTTCTTCCCTCCCTCCAACCCCCCTTATTTTTTCTGCTATACATGTCAGAGTGTTTTTCACTCTCCTTAGAGGTACTGGGTGTTGGCTATAGCTAAGGTTGGGGACTTCGACTGGGGTGTGCCTATTCTCCTGCTAGGAGCAAAACCTGATGTTAGGAGCAAAACCAGAGTTTCCTGGCTTGAGGGGCTTTGTCTTCCATTCAGGGGCAGACCAATCATCATATTCAGGGTCAGGAAGGAATTTTATCCCATGGTCAGACTGGTATGGTCTGTGAGAGGCTTTATGTTATTCTGTAGCAGTGGGCATGGCCTTCTACCGAGGACCTCTTGACTGTATATTGACATCATTTTGTAGAGGCAGGACATGGGCTGCCATGGTTCCCATGCTTTACCTGTGGCAGGTTCAGATGTTAGGTCTGTGTTGTGTCAGGGTTGAGGGTAGTCTTATGTAGGGTTTATATTACAGTTGCATGTGATGATTTGGATAGGTATGATCCTATCTCGGTCATGGGGTTGGACTAGATGGTTTATTTCTGTATGATTCTGTGACTCCATGTGCATGTGGTATTTATTGGTTCGACCAATTCCAAAATGTTTTCCATGGAAAAATAAATTGGACCCAAAAGAGAATCTTTCTGCTTCTCCCCTACACTCTTGGTTGGGAGCTGTATTCCAGGGGAATGGGAAGTAGGAGTAGGAAGTAAGTGCAGTGAATCGGCATGAATACGGCTTTTAGATGTTCCTGTAAAACAATTAATGAATAGAGCTGTTGAAAAATGAGCTACATTTTTTGTGAGAATTTTCTTGAAAAATATATCCTTTTAATTTTTTTAACGTTTTATTAATCATATTATATATATAATTTAACTGTACTGTTCGTCCAAATTAGTTTTTACCAGTAATTAATCTCTCAGTAATGTGGTTCTATGGAGGCAATTTCTTGAAGAAATTCTATTTCAGAAGGAGTTTTTTATGATTAAGAGCTACAGAATTTAGCATTAAATAAATTGCCAAAAATAGAGTTGGTTAAAAAGATTTATTCCACAGATCTATTCTGACCACCCTCCACCCTTGCCTGTCTTTGAAAATGGTACAAGTGGTCAGGAGCCAAAGGGCACGGTAATGTCCCTATTTTTTCTGATGGGAATTTCAAAGGTTTTATGTCTGTATGGTGTGTCAAGTGACTTCAAGAAAAGAGCTCTGTGCAAGTTCTATATCCTCACTTTCCTCACTTTATCAACTATGCTACTACAAACAGGAACAGAAAAGGATTTAGACTGAGACTTAAAAAGCTCTTTATAGGATTTGGACATCCAATTGCATTAAAGTTAATGCTGATTCAGTATCCAAAACATTTGAGTGGCTTTGGCAATCCCCTTTAAAAAGATTATATCTATATATAACATATAATGTATTTTCACACATTCCATGTGCCCCCAAATAAGACATGTATCTTGTTTCTGGATGGCAGAACAAGAAAAAATATTTTTCCAAGGTTATGGCTGCATAGAGCAGGGACAGAACCTAATTTTCAGCTGATTCACCCTCCCTCTCCTGCTTAACAAAAGGCTAAAACTCTAGCTGCTACTCGGGATTAATCCCTATGGGTGGATCTATCACTTCTGAAAAGCAAAAAGAATGAAATAGAAGAGAGACTGGGAACAGATGGCAGACAGCAAAATTACTTTAAGAAAGGTTAGCTTGATTAGTGGAACATCAAGACAATTGGAAAGGGAGACACAATCATTAATATCTGTAAATACTGTATATAAAATGTAAGGATGAGATCAGGGCATTTGCCTAGTAGCACCCTGTAAGAACTAAACCTATACCAGATTTCAAATTTTCATTTTCATTTTGTATGATGAAGTATTTTTTTTTAAATGTTCTTCAAGCTCAAATGTCACTAAAGTAACATTGTTGAACTTCTGGGAAAAAAAATACCTTTGAACATGGTCCAGTAATGGAAAATGAATCCTATCAGAACATTTTTGCCCCAGTTTACTTACTGAATTTGCCTCAAATAGTTCTGATCTTCTGAAATTCTGTTTCTCAGCAAATCTATCATTTATCATAAAAATTTCATGCACCTGGACCCATTACAAAACTGGAGAGACCACCTTCAGGATAGGGTTAAAGTTTAGTTTATACTTCGACCATTCTATTAAGGATACCAGTCTATAATGTTGGTGGCTGTGGTATAGAAAAACCTAGTAAACTATCAGAAGTAATGTAATCTGGAGGAATTAGCATGGTGTTATGAATCACAAAGTCCTGAAACCTTTGGTCCTAATCCAGATTCTATCATATCTTGGGGAAATCACTTCTCTATATGTAGGATGCAAACAATACTCTTACTTAAATAAATTTACTTTTGTAGAGTATTTGTAGTGCATTGAACACACATGATCCTGTTTAAGTACTAGAAGTTTTCTCTAGCCTCTGATCTTAGACTATCAATTAATTTCTCATAGATCAATCAGTGTTGCTGTCACTGCCAAGTCTCATTCACTATGGCATGGCAATAAAAGGCCATATTCTCAACAGCCATTATAGAATTCCTAGTCTTTTCCTGTTCACCAGATTTTGCAGTTATGATGTGAGGTGACACAGGCTCAACCATATCTCTGGATTCCCCACCTAAAAACCATTACTGACACCACCACCAAGTCTTTTTTTTCCCACATGGTATTGTGAATAAGTCTTCCATAATAAATGATAAAGAATAGAAATCCAGGACACACACATGCACATGACACTTATCAGAATACAAATGATTTGGGGTTTTTTGGTTTGACTTGTGTTATTCCATCCTGATAGTTACTGTTTTCTTTCTAGTTGGAAATGGATCAATAGCCCTGTTGCTGGGTTGGGACAAATAACTTGATTGCTTGGAAAGCAAATTAAGTTTTCAAGTTGCTTTCTCCCTGTTTAACCCTGTATTGTCAAGTCTGTTGCTGCTCACAGAAGTAGCTGCTCTTTTCCTTCTCTGTTGGTACATCTACATGTGTGCTTCTGCTGTGGAGTTGACTAATTAGCTCCGCAGTAAAGCATCACCATCTACATGTGTGGTGCTATTAGGCAACAGTAAACTAATGAACTCTGCTGTAGGATAGTACTTCCCGACGCAAGTACTATCCTATGGTGGAATTATTTAGTGTACTGCAACAGGTGTAGATGGTGATCGGGGCTGGCTGGGGCATGAGGGTGCTACGTGCAGAGGCTGCTTGCTAGCACTGTAGTGCCCTCATGCCCCAGCCAGCCCCGCTGCAGCATGTTGAGCCAGGGCTGAGCACCTCCAGGCTGGCAGGTTGACCCACCTGGGCCACCTGGCAACTGGGGCTGCACTGCCCCAGCTCAACATGCTGCGGCCCTGGGTGCACATGTAAACGCTGCCCCCAGGAGTAATAAACTCAAGCACAGTTTATTCAGGCACATGAATAGCATGTGTAGATGTGCCCTGTGTCATCAAACTATGCTGATGTCAGCATCTTTAGAATAAATAAAATACCCATTTTCTTTATTTCCACATGGTTTAATAGAAATACATCTGCTGCATCCATTTTGTCTTTGCAGTTATCTTCACGCTGACGATAGAACTGATTCTACCTCCCTCCCTCCCTCCCCGCTGCCCCACACAGACAGACTACTGTCCCCACTTTGGCTGTTCGATATTCAGCACGAAAGTACTACATATACCATCTCCAGAATAAAACAGGTAGGTGAATAGAATATACCTAGACTGATTCTTCAGCAAAACACTGAGCTAGAATACATCATAATACTGATGATGATACCAGCCTCATCTTAATATCATGGCAACAAGATGTATTTTTATTGCACCTGGATCCTTAACTTTTATTGTGGGAAACATAAGTTCTTATAGGACTTTTACATGGAAAGCAAGGATAGAAAAGATATTACATCAGAAATCATCTATTCTGTCATGATACTGACTTTTATTTTCTATTGGGTCCTTTAAAGATTGCATTTTACAACCTGTGTCAAAGACCAATACTGGTCAAGACTTATTGCACACAAATGAACTATAAACAGAGTGCTGAAAAAGGGCATTTGAGGCTACTGTAAATATATATCACACTATGTGATACTAAAATACCCTAGCCTATGAGTTTATTGGTCTACTGTTTCATTACTGTACCTTCTGTTCTGCTTTCAGGCAACTGTTTCAAATTATGCTTTGGAGCTCTGAGGTCTGCCAAAGTGTGCAAGCTTCATTAACACACCTGGACTCATTCTCAAAGTACTACAGCATGCATTGAGCAGGAATTTCTTGAAAGTTTGAACTCTTATTTTTTAATAAGCATTGTAAATCTGATTTTACTCTCTCTTGTGTGCCGGTCTTACACTGGTGAAAATATAATAACTTCACCTGAATGACTCCTGGTTTATTCTGGTGCATGGAAAAAGAAAATGAATATGAAAAATATCATGAACTTTCTCCTAAGAGTCATTTCATTTTATTACAGAATGACCTTTGCAGTCAGGATTCGCCATTTTCCGTCATGGCAATTTAGCAAGGCATACATTTTGGTGATTTTTAAAGGGCATCTTTCTTATGGGATACCATAGTAGATGTCAGCCATCTTGGTAGAGAGCTTTTACTTGAGGAATTTTCTGTTGTAGAATATTACTTTCTAGCTTCTGCTGCAGGAGAAACCTTCACTGATGAGAGAGAATAGTAAAGGTGGCCATTAATCTTATGAACGTATCTTCAAATGTAGCCAGTTCACAGGATTTTAGAGAGAAACATGGGAAGTATAAAAGAATCTGTTATCCCAGTGTTAAAAATGCTAGTTTAAAAGTTTGACACAAGGCACTATTTTTGAAGGACCTATAACATTAATTTTATCTGCAGTGGTAGTAGCTGATTTATTTGTAAAAGGAGTAAATCCTGTAATTTGAAGGGGAAATGCCACAGGTGGTCAAAATATGGCCTGTGGGCCGTATCTGGCCCACCAAGAGATTCTGTCTGGTCTGCAGTGGGTCCCTCAGCCCTACTGACACAGGTGTGAGGGTCAGCATGGACTATGGCATACGTCCTACCACCCCCAGGTGAACTCTGTTTACCTGATCTCAATGTATCTTCCTTGTCTCACCTTCCAAGACTTGCTGTTTCTAGAAGATGAGTGTTTAATTTTGGGGAGGTGGTACCTGTGGTCACTTGGTGGGCCTAGTGTGATTGAGTCAGCATTGGGCTTTTGTAGGGCTCCTCCTCTCCTATACCCCACCCCTTTCCAATGGGGTGTTGCTAACAGACCTAGATGGTGAGTCTGGTTTCCATTTGGTTCTTTTCCTTCTAGGTGTTCCGTGAGTTATACAGTAAAACAGGTAACTTAAATTTCTCAGGCAAGCTGACCGGGCAGGGTATTCATGCCTCGGTAGGGGAGCTCATACTGAGGTAGTAAACTTAGTCCAAGGTGCCTTTGGGGCACTACTTCTGACTGCCCTTGTCTCAGCTCCCTGCACCTGCTCACAGGATGCTTCTGGTTTGCATGCTTCCCTTGCTTGTGTCCCTTACAGGATGTGGTGCTGCCTGGGCTAGTCTGAGATGGCTCTATCCGGGTCCTATACTCCAGCTCGCTGCTTTTTTGGGTCAGTCCTGGTCAGTGGCCTTCTCCACTGGTCACACAGCACTGGCCAGCTGTCTCTGCACAGCTTCTCTGTTCATTCTTAGGCCCAGCTTCTCCATGCTGCCCATTCCCTTCCCTGACTGACCTGGACTGTTCCACAAGAGGACCCTGGCATGGGCTGTGGCCTGATGGCATCTCCTGTGGTAAGACCCTCTTCTCCAACAGCAGGGGGAATGCACAGGTGCCCTCCTTGCATTCCCCATCCTCTTTCTTTAGCTTGTCTTTTAGTCCTCTTCTTCCAGACTCTGGTCCAATTAGCATGTCTCTTCTGGCCAGCATGATGCCAGCTGGTTGGATTACAGCCTGGCCACCTGGACCCAGACTAATCTAGAGCAACTAGGTATGTGTCCCCTCAAGTGGGCCTGTGTGTTTTCCATCTTCCCCAGGCTTGTGCCAACCATTTGCTGTCCAGTGAGTTGGTGGCTCAGGTTGGGCCCTGTCACAGCCCTCCAGCCCAAATAGTTGCTCACGCCTGGGATATGCTGTATTGTTGAGTGGGAGAATATCTGATGTATATGCAAAACTGACCTCCATCTTAACTATGAAACCATGATGAGCACTTTTATAATCACTGGAACAGGCCAAAACTGGGATTTTCTGTACAGCAGGACATTTTGATATTTCAACATTTGTCTCCATCCTCTATTTGACACAAAATCATATATCGGAATTATTTCTGAAACAATTGTAACAATATGTATGAAGATTCTCCAATGGAAATGTTTTGTTTTGGCTAAGTACATCAGTAAATCTAATATGTCTGGGAACTATGAGCACTGATGGCTTGTAAACATTAAAATCCAATGAGCTACTGTAGTGGATTAGCAGAGACCATGATTTGTTTTGGGTGATGTACCTGTGGACATAGGGAGGAGGGGGGTAGGTTGCATCTACATGGTCTAAAATTCCCATGAGGAGCTATAGTAGTTTAGGTGGATATAGATTAACATTGAACTGGTCCTGTGCCCATTTGACTAGACTAGTGAAGATATCCCAGTTTCAGTAGGTAACAATACACAAGGGGCTGATGTGCCAACTACAGAACAGCCACTTTGGACCCTCTAGCTCAGTTGAAGAGGTAACCTCCACCTGGCTTGACTGGCAGTAACAAGACTTGAAGTCACAACCTTGTATCCATACTCTGATATCTTTAATTGCTCTGTTATTACAGTTAAACAAAACATTTTGATTAATTTTAATAAACAGAAATATTTAGATTAAGGAGATTTAATATTTTCTGAAGGAAAAATAGCATTTTAAGGGAGACTGCTTTTTTCCATTACAAAAAAATGTCCTAGAAAATAGTTGACTAGTTCTATTGATATGTTTTAATAAGCCCAATGGGCATATGGAGCATCTGCAAGAAACACACTATTATTCTTATAAATTAGTTATTTTTATTGCTTTAACATCTAGGCACCCTAATTCTGGATAAGGGTCCTGCTGTGCTAGGTACTGTACAAACACAGGACACAAAGGTCAAAGAACTGTAGAAAATTAGGGCTGAAAGGGACCTCCAGAGGTCATTTAGTTCAGAGGTGGGCAATTATTTGGGCCCATTAGTCACATAAGGAGTTTTGTTGTTGCATGTTGGGTCAGCATCTAACCCCCACCTGCCCCAACAACTTACCAAAACTCCTTATATGGGATGAGGCCACAGGCAGGCTGAGAGAGGTATTCAGGAGTGGGAGGGGTGGGCGAGCCTGGGATCACAGGTCAGGGTAATGGGCAGTCACAGTAGGCCAGGGCTGAGGGCTAGAGAAAGCCACAATCTGCTGCCCTCACACCCCTGTGATACATGTGGGTTCCACAGACAGGAGCATATAGGGAATAGATCATGGTTCTGCCCCAGTCCACTGCTGTCACCATCCCAAGATCCTGAGGTCTCCATGGAGATTGGCCAGGAGCCACGTGGGCAGGGTGCTCTAATTGTATCCTTCTGGGAGAGTGCCCTGCCCATGCAGCTCCTGGCCAGTCTCCATGGAGACCTCAGGATCTTAGGGCAGTGACCATGGGGCTGGGCCATAGCCCTAATTCGGTGAGCAGGGATATGTTCTGAACACATGATGACTTTGGCCTGGCCACAGCCCTACACTGTCACTGCCTTAAGATCCTAGGGTCTCCCCAGCCCTGCCCATCCATCCCACTCTTGAACACTGCCCCATGCTGGCCTGCAGCTCCATACCCACATGGGTCCCACCCCTAGCAGTGGGTGCAGAGTAGACGGGACAGGTCTGGCAGCAGTGGCAGTCAGAGGTAGCCTAGCCACCACTGCCAGGGCTGCTGGGAAATGGAGTCCAGCAGCTGTGTCACTCAGCCCTGCTGCACACCCAGGCACACTGCCCGTGTGCCTGGACCAGGCAGGGCCAAGGGAGCTGCCATGGGCTGCGCAAAATTGCTCTATGGGCCGGTTCTGGCCCACGGGCCGTATTTTGCCCACCCCTGATTCTTGCAAGTGGCAGGATGAGTCCTATCCAAACCATCCTACACAAATCCATTGTCTAACCTATTAACAAAACTACACAGTCAACCTTGACACAATCATAAGTCATAAATCTTAAGATTTATGTCTTATGATTGTGTCAGGGTTGATTGTGTACTTTTGTCCCGGTCCTTGGCATAGGCAAACCAGGGGGACTATGGCAGCCAATATCCTGCTGCTGCAAAGGTTGTTGAAATACACTTGAAAGATACAAGGAAGGGGGCCATATCCCCTGCTATAGCGGTAGGGAAGGTAAATTCCACCCTCCCACACACACACACACAGTCCTTATCAATCTGACCATGGGGTAAAATTCCTTCCTGACCCAAAATATGGCAATCAATCTGAACCTTATCGGGGAAGCAAGACTCTAGCCAGGAACCGCTTGGGGTTTAAATCCCAGGAGGAACATTGGCCCACCCCAGTCAAAATGCCCAGCCTTGACAGCAGCCAACACCCAATGCTTCTGAGAAAGGTGAAACCCTTCCCTCCCCAACTCAAGTAGCAGCAGGAAGGTTAAAAAATTCCTTCCTGGCCCTGTATAGCAACTAGCAAAGCCCAGAAGCATAGGAAATACTCAGAGTAGAACATAGGCATAGCTACTTCTAGATTATTCCTGAATGATGCTTACCAACTTCTTCTTGAGGAAGTTGACTTGTCCCAAGTTAAAGTTTTCCATCTGTCATAACTGAGAACTGTTTTCATTTATATAACACTCATACATGTAATATAATTTTTTTTCATATAGTGTAGAAATAGGTTATTTAGAACCATGAAAACATTAAATAGGAATCTAAAGAATGAGAGAAAAATACAAGTAGATTGTTTTCAAAGCTTTATTTTGTTTTGTTGGGGGCCTAATCCAGCCAGACAATATTTTCTTTTAGTAATCCTTCTTGTTTTATGGACCCCTGGAGCTTTAGAGACTACCACATTTGTCACAGAGTCCTCCATGATGGTTTATATGTGGTTAAGGGGTATAAGACTCATGCTTAGAAGATCACCTTCTTCAAAGAGGACACTAAGTGTAAAGGGTGCACAGATGTTCTGGGACCTCAACTCTTGAATTCTGTAGATCAGAAATGTGATTATTTTCCATAGCTGCTGAAGCAAGAAGCAAATACCAGGCATTGTGACCAGTAATTCCTGCAGCTGATATAGATGGTGTTAAGTCCTAACTTGACAACTGCGCTAAGAACCCATGAAGTGATCCACAGAAGTTATTACCCTACTGCAACCAATCTTCATATCTGGGTCAGGAGAAACAGAAAGAGGAGGAAAGATTGCTGTTTGGTCTCTGTCATTTCTATGGCAGCACATCCTTCCTTCCTTCCTTCCTTCCACAGCTTTAGGAGAGCCCTATTGCCTCTTGTCAGTTTTAGTTATTGATTTTTTTCTTTTTTTTTTGTAGTCACATAGAGAACTTTCACTGCTTCAGTGTATCTGCTTTCCATAGATTTCAAACTGTTGCTCATTTGGCCATGACTAATAGATAGCCTGAACAGTGATCTCTGAAGAGAGACTATTAAAGTTCAAAGAAAAAAGATAATTTAATCAAGCTACAAGTGCAGACATATATTCAATACATGCAATGGCATTTTTTCCACACAGAACCATTGCATGCCTCAAAAAGATGAATTTTGGTTTGATCTTTGATTACACACACTGTAGAAGAGAAGGTTGCTCAACCTGATTGAATCCCATAGTGCCATAACAGCTGATCAAGGGCTTGATATTAAATATATACTTTATCACAGAAGGACAGAAATGAATTTTCCTGTTGTCTCTTATACAAGAGCTTTATCAGGAGAGGCACTGGAGTACTTGAAAAAACAGTGCCCCATGAAAAATCAAGTAGAAAAAATTATGTCCCATTCAGAATATTATGTGGAGTTTGCCACCTGAGGTAAGGCAACATTCAGATCACATATCATATTTTCTCTCATACAATACACACCTTTCTCTAAAAAGCAGATGCTGGAAACTGGACTGTGCATTATATGAGAAGAATATAGTAAGAACAGTTTCTGCCCCTTGCAGGTAAAACTGAAAATAAAATCTGTGTGTAACTCCCAGGGACCAGAACAGTGAACAGGCTATGCTCCCTAGGTGCTGCTACTCAGTTACTTACTAGTAGGAAAAAAAAAAAAACTTTTAAAATGCCTTCTCTTTCAAAATCCAGATATATATTATATGCCCAAATACCCTTTTTTTGGTGAGAAAATATAGAGCTGCTTACAGTATCCATTGTAGGATGTTCAATTTGAACATGTGGTTGCCCTACATTCCCATTTGTGTGCTGAATGAAATTGAGGCGAACCTCACAAGGACGTTAAAATACGCCAACAGTTAAAAAAAAAACAAATCAAATCAATTCCTACAGCTGAGTTAATAGCTTTTCACCCTCGAGCGTTATCAACATTGTGTATTTAGGTATTGAGAACTTCTGTCCATACCTTAATTTTGTTAATTGCATGAACTGTGTTAACACACGTGGGAGGCAGGTTGAGAGCTCAAGACCATGTGAAATGACTGGGCCACCCAACTCTTGTGCCCTTGGACAACACTACAGTTGGGTGGCAGCACCGGCAGCTATTTTAGTCCATTCTAATTTGTGTGGTGGGGCAGATAGGCTGCTTAAAATGCTAAGCTAATAGACCTGAGGTGCTTCTATGTCATCCCGAGTGCCTGGGGAATCCAGATGCTCAACAGGACTTTCAATAACAAGCTGGCCCTCGTGAAGGAAATTTCAGTCACGTCAAAAGCAGAGCAGTCTCTGACATCTACGGGGCAGGCAGCTCGTCTCATGAGCCTCTCGCATGCCTGTGTGCTTGCCAGTTACTCTTTCTGTTTAAGCGTGCTGTCTGAAAGCCATCGGGAGCAATATGATCCAGGCTTCTCAACAGTTCTGTATAACTGGTGAAGTCACTCCATTGATGCCACAGGTGCTGGCAGCTGCAGAAATGGAAATCTCCCAAATGCCAGGAGTGATGATTTGTTCCATAGATCCTTTATCTCCTAAAAAAGGAACATCTGTGCTTTATCTCAGATCCACAGCAAGTCTATTTAAGTACTTTAGAAAGACCTCTGTTATTTGAAGTCCAGGTTAAGTGTGAATTTATGTGAAAATTTGATCTGACTGGAAAACATAAAGCAATTTTGGTGCTGCTATTTCACCTGTTGCATAGATTTTATGCTGTGGACCTGCCCTTTACTGCAATCACAAGCATGAAGAACGCTGGTTAGATTTATCATAGTATACATTTTTCATGTTAACTGGGAAGGTTATTTATTCTAGAATTGGTTTGAAGCTTACATCAAGAATACATTGGTGGAAATCTGTGTGGCATCAGCTGCATTCAGCTCATCTTCTTTGTCAATGCAGAGGTTCTGTCTAGAGTCTTCACACCTGGCTTCTTGCTGTGCATTTAAAGAAACATATATTCATTCACCTCACCAACACTTTTCTTGTGTACCACATTTGTTTTCCCCCCCGACAATTTATGGTTTTCTATGCTTCAGCTATTGGCTTTTATATCTTAATGGCACATTTCATAATGCACCTTTTAAATGTGTTGGTCATTAAAATAATGATTTATTCTGAGTTGGTTACCCTTGTCCTGATTGACCATGAATGACTCTCCCCACCATGGAGATGCTCTTACCACTGCAGATTACATGAATGATTAGCTGTTTCATACCATACTGATTACAGTCACAATGATGTGATTACAAGAACTGTTTCAGCATTTTTTTGACTTGCAGTAACATTGAGTCCACTTGTGGTATTTATCTCTTCTGTCCTAGAGATTTACCATGCATCATATCTACAGACTGATGGAAATACGTTTTTACCTCCTTTCATGAAGTTTCTAGCAATAAATGCCAAGGTTGCATCATCTGGAGGCACACAGAAGATTGTGTCACTTTGGCCTCTGAAATATAAAAGCCCCGTAAGGTTCATCTTGCATTGTGACTACTCTAAACATATTCATGGACAAGCTGCCCTTCCTCTTTATATAGCATTTCATATTGCTCCCAGCAGACAGTAGAGGAAACAGCATTTTATATTTTTATTTCCTCCAGCATCATAAATATTTACACCCTCCTTATATCTATCTCCCACATTAGCATTCATGGTAGCATAATGTTAACATAGAACAACAAGCGCTACAAATTAAGTACCCATTGCAATCACATTCACAATTCAAAATTACTAGAAAGGGAAACAAACTCCCATGCAATTGCACTTTATTCTACTTTTCCTTGTTTTCCTTTGTCATTGTTGATGATCTGTAGGACTAGGATCTGTGATTATCTGATTCTATTTGAAGTTTCTTTGTGAAGAAGAGTCTTAAATATTTAGTGACAGGCACATAAAAATAACAAAATATATTGGCTTCATGGAAGAGCGGCTATACAAGAATTCCCCAGATTTCATGCTGATATGGAAGACATATACACTCAGCATGTTCTTTCCCGTTTTCTTCCTACCATTCTGGGCAGCGTTGTATCCTAAAACATTGCTTTGTAATTCTAGATGCTAGAATTGCCTGGCGTCTGGAAGAGAACGTGATGTTTACATTTTGTTGTTGGCAATATCAATGAATGATGGCCCGAGTCATTTAAAAAAATGAGAAGCCCTTGGAAAAGAGCACATTGGTGCTCAGTATTTAGACCATTGGTTTTGAATACCTGCCCTACATGAAGAAGGATATCTGTTGCCTGAAATTTGTCATGCCTGGCCATTCAATGTAAATGTGATTGGGCTGACGTTATGATGGCTATTCTACAGATTTGAGGGGCGTTCCAAAAGTGAGCTTTATATATGGAAAGACCTTAAGGAAATTGAATGATTATTTTATTATTATTGATTTTGACTCTTTCTCTCCCTCATACACATCCCCCACACGTTAAGAGAGTTTCAAGGGTGTTAATATCCTTAAACTAATGGACTTGTTCTTTTAGCTTTAGTGACTTGTACATTTAGATCTAGAAGGTGTAGGTTCAGTTCCTATACATGATATCATCTCTAATGTGTAGCCTCTCACCAGGGTTACATGGCATTGCTTCTTAACTCTGCATAATTTCAGTGGTAAGAGCAAGTGCTACTTGGGTAAATAGTGATTATCCAGAGGTATGACTATACTCTTTGCACATAAAGATAGATATTTGAGAGAAGACCAGCTACTCCCTAACACGTGCACCATGTTCATGAAAACAGCTCTTGTAAGAATGATTAATTTATATAAGCTATTTAGAAGTTTTGAAAATATTCTTGAGTAAATCCCATACTATTCCTCTATGTGAGTTCCCAGGACATATCTTTAACGTTTCAGAGAAGAAAAATAAGTGAATCCCTTTTAAAGGGTAGAAATGTGAGCTGATTATTTTTAATACTGTGTTATATTCTTTTGCAAACTCAGCCCTAGCATGATTAACAGGGCGACATGCAACAGGGTAAGAATAACTGATATAAAATTAACAGAGAACATTACTGTTTCTTTCCTCATTGAATCCTGGTCTGAGCATCCTTCATAGATGGAAATTTAATTGGAGTTAATGGAAGGATAAAGGCTGGTTGCATAAGACAATTGCTGTTAGGATCCTCTGTATAGGGTCACACCTGAAATACAGGGAGGCTACACTTTTTGCATGCATGCAGGGAATGAGATCGATATTGTGCGGGCTGGGAGCGATCTGGGCCCTTTTTCACGCCGCGCGGGCTGTGGCCAGAAGCCCAGGCACGCTGGGTCGGAGAAAACAGGCGACACACTAGAATTAGGCATGGATGCTTAGTGGTTAATTCAAGATTGTTTACTTACACTGATTATGGTCGCGGTGTAGGCTGGACAGTTTCCCAGGCACAGCTCCGCTTAAATCCTCGTTTGAGGACTCAGACAATATTCGGATCTCTCCCACGGAGTTGTCGAGGCTCCGTGGATCCTTTTGCGCGCAGGGAAGAGGGATACGTCGAGGATTGCGCTCGGTGATGGGGAGAGGCTAGAGGCTGATCAGACCCCTGTTGCCTGCTTGAAATGCGCTGGGTCCGATAGGCTCCGCAGCGCTTAGAGATCTTCACACAGTGTGAAGTCTCCTCCTCCTGGTGTTCGTGGAGTCCTCCAACTTCGGCGGAAACCACACAAGCTTTTTATACGGCTAGCAAGCCAATCACTAGCCGCCACGTGTGAATAATTTAATGCAAGCCAATAATGGGGCTCGAATTATAATACAAATGGCGGGAACTCTTTGCAAAGTGCATTTCTGTGCTGCAAAGAAGAAATGCACGCTGCAAAGAAAGCTACAAATTGGCGGGAAAATAATTCAGTGGTTCCAAAGCACACACAAAACAAAAATCACACCCTTGGGTTGTGACATCCCCCCTTGCTGAAGGCACAACTGAATTATGCTGCACGCTTGTCATTCGAGTGATCCAGAGCTTTATCATGAGTCATCAAATGAACAAACAAACAAACAAACAAACAAACAAACAAACATAAAATTCCCCAACATAAAATTCGCTGTCCTGGAATTGAGTTGAACAATAACCAACACAAATACACATAATCAGATTCATAACAAAAACTGCACGATCAGGGCTTCAGTGGGCGTCATGGTGAAGTCGTACGTCAGGCCCTCACGTTTTCTGATGATGTTATCCTTCTCAGGGCCTCTCTTCACCACGCATCCTGAATTCCGGATCTGTAAACAAAAAACTCTCAAAAAAAATAGGTTAACACATCTCAACTTATTTACAAAGTTTCCATGGAACTTTACTATAATACAAGTGTTCACCACCCTAAACTACCCTCTCTTGTACACTCAGCTAGATGAAATTGTTGAGGAGCCGTTGTCTAGCTCTTCTAGATAACGGAAACCTAACTCATAGGCCAGTTGCCATTGACCTGCATCCCCTAAAATCCGAAGCTGCTGCTTATTGAATCCAGAATGCTGTAGGAGAAATCCAAGCATGTATCGCTCTTCTGGTGTTCTCTGTGGCAATGATGGAAGATCGGATTCATGATGTCTTGTGCCTTGAATCTCGGTCCGGTGTTGACAGTCCCAATCAATAGATAATCTTGGCTCCATCAGGATATGCAGTCGTGACAAGTGACGAAGGAGAGGCCAATTAGTCATGCTTAAACTCCATGGACATGAGTTCCAGCCATGAGACTATAGCCTCGTCAGACTCCATTTCAGATTCTTTGTACAGCTGTTGTAATTCCGTCCAAGCACGAATGCGACTGGTGACGACATCTCGCTCATCAGTTACTTGGTTGATTGTGGCTGTAGGGCAAGCTGCTCTTTCAGGAGTTGATGTTGTTATAGGCTGAACTGCCACTGCGGGAGTCACTGTTGCTGTTACTACTTCAGGCAGGAGGGGCGGATGCACTCCTCCGCTTGACTCTCTCTTTCGTCGGCAGGAAGGCGTGGTCGGCAGAGGTGTCGCAGCATTGCTAGGCGGGGTTGCCGGGGACGACGCTGCGTCGATGGGCGGAGTCGCTGACCGAACTCTCGCGCATTCCTCTGAAGCTCCACCCTTCTTTTCCGGTTCTTCCACGCGGTCTCCCTCTTGCTCGGCGTCATCTTGGGCTGGCGTTTCAGGATCCCTTCTCTCAGCCGCTTCTTTGACTGCCTGAACAGCCATACGCAGCTGGGCCTTTAAACTTAAATTCTTGTTAATTAAATCAGCAATTGTACGGAATGTTGCACTTAATTCTCCCCCCTTGTCGTACTGCGGGGCCACCCTCTCATCTGCGGCGCGTTCCTCCGTCTCCAGATAATATTTAGATCTCTCCTACGGAGTTGTCGAGGCTCCATGGATCCTTTTGCGCGCAGGGAAAGGG
Organism: Alligator mississippiensis; assembly: GCF_030867095.1. Taxonomy (NCBI): domain Eukaryota; kingdom Metazoa; phylum Chordata; order Crocodylia; family Alligatoridae; genus Alligator; species Alligator mississippiensis. Next base: position 241,991,936 of record NC_081827.1, on the reverse strand, counting down.
ATACGTCGAGGATTGCGCTTGGTGATGGGGAGAGGCTAGAGGCTGATCAGACCCCTGTTGCCTGCTTGAAATGCGCTGGGTCCGATAGGCTCCGCAGCACTTAGAGATCTTCACACAGCATGAAGTCTCCTCCTCCTGGTGTTCATGGAGTCCTCCAACTTGGGCGGAAACCACTCAAGCTTCTTATACGGCTAGCAAGCCAATCACTATCCGCCACGTGTGAATAATTTAATGCAAGCCAATAATGGGGCTCGAATTATAATACAAATGGCGGGAACTCTTTGCAAAGTGCATTTCTGTGCTGCAAAGAAGAAATGCACGCTGCAAAGAAAGCTACAAATTGGCGGGAAAATAATTCAGTGGTGCCAAAGCGCACACAAAACAAAAATCACACCCTTGGGTTGTGACAGATATAACTGTATATGTGGGTTTCAGTGACAAGAAGAGAGGAGATCAGACGTTTTGATGATAACATTTTGACAGCTCTGATGGAGAATAAAAAGAATGAAATTGGTGTTTCTGGTGATATTACCAGCTGGAGATGGCTGAGAGTCACTGCACAGAATTACGCCAGCAAATGATTGGTTTATCTAGGTGATGTAACAAAGGATGGAGAATTTGTGGATAATTAGGACTCCTTTGACTGTGAGGCTGACAGATTGAAATAGGAGACAGAGCCTGCTTTTCAGGAGGGAAAGACCAAACAGCCTGGCATCTCTTACTGTATGTTATGTGATTTATTTATTTATTTATTTTTTTAACAAACTCAACTCCAATGTGGAAGATTTGAAAAAAATGACATACGATCTGATTCCTGGCAGCTACATGCTATTTTTAAACTAGAACAGTGTCACAACCAAATTAAGTAGTGCCCATGTCACAAACAAGTAATAACCATTTAAAACAGTTTTTTTCTGCACTAGGTTAACTAAGGGTTAACAATAATGATAGTAACCGCCTTTTCTGCGCATGTCAAAAAGAAATTTATTGCTGCGCCACTAACAGAGATAAAAACTTTTGCCGCCTTTGCTTTATATAAATCATTATAATTGGTCAAAGAAAACAAGGAGTAACCCTGTAAAAATAACACCCTAGCAAAGACCGCTAGATAATTGGCGATTCTAATTAGATTTATGATGTGGCGAAAAACAATTGGCTATCATACAAACAAAACCCGCTTACATTTTTCGCAAAGTCGAAGACAACTCTGCCCACACCTTGGAGTAAATCTGACAATTTGATCAGTTGTCAGCGTCTTCCCGCCGCAACCTCCCTGGCGTACCCTTGCCCCGCATGCCCGATAAGCCGACTGCCAGCCCGTATATATATATCTGCAGAACGACGATCTCTAAGCTGTAACTAACTATCTCTGACCTCCGTCTTACACCACCTTGACGTGAGTAAACAATCTTGCTTTGCAACCGATAAGCGTCCACCTAATTAATTCCACTCCATGCTTCACAAGTACCTGCCTGACGAACGCTTAACTGCCTGGGTGGGAGTCAGGGAGAGCTGCTGGCCGGCTGCCCTGGGTCCCGACAAACAGAAATCTGATGATATATTTGGCAGCTGTTAAAAAAAAATGCATGTGGCAATATCCTCTATTGATTCCCCATCAGTAGCACCCCCAGAGTAACCCTACAGGTCTTACTCAAGCTAAACTCCCATTAGAATCTTAATGGGAGATTTCCCTGAGCATGGACCATAGGATTTTAATGATGGAAATGGGCATTATTTATTTCCTTAAAAATAAAAGAATGCAAATATCACGCGTTGAGATAAATTGCTTTGGTTTTGCACAGCTATTCAGACATCCTTTATGTGCGAGCATAAGTTTTCCTCTACTCTTGACAGATTGGCACCTTGTTAATGTCTTTAACAACTACGTTCAGAGAAAAAAAAATTTTTCCTGATGCTTACCACAGGCTTGGTGTCAAATTTGTGATGGGTCTTTAATCTGCTGTCAATTAGTCAAGTTGATACAAAACCAAGAAGAGCCCTTGGTATACTGGACTAAGAAGGCTAAGAAAATTCAACTACACTTTGAAGAGCCCTTGATGCTACTTCATGGGTTAAAGTAACAACACAAGACAGCAAGCTGGCTGTGAGAAATAAAATGGTCCAAAAACGATACTTTTTTTAGAACATGAAGCCTTAAACAAAAGGCTTGCAAGAAATTATTCATAATGAGCACAGCTGATTTAGCAGCTGTGAGGTGTTTAATAAACCCTTAAGTTTGGAACAGATTAGCTGTGGCAAGGAGGGTTTGCAGTTTGTGAACTGTGATTAAAAGTGGTATTCTTCACCATGGAGAGAAAAACAGGCTGACATATCTGCATCTGGAAATGCTGTTTGGCGATTTCTGAGAAGTGAAGATTATTTTAAGGTAGAAAAATTGAAGTCAATCCCTGAGCTCAGACCCTGTTGGACGGTGTAGTGGGGCTCAGGAAGAGATCTGCTGTTGTGAACGTAAGAGCAGAATGAAGAAAGGAGAGCTTGCCTTCATGAAAGATGCTATCATAGAAAGGACAAAATGAAAGGTCTCAGTGAGTTACCAAACAAACTAACGTAAGAGCTTGCCTGCCACTGCAAGGACTGTAGAGATACTCCGGAAAAAGTTCAAGTGTCAATCTACAACATTTAGGTAAGGGTAGCATGAATAGCAGGCACCCACAGTAATAATCAACATAATTACTAGTAGGCAACTATGTATACAGCAATTTCATTAATGCTGTGATGAGTTTTCATTCTCCCCATGCCAATTGTAAAGCAGTTTTCTTTTCCCTGAGATATGTAAGGTGCTTTGGGACATATTCCTTGATCCTCGCAAATGATTTTGGGGTAAAGGAACAAATGTGTTGACCTGTTTCATCCTCATATCATGTTTCATCTTAGAGCATTCCATCTTAAGGGCTTGCTTGTGTGTGCAGAAATTACTTATGCTTCAAATGCACAGAAGGAAGAAAACTTGCATCTTTGGAGCGTTTGCTAAGATTTAGCAGTAGAGGAACAATCTCAGACAAGAGAGACATTTACTGGCAAAGGTATATGGATGCTATGGCTTTGTTTGTAGTGAATTAGGCAAGCCCTTTGACATTTTTTTGCAGTAGCAGGGAGATCATAAGAGTAGTTGTAAGTCTACTGGCGTCCAATTTAACCGCCTCCCCCTGCATTTAGTCCTGCCTCTCCCAAGTCTCACTTCTTATTGATTGCATTTCCAAAGATCAAGATTCTTCTGGCTGTGGTGGAAACTGATACGCTGCCCTTGCCATGACCTCCCTTTGCTTGTCACACATAGAGAAGGCTCAGGTGAGACAGAAAGTCAGGCAAGAAGTATAATTATGAGCATTTCAAGAAACAGAGAGTTGCTTTTATTGTGAAAAGAGCATATTGAATGCAGGACGGCCATGTTCTTTCTGATTCAACCCGAAATCTGCCAGGTTTATGGAGGGTAAAATTCACCTCTGCAAACGAGCCTATGAAATATTTAAGTCCCACTGCCTGTGTCTGCACAGTAAACTTAATGGGCCTGCCAATGTCATCCACAGGTGCATGTCACTGCTCTTCAGATCAGGCCTCAGCTTCAAGCAGTGGATTCCCATCTGTACAGGGCTTCAAGTGGACTGATTAGCTTTCCTGATTGACAAGGGCCGTTAGCCCATCACATGTTAATTAACCCACCTGAGGCATGTCATGGACATGGCTACACCACTTTCAGTTTAGTGTGTACACTGCCCCGAGCAATGAAGAGTGCTGGAGGGCACTGTAAACTTACTGTGTAGACATACCCCCTTATATTCTCAATACAGAGCTTAAGTGAGATCTTAGTGTTGCCGAGATGTTGAGCTGGCTCCCTTGCACAGGGATGAATTTCACCTTGAAAGCAGGCAGGGAAGAATGAGAGAGAATAGGAGAATGAGGGAGAAAATAAAGAGGAGATGAAATACATCTGAGCTATCAGAGAAGGCATAGGGATCCTGTTTTGGACAATGTGTGGATACGTATTATTTTCTAGTACATGCTGTTTCACATAAAGTACAGGTACAACAGGAAATCAATGGAAAATGACAATAACAAATAGGGTAAATTGCAGAAAAATACTGGAATGTACTACCCAGCTCAAACTGAAAGACAAATGCAATTGGTGAGCACTACACGGCTTTCTTACCTGTAGATACATGCTGGTTTCATTTCTTCTGTTATTCATATACTGCTTTTTGCTGTTGCTCATTGTTGGGAGCTTGCTCTTGTCCTGATTATACAACGAGTACAGTCAAACATTTTGCCTGGATGGGTTTTGGTACTAGGTCTCTCCTTAACTACTTGTATTCAAATGTGATATTCTCTAAAAAGGTTTATTTTTCATGGTATCAGTCACTACTTTTCTAGACAGGATTTTAATGTATTGCTAGATACCGCTTCTTAATTTTGCTCCATCATGATACTTTCTCTTTGTTAAACTGGATCAAGAGTTCAGACACAGTTATTAAATAATCCATTAATTTCTATTACGCTGCAAACTGTTCTCTCTTTCTGATAGCCTTTGAGCCACTGTCAGGGATCTGCCAGTTGTTTCAGGACTATTAAGGGTGACCCACAAAGGAATGAAATAATTTGTGTTCTTTTCCTTGCAATCCAAAATGCCTGAGATTTTTTTCCCCCCAAATAAAAGCAACTTGTTCTTTTTGTTTTCCACATTATAAATTCAAGTTTTATCTATGCTTTTGTTCTAGGAAGATATTATGGATGACTGGATAACTGGCAGGATTAAAATATCATAGAAATTATACAACTAAATTGACTTACTGACAGGAAAAGTGATTTTTGACTTAGATTTGTATTTTATTTACATTTGTTGTTCTTACCAATGTATTCATGTACCTGAGAATCATTTGGGATTAAGTGCCTTTGCTAAAATTAATGTTAAAAAAAAAATTGTATTTATCAAGGTAGTGCCTAGAGGCAGCAATTAAGATTGCTAGTATCTAAGCAGAGGAGTTTATCATTTAAATAGAAATGACAGACAAAGGAAGTCTTCTTAAGATAATATCATAGTCTGATAGACAAAGAAACAGAAAAGTAAAGCAATTTACCATAGGGCAAAGGTCTCAAACCTGAGTCATTCAAATAACAGGTTTTTCCTTACTCACATGGCATGCTCTTTCTATGCAGTAAGAAAGCTCATAGTATTTGAAACCTCAGGCAAATGCATCCTAAAGGATGGAGATTCAGGATTAGCACATTTTTAGAGGTGGTATGTGGTATAAAGAAGGATACTGTAGCAACCTGCTTGAAACTTGGAGACTGAGGCACAGGTTACACCAGAAGGGACACCAGAAAGCTAGTCTGCCTGTACTTGTGGCTTGATTGCCAGTTGTAGATGCAAGACTTCCATAAATAGTTCCATCAATGAAGAGCCAGCTTAGTTTAGGAAACATGGAGCTCTCCCATCATACCCAGTCATTAGATTGGCCACTACCACTATGTTTCATGAAATGCATTTTTCATGCGTGTTCCATACCATCTAGTGGGAGTGGCCTTAGTGAGACCCACAGGAAGTGAAAAGGTGTTATTGTATGTGAAAACAGAGATAAAGAAGTGCCTATTACTAGTACAAGGAGCATGTAGGGATTCAGATCCCTGGGAATGCTGTAGTCCTAGAAAAAATGCACAAATAAAAAAATAGTGTAAGCAAGAACTGAGTGTGGATACAGAGCTGAACATTGGAGGTTGAAATGAGAAGACAGAAGTTAGACTTTACTATTTCTTATGCTTTGTAAAAGTATTTGATGAACATTGTCACCTACAGTTGACTGAAACTGTGGGAAGACAGTTAAAAAAAGAAAAAGAAAAGAGCACCTACGTGTAATTTCAGAATCACAAAAGATTCCCTAATTAGGGACAGGATTATTTTTTTGGAATATGTGATTCCATCTTACAGGAGGGATGATAAGAGAAAAAATTCTGGTCCTACAGAAATGCATCTGAATAGCAAGGGTTTTTGGTTGGTCTCAGGACATAGGCAGGCAAGATTCTTTGAGTAGAGGTGAGATTTTTTATTAGGCCAACTGAGTAGTTGGAAAAAAAGTTCTTAGCAAGCTTCCTAAGCCTGAAGAAGGGTGATTGCACCCAAAAGCTTGCTGAGAACTTTTTTTCCAGCTATTCAGTTGGTTGAATAAAAGATACTGCATCTACTCAAAGAACCTTGCCTACCTCTGAATAGCAAGGGCAGCTGACCTGTTTGGGGAAAGAATCAATATAATGCCTGCCACTAGTACAAACCAAGTACACAAATTCAAGTTAAAGGACTCAGGAAGAAAGACAGAGTAAGTCCAATGACAAATGCAGACATTATGGAAACTACTTGTACTATGGAAAGCCATTGGGAAGGAGGTAAAATGCATAGCCTATAGAAAATTATCTGAAGGATGTGGGAAACATGTACATTATCATTCAATGCAGTAGTAACTTTAGGAAGGATATGGCAGCAATAATTAAGGATGTAGGAGCTTTCAATGAAGAGGAGGATCTCTACAGTCTATTAGGGATGTGCAAAGCTTTGGATCATGATTTGGATTTGGGGATGATTCGGAGGCTGATTCTACAAATCCAAATTGAATCGCTGGAAGCTTTAGGCTTTCCGAATTGATTCGGAGCTTAGCAAGGATAACGAGTTAAGGAGCAAGGATTAACACCTACAAAACCACAGACTAAGGAGAGGAAAGAATCAATACAGAGCCAAGAAGTTCTTCTGCCCCAAGACAGAGACAGTCAGTTGCACAAGCACCCATGTCACAAGGTTTGTCTGTCAGCAGCTAGGGGTGCAGGGCCCAGAACCCCCCTGCACCGATCTCCTTAACAGCTGGTAGGCTTTGTGGCCGCAGCAGGACCTAGCAGCCAGGCCTGCAGTAGTTCCCCCCCGTACCCCAAGACAGACAGTTGCACAAGCACCCATGTTATGAGTTTTGCCTGTCCACAGCTAGAGGTGCAGGGCCCCAGAAGCCCTGCACCGATCTCCTCAACAGCTGGCAGGCTCTGTGGCCTCAGAAGGGGTTAGCAGGCCTGCAGTTTTCACCCTGTTGCACCTTAACACGCACAGTGTCACCCATGTCATGAGTTTTGCTTGTCCACAGCTTGAGGTATAGTTTCCCCCAAACCCCCTGCACCTATCTCCTTGAACTTTGGCAGGCTTTGAGGCCTCCACAGGGGCTAGCATGCCTGCAGTTTTAACCCTGCTGTGGCTTAATGCATATACTTGACATAAGTTTTGCTTTCAAAACCTTGGGGTGCAGTTTCTCCGAACCCCCTTCAACTCTCTTCTTGAAAGCTTGCAGGCTTCATGGCCTCAGCAGGGGCTACTATTCCAGCAGTTTTTACCCTGCTGCACTTTAACACACACACACAGTGTCACCTATGTCATGAGTTTTGCTTGGCAGCAGCTTGAGGTACAGTTTCCCAGAATCCCCTGCACCTATCTTCTTGAAACCTGGCATGCTTTGTGGCCTCAGTAAGGGCTACCCTCCCTGCAGTTTTCACCTCACTGTGATGCAACACACACACGTGACATGAGTTTTGCTTTCAGAAGTTTGAGGTGCATTTTCCCAGAAACCCCTGCACCTATCACCTTGAAAATTGGCACGTGTCATGCTCTCAGAAAAGGCTACCATCTGAATCAGCCAAAAGACAACAAAGTTATAAATATTTCATTGATTTCATTGATTCCCCATTATGCTCTATGGCTGAATCTCCGAATCAGCTCTGAATCGGTTCTGAATCTTCTGAAGCAATTCGGGCGAATTGAATTAGAACAATGATTTGGATCTCTGAATCGAATCTCTGGCATCCAAATCAGCTGAATCCGAATCGAATACTTCCCTATTTGCACAGGCCTACAGCCTATATAGCAGAATCAAAGACTCTAAATGTAAAATGCTGTAGAAGAAGACTGTCGAGAGTTCTGCTGCTATATATGTGACTATGCTATTAGATCAGTGGCTCTCAACCTTTTGAAACTTTCTGATTCAGAATCACCATATTAGATTCATGATTGGTTGATTTCAGATAAGTTATGGAGCCAGTTGCTGTGCAATCCCAGAATCACTGACAAGCATACTAGACTAGAGCAGTTGTTCTCAACCTTTTTAGACTCAAGGCACCCCTTGGAAAATGCTAGCACTTACCTTTCACTTGTTTTGGGTTTTTTTTTTACTACAGAAAAATAATTGAGCAACTCTTCTGTTGAGAAGAACTCAGAAAGACCACAATAGGGCTGAATGATTTCTTTTAATACTATATTCCAATATGGAATCCCTGGGTTTATCGTGTGAATCATGATTGCATATCCAGTAGTGGAAATATTGTGTGCCAGTCTGCACCACCCTTGAAAGGATCTTGTGGCACACTGATTGAGAACCACTAGACTAGAGAAATGTGACACAGTGCTGGGGAAGAACAGGAAAACTATTCTTAGGTCAATAAACAGATGCAGGCTGTTGATAAGAAATCCATAGAGCACTAGATGTTATCACTTGCAATTTACAGTAGTTGACACAGAAATATGCATTGCTAGGTCAGCAGGAAATTACAAACCATGAAATTGATCACAGAATATGTTCAATGTGAGAAAGGAAGGACAACAGTCACCATGGACACAACCTCTGTCTAATGAATGGACAACCAGGGCAAGCTAAGGTAAAAATAGAGGCTGTCAGACTGCCAAAATAGCTTCCCTGGTGGAACCACTGAAGAATGAACTGGCAAATCTGCAAAGAATAAGCTACATTACACCCAGTGAAACTAGCATGAAGTGGATTAGCATCCTATCAAAGGTGAGAAACCCTTCCGGTAAATGAGACTCTGCATTGACCTAAAACTGCTCAACATAGGGACAAAAGGAAGTTGCTATCTATTACCAGCAATTATCTATTGCTATCCAGGAATGTTCATTGCTTGGGATATCAGGGATAGGTTTTGGCATGCTGAGCTAGATGTGGTGTCTGTACTGAGCTGGATTTCATAGAATTATAGAAAGTTATGGTTGGAAGGGACCTCAGGAGGTCATCTAGTCCAACCCCATGCTCCAAGCAGGACGATCCCCAAATAGATCATCCCAGCCCAAGCTTTGTCTATCCAGGTTTTGAAAACCTCCAAGGAAGGAGCTTCCACCATCTCTCTGAGTAACCTGTTTCAATGTATTACTACCCTCCTAGTGATAAAATAACTGGAGTACAGAGCAGTCCAGGGTCCTTACTCTGCTGCTTTCCATCCTTCCTTTCCTCGGATTCCTGAACTCAACCATCTCATGGTCAATGCTGCTCAAGTTGCCATTCACTACTACATTCCCCACCAATTCTTCCCTGTTTGTGAGCACTAGGTCAAGAAGAGCATGGCTCCTAGTTGGCTGCTCCAGCTCTTGCACCAGGAAGTTGTCCCCAGTACTTTCTGAAAACTTCCTGGATTGCCTGTGCATTGCTGTATTGACCTCCCTGCAGAAGTCAAGGTGATGACGTCTCCCAACTATACTTTTGATTTAATAAAAGATATCACCAAAATACCCTGCATCCTTTAAAATAACAGCTGTTTAGTTTTATTATCCAGCAATTAGTACATGGTACTTGTTTGGCAAATATACAAATTTGGTCATGTCTGAATTGGTCATGTATACAGATCATTTCGACCTACCAAACTGTTTGTTAAGGAGAATTCAGTCTATTGTCTGAGTATTTCAGTTACAGATATTTGGCCAGATTCTTGACCTCACCAGAGCTTTGTTGAGCATAAGAGAGGGGTAGAGAGGCATAGGAACTGGTTACAGTTTCATAGATCTGAAAGCTGGTTCTCCTGGTTGATGCTGCTAAAAGGTGTTGCTGGGTCACTTTATATTGTATCACTAGAGTAGAGTCCTTTAATTGAACAGGCATGTTGCAGTGGAAACATAATGCAGCAGGCATAGAAATGTGAAGAAGAGTAGCATTCAAAACCTGCAATCTTCTTTTTGCAGCACAAGACTTTTAAGACTCTGCTCAGCAATAAGGCTGCTAGGTCAGGGGAACTTAGCCAACTTCCTTTTATCTCTAGGAATCTTATTTAATCTCATACTAACCTATCCCCAGTATAAATTTAGAAGTCACATGGAAAATAACAATCCTCTTTAAGCCATTATGGTTGTTCAAGTCAAGTGGCTTATTTATTTGCTTTCCTGCTATCACTTTTCATATTTCGTTTTCCAGATGGTCTTTTTTTTTTTCTTTGCTCCAATGTGAAATTCTCAGAAAAATGAACTTTGAGAAGGAAGAATAAAGATCACTGTTTGCTTTGACTAGTGCTGGACAGTAACTATTAGGGAATCTTTTATTATACCAGTCGTTTCATAGTTTCATAGCTGGTAGGGTTGGAAGGGACCTGAGCAGATTATCAAGTCCAACCCCCTGCCATGGCAGGAAAGAGTACTGGGGTCAAACGACCCCAGCAAAGTGCTCATCTAACCTCCTCTTAAAGACCCTCAGGGTAGGAGCCAGCACCACTTCTCTTAGAAGTTGGTTCCAGATCCTAGCCACCCTGACAGTGAAGTAATGCCTCCTGATATCCAGCCTGAATCTATCCTGTGCCAGCTTGTAACTGTTATTTCTTGTTACTCCTGGTAGTGCTCAGGGGAACAGGGACTCCCCCAATGCCTGCTGGTTCCCCCTGACTAGTCTGTAAATGGGCACTAGATCCCCCCTCAGCCTTCTCTTGTGGAGGCTGAACAGGTTCAGGTCCCTTAACCTCTCTTCGTAGGGCCTGCCCTGCTGACTCATGATCATGCGAGTGGCCCTCCTCTGGACCCGCTTCATGTTGTCCACATCCCTCCTGAAGTGCAGTGCCCAGAACTGGACACAGTACTCCAACTGCAGCCTGACCAGTGTCACATAGAGGGGGAGGATCACCTCCTTGGACGTGCTTGAGATGCATCCGTGGATGCATGACAAGGTACGGTTGGCCTTCCTGACCGCGTCCCCACACTGTCGGCCCATGTTCATTTTGCCATCAATAATGACTCCAAATCCTTTTCTGCCTCTGCACTGACGAGAAGGGAGTTGCCCAGCCTGTAGGTGTGCTGCTGGTTCTTCTTCCCCAGGTGCAGTACTTTGCACTTGTCAGTTTTGAAACCCATCCTGTTCTTATTCGCCCACCCCTGTAACCTGTCTAGGTCTGATTGCAGCCTATTCCTCCCTTCTAGCATGTCCACATCCCCCCACATCTTAGTGTTATCTGCGAATTTGAACAGGGTGCTTTTTACACCCCTGTCCAAGTCGCTGATGAAGATGTTGAACAGTGCGGGCCCAAGGACCGAGCCCTGTGGAAACCCACTGCCAACATCCTTCCAGGTCAAATAAGACCCATCCACCATCACTCTCTGGGTGTGGCCGTCCAGCCAACTATTGACCCATTTGACTGCGTAGGTGTCAACGCCACAGTCTTCTAGTTTTTTAATGAGAATGGGGTGAGAGAAAGTGTCAAAGGCCTTCCTAAAGTCCAGAAAGACTATGTCCACCACAACAACTGCATCGGAAGATTTTGTGACCTGGTCATAGAAGGCCACGTGGTTGGTCTGACAGGACCTGCCTCTAATGAACCCATGATGGTTGCCCCTAAGCATAATTTCCCTTGCTGATCCCTTGCAGACATGTGCCAGGATAATTCTCTCAAAAAGCTTACCCAGGATCGAGGTAAGACTAATTGGTCTATAGTTTCCTGGGTCCTCCTTCCTCCCTTTTTTGAAAATGGGAACCACATTGGCCCTTTTCCAGTTCCCTGGCACCATGCCAGAGCACCATGAATGCTTGCAAAGCAGTGCTGGGGTCCTGCAATGATCTCTGCTAATTCCCTCAGCACTCTGGGGTGGAGATCATCAGGACCTGCTGATTTAAATATGTCCAGTCCCTCCAGAAGTTCCCTGACTAGATCCTCACTGACCCTAGGCCTGGGTGTGCCTCCCCTGCATCCTACAGGAGTCCCAGTGGTGGGGGGGAGGGTGACCCGGTACCTGCTCAGAAAAATGGAGGCAAAGAAATTGTTAAATAGGTTAGCTTTGCTATCTGGTACAATGACCAGATTTTCTAGCGTGTCCTGCAGAGGCCCCACATTACCTTCTTTTTACCCCCTATGTATTTAAAAAAAGGACTTCTTGTTGTCCTTGATCTGGGTAGCTAGTCCCAGTTCCGTCTCCACCTTGGCTTTCCTGACTGCCCCCCCTACAGCTCCGAGCAACAGAGGTATAGTCCTCCCTGGTGATGGCCCCTCTCTTCCATTGGGTGTACACCTCCTTTTTAGCTAGGAGACATTCCTGGATGCTTTTGGTGAGCCACAGGGGCTTTTGTGCCTTCTTGCCCCCTTTGATCCATGTTGGGATTCCTTCCCTTTGGGCTTGGAGGATCGTCTTAAGGAATGACCACTCTTCTTGGACATCCAACTCCCCTCCCCTCCGGGACCTCAGTGCCTCCCTGACTATTCTCCTTACCTCATTGAACTCCACCCTTCTGAACTCCAGGGCTGCTGCCTTGCTGCTGGCCTTTGCCACCTTGTGCTGGATGGTGAATTCCAGCAGGTGATGATCACAGTCGCCCAGGTGGTCGTGCACCTACAGACCCCTCACCAGGTTGTCGCCCATGGCCAGGACCAGATCCAACAAGGCATCTCCCCTGCTGGGGCTGTGCATCTCCTGGGTTAGATGGAGGTCCTGTATCTCGGCTAGGAACCTACGTGAGCAGTCAGACCTGGCTGACTGCTCTTCCCAGCAGATGTCTGGAAAGTTCAGGTCACCCATAATGACCACGTCCTTTGACCTAACTACCTCTGTGAGCCGACTTAAGAATTCCAGGTCTAGCTCTTCCCCTTGGTTGGGTGGTCTCTAGTAGACCCCCATTGTTAAGTCCCTTTCCCCTCGACTTCCTTGTATTCTAACTCTGAATGGTCACCAGTTGCCTACAATCAACTTATGGATCTTTTAAATGCATTCACTAAATATTTTCTACAGATAATACAAGATCCAGAGACTGTTTGTGAGCAAGTTCATCGAGAGCTTATAATATTCCAAATGTGACATTTATTTTTGTTAGATAGATAGGTCATGTGGTAAAATTTCTGTGTTATAATTGCCTAATTCTTTGAATTAGATTATTGATTTTTTTCTCTTTAAATGTATTTTATTTCAATGGACTGAAACACTTTTTTTGTCAATGGATTAAGTTAACTCCCCCCCCCCAATGAACCTATTGAAGTACATCTAAATGGACTAACATAATCAGTATGAAGGTATAATAGATTTTCTACATGAGGAACTATAGTAGAATAACTGTTCTGCAGTATCTACTGTATACTTGCTATTCTGGGCTTTTGCCTCCTCACCCCTTTATTTTGATGTAGACAAGCCCGCAGGGACACCTGCCCAATGTCACACAGGCTGTCTGTGAGATAACATCAATGAGTTTTCCATGGTCCAGGCTAGTGTTTTAATGATGGGACCGTTCCTCTTCTGCCTGAGCTCAGGATTTCACCATTAATGCTGCTGAAGGGTTTCCTCTCATCTCCAGGGTATGGAAGATGTGAAAATAAGGACTATACAAACTATCAGCTGATCATTTCTCTTCCAGTATCTGTAAGTGAATGTGGCAGCATAGTGTTGCATTGTGATCAAATCTGTATTTGAAACGGATGTGCCATGTAGTTGTTAGGCTTAAAGCTGAAAAGCCTGGGGAGGGGGCACCATGTTGTCACTTGATGTTATAACATCACGGATAAACTTCAGCTGCCAGAGATATTTCTTTCCCTTAATGTCTTTCCTGTTTGTTAGCCACTTTCATTAGAAAGGAAGGCAATATCAGCTCAGTGCTGTCCTGCTTCATATACTCTTTCCAAGAATCCTCTCAGGTTTTGTTTTCCATGCTCTTTCTTTTCTCATTTCTTTATATTTCTTTTCTCCTTAGAGTTAAAAGAAAAATAAACTAGGTTTTCTTCTCTTTTTGGCTCCTTCTTGCTTTGCCGTTTCAATCCCCAATGGCCCATTATCTTCACTGCACCAGCCCCTACTTTTGAGTTGCCAGCTCCTTAAGAATAACTCCTTATGTTATCTTTAAGGCACAGAAAAAAGTAGCTGAAAGCATCAGCAAAAAGTGGCCCATTCTGAATTTTTAGGTTGCTAGAGCTGATCGTTCAACTTCTGGTGATGCAGATCAGTTGGATTTTGAGTCAGTTCCTAACTTCGTCCCTTGTTTCTACTTTTTAAAAACCATATTATTTGACAGACATTATTTCATGGGTAGAGTGAAAAAGCCATTCTGGGCTGCTGTTTTCATTCAGTAAAACTAACCTATTCTGTGTAACTCTGGGACAAAAATGTCACAGTTACATATATTAAGTTATATACCATACTATCAGTTTTTAAGAAGAAATTCTCTCAGAAATTAATAAATGGCTTCTTCAAATCAGTGGCATATTCTGGGACACTGTTGTCACTGAGTCTAATTTGAATGAGTCTAATTTAACTTGTTGTGATCCTATTGAAAAGAAATGCCACCAAGTATGATACAACACATTTTCTTAGGATTTGTTGCCTTATTGACTGTATTTTTTTCTGAGGACTGCGTAACACCAGAAACTGCACACACACATTTCATGCTGAGATTTAATTGTCCAGCATCACTGCCACAAGAATACAAAAGTAAGTAATAGATGACTCTCACTCTTAGCTATTAGTGGATAATGCAATCCTTGACATGTCAAAGTGTAACAGATTATATAAAACAACACATTCATAGTGTTCTTACAGATTGACCCATTCTGATTTCACAGTTCAAATGTTCCTGGACTTGGCTTTGTTGAAGAATAATTAAATTTTGACATTCTTGCTCCATTCATGGTTCAAGGTTGCTGTGTACTTTCACAAAATGAAATTTACTCAATACAAACATTTCCAACTTTCCAGATATATGAAACTCACAGACCTATTTATACATGATGTGGATTAGAGGCTGTTCACACAAAGTAACTTTTATGCTTCTTTTGCTGGCTAATTCAGCTCATCACAAGAACATCCTCAATTTCATGAAAATGTTGCAGGTCAAGCTATTGACTGAACATTCAGTCAGTAAACTACTGAGCATTCAACGGGCTACAATCTGCCTGGGAAAAGAAATGTCATTCTGAACATGGAGAAGCTTCGTAAATCATAATTTGTGAATTCACAACATTTTTGTATATCCTGCCCATTCTTATCCAGTGGCATTTCTTTCATTCTTCATACTGGGCATGTCTGTGCGTGCATTTACGCCACCTTAAATTTACTGCTTAGTACGTTACTGCACAGTAAGCAGGAATAGGCCAGTATCTACACGTGCAGGCGTTAAATCTCATTAATGCTGTGTGTAGACTGACTTGGGACTAACTAAAGTCCCAAGTCACTCCACACACACAGTTTTACTGTGCAGTAAGGCGTCTACATGTGCATTACTGCTTAGTAACTAAATGGGTGTAAATTTGATACCTGCATCATGCTGGTATCACAGAATCTCCTCTGGGGCTATAGGGGACTGAAATTACTGCGCAGTACAGGCACACGTCTACACATGCACGCCCATACTGCACAGTAAATATGGTGACTTATGCCAGCTTGAGTGTAAATCTGATACCTGCATCATGCAGGTATCAAATTTATGCTCAAGTTGGCATAAGTCGCCATATTTACTGTGCAGTACAGGTGCGCATGTGTAGATGCATGCCCGTACAGTGCAGTAATTTCAGTTACTATGCAGTAAATGCACATGCCTAGATGTGCCCACTGAGTTGCTATATTTACAGCTGCAGGATTAGCTGTACCTTATGCCTTCTCTTGTATTTCTAAGTGAATCTCTTCAGGGATCCGGCCTTGCGGTTTTCTCTCTCATGAGATGCAATTCCACAACTCCTCAACCTGTGCTTGATGCTGTCATGTCGGCTACAGTACCTGTTTATCAGCAGGTCTGACTGAGTTTGGACAATGAATGTTTCTTTCTTTTGGAAGTCTGTGTTCAGTGGTAAGTATAGTGATTGATTGCTACCTTAAAATCAGTATTGTTTATTTTAACAGTAGAAAAAAAGCTTTTGGAAAGAAAGTGTTTTAAAACAATCTACACACACTCCTTACCCATAAACTCAACACCCTCGGATATATTAGTCCAGGCAGTTATTTACATCTGTTTTAGTATAGGGAGAATTTTCTTCCCTTGTTCAGTTATGTACTGCCCCTCAGCCTACTTTCCAGAAAGCCATTGGCAGTGTTATATGCACGTGTTAAGTGTGGCAATCAATGTGGCCCTAGTTCTCTTTCTGAAATGATTTCTCAATCCTACCTGACCAAAGAACTTAATTTCAGATTGCTTTGTCTGACTTGCATTAGCTTTCATTTTCTACATGCTGAATCTCATTTTGCTTCTTACGCAGTTTTGCAATCCTAGTCTCTGCCGCTCAGGGACATAAGTGGGTTTCTCTGCCAGCTTTGTCAAGTTCTGGACTTTAAACACCAGAAACCTAGAACTACAATTATTACCACAAATTACACTTCTCTTTAGGTTAGACCTCATTGCACATTCTGATACTTTTCCTATAGTTTCCTTACTTACAAGGTTCACTTTCCATAGATATCCCACTCCAAATGTATATTCTGAGAAATAAATAACATGCACTACAAAAATAGTGCAGTACATACCCACATTTTTATTGCCAAAAATGAGAATTTGGTTTAAACTTTGCTTCTGTTTTCATACTCTCCACATAGGCTGATATTTATTAACCATGATTTACAGAACCAGGCTGCAGCCTCTTAAAAACAACTTCCACTGCCCCCTATCATAACAGTAGAGGTTCTGGTGGGCAATGACATATTACAGTAGTGGTACGTTGATTTGTTTAATGGTTGCTGCAATGTGGAAAACCTAATAATGAATCAGTTCTTTGGGGCTTGCAACTGTGGAGATCACACATCATTGTTAAGTGGTGCATCCTGCTTAACTCTTTTATTTCCTGGCTGTGGTAAGTATAATCATAGTGAAGATCTCCTTTGTAGCTACACGACCCCCCGGCAAATAAAACAAAAACAAAAACTAAGCATCTTGCTCTACTCCCATGCCTAGCCTCAAATCTTGCTTCCTTGAATGGAAGATGTGAATCAAATTTATTTCTACCCTTTATTCATAGATACATAGGGTGTCAGATCATTGGGTCCAGCCTCCTCGCTCTAGGCAGGAAGACAACTGGGGTTAGGTGACCCCAGAGAGGTGACTTTCCTAGATCAGTTTCAGCTTTGGAGGGATTCTTGCTTCCATGTTTTTCAGCTCTTCTAAGGGATAGCTAGACTGTGATGAGGTTACAGTGGACCACATGTTCGATATAAGCCAACAGCATTGCAACACCATGGGTTGTGTTAACAGGAGTGTCTCTTAAAAATCAAGGGAAGCTATTTTGTTATTTTTTTTTGGCACTGATGAAGTCTCACCTGGAGTACTGTGTCCAGATTTGGGCCCCACACTTCAAGAAGGATGTGGACAGACTGGAAAGTGTCCAGCAGAGAGCAATGAAAATAATTAGAGGTATAGGATGCATGAATTATGAGGACAGACTAAAAGAACTAGAGTTATTTAGTCTGGAGAAGAGAAGACTGAAGGGGGTAGGGGGATTTGATAACAGTTTTAAAATACCTGAAGGGCAATTATAAAGATAATGGAGATGGCTTTTTCTCTGTGGCTATAGGGGACAGAATTAGGAACAAATTGAAGCAGAGGAAATTTAGGTTAAGATTAGGATGAAGTTTTCAACTATGAGGGTGTCAAGCACTGTCACAGACTAATTAGTTGTGGAATCTCCGCCCCTGGAAATTTTCAGGAACAGGTTGGAAAGACACTTGGCCAGGATGGCTTACTTAGGACTGATCCTGTCTTGACCATGGGGATGGACTACACAACCTCATGAAGTCCCTTCTGTAGTGACAGAAGTTATAGTTTAGAGATGCTCCACACTAGGATACTGAAGGAATGAAGAACTGGGGAGCTGCTTATTTCTCTGCAATTACAGTTTACTGGTTTATTTTTTCTAATTCATTGTATACCTGCCGTTACCGAACCCAGTGATCATTATACCTTCCAGCCCTACTTCCCTAAGGTTCTATGATCCAAAGTCAATCAGAGTCCTCTCACTGACTTCCATGGACCAAACTCCCTCCCTATTACAAGGCCTTGTTGAGAGGTTGTGAGCCAGATCTCAAATGGTGGTAATGCTACCTAACAGATCCTCACTATAACATGTTCTCATGAGTCCACAGTGGCACCAAATGCTCTTTTTATATGCACAGTTGTATAGACATCTCCCTTACTTTTCTTTAAATGGACTTTCAATAGTAAATGAGTCCTTGTGAATGTATTCCTTCCTATGTTGGGTTTCTAGGAGTGACTGGAAAGCGTACAGCTTTTGGTCACCCACGATAATAAAAGCTGCAGACCGGTAAAGAGGAAGGTTGACTTGAAATTGACCCCTTTGGTCTCTAAAGAATGTAATAATATCAGTTTTTACAATACAGAAGTGTCTCCCTGACAGGTTGTTTGGATACAACTCACTTGTTAGAGGCTTTCCCAAAGCCCTTAAGCCAATGCCCTTCCTCTGGTGAGACTTGTGACAGGACAGCTCTTCCTCCATATTTTAAAGTTTCATTTCCATTGTTTTTCTCTGTTAACAGCCTCTATCTTCTCTTTCCAGACACTGTATGAGTTCTCCTTTTTCACAAAATGGATTTTCAGTGTGTCATGGATTGGATTAGTGGTGGACCAAATTAAAACCAAAGAGAGGAGCATCTGTACAAAATCCATCTGCTTGATCCTGCTTCTAGCTCTCACTGTATTCTATTAATATATTTATTACAAAGCTGTCTGCAAGACATGATTTGCCAGTGTATGCTCTCTGTAAGTGACAATATTATTATTTTTCATTGATTATTATCATTAATCTGTAAAACATCCTATGGCTGTTAGCACTTCCATTTTTCTTTTATATTCCACTAAACCTCTGGGAGCTTGGATCAGCTAAAACTGCTGTGGATCATAGCAAATTGCATCTCTTTTCTCTCTAAATTTGAGATTGTGTCTTTTCAAGTGTCACATTCATCAGATTGTTTCAAGCCTTAGTCCTTTCATAAATCAGAAGGGAACTAACATTGCTGAGTTTGATGCATTGCTGTGGGCAAATCAGGGTATTTTCTTCGTCCTCATATTTGATGTCTACACAAGCCATGACAGGTTAGCCTAGAAAGTGGGGGGAAAGCACCCACAGTTATTTATGAATAAAACTTCTGTGCTTGGAAGCAACGTTCCTTACCATTTTTTAATATACTATATTAACTGGATGCACCTAAAAATTCTTATCTCCAGTATTCTGCCAGTGGCTAGTCTATATATATAATAAACAAATAAATTATATATATATATATATAGAGAGAGAGAGAGAGAGAGATAGACATAGATAGATCTATCTGAGGGTAGATAGATAGATAGATATAGTTCTTTATTTATTTTCCTGTGCCTCTAAAAGCAAACTGCCCAGCACATGCCAACAGCAAGATCACCCTCCCTTACTAGGTTTAGAAGCAGTAACTTCTGTAGCATCAGAGTGGGTCACTTTGCCCTCTAGCGCATCAGCGGGTAGTTCATGACCTTTTCCTCGCTTCTATTTTATCCTCTTTGGCCTGAATTTAAGGGCTATTTTTCCAACATAGATCATAAGGCAGATGATTATTTACTCAGAGCTAAAATGCAGCAGTTGGCTAGCCAGTAGCTTAGTATCAGTGCTTTAAAAATGACTTTTTTGTAGAAGTGTTACATATATAATATTGCCTGTAATTTTCTGACTGATTATATTTTTCCTGTTAGATCTTTAGCTATAAAGCCATAGGCTATTTTGATCATTTTCTGTATCTGTGATAATAGTACCCCAAGGAGCATCCTTGAATCATTAGAGAGACATACATTTTATCAACAAAGGACAAATATATGATGGCATATGCAGAAACCATAGGGTCTTTGAGAGCATAGATAGCACTGTGCAAATGCAGGACCCATTCCATGAGTGCACAGTATTCATTTTATTTTGCTTCTGTAGGGCAGTGATAACTTTTGCAGAATGCAAGATGAAACATAAATAACCTTTGTCATCTTTAGAAAAGGTACTTGCTGAGAAGTATTGTGTTCAGAATCTTCCTGGGCAAATTGTGAATAATTTAGTTGTTAGACCCCAGGGTTCTGACTCGTTGGATTCAGCATTCTGCCAAGACGTGTGCTGAGCTACTCAAACATAATTGAGGTGCTTGGAGAATGTAGATGGCTGCTGGTTAATAGCAGTGGGCTTCAATCTGTTTCTGTTTTGTTTCTAATAAACTTAAATGAAATACTCAGTACCCATCCATAATACCTATTGTGTTTCTCATTAGAACAGCTTGTTGGGCATAGTAATGGAAGGGAGAGTTCAGGATAATGTAGTATGGCTACTTTTAATAGAGAAACCAAAACTTTAAAATGTATATATGTAGATTTCTGGTTACTTTTACTTTGTCCAGCTGCTAACAGCTCATTTTTCAATTAGCAGCAGTAATTCCCATTCTTTCATTGAATGATCTAGTTCAGATTCCCTCTCTTAAGTCTGATTATTTAATTATGTGCACTAGTATAAGGAGGAGTAAATTCACTTCATTCAGCGCTGTGAGGCACCTGGATTCAAATGGCAATCGGGATAGGTTTCAGCCTGTGCTTCAGTCTTCCTTTGGGACTCAGATGCTGATTGTGCGCATCATGTCTTGTCTGGTATACTTGACATTTTGATTTTTTTTACAGAGGAACATAAAAAGTGCCATACTGGGTCAGACCAATAGTCCATCTAGTGTAGTATCCTGTCCCTGACAGTGGCAGAAGTGGATTGTATAGAGAAAGAGCATTGAACCAGAGATATCTAGTGATCTATCCTGTATTCATTACCCTTCCTGTTATTCACCATTATTGGTTTAGAGATGTTAGAGGAAATATCTGCAATCATTCTGTGTAATAGCCATTAACAGATTATGAATAAATCATTAATAGATCCATGAATTTATCTAGTTTTTTTTTTAACCTGGCTATACTATCTGCCTCCTGGGGCAATGAATTTCACATATTAATTACATGCTGCATTTAAAAAAAAAAAGTATTTTCTCATGTTAGTTTTAAAACTGGCACTTACTAATTTCTGTAGATGCCCCCTAGTTCCAGTATTCTGGAAACTTTTGGGAGCTTGGATCAGCTAAAACTGCTGTGGATCATAGAAAATTGCACCTCTTTTCTCTCTGTTTTTCTTTTTGGGATCTGGTGAATAACAGTTCCCTGTTCACTTGGTCTACATCCTTTATCACTTTATAGACCTCTATCATATTCCCACCTGAGTCTTCTCCTTCCCAAACTGAAGAGTCCCAGTCTTTTTAAAAGTCTCTCCTGGTGTTAGCCTCTCCTGTGCCACAGATCATTTTGTTTTGTAAATTCCCTTTGAGGATCAGGCCTGAGAGACTAGAGGCAGAGTGTTTTTTTTGTGAGAAATGTGCCCCCATAGTTAGTTGGGTTTTGTTGTCTTTGATAGATTCTGGTCTGCAGTTTGTTGGGGTGCTGGAGATAGGTTGGCAGGTTGTGTATTTTGAGCTGTGGGAAGTTGGCTTCAATTCTGGTGATGAGGTTAAGTTAGCAAGGTTTGGTGCTTATTTGAATTTACAAATCCTTTTTCACAGCCGGGCCTATGAACTTCATCAGCCTCCTAGGCACAGAAACTCATGGACTCAATATAGACATTGGATTTATGATGCACTGCAACCTGCTGGACATCTGACTCCCCAGGTACCTCTCCACTTTTACCTGCTACTTCCCCCTTCCCCCTAGCCTAGCCTGTCTCTCTTACCCCGTGACGTCTCCATTTCCATTTGCATTGACTGGCTTTCTTGCCTGCATTGCATGCCAACCTCTGGCTTCTTTACTATTCCTTCCATGCAGGAACAGCACACACACCAACTGCAGATGCTTCCTCAGGCTGACAAAGGGTTTTTTTGTCACAAAAGCTGGCATTCCAGGCAGATAAGGGTCGAGGCTTTCCCCAGCCAGGATGTGTGCGTGTTTTTGGTAGCTGGAGGTTATGGTGCCTCCTACCTGCTTTTCATCAGGGGATTCTTCGTCCTGGCATTTCCTGGGGCTGCCGCACTGCCAGCAGTCCCACCAGTCCTCCCAACCCTGGCATAGTGTAGTTTTAGTGGTTATATCAAGGACCTGGGGCCTCCTCCTTCCCCATAGGCCCAGTCCATACCTCCAAGTTCATCCTGGCATGGAAGTTCATCACGGACATGTTCTTCCCCTGCTGGCTGGTGATGCAGTGAGTGCCCCCTCTAGCTCAGAGAGCCGGGCATTAAATGGTTTAAAAAAATTAAATGGAAATATGTGTGGATGGAGTGAGGAAGGTAGCACTCAGTCCATCTGCAGGTGGAGCTTGGGGAACCCCAGCAGCAGGAGGTTCGCCGTAAGGAACACTAGCTGCTCCACCAAACCAGGATCCAAGCAGGTATGGTGGCATGTCACCACATCACAAGCAATGCTGAGCACCCTCTCACTCAGAACACTGGGTGGTGGATAGGGCAGGTGTTGCCAGACAAGCGTGGCCAGATCCTGCCACATCTGGCTGCAGGTTGCCCAATAGGCCAAAGGGTCTCAGTCCAGCATCTCCATGTCCTCAGTGAGATAAGTTACCACTGAAGCCTCAGCGCTACCTGCCCGAGGCTGGGGTCTGCTGTGTCTGTACCACAGCACTGAAGCCATGCCCTTGGCCCACATTGGCAGTGGCTGGTGTGGAAGAGATTGGCTGGTGCTGGGAGTACTAAGATGGGAAAGTGGATTCCCCACTTCCACATCCCCTCACCTCTGGCCTTCTGCCTCCCTGACTTTGTTGACTAGCACCTCTGTCCAGTGATTGAGGGTTTTGGTACTGGTATTGTACATGCTTCCCTTCATCCTTGGGTCGCATATGCCCTCTAGCATGCAGACTGTACTGGACCGCAATGAATCCCACCATTTCCTGATGCCTTCTTTCAGCTGCCTCACCAGTGCCTGCAGGTTTGGTGACAGTGGCTTGCCCCAGCCAGGAACATTGATCCCCTGGAACTTCTCCATTTGGCTCTGAAGTTCCTTCACTATGGGGATCACCTGGCTAAGGAGGGCATCGCCAGCACTGAGGGTCTCGGTGGCCTCAAGGAAGGGCTTGAGAACCACCAAGATCTGGGAGATGGTATTCCACTTAGCTCTGTTGAGGGGGCCACTGATCCCAGTCTCCCTGAGCAAGGCCATCTCATGGGTGGCCTTGTGTTGCTCCACCAGCCTTTCCATCATGGTGTTGGAGTTCCATTGAGTCTCCACATCCTGCACGATTTTGTGCTGCAGGATGCTCAGCTCTGCCTGTTTCTCCCACAGCATCTTGCCCACTTGATGTTGCAGTGGAAGTAGACCACCACCTTCTTGCATTTTGAAATCAGGTGGGTGGTAGTGATGGTGCCATCAGTGGCAGCCCTGTCCCCCTCCAAGGTGTCCCTGATTATGAGGTGCAGCTTGTGTGCCACACAGCATATGGCAACAAATCTGGCATCACAGGTGGCCTTGAACATATTGGCCCCACTGTTGATGACCATGAACCCACAGGTGAGCTTGCCATAACCAACCAGCCACCCCTGCACCATGCAGTTCATCCATCACCTGGGCTTGAAGGAGAGCCCACCAAGGGCCTGACTGATTGCACCAGTGCCCTTGGAGGGAGAGGTAGGTGTGATCACCATCCTGGCTCCTCCAGATGATGGAGGTGAAGTGCAAGGCCACCTGCAGCCCTGCTTTGCACAGCTCCTTCCTCAAGTACTCCTGTTGCCCTGAGGGGTTGGGCCAATGCTCAGGATCTCAATATTGTGCTGTTAGACAGGAGGGCGTGGTGTAAAATTGTGTGGAGTGAAAGTTACCAGGACTGGGATTAGAACTGGTAGATTAGAGGGGCCTGGGCTGAAGAACTGAGGCTCAAGGGTAACTTTAGGTTAATTGATCTTAATTGATTAAAAGAAAATGCCCAAAGTCTGCAGAACAGGGGAGCGATGCTGGCACAGAGGCTGAGACCAGAGCCAGAGCAACGGGGGAGCTGAAAAGGTATGTGGGGAGAGGGAAAATGGGACTATGGGAAAGTGTGGGTGTTAAAGAGGGTCTTTGGGTGTGGGAAGCCAGGGGATGGCTCTGGGGCAGCTAGAGAAGCTGCAGGGAGTGGCAGTATGTGCTGGGATCTTGAGAAAGGCTCCAGCTGCTGGAGAAAACTGCAGGACAACCACAAAGAGCTGGGAAGCTGTGCGGGAGCACTACAGAAGGTGCAGGGGAAGCCTGAAAACAGAGAGACGGACAGCAGAAAATCACAGGAAAAGTGGCAGGAGAGACTGAAAGGCAGCAGGGCAGCGAGAAACACAGAAAGGCAGCAGAAAGTCACAGGGAAAAGGCAGTAGAAGCAGGGGGACAGCAGAAAATCACATGAAAAGTGACAGGAGAGACTGAAGAGTGGCAGGGGCAGTGGAAAAGCAGGGAGAGGCAGCAGAAAGTCACAGGGAAAAGGCAGTAGATGGCATGGGAGGCTGAAAGGCAGCAGGGACAGCAGGAAAGCAAGGAGAGGCTGAGAGGTGGCTGAAAAGGAGAGATGGAATTGGGAGGAGATTGGGAAAGTAGCAGAGAGGAGGGGCTGGAGCTGAGAGAGAGAGAGAGAACAAGGTTGGAATTTAAGATGGGGAAGGGACTGAGATTCAATTAAACATGACCCAACTTGGGGTTGCAAATGACAGTGGTTTTATTGAACAGGGGAGATGGTGACACAATGTCTTATTGGTTCCCTTGCACACGTGCGCACACACACTCGCACACACACACACACACACACACAATGGCAGCAGGGGTTAGAGAGGCTTGGTGCAGAGGCTGAAGTCCACTGAAATCCAGGAGGAGAGAGCGAGAGTCCAAATTGTAGGAGGAGGTGTGCAGGTAATAGCTACCTATCCCAGGCTGGAAGTTGATCCTCAATGGCCAGTCGGGGTCTCCTTCAGCTCGGTGTTGTCCGGCAGGGCCTCTGGGGTGAATAGGTGGCATGAAGCTGGTCTGGTCCGGATGGAAATGGCGTTCCCACTGGGACTGTCTTCACTGCCCCTTTTTATAGGGGCAGACTTTGAGTGAACCTAGTGTCAGGAGGCATGCCCAGGCAAGGGTCAGCCCCTGGCATAATGAGCATGCGTACTCCATACAGGGATGTGCAGTTTCGGGTGTCTGTAATAGTGGGGTACAATGGTAGAATTGCTGGTTCTGCAGGGTCTTTTGTCTTTCAAATGCTGGGTTCTTGTCTCTGTTCCTTGGTGAGGTCCGTGGTTCCTGGATGAATCAATGTGAGGTGATGGCCCAGTCATTATAGGCCATTCAGTAGAGGCCTGCTACCATTGTATTTCAATTATTCCCAATCACTCTCATTCATCCGGGAACCAATTTACATGGGAGGGGTATGTGACTCATACAGTTGCAACACAGGGGATGCCTGGGCAGAGGACACAAGATGGAGGCTTGACATATAAAATGGAAACTTGACATGACTTTGGTTCACTTACAAACACAGGCCTAAACCATACAATAACCATATGAAACAATAAAAATCAATATGAAAATGATAATAATACAATATACAACAGTAAAAATCAATACAAACCTAATAATTATACAATATAAAACAGTGGATATCCAAAACCAAAAACTTGCTACCAAAATAAAAATGTTAAAGCTTATCCTAAGTCTGAGCTCACTTATACTTTTCTATAGGTGTGGCGGCGAAGTGTCCCTACAGGCTAGTGAGGGAGAGAGGGGAGGACCCACAGACCCCAGACCCCGAGAGCAAGCCCCCAGAGGGGCATACGTACCTGCTGAAGAGCAGCAGGAAGAGGAGCCGCATCCGCGGCCGCAGCTGCGTGAACCGCCATTACGCCGGTTCTGGCAACAGCTGTTCCTGGCGCGGCGAACAGCTGAGCCAATCCCGGCAGGGGAGGTTTAAAAACGCTGGCAGGACAGGGAGAGAGAGAGAGCCAGGGAGAGAGAGTACGGGCGGGCAGCCCGTGCCGCGGGCTCTAGCACAGTGTGGAGAGGACCCAGCCTGCGGGTCTCAAGCAGGCTGTTTACCTAAGAGCTGGACGCCTATCGCGAACAGCAGAGTGAAAGGCGGTCAGAGAGTGCAAGCCGAGGCACTCTCTCAGTATACTGAAGCGGCTGACGCTCAGGAGGCAGGGGAGTGCTCTGCTGCCGGTAGGAGAGGGGAGACAGCGGAGGCTCCAGGAGGGATCTGGAGTCAGGGGGAGCACACACCAGCTCCTCCTGATTTGGAGGAGTATTTTCTGTAAGAAGGGAGGAAGGAGGAATTACTCCCAGCAGGAGGGAGAACGAACGGGAACCGGGGATCCGGTCAGAGGCCGTCATACAGGGCCTGGAAACATCTGGAATGCATCACCCAGCGGTTGGTGTGTGGACGGGGTGTAGGGGAGGTGGAGCCCCGTGGACCACCGCGTCACTCAACCGTGAGTAACACCGTCTATCGGGAGGCCCCACCCAGGATAAAGATCTCCACTGTAGACCCCTCTAAAGGTAATTGATTACATCCAAGTCATGGCAGGCGAGTTGAGGGGAGGGGCAACACCCGATAGTCCAGGCGGAGCTAGACGCAGGCTCCACAATAGGGAATAGAGAGGGAGAGGAAAAGTCAGAAATGGTTGGGGAAGGGGAGGGAATGTATTTTAAAATGAATTAAAAAAGAAAAACTGGGGGTTTTGCTACACTCCCTGCATGCCTCATACAGGGAGGGCATCACCAGCCTGCTAAAGATGGTGACTGCGGGCACTTGGTAAGATGGGGCCATGAGCACCACGAGCCACCTGAACCCTGGCTGCTCAACTAAGGAGAAGGGCTGGCCATCCAGAGCAAGCATCCCCCCAATGCTTTGGGTGACCTTGCTTGTCCTTGCAATGTGCCCCGCTTTGTATGTGGCTTTCCCCCATCGCTCCAGGGTGGCCTGCCTCAGCTTTGGGGAGACCAGGGATTTGGAATGAGTGGGGGACTCCCTTTGGGCATACTTCCACTGGTGCCAGACTGAGGAGGAACAAGGGCAAGGAGGTGCTGCTTCCTGAGGTCCAGCAGCATCACCGTAGTGGTGAAGTGTTTCACCTCCTTGCCCCAGCTGATCTGCCTTCGACAGTGCTGGCAGACAGCATACTTGGGATCATCTGCTACCTCAAAATGATCCCATGCTACATTACTCCCCCGTTTCTGGGTTGAGGGTGGGGATCTTGCTTTATCCCCCTCCTCAGCAGTCAGAGGCACAACAACAGGAGTAGCTGATTCAGCTGATCCACTTGCCTCCACAGCCTCCTCTGAGGTCCCTTCCTGAGAAGGAGACCTGGGTCTAGGGGAACTTTGAGGGGTGTGAAGCACAAACTCAGATTCCCCCTCAGTCCCCAGAATTTCCTTAGCTAGGGCGCTCAGATCCTCTGGTTCCAGATCCAGGTCCTCCTCTGGCAGTGGGAGGCTTACACTGGGAAATGAAGTTGGGGTGGAGGAGACTGTCATTCTGCTGCTGGTGCCTATTTCTGGTGTTAGGGGAGGTGGTGCAGGTACAGGGACAGGTACTGCTCCCACCTCCTTGCTTCCAATGGCAGCAGAAGACTCATGGTTGCCAGGAAAGAGGATGCATCTATGTTTCGGGGGCGCAGGGCTTGCAGTTCTAGCTCTTCCCCTACCCCCTCTAGCCCCTCTCCCTCCCCTGCCAGACCTGGCATCTGCCTTTCCAGCATGCTTCATATTAAAAGGAGCACTGGCCTTTGAACAGCAATGCACAGCAGAAGCAATGAAGAAACGTGTGGCCAGGAAAATGAAAACCTCCCGTATCCAGTTTTCATCACTCTTCTGCCCCTGCTGCAACAGATTGTTCAAAGCAAAGATCAGACTTATAAGTCATGTATGAACTCACGTGACCTAGCGTCCACCCCCCTTCGTTCTCTTTCCTTCTTTCTCCTTCCCTTTTTCTTTTCCACTTCTTTTCTCTCTTCTTCCCTCCCCTTCCCCTGCTGGATGCGGTTGTCTTCATCTGCAAAGGACGAAAGTATGTATAGCTATTGACCACATAGTTTGTGAGACTGAAGGGAACAATCAGAAAATAAAATGACAGATACATAGTGGAGTATATATTTGCAATTAGAATGTGCTGGTCAAGATTAGGAATCCTGTATCAGCACTGAAGAACCATTTGGACAAATGAAGGAGGGCTTCACTTGAAATGAGCTGGCTGAAGCGGCAGAGGTTGTCATGTTAGATTGCTTAGAAGATTCCGATGGACTATAACTGTTTGCTATTTTCCCCAACAGAGTATTTCAAAACTGCTGACTTGACATAGTACCTATTTTTGACGTAACTTTTCAGTTACTCTATTGCTTCTGAAACTGCTTAAAATCCCTGTAAAGTTTATACTCTGTTGACTGCACCAATGAGTATTTTGTAAGGATGTTAAAGGTAGATTTATTGCACATACGGTTTTGCTTCTCACCTACTTATGTCGTTGTACTAAATTTAGTTAAAGGGTGGAGTGAATGGAAATGAAATGATCGGTAAGACTATTCCAGTTTGAAATGATAATTTATTGAACACATACGCAATACTAATATTTAAGCAAAGCTTTAAATGCAACACTTAACTTCTAAGCAAGCCCTAGCAGTTAACCAAGATATTTTTACATGAGAAAGGATACAGTGATTTCAGCTGGCCAGGTGTCTGTCACTGCTCCGGGGTTTGAGTAGGTGTTGATTCTTCTTCTCCTGTGTGTCGCAAGCCCTTAAATCTTTTTTTCTTAGGTTTTTATATATTTTTTGTAGTTCTTTTATGTATGTTTCATATCTCATAAATATCCACCATTCATTTTTCACAGTGGTTATTTTTGTTAGACTTAGACTGCCATTTGTATCCTGCTGATTTGGGCTGTTACCACATCCTTTTTTGACTTTTTCGTTGACATAGGTTAGACAGAGGTCACTCTAAACTGTGACCCACTTGTGCTGCTTTTAGTTAGTTATGTTAAGGCACAAAAACGGTGTTACTTATGCTAAGCATTTGGCTAAGGGGCTTTCAGGCCTACAGTGATTTCTGACAACAAGGAGCCCACTATTTCCTCCCAAATGAATGGTTTTGCTTTTGGAATGAAGCTTCTTAAGCATGTGACATGATTAGGTTTTGATGTAGGTATATTTCCTGTGCTATCGTCGAGAACCGGTATGTGGTTGACTATTTGCATGTGGAAGGTAGAACACGTTGTTTGTTTGTTCCCCCTGGGCTTGGAACAGAATTGATGTTCCCTAAGGGATATGACCTTTCAGGAACCTTGGGCTGAGGTCCTTGACTCTCTAGGACACGCCAAGCCATTTTTTTCTGGTCAGAAACAAACTATACTCTTTTTCCCATGCCTCTGCAATCATTCTATTGACCCCATTCATTTTCTATAACATTTTTAGACATTAAAGTTTTGATTAAGCAATACCAAAATAGCTCTTTCCCTGTTGTAATCTTGCTTTCATTCCCTGCATCTTCTCCACTTCATTTCTCTCTCTTTTTTTTTTTTAACAGAATAATTTGGGGACTCTCCCTTGTTTTCCCTTTGTGCGTTGTTCTATGTGGTGTAACAGTGAGCTAGCTTCACGCTTTTCGTCCCTATTTTCTATCTCATTTTTTCCATTTCCCTCTTTAATCTAGTCCTTTGGCTTTTTCTCCTCTCATTCTTCCATCTCTGCCAAACTTGCACCCTTCTAAAATAAACCATATTCATTCTTTCTTGTTCCTTTCCCCATTTATGTTTTATCCTGGATACTACTACCAACAGTTTCTTGCCTCATAGAAGCGGAGGGGGAATGTGTCTTCTGGATGCTGTGTGGGAGTGCAAGTAAGAGACTTTCATAGGGGATTTTCATAATCTGGACCAACACATTTTTCTTCCCCTATTCCTGCCCATGGAACAGCTGCAGTTAGTGTTCTACAAGTACGCTTGGGTGAACGTGCCCGGTGCAAAATTAATATATTTAGAGCTCACTACCTAGGTTTCAATGCCACAGTAGTGCCAGGTGGATAAGACCCAGCTGGGGAATAAAAGCAGAGGAATTAAGTACAAAAATTGATTGATCTTTGATGGGGTCAGATAGCAGGGCCTGTAGGAATGACTATGGGATGATATAGATCCCAAAGCAGAGGTCGAACAAGGCCTGGGTAGTATCCATTTGACCAAAGTAACTGTTTTCATGAGGTGCACAGATTGCCCTTAGGAAGCTGCCCTTATTTTGAAGGCCAATAGTTCATGCCCAAGGCTTCAGATTCAGTCCCATCCAAAATTCAAAGCACTTGGGTTTAATGTTCCAGTTTTTCCCATTCTAATAATTTTACACTAGAAAGGTTGCAGTATCTTAAAATGAGAAAGAAACATCTTTCTGAGAAGTTCTGTGCTCTTCTTAGCTGCACCATAGGAAAACCAATGATCTAATACTGGAGTTTTGAAAGACAAGTTTATAGGGAACCAAAAGTACCATTTTATATATTTTTAATTCATTTTACTTTTGCAGCAAACCAAACCTATTCTATGTTGACAATTAAAGTAGACACATTTTCCACAGCAAAGAAAAATCTTTTATTTGCCTCCAGCCTTTTCCATTTTTCATTACAATCACTGCATTTTCTTCTTAAATCGCAAACAAGTCAATGTAAGCATGGCTGGCAGGCTAAAATGATTATGGGATAATTTGTGTTTGCCAGACCAAACAAAATCAATCACTATTGTTTAGGGACCAACAGCATTAAATAGCTGTGAGATATTTCTGGACTTTTACAAAATAGGTTTTTCAGGACAGATAAGAGAGTACACTGTTTAACACCCTAAGGTGTAGTTTGTAATTTTCAAATTTACACAACACAATGAACAATACTTATGGAAGGACCCATTTAGGTTGGGTTTGTATAAAATAAAATAAAAAACCTTGACATTGCTGAATTTATCACTTTAGTTATAGCATATTTCTGCTGGGCAAGAGTCTACGACAAATCCATCTATAAAACTGAAATAATATTTTATGGAATTTTATTCATTGGGGGGAAAAATGCTATTTCTGAACAATTGAAAAGTGAGTCCGAGTGGAGTTGACAGAAATGACTCTATCTTCCTAAATTCATATTTGCTTCATTAAAATAACATACACCACTCAAATGCTTCAGAGATTTTGGTCATGTCTCTGTATCCTTCCTCATCCTAAGGGCTAGTTACTCAGAAAATAATGGTATCAGCTATTGGACAGGTCTTCCTTCTCTTGAAGATGCAATAGTGTGTGTCAGGGAACTTGGTTATGGAAGGAAAATTTGGAACCAAATTTGACTTCTGTTCTTCTGTTTGTGTCACAGTGGGCACATTTACATGAGACGCTAACTGCAGTAGCCTAATACTACTGCACAGTTGAGTGTTACGGCAAATACCACGTTAATATGCAACTGTGCAGTAGTATTAGGCTACTACACAGTTAATGTCACTAACAAGCCATGTGTTGGTGCTACTGTGCAGTAGCACTAGTTACTGCACATTGATTTAGTACTTGGTTATACAAGTACTAAACTTAATGCACAGTAACTATGGTGCATTCATAAAATGTAGATGTGCCCAGTGTACAAGTCTACAAGTGTTTGCTGAGATCTGTCTTTCCTGTTAACGTGTGATCTCTTTTGAGCAAGGGCAGCCTTTTTGTTATATGTTGATATAACACCTAACAAAGTGGGACATTAACCTATCAATACTACCACCATACAAATAAAAATACAAATTTTCCTAGACACCACACACACACACAAACAAGATAAGTGAGATTCAGGCAGAGGTTTTCTAAACTGATGAGAGAAGTTAATCAACAAATACCTGAAATTAAAGAAACTTGCTGAAATAATGTTAGGTTCAACAAACTCAATCTGTGCGGTTTGCAAAAGATTATATGAGAATTCAATAGCTGATCTACGAATCAAAATCTCTTGTGCCCAGTTGCTCCGAGTTCCAGTCCCAATACCTTATCTATAAAATTACTACTGCTAATTTTGTAGATTAAAATTAATTTAAAGAGGTACAAATGACCTAATTAAATTTAACAGGGCATTTTCCTGTCCCCAAAAGTAAATTTGTTCCTTCTCTGCTCTTGGATTTATTTTCCCTAAATAAAAGGTATATTAGAAATGCACCAATATTAATCAGATACATAATTTATAGCTGTTTTTAATTATATGTACTGACATTTTATTCACAGGCAAGCCTACTCGCTTCTACCAGGTTTGGGTTTGCCACAGCAGCAGTACATTAAAAACAGAAAGACACATTAATTTAGGGCTTGTTCATAAAGGAAAGCGTTGTCTATAAAAGGAGTGTAAAGCTGGGCATATATATTTGTAGCAGAATCCAGCAACAGGGCTCTTAACATCTTCTGCTGGTAAAGAAGGAATTATTGCCTTTTGCACTCTTTCTACTGGATTCAGCACAGGCTTGGAAGTCAGACACCCATTTTGAAATCCTTGGCTGTGGAACGTTTTTTGACCTCAGTTTTAATTTGCTTGTTTGTATAGATTAAAGATTCAGTAAGAGTGAAGCAATGACTTCTGTGGAGGTACTCATGGAATTAAGTATTGTTCATTTGCTTCTTGCCACTCAGTCTTCCTGGTGCTGTGAATCCAGGAAGGTTCATGATTTCCATACCAATGTCCATCCCTGCCCCACTTCACTCTTCCCACAACTCTTGCTCTGTCCTTCCATTTCACTTGCCATTTTATTATCCCCTTCCTCAGACCCCTTCTACTGACAGTTCTCTTACCCCGTTGGTTGAGGTGATACAGAGGTCAGTAAGACTAAAGGTAATATGTAACTACGGGGGTACTCTAATGACACAGACATTATGTGTGAATGATGAAGAAACTTTCAAACTGTAGAACATCTATCTACTGGCCTGCCCACATATTAGGGAATCATGGACCAATGAGTACCTTGCTAAGACTACAGAATTGAGCAATCGTATGTGCCCATCTTTGGACTCAAGTTTGAACATGGTGACAGGACACGCATAGAAGCTGTGACCTCATTGATGGTTGTATACCCATCATCTGTTTCTTCTAGTTCCTGTACCATGTTACAAACCATCTCTGCTACAGATTTATTTTCTGCTCTTTTGTTTCTACCGTATTACTTGCTACCTAGCACTGTTTTCTCATCTTCATGAAATCTCATCTTCATGACTTACATAAACCCTCAACTCTTCCCTTTTTCATTTCTTCCTCCACACAAGACCTTGCCACCCTATCAAATCCCCCAAGTTCACAGTTTGCCATGTGAATAACATAAGATCAAACACATATGCATGTGATTTCAGACTGCATTCAGATCAGTGAAGAGTGAGATGACACAAGGCCTTCCACTGATGGCTTGGATCTGAACATAGTTGGACTACACTATACAACTCTGAGCATGACAATAACAAACGAAATGCGCAATGTGAGGTAATTGGGGGAAGAGCAACTAAAAAGATTAAGGGATCAGAAGGGCTGATTTATGAGGCAATATAAGCAGCTAAGTATATTTAGATTGGATAAACAATGACAGAGTGCAGGGGATGAGATAACTGTCTCAAAATGTATGCACAGCGTAAAGACCAATGGCAGAGAAGAATGATTGTTCCACGGACCAAGGGGATAAGCCGAGGATAATGGCATGAAATTAAGAAAAGGAAAATGTAGGCTGAATGTTAGAAGAAAGATTCCAGAAACTAAATTAAGAATAAGGCATAGAAAAGGAACTGGAAAGTGGTGAAAAACCTATCACTTAGGACATTTTAAAATTAGATGGAAAAAGGCAGAAAGTATACTCTAGAGGGTCATCTTTCATTGGCATGGGGATAAAGTAGATGGTCCACCCTATCTGTAATTTCTGTGATTCAGTGACTCTGTGATTAGGTTATAATTTTCCCTAGTATGGCACCCCAGACACAACTTCATATTTTAAAGCATCTTTTAAATTAACCCTGGTAGGACTGAGACTTAGCCTCTATCAAATTAATTGAAATCTAGCATTATGAACTCTAAGTCTCCTAGGGACCATTGAATTCCCCCCCCCCCCCCCAAAATCACACAACAAAAAGGTTATTGAAGTGTGGATTCCTCACAGTTCTTCTAATAACTAATGTTAGCTATAAAGGAATGGACTATGTTGCATCTCTTTATTTGTGCGTGTGCCAGTAAAGACTAACTGGTCTTCTATTCTTCCCCTTGCATTGTCAAAATATGTTAAAAGGAAGCATTAGCCCATTCAGTTGCTGTCTCCTGTGCCCTCTTCAAAAGAACCAAAGGAGAAAACTGAAGAACAGAATTTTGATACGGTCCTTTACAAAACGACCGGATATAATCCTTCCTTTTAGCTCTGAAAATCCTGCTGGTGAAAAGGATTAGGCCCAGAGAAGATTTACTTTGTCTTTCACTCAGAACTGTGCAAATGTTATGTCCTAGGAACTGAACACATATTTGTGCTGTATTCTTTCTTCAGCAAGTTTAGCTCTTGTGATATGTAATACATATCACATCCTGACATCTCTGAAGTTTAAAGGCCACTATTTATGTAAAGAGCAGATTCAGAAAGACCCATGCCAATGTAATCTTCCCCTTACTAGTTATTTCCACACTGATTTGCCTCAATTCTGATCTACAAGGACTTTGCTGGCATGAGATAGCTACTTATTTTCCCACCAATTCAAATTTTGGCATTTCTTCCGGGCCTTGAAATAATAAAATCATTTAGCATTAGTCTCAATGGTGGTTTTGGTAATGGGGATACTTGTCCACTAGGAACTGAACTGAGGCTACTGAATCACTTCCCAATGGAATGGCCATCAGATAAAACTAAATTGTGTTATCTACTCCATGGATTACTAACCGGGACCTTCCTGCCTTTACTTAATGGAAAGTTACTTAAGCTGTGCTGCACTGAACAGATCTAATTATTCCCTAGAGTAATGCTGCTCAAGTTAACGAAGTTTTGCCAGGGATGAATCTGGACCATGGCATACATATACTACAGTAGTTTATTGTCAGCTCATAGGAATCACTCTAACACCTTCTCTGCAGGGAAGAAGCGTGTATCTACATTTATTTGAACTCTTTCACAGGGAAATTTTTAGGTGACATTACTTGGACCTTATGGGCAGAAATTCTATTTGAATTAGTGGACCACCAAAAGCAGCTTGCAACCAACTCTGAGTTACGTGACTAAGGCATTTGAGTGATTCAACAACCCCCTGAGTGTATAAAAGATGGCTTGGTTGTCCACTAGGTGAAATACAGTTCTGCCCTATCTTTCCACCATTCATTTAGTATCTATCTGTGTAATTGAGTGGATGCCCAGGAGAGATGATTTCCATTTTATCTTGATTGTGTTATCTTATAGGACCCTCAGAATACAGGAATAATTATGCCAGCTATCTCATCTCTCTACCATTTATCTCTCTTGCCTGTCACTAACCGGTATTAGCACAGTGCTTCAGAGGCTTTTGAACAGTATCTACATAAACATCCTGATTAAAAATTGGGCCAACACAGAGTAGATTGTAATGAACTCAGAATTATTTCAGATTTAAATCCATATAACTTAGGCAAGGCTCTAATTATAACATATCACACTTCAACAGTGTTATGGGAACTAAATATTGAGAGACATTACTGGAAAGCCTTTTGATACGTCTTTCCCATGAGTGCATCTTTTGGCCAGTAAATGGAGTGGAATCCTGGCCTAATGAAGATAACAGAAGTTATGTCATTGACTTCAATAGAATGAGGTTTTAATTTAAGGCTGGAAACATAAGTTGCCTTTGTGCTCCCAAACAGACATCCATGTCTGTTGTTGCATCAAAAATGCCAGAAATTGTGGCTGAGACAACATGTAGTATAACTTTGTGCTATTTTTTGCAACGGATGCCCACACCCATATTCTCCAGCTGTCCCTGGGGCTTGTGAGACTCAAACCTACATGTCCCAGGATTTCCCATTGCTGGGGCACCCAGGCCTGGGCCTCTGAAGCCCTGGGAACACCTGCCTGGGTTCAGAGGCATGTCCCAGGAAACCTCTGGCAAAGGATTCTTTGGGCATACGTATCATATTGTTGTGCCCTGACTTGGGATGCACCTCTGCAAATAGGGGAACCTTGGTCTCCCCACTCGTAGAGCCACACAGAGGGAATCTTATATTGGACACTAAGGTAATAATGCAACAGGAAGTGGGATTATGTGCAATGTCACATATTCTTAGAATGAGCTGTTCATAATCAAACAGCCAAAAAAGCTCCTTGATAACAAAATATGATGCTAGCAAATGGGGGGGGGGGGGGGAGGGAACACAACAGCAAAAGGAAATTGCTACTGTCCTTGTGTCTTTTGCGTATTGAAACACATTCCTCTGAGCAACTCCCCTGCAAAATGTATTGTCTTTACTAATGCTAATAAGCAGTACATTTGTGTCCTGTTACCCATATTACTATGATATAAACCACAAAAATATACAACTCTATCTGAAAATGAACCAAAGGAATAATGCAGAATTTTAGTTTACTTTAGAAAGGTTTGCAATCTCTCTATTTAAGACCTGCAAATTGGCCTACATTTACATAGAGATTTTTCCTGTTTTGAATAGAATTTACGTTATAGAACATACCCACATTCACCTTTATCATCTTTTATTCATTTCCTACTGGGTCATCACTAAAGCTAGCCTGATAATATCTATTTCATAGTGACATCTGCAGCTGCAGAGCCACCTGCCCCTCAGCATGTTTTGTTTTATTCATTCAAGGAGATTACTTGAAATAAAAGAATTAGCAGCTCAAGCATACATATCTTATGCAGTGATTTATGCAATGAACGATAACCTTCTGCAATCAAAATCTTTCAGGTTTCAGTCCATTCTTTTGGCTTGGATGAGATACTGTTCGGTTTCTCATTTATTCTGTCCGTGATGGACTGTATAACAACATGGGTTACACACAAATATTGGCCAAAAATTGCAGCAGCACAAAGCTACAGCTAGAAACTCTGAATCCGTTGAAATCTGAGAAATGCTGTTGTCCAATATGGCTTTGGGGGTGGGGGAGGAAGGCGGGGAGGAAGAACTCCTGAGTCTAATTGCAGCTCTACAGGGTGTGTTTACATGAGACACTTTACTGCCAATTAAACTAATCCATTGGGCAGTAAAGAGTCACTGTTTACATGTGTGCAGCAATTACTTCACAGTAAATTAGTCTAATATGCAGTTTGCTAGTATCTGTAGATACATGTGGGGACCCGAGCGGTGCTCACCTGGGGCACACCCCCAGCCAGGAGCATGGACCTTACTGGATGGAGATGTCTATGCTGTGGTGAGAGCTCCCTATCTGCCCCTGCCTGCCTTTACCACCTTGGCAGGTGAAGCGGATTGGTGGAAGCCCACAGCTGGGGCAATATCCAGAGGCCAGAGACAGAGCAAGGGGAGAGAGGAAACCGGCAGCAGATGATCAGGAGAAAAGAGCTGGGGAGCCCAAGATGCCGGGAGAATGCCCCATGGCCAGGGTAAGTGTCTGGGAGGGCACTGAAGAAGCAGCGATGGCCCCGCTGTGGGAGTGAGCAAGAGGGGAAGAAGGAAGATAAGAGGTGGCCTGGGGAAGGTGGAGAAGGTGGATGCCCCAAGCAGCCAGCTCCTCTTTTTTTTCTTTTAATTTCCTTTGATCCAGCATTTATCCAGAGGCAGCGGATCATTTGCCGCCAGAGTGAGAAAGGCAGAGACAGCCTTCCCTCCAGCCGTTCAGCTGATGATGGGAGTTCCCAAGCTCATTAAGTGGTTGCGCACCACCAATTAAGCTGGGCACAGCCGCAATTAGAATAGAAGGGCTGGGAAGCATGGAGCCATGGGGGAAACCCAGAGCCACAAAGAAGCCACCAAGGAGCCCCAGGGGACGTCTGGAACCCATTTCCCACTGGGAATAAATACCCCTTCTGGTTTTCACTGGGAAAAGGGGCAACAATAAATAAAAGGAAAAAAAAAGAAGAAAAGAAAGAGCTGCTTCAGGCTGGTTATTTTAGGTATCATCGCTTCTCCCAAAGCCTCAGAAACCGGGGTGGAACTCAATGGTCAGTCTAGGTGGAAGTGGATAATCACCACCTCCCTCTCATTAATAGCTTTTAAACATCAAAGTCGTGGCAGGTGGGAAGAGAGAGCACTGGATCCCACCTAGACTGATCAAACTGGGTTGCAGTCACCCTGAGGGGGCAGGTGTATGTCATTGGGACATTAAAGTGCACGTCTATACCTGGTGGCTACCCAACAATGCAGTTACTAGATTAACCACAAATTAAGTACTGTGCAGTAGCACATGTGTAGACAGCTGACTGGGAGCAAATTGCTCTGAGTCAGCCCAGGCAACAGGGGCCAGGGAGGTGTCTGGACTCTCCAACTGCTGCTTCCCAGTCCCATGCCTTGATCGGCTTTGGTAGCTGAGAGGATCCCAAAACTCATCCAGCCCACCAACCACTACCCTATGCTCCTTATCCATGTGGGCATGAATGACACGGCTCAGAGCAATCCCAGCCAGGTCATGAGATGCTACAGGGGTTTGGGACCGGGGCTTAAGGAGTTGGGGGCATAGGTGGTGTTTTCCTTGATCTTCCCAGTTTCAGGCTGTGGGCTGAGGAGGGAGAGGAGGATTAAGGTAGTTAACCAAAGACTGTGGTGCTGGTGTCATCGTGAAGGCTTTGGCTTCCACAATCACAGTCTACTCTTTGGTGAGAGAGGCAGTGGTCTGCTGGGAAAAGACAGCTTCCACCTCATTGCACTGGGAAGGAGGCTTTTCTCAGCCAGACTGGTTGACTTGCTTGACCAGGCTTTAAACTAAGCCCACCGGAGGATGGGGGGACTAAATCCCACTAGGTAACTTTTGCAAATCCAGCAGGCTAAGGCACTTAAGGAAACCCACCCCTACCCCAGCCCCAGAATGATATGTAGGGAAGGCAAGGGCCAAGGGGGAACTGGTCCTCCTGCTAAACAAAATGGATTATGATCTCATAGGGATAACAGTGACCTGGTGGGACTCCACTTATGACTGGGACGCAGGTATAGATGGCTATACCTTGTACAGGAGAGATCATGTGGACAAAAGGGGCTGGGGTGTAGATCTCTATGTCAAGGAAAGTTACACATCCCTGCAAGCCAACATTGGCACCCAGAGTGGATTGGAGACTCTCTGGGTTAAAATCCATGGTGAACATGGCACAGAGGACACAATGGTGGGAGTCTACTACAGACCTCCTAGCCAGAATCAAGAGCTTGACCAGGAATTCACCAGGGAACTAGCTGAGGCTGCATGCTCCCAGTCCATGGTTGTCATGGGAGACTTCAACTATCCAGACATCTCATGGGAAGAACACTCAGCCAAATCTGAACGGCCGCAAAGCTTCCTCATGTGTGTGGATGAGCTCTATCTGACTCAAGAAGTCTATGGGCCAATGAGAGGCAAAGCACTGCTCGACCTGGTACTGGCAATGGGGGATGACTTAATCAGCAACCTAACAATCAAAGGGAAGCTGGAAGACAATGACCATGAGCTGATTACCTTCACTATCTGCCGCAAAACTGGCAAGTAATGCAGTTAGTAAATAATGCAGTTAGCAAGTAATGCAAGTTAGTAATGCAGAAGTCCTCAACTTCAGGAAAGCTGACTTTGACAAGTTCAGGAGGCTTGTTGGTGAGGCCGTAAAGGACCATGACCTGAAGGGGAGGGGAGTTCAGGATGAGTGGTTGCTCCTCAAGGGAGTGATCTTGGAAGCACAAGCAATGTCTATTCCGTCTCAGAGGAAAGGCAGCAAAAGTGCACAGCAGCCCCCTTGGCTCTGCAGGGAACTAGTGGACCTCCTGCATCTAAAAAGAAACACCTATAAAGGATGGAAGACTGGATCCACCTCAAAGGAGCCACAAGGTCGGCTTGGAGGAGGAGTATTCTGCACTGGTCTACACCTGTGGGGCAGAAAACAACGGAATGCAATTCAACAAGGAGAAATGCAAAGTGCTGCACTTAGGGAGGAAAAATATCCAGCATACCTACTGCCTAGGAAATGACCTGCTGGGTGGCATGGAAGCGTAAAGGGATCTTGGAGTCCTAGTGGACTCCAAGATGAACATGAATCGTCAGTGTGACGGTCATCAGAAAAGCTAATGACACTTTATCGTGCATCAGCAGATGCATGACGAACAGATCCAAGGAGGTGATACTTCCCCTCTATCGGGCGCTGGTCACACTGCAGTTGGACTACTGCTTGCAATTTTGGGCGCTGCACTTCAAGAGGGATGTGGATAACCTGGAGAGGGTCCAGAGAAGGGCCATTCGTATGGTTAAGGACTTGCAGGCCAAGCCCTATGAGGAGAGACTGGGGCACCTGGACCTCTTCAGCCTCTTCAAGAGAAGGTTGAGAGGCGACCTTGTGGCTGCCTATAAGTTCATCATGGGGGCAGAGAAGGGAATTGGTGCGGCTTTACTCACCAAGGTGCCCCTGGGGGTTATAAGAAATAATGGCCACAAGCTAGCAGACAGCAGATTTAGATTGGACATTAGGAAGAACTTCTTCACAGTTAGAGTAGCCAAGGTCTGGAACGGGCTCCCAAGGGAGGTGGTGCTCTCCCCTACCCTGGGGTCTTCAAGTGGAGGTTAGATAGGCATCTAGCTGGGGTCTTCTAAACCCAGCACTCTTTCCTGCCTATGCAGGGGGTCGGACTCGATGATCTATTGAGGTCCCTTCTGACCCTAACATCTATGAATCTATGTAGGGAGTGAATCAGGAAGACCAAGGATGCAACTAAATTCCAACTGGTTACACATATCAAGGACAATAAAAAGTCTTTTTTTAGATATATGGGGAGCCAGAGGAAAAGCAAGGGTAACAGTGGACCCCTGCTAAACCATATGGGACAACTGACAACTGACGCCCAGGAAAAAGCCAACCTGCTTAATGGGTACTTTGCATCAGATTTTCACTAGCCGCAAGGGACGGCCCTGTTCAATACAGTATGGGAAGGCCAGGGTGAGGGAGAATTGTTAGCCTACGTCAATGTAGACTATGTAAGGAACACCTTGAGAGGCTGGACTCCTTCAAGTCAGCTGGCCCAGACAGTTTACACCCCAGAGTACTTAAGGAGGTGGCAAGCATCATAGCTTAGCCACTGGCATGGATCTTTGAGAACTCCTGGCGCTCAGGCAAAGTGCCCGAAGATTGGAAGAAGGCCAATCTGGTGCCTATCTTCTAGAAAGTAGATCTAGGGAGCTACAGGCCCATCAGACTGACCTCTATCCCAGGGAAGAACTTGGAAAAAATTATCAGAGACCATTCTTGATAAACTGGCTGGTGGCAACATCCTGAGACAAAGCCAGCATAGGTTTGTTGCAAGTAGGTCTTGCCTGACCAATCTCATCTTTTTCTATGACTAGGTGACCTATCACCTGGACAAGGGAGATGAGATTGACGTGATATATCTTGATTTTAAAAAAGCCTTCGATCTGGTATCCCATGATCATCTCATAGAAAAACTGGCCAACTGTGGCTTCGGCTACATCACAGTCCACTGGCTGGGGAATTGGCTCCGATGTCAGACCCAGAGAGTGGTAGTTGATGGAAGTCAATCATTGTGGTGTGCCGTGACCACTGGGGTCCCCCAAGGCTCCATCCTTGGGCCTATCCTTACCAACATCTTCATTAATGATGTGGACATTAATGTCAGAAGTGGACTGGCCAAGTTCACCGATGACACCAAACTTTGGAGTAAAGTGTCCACACCCAAGGACAGGATGATGATCCAGGCCAACCTTGACAGGCTCAGAAAATGGGTGGATGAAAACCTGATGGTGTTCAACATTGAAAAATGCAAGGTACTCCTCCTTGGGGAGAAAAACCCAAATCACGCTTTTAGGCTCGGCAGTGCTACGCTTGCTAGTACCACGTCCGAAAGGGACTCGGGGGTCATGATTGACCACAAATGAATATGAGCCGCCAATGTGATGTTGCAGCTGGTAAAGGAAGCAAAACTCTGGCTTGCATCCATAGATGCTTCTCAAGCAAATCCCAGGATGTCATTCTCCCTCTGTACTCGGCCTTGGTGAGGCTGCAGCTGGAGTACTGTGTCCAGTTCTGGGCTCCAAAATTTAAAAAGGATGCAGAGAAGCTGGAGAGAGTCCAGAGGAGAGCAATGCACATGATCAGAGGGTAGGAGAACAGGCCTCATGATGAGAGGCTGAGAGCCATGGAACTCATCAGCCTGGAAAAGCGCAGGCTCAGGGGGGATCTGGTGGCTATCTATAAGTATAGAAGGGGTATACATTAGGATCTGGGGGAATGCCTATTCACCAGAGTTCCCCAAGGGATGACAAGGTCAAACAGTCACAAACTCCTCCATTCCACTCCTCCTGACCGTTTCAGGCTGGACATAAGGAAGAACTTTACTGTCTGAGCCCCCAAAGCCTGGAACAGATGGCCACCAGAGGTGGTGCAAGCACCTACTCTGGACTCTTTTAAGAGACATTTGGACATTTAACTTGCTGGGATCCTTTGACCCCAGCTGACTTCCTGCTCCTGGGGCAGGGGGCTGGACTCAATGATCTTCCTAGGTCCCGTCCAGCCCTGAAGTCTATGAAAAAATCTATGAAATCTCTGTGGGGCAGTGGGCAGGGAGCTGTCCAGGCTGCCAGGCTGCTGTGTCCCAGTACTGCACCCCACCACTTTATACAGGACCCAGGATAGCTCCCTGCATGCCCTCCCCACCCTGC
Source organism: Alligator mississippiensis (assembly GCF_030867095.1). NCBI lineage: Eukaryota > Metazoa > Chordata > Crocodylia > Alligatoridae > Alligator > Alligator mississippiensis. The sequence goes on along the minus strand of NC_081827.1, from coordinate 241,948,928 downwards.
CCTGTGCAGATTGTGGATGAGGGCTGGGAAGTAGCTGGTGGGGAGCCTGGACAGCTTCCTGCTCCCTACCCCATGCAGATTACGCTGTGCGGCTGAGAAGCAGGTGATGGAGAACACAGACAGCTCCCCATGCCCAAGATTGCAGATTGGGACATGAACTGGGAAGCAGCTGCCCAGGAACTTGGACAGCTCCCCTGACCCAAGAGCCCAGGCCTGACCCCTGTGCCCCTGCCAGCCTGAGGCTGGAACCAGGGGAAGCCTGGAGTTCCCCCTGGCTGCTGTAGTGGGGCAGAGAAGGGCAGGAGCAGCTCTACACTGAACTGCTCCCATTGGAAGCTCCTGATGGATGCATGTGTAGACATGTTCCCAGGGAAAGCTTACTATGCCATATTTTACTGCGCAGTAGCCCTAAGGTGCATTAGTAGCACAGTTGATTGATTCTAAGTCCTCTGAGACTTAAAATGTACTTCTTGATGGGGCAGACAGTCCAGTGGAGGCAAGGAGGCATACTGGCAGATGCATATTCTGCAAAAGACAGCCTGGGAGTGTAGGACGGACTGAGGGGAATGACTTGTGCTGCTTCAATGAGCATCAGTCAAAAACATTCTTACCTGCTCTTTTGCACAGTGAAAAATGGTGTATTTAGCAGAGCGAGAGAGAAAAACCCCCAGAAGGTTAGGGTAAAAGGCCCATCATTTACCTAAGGAATAAGGAATCCATGTCAGCTCTATGTGTGTGTATTTAGTAGGAACAAACAATATAATTTCTATACTGGATCAATTCAACCTCTAAGTGTTGCCAATGTTGAGTTACCGCAAAAGAAGGTGTAATGTCTGCCCAGCTACCTCCATGTACAGCTCTGGAGTATTCACAACCTATTAGAAGAATACTATACCATCCTTGTACGTTAGGGTAGTTTGTTATATTTTATGCTTTAAAATTGCAGCTGCTTATAGAATGGTAAATTTTAGTATAATTTAACTTTTTTTATATATTCAGCCTTATTTAATCATTGCTTCAGTTCTGTATAGTTTCATAATTATCTGAAATTTTTCATTTTGTTTATCAGTTGGCCTTGAGTTGCTTTTTGTAGAGCTCATAGTGCTCATTATATCTTTTCTTTTTTTTACCATTGTGAGAAGATCTTTTAACATAACATAGCAATGGCCTTGTTACCAGCTCAAATTAATTGAATCTGGCACTAACCAGCTGACTCAGAGGGATGAAACAATTAGATATGCTAATGAAAGGTGATAAGGGAAACCAATGGGCAATGCCCAAAGTACGACACTGGAAAAAGGCCAGATTAAGGGGTGTGCTTGTGATGAGTCTGTTGAACAAAGGAATATGCTGAAAGGATGAATTATGGGCAGCATGCTGACCGCAGAAAGACCAATCCAAAAGCAAGGAGTCAAAGGAATGAAGGTGAAGAAAAGCATAAAAGGGGGCAGCAAGAAGATTAGGTGTTGTCATCGTTATCATAAATCCAGCCTTCAACACGTGTCTGGACCGGCCCGGCCCACGATATACCCTTTGCTTTCAGGAAACCTTGCTTTCTACTGAGCAAAGTAACATCTGGGATTGGGTAAGATTATTGTATTGAATTTTTTTTTTTTATCTCTGAATATAGAAACTGCTACTAATAAAGTTAGACTTTAATTTTAGGACACTGAGTTGTCTGCATGCGTATTTAAGGGTTAATTGTGCTTTAAAGATCCCTAGGCATTATCTGGTGGACAGTGGTGTTAACATGTACACCATGCCCATAGTAGAACATTTCACACTAGCATTTTTTGTGGGAAGTTTGTTTTGAATCTTAATCAGTTAGAAATTGGTTCTGAAAAGAGGGTAGTGCCCTCAACACTTATGTCTGTGGGACCTGCAGGGGGTCCATGAAAAGGGAAATAGCAAAACAAGAAACCATCCACAAACTAGAGTATGGTTTAAACAGGGAGTATGGATTCTTATCTCATTACCTGGATCACTTTTTGCAACCCCTTTTCTTCCTATAGGTTTACTGCTTATTACTTTTTCTCTCCTAGGACTGCTCCTTCCCCATCTTTCTCTGGTCTCCCACCACCCCCTTCAAACCTTATGTGGGCACATAGGCTGACTCACAGACAAGCCTTTAACAAATTACTCCTGTCCCGCAGTATGAAGGTTGATATTCCATATAACATTTTTAATCCACTTCGGGTTAACCCTGGATGATGAACTGATCATGCAAATAAAGGTCAAATCCTATTTTTGAAATCTTTTTAAGCTCTTTGTTTTAGCATCATATTGCAGCACTGATTTTCACAGGATAATGATGGGAGGTATTATAAAACCCTGTTGCATCTTAATTGCATTAAGCACAACCTTTTCTTGTATTAAGAGGTAGGGCAGATTGTGATGTCTACCCAGACTTTTTTGATACCATGTCATGTTTTGTGTTATGGGGAGGAAGGATGGTCTGAAACTGGAGATCTGTAGTTCAGTTCCTTATCCTGCCTCTGATCACTTGAGTGACCTTGAGCAAGGCACTTATGGGGCCCATGGAGGAAGCATTCATATTGCAGATTCTACCAGGTTACTTGTAATCTTCATGTCTTCTGCCACCAGTGTTACAATGGACACATCATGGATGAACCATTTTTAGATGCCTGTATAAAGTTACCTCTGATTTGTCTCTTCACTAAATGAGTCTTGCTTCATATGTGAAATATTCTTTTCTTTTAATTACTTACATTAACTGTATCTGGTCCTTTTCTGGTCATTAGAGTTATGATATTATGTTGAATAAAACTAGGCAGTATATTCAGGGTGAAAGTGCACCAGTAATCTGATTTATGATGTATTTTAATATTCGTATCTATCCATTTTGATCATATGATCCCATCTTTTAGCCAGTTGCCTATCACTGCACATGAAAGACATATTTTAATTGCTCTGTCCACAAAGTTACATGTGTAAATAATTCCATTTTAAAAGTTTTGATATTAAACATTTCATAGAAAAGTAGGCCTGGAAGGAACCTCAGGAGGTCACCCAGTCTAAACCATCCTAGAAAAGTGTTTGTCTCACCTGCTCTTAAAAACTTTTAAGGATGGAGAGTCCACAACCTCCTTAGGTAGTTCTTCCAAATATCCAACCTAAATTGTCACTGTTGTGATTGGAGACCACTGCTTCTTGTCCTGTCCCTATCAAACATAGAGAATATAACTGTTACAGTACCCTCAGTCTTATCTTCTCCAGACTAAATAATCCCAGTTTGTCCAGCCTTTCCTCATAAAATGTTTCCCAGACATCTAATGCTTTATTTATATTGAGTTATATTTGTGCATTTTTAGCCTCAGTTCAGTAAAGCATCTTATTCAAGGAAGGGCTTTCCTGAATCAGGGTCACAATTGCCAATCTTAGCTTGTCTCATTTAAAATGTTTCATAACACTCTCCAGATCTCGCCTAATAATTCTGTGATGTACAAATTTTGCCACTTCACTGTATACCTCTTCAACCTCATTAACAGCCATATTAAATAATGCCACTCACTGTATGAATTCTTTTTGCATGTCTGTAATCCACATTCTTAGCTATTAATGTAAGGTCTTACCAGGATGAAAAATAACCAATTATTCCCCTTCTCTTCTTTCTCTCTTTCATCCAATGTCTGATTCACGACAGAACTCTACCTTGCACCTTTTACTACTTAGTTTAGTAATTATCTTATCTCCTGAGCTTCCCATGCATGAATAAATCACCATAATTCATATCACTACATCATTTATTAATGAGAAATCCTTAATTAAGTCAATAAGAATTTCTGCTTAAAAATGGATGTCGTGATTACCCCCTTGTGCATATACAGACATATACATAATGAATACACAAGGCGGTTAGTACAGAGAAAGCCACAGTACGTATTTTCAGGTTGCTGGCTATTAACTATCAACAGTGTGCTGCTACAGCTACTCCTCGCTTAACGTTGTAGTTCTGTTCTTGAAAAATGTGACTGTAAGCGAAACAATGTTTAGTGAATCCAGTTACATCACAGTAGTTACCTACTAGCAGGCAGCAGCCAAACAGTGTTATAACTGAACATTGCATAACTTTAAATGAGTATGTTCTCCAATAGATCTGTGGCGTAAAAATGAAACAACGTTAACCGGGACGATGTTAAGTGAGGAGTACCTGTAACTTCTTCTGTGGATACTATTCTGCACTATTAGTAGCTCCATGCTAGTTGTAGTTCCACACTAGTTGTCCTGCTCTTGACTGAGATATAGATAAAAAACAGTAGGTTTGTTCTCCTTATTTTATGTTGCCCCAGATAAGAAATTTCTGAGTGTATTCTCTAATGTAGGTGAACCACTGATATAATTTTTCCCTTGAAATTATTATTTAATTATAGAAAGAAATGATTCAATGCATTGAACTCTTGCCTTAACAAACAAAAGAACATACAAAGTTTTTTATTTGCCCTTGACAGGCCAAGTGTATAAGCTATACTGTTAAGTAGGAACCTTTTACATTATAATTTTCAATATTACCGTTTCAACGTAATGTGTTTTGCAGCAATATCAAGATGACTGTGTCTGATTGGTATCAATCTCATTTAAATATGAGCTCTAGGATTAAAGATATCATTAAAAAAGAAAATATGACAGAAGGATGGAGAGGTTGCAGGAATAGTGCAGCAAAGAAGGAAGCCATCAGAAGCAGTGAAGATACACAAAAGCACAATTCAATAAAGACTTCCTTTCCTTTTTCATGTCTCTGTGACAAGGTATTTAGCAAAATTAACAGGTTCTTTGGAATGTGGCAGGGCCACCCCATGCACACTTCTGTGTCCTCAAGTTTACAACCTCTGGGTTATCAACTGTATGCCTTAGCACCCATGTCACTGCAGCCCCCATAAAAGACTTAGTGACCTAAAAGATTTGACCCTTGGTGATAAGCTAGGAAAGACTGATTTCGGTTCCTAAGGGAAAAAAGACTCAGTGAGGCGCGCACACAAAATGAAAAAGAAGTCATGGTTGCTGCTTCAACAGAATGACCAGAGCACGCATGGAAACACTGGGCACGTCTACACGAGGTGCTGACTGTGCAATAGCTTTATACTACTGTGCAGTAGCATCACGTGGCAAAAACCATGCTGAGATGCTATTGCACAGTTGCATTAGGCTACTGCACAGTAGCGTCACTTAAAAGGCATTTGCCGGCTGTACCTCACAGTAACTTTATTTAGTGCTTGCTTATATAAGTACTGTACTAAATAAATGCACAATAACCACTGCACAGTAGTGTCTTGTGTAGATGTGCCCGCTGTGTAGCTTATTCTAAAAATGGTCATCGCTGGACTGTACAAAGATGGGAGAGACCTGGGGCTGCAGAGCTGAGTGCTGACATCCAGGAACAAGGGACCACTTTGAGCACAGGCAGGGAGGGAATACAAAAAGCTCACTAGGTTGTGTTTGCAAGAGTTTTTAGTGAACTTTTCTGGCAGGCCAGTTTTCACACATTTGCAGCCCCATGAGAGTCACTTATTTTGCCACAAAATAAAAAAGAAACCTTGAACTATCCTCATAATTTTTTATCCTCAGAAATTGTAATAACTCCTGTCTCTTAACTGGCCTGACTACCTTTCCTAACCTTCACTTTTTCCCTGGGGAATGTCTGATGGCTTTTGTTTGTTCTCACTCCAGTCATCTTTAAAACGTTTTCTGTCAACCAGCAGTTTCCCAGTTGCTCGAAGGGCAGCTGGCAAGCTCCTTTCAATCCTACTTATCCAGGGACTGGAAAGGTAACTGTGGCCCACGTTCTGGGGAAATGGGGGATATGCTTCTGGTCATGATGCTGCTGTTGTTGTTCTGTAAGTCATCTAAGACTTTGGGGATGAGATAAGCCAGTATCAGAAATCAGTCTCTGAGAGAGAAAGGTTTCCTGGAAGAATGGTAGATATTTTGGGAGTCTACTTCAGAGCATGGTGAGCCTCAGCAAAGAGGTGTTGCTCCAGGGTGAATGATCTGGTACCTGCAACAATTTCAGGTTGTATGAAAACTTGGAGGCTTCAAGTTGTAGCTATACATAAAGAATCCATCTCTCTTTTCACATTTTTGGATGCTAGTAGACATATTTGAAACATCTTTTGCAAAGTCAGGACTGACAGGGTATGTTATGCCACAGGGTATGTTACACCACGGGGTATGTTATGCCCTGAGAATCCTTGGACAATAAAAGAGTTTGGATGGGCCAGTTCAATGTGCTTTCCAGTTTTTCACATTATACCTGCAAATGGATGTTTAAATTCCCAGTTGTACATGCATATAAAAGTAGGCATGGAATTGCATGTTTCTTAGACATAATCTGAAACATCTTTCTTTCCTCCCTGTTCTCCTCCCCACTGAAAACTGAGCAAGTCTCATTCATCATACATATATATTTGAAATATTTGACTCTAAAAGCTCATTGCTGGGGTAGACTGCTGGTCTTTGAAATGCTCTTTTTGTAATCTGTGTCCTTGAAAATACAACCTTGCTTCAATTTTTATTCATGGAATCACTATAATTAGCGTGCGCAAGGTTTTAGAAAGCTAATACAGAGTTTTAAACCTAGTTAGGGTTCAGGGATAAAATATTCCATGGCAGATTAGTCTAGTGGCCTGTATAACAAAAGACTAATCTTCGTTCTTTAAGAGAGAATGAAAATGTTCCCTTCTCCTTGCTCAACAGATAAGATGTTTCCTTCCCTTACCCTTCAAGCCTTTCAATTGTTCATGAGCAATTTGAAATAAATCTCTGTATAATAACACAATTAATGAATCATGAATTAGAGTGGAAATTCTGTTAATGTTATTACAAGATGTAAGTTGAGGAGGCTGAGCTTTAAAATAAAGTAACTGCGAACAGCAAAGCTGGAATGAGAAATGATGAGCAGACCCAGCCAAAGCTTTTGCTTCAACATATTTTTGGAAAAATATCTAGTCTTCACTGCATTTTCAAGTTTCTGTTAAAAATATGAAAACTAGAATCAAGTTTCTGTTAAAAATACGAAAACTAGGAAACTTTTTTGTTTTTCAGTGGAAACTTGAAAAGTTTTGGAGGAAAACAAATTGAGGAAATATATTTTTTAAAATCTTTGGCAGACTTGTCACCAGAACAAAAACATTTTCCAATCAGCAGTTGCAATGAAAAAAGTCAAACACTGTCTCTTACGTAGATGATTTGCAAGGTCACTGTAGCTTGGGATGCTCCAAATGTGTCATATTAGTCCTCAGTGTTCTTGATATTTTAAAGCTGGCCGGAGTGATAGCTGGTGATTTGGTTTGCATTTTCAGAATCGCCTGTAAGAGTTGGATATTCAGATGCTGTTGACTTTCATACCCTTGGAACTTGGAGTTCCTTTGAAAGTCCTAAGTGTACTTAGAAACTGAAGTAACAATGTTAGAAGAACATCGCTTTGGAAATGATGGAAAGCTTCTTATGAGTGTATTTATATTTAATGTACTCCTTTTTTTCATTGAGAAATCAACAGTAACAAGAGTGATGTCAGTTGACATTATTCAAGAATGCAGCAGAAGGATCAGAATTTTTTTTGGTCATTTGTTTGAACCAAGCATTGTTCATACCCAAGTGCTGAAGACTGTAGCTTTCTAAAACTTTAAAGGAAAATATCAATACTATTCTGTTTACTTTTTAAATTTTATAATTGGGGAAAAACTTGGAAAAGAATAAATTATCCAGGGGCTGTTTGTGCGTTCTTTTGCACTCCTCTGTGAATGGTTTCTTTCTTTACTGGGTGCAAGAGAAAAATAGGAAGGAAGCTCTATGCTTAAAGAAGATGACTGCAATATATGAGCTGAATGACTTTACTTAGCAAGTACAACTGAATAGTATTATTCAGATGTGTATAGAAGAATATTCAAGAAGATAAGAGACAGTCTTTATTGTGAAGTCCCAGGGAGCCATCGATTGGTACTTATTATTTGTTTTCCTTTATTTCCAAGGAAAAAAATAGAATAGAGTTGAAGCTTTAAGAAAAAAATGTAATTATGTTGACATTTCAACCCAACATTCTTGATAGTGAATGTTTACAAGTAAAAGACTGTAAGATACAGAAGCAAGAAATTGGAGCAAAGAATAAAGCCTTCAAAAATGATATTTTATTACTTGTAAAGTAGATCAGGATCAATGCTGTTGGTCACTCTCCCTATTTCTTTCCCAACTGTAGCCTATGTCACTAGATTTAATACCACAAGAGCTCATAAGAGTTAATTGATGTCTGCCATAAATCTGCCTAACAGATTGGAACTTGTGTTCATAGAGTTCAAACTTTCTAAAATATATGATGTGTCCTATAGAAAAAGAATTTCAAACATAATAAATAATGGAATAGAGAGTTGGAAAGGTATGGAAAGATTTAACAATTGCACTCACAGGGAGTGTCCACATGACCGCGCACGTGCCTCTTGCCCACCCCAAACCCCCTTGAGGTGGGGCAACAGGCATGTGTGGGAACAAAAAAATGTTCCCCACGCTGCAAACTTGCAGCATGGGGAGAAAATTAGACGTATAAAAAAATCGATGTTTAAAAAACTGGGGGAGGGCACGGTTCTGGACCATGCCCTGAGGCAACTGGAGGCTGGGTCCTCCATGGAGACACTCTGGCTGCCAGAGCGTCTCTATGGTTGGCTCCTTGCCCTGGTGCTGAAACAGCGGCTGGCCAGGCTGCATGTTTCAGCACCAGGGCTCCAGTGCCAGTGAGTAAGGGGTCGGGGGTGGGGGGAGGGGACCATGGGGGGGACCCCGATGGCCCTGCCCACTCCCCCAGCCCCCCCGAGGCCCCGACCACTGCCGCAGCTGGCCTCTTCCCCCACCAGCCCCCACAAGGCTCCTGACCCCTGCTGGGGCCGGCCCCTCCCCCTGCCAGCCCTCCTGAGGCCCCTGACCCCTGCCAGGGCCAGCCCCTCCACTGCCAGCCTTCCTGAGGCCCCTGAACCCTGCTGGGGCCAGCCCCTCCCCCTGCCAGCCCCCTCGAGGCCCCCAACCCCTGCCAGGGCTGGCCTCTCCCCCTACCAGCCCCCCGAGACACCCAACCCCTGCCCCCCCACTCCATAGTTTAAAAAAAAACAACCCCCCCAGAACTTACCTGCAGTCTGGCTGCCTCTGGCTGCCTGGGACCTTGCCTGCACAGTGCAGGGAGGGTGACAGCCCCAGCTGCCCCAGCCCTGCTGCCCCAACTGACCTGTGCTGCCTGGGGGGCTCTGCTAGGAGCCCTGGAGCCCCCCTCCTCCACGCCTGCTTCTAAGGTAAGCAGAGGGTTTTTTCCCCCTTTTTTTTTGTTTTTTTTTCTAGGTTTTTTTAAAGTGATGGTGCCTGGGTTGTGGGGGTAGCCATGAGGGTCTGGGGGTGCAAGTTGTGGGATGAGGCTGGGTGGGGCAGCCATTGGAGGGTCTGGGGGAGCAGGGGTGGGGCTGGGTGGGGCAGCCATTGGGGGGGCTGCAGCAACTGGTGGGGGATAGGGACAGGTAGGGCAGCAATCAGGGGGCTGGGGTGGGGCATGTGGGCCTTGCGAGGGGGGTGGTAGCCCCTGTGGGGGCCATTTGGCCCATGTTGGTGGGCTGAACCCCCTGTTGGGGGTGCAAACCCCTTGTGTTGGTGCTGAACTCCCTGTTGGGAGGCCAAACCCCCTGTTGGGGGGGAATACCCCTTGTGTGGGGGCTGAATACCCTGTTTGGGGCCCATACCCCTTGTTTGGGGTTTGAATCCCCTGTTGGGGTGCCAAATCCCCTGTTGGGGTGGCATACCCCTTGTGAGAGGGCTGAACCCCCTGTTGGGGGGCCAAATCCCCTATTGGGGTGGCATACCCCTTGTGAGAGGGCCGAACCCCTTGTGTGGGGACCATCGCCCTGTGGGAGGGCAGCAGAACATGTATTCATGAATTCATGAAACATATATTTAGAGTTCACTGTAGAGAGACTTGCTTTACCACTGTAGATATATCAATAAAACATTGTCCAACTGATCGCTATCTCTGTCTTGCTCTCTCTCTCTCTCTTTATAGTGGCCTGTTGTTTTACTTGTGGAGGAACATGGATTTGGGGGTATTTTACAGAGTGACTTTGGGATTTTGTTTTTATCAGGGATTTTTCAGTTTTCCAATAGGGAACACCAGAATTCCTGCTAGGGAGGCCAGTAGCAGGACCCTACTTGCTCAGAGCTGGCATCTTGGACCCATCTGACAAATGGGGCCAGGAGGACATGCTTTGACAGTTCAAAGTAGGCCACCACACCCAGAATATCTTCCAGGTGATAGCTGCCCAGATGGCTGGGCAGGAGGCACACATAGCAGTTGTGCCGCACAAAGGCCAACTCTGCAACCGCAGTCCACTGGCAGCTGGCCCAGAGGGGCAGATGCCTCTACTGGCTCTGCAGTCCCCATCCAAGTCTGGCAGGTGCACAGAAGGTCACAGCCAGGCAGCATCCCCCACTGCCAGACTTCTGCAGTGGGTAGAGGGTGCAGGGAACTCTCAGGGCTGCTTCAGCAGTCCAGCTGGCACAAGGGGTAGTGTCCCCAGGTACCACTTGGATGGGCCCCAGAAGCTCCTGAGAGCTAGTAGCCCTGAGCTACTTGCCAGGGTGGCTTTTTATACTGCTGGGGCCAGCACAGGTGCTGGCCCTGGGCTCTAGGTCCCCCTGGCTGCAGATCCAGGAGGAGCCAGGCAGGGTTATTTTGCCCCAAGTGGCACAATTTGCTGCACAGCAAAGTGCATGTCTGAGCACGTGCACTGAAGCAAAAAGCCCCAGCTCAAATTTGCACTGCTTCTATTTGAGCTGGTGCAAGCACACATGCTTGTATGTGTGGACGCACTCACAATAGAGAAAAACACTTAAAAGCCTGGAGTCAATGGTAGGCCACAGTTTAACATTAAATAGGTGCTTAAATATTTTTCTGGCTCGGGGCCTAAATAATGTTTGGCCCATAAAACATACAGTCAGTCAAAAAGCAATGTTTTCTTGACCATGCATGATATTGCAAAATTACTTCATTGTGTTTGCTGTGAAAAACAATGTATATTCCCCAGGTCACCAGGGTTAATACACAACCAACCTTTTCTTAGGTTCCTGCTAAATATGTGCACTATAGTCTCTGAATTACTTACAGTATACTTTAAAATAGATTTGAAATGGTTACCCAGTTTCTTTACTTATCAAGATATATCTGTTGCTGTCTTCCTGGTTGGTAATTGGTGTCCTGAAGTCTGGTTTGCAGTAATATTATCTTTGATATGTGAAATAGTGTCAGGGAGTCAATACATAATTGCATGCCATTTTAACTTGCTGCAAACATAGCTTTCTTGAGAGAGAGCTCCAAAATATTAATATTAGATTTTGGGGAAGAAAGATTTTGTGGACTCCTTTGTTCTCGGTACCAAAAATATGGAGGATCACAACAAGAAAATATTAACACAGAGGCTTTTAAATTCAGCTTGAAGTTTAAGTTCACATGGAGTTTCCCATTATATGAGGAGTTACTTATACTGTCATGTATCCAGGCCTGTTCTAGGATTATACAGCAATTATCAACCACATCACTGACCCTGCACCACATAAAGACAATAGCAAATTTTCATTGACTTTTTTGGCATAGGATCCAGCTCCAATCCCTCAGAGTTTCTGGAGTAGCTCTAACTCCCATTGACCTCAGTGTTAATATGGGACTAGGAGTTGACAAGGGAAAATGAGGTTCTCATAAAGAATAAAACTGAGGATCAATGAAAGACACAAACATTTTGTGAAGGGCCAGACCCATGCTCTTTTGCTCATTCATTTCAATCACATAATTCAAAATGTACAATCATAGGTGCCAACTTTTATTTTTGCCGGGGGGGCCTAAAATGATGGATGTGTGGAACCACATGAGGGATGCCTACTCTGATGTGCTGTAATTACAATGCGTTAGAACAGACTTGATTAATCAAGTCTGCTGGAGCATGCTAATTAGCAGTGGCCTTGGCATCTCAAGAATTCAATGTCCCCACACTTCAAACTGGAGGTGGGGGTGCTAGCTTCTCAGATTTTAGGCCCCGACAGCTCTTTTTCCAAGGGGGGGGGGCAGAGCCCTTGGGCCCCCACGTACTCGATGCCTCTAGGTACAATATAGTATAAGATCCACTCCCAAGCTCTCTACCCATACCAGTGAGTTGGTTTCCCTGTAATTATAAGTAGATCAAGTACCTTAATATCTTCTTGTCTCTCATACTTGCTTCCTGAATCCATGGTTGAGGTTGCATTTCTATCTGTCCACCATTAATATTCAATCTGCTTTTTCTGTGTTACCTTGAGAACTTGTTTTTGGTTGGTTTTGTCCACCTTGGGCCTATTTAACTGTCATTCTCTGACCCTTTCCATTTTGATCATTTTTTCCTTCCCTGAGTTGCTGAACTTTCCCTTCATCCTTCCCTTCCCTTCATTAGATATTCCATTTTCTGGATTCTTTTCTCATTTGTGGGCTATCACTTTGTTTCATTATTTTCTTTCAGCCTCTCGTTCATTTTGAGTAATGTGTTTTTCTCTACCTCTCCTCACTGCAAAATAGAGAAAACAGCAGATGGGGATGAAGGAGATCTCCTTTTCTCCTGCGTGAAAATCAAATCCTCAGCTTGACTGGTTCCATCTATCTCTGATTCCTTTGCAAAATATCAGGGTATTGCCTGGAAAGAAATATCTCAAATATGATAGACACCCCCTTGAGTCCAAGAGCATGATCAAATCCACATTTGTTGTATTAGTACTGGTCCCCATAATCCCTCCTTTATATCATCGTCTTTTTTAAGAAAATTAATTCCACATGATTATGCTAATATTTCCTTAATGAATTAGGAATGAAACCTGTGCAGAACATTAATGAGTCATTTTAACCCTCCCTGCTGTGAAATTTCAAGCTCATTCTTTCTATAAAAGTATATGAATATTAATATGCACCCTGGTAATTGGTACAAAGTTAATTACTGTAACTCTGCCACCATAAAAAATCTGTGTAATATACAATAATTGCTGGCTATTAAAATGAGAAACTTGAAGGTAAAGTATCAGTGATCCATGTACAGGAGGTGATACAAGAATACAATGAAGAAACATTTATTTTTGTATTAATAATCCAGTTATGCTCAGGGAATATAATTTGATTTTATATGGGTATAGTGACTGATTCAAAGACCATTTAAGTCCATTTTAGTCATTCAACTCCCCTCAGGGGACTTCAGCATCTGACAGGACAATTGTAGTAATTCAGACATCTTTGTGCAAAAATGAATAGTCAAGGCGTTATACGAATAGTTGAAATTAAACAGGTGGTATTATCTTTGAACCTTTTCGTGAGCATTAAGTAATTACCCATGCTCAAATGCTTCCTAGAAAAGGTGGACATATGGGGCACTTGTACACATGACAAAATTCTCCCGTTTTTGTGGTTTATGTCACGCTGTACATGTGCAGGTTTTTGTTTTTACAACTTAAATGAGTTTGTTACATTGCGAACTAAACCACATCTGCATGTAGTTTAGTTTGCAATGTAGCTATTTGTAATGTTGCAGCCTTTTGACAGCTTGCTTCCCTGCCATGGGAGAGGCGGGCTGAAGACAGAAGCAGTGAGGGGCCTGATCCTTTTTGGTGGGGGGGGGGGAGGGAGGAGCCTGCCCACCTCTCCTGTAGCTGGGGGGTGAGCTGCCAGCCAGCCCTGAGTTGCAGGAACCCCAGGCCTTCCCTCTGCAGTGGCGGTGCCCCCCCGGGGTCATCCAGATGGGCAGCCCACCCAGCAGCACCCAGCCCAATCCAACTGTTCACCGAGCCTGAGCTGGGGCAGCACCTGCACAGCTAGCAACCCGCCTGGCCAGCCCTGAGGGGGCACTGCTGCTGCAGAGGGAAGGACCAGGGCCCCCCACAGGCAGCTCGACCCTCAGCTGTGGGAGAAATGGGCAGGCTTTGCAGAAAAAAAAAGAAAGGGTTGGGCCCCCCACTGTACCAGTGATGGATGCTCCTAAATTGAAATGGTGGGTTTTAAATTATTGCAATTACAAACCCACCATTGCAATTTAGGGCTCTAACCCCCCCGTCATGTGTACAATTGTCCACAGCTTCTAGGTGTTACCACAATACAAGCAACAATCCTCTGGCACATGTGCCAGAACATGGCACGTGAAGCCATTTTGCTGGGCATGCCACAGCTTGCCTGGGCTCTGGACAGCTGCCTCTGGCCAAGGAGCCTAAGATGCTCACAGTGAGTGGCTGGGAGGCTGCAAGCCCTGCTTCAAGCAGCCTGGGCTCTGTGGTTGGCAGCAGCTGCCCAGCTGCACCAGGCTCCAGCCAGCACTGGCTCCACAACGGTGGTGGTGACTGCATGCATGCCTCTGGGCAGATGGTGGTGGAGGGGCCTGGGGGCATTGCAACCCCATCCCCTCTCCGGCTGTCTGCCCAGAGTCACTGGTGCACCCACCACCACCACAAAGCTGGTGCTGGTACTTTGGAGCTCAGTCCAGCTGTTTGCAGCCTACCAGCCATCTGCTACAGCTGCCCAGAGTCTGGGCGGGTTGTGGCAGGCAACTGGGAGGCTATAAACAGCTGAAATGGGCTCCAGAGCCCTTGGCTGGGTTCTGCAGTGGTGGCAGCTGCATGCACACCTCTGGGCAGATGGCAGGGGAGGGCCAGGGTTGTGCTGCCTCAGCCCCTACCCTGCCTTACATCCCAAAAAGTGTGCGTAGTCGTCTCTGTCACCAAGCTGATACCAGGTCTCTAGAGCCTGGTGCAGCTGTTTGCAGCCTCCCAGCTGCCTGCCACAGTTTGCCTGGGGTCTGGGCAGCTGCAGCCAGCAGTGGGCAGCCTGCAAACATCTGCACCAGGCTCCAGAGCACCAGCACTGACTCCATGCTAGTGGCAACTGCATGCACATCTCAGGGCACCAGGGTGGGTGGGGGGGGGGGTCTGGGGTTGTGTTGTCCATGCAACCACTGCCACCAGTGAGGAATGGGTTCCTTGTGGCTCTCCTGCAGTCTGCCCCTGGCATGCCAAATCAAAACATGGGTCAGGGTTGGGGTATTCTTGGCACTCCGGTCAAAAATGTTGCTGATCCCTGCCCTAGATGATGTCTCCCCCTCATGCTCTCGTAAGTGTCTCTGGTCTCTGTCTTCCACTTTTATGAGTCTACCAGATTTAGAATAGAGTATGAATAAAATGATATTGTTCCTAAAACAGCTTAAGGTAAAAGCTGTATAGCTCAGCAAGCTAAGATCCTGAACCTTCACCATTGCTTTGCATGATACTTTTCTGTGGACATTAGAGCCTTGGGTTCCATACTTTAAAGTAGCACAGTGACCCCCTGGATTTCTTCAATTGCAGCTTATTCCTGTGTCACTAAATTCCACCTTTAGATAAGTACAGAGGATGGAACAGGTACTGCTAATTTAGGAATATTTTTGTGCCAGTAAAACCGTTATGTAGAATTTTAATCCAGCTACTTTTGTTCAACTACTGTTTATGATGTTGCTGTCTAACCTGATATTAGCGCAGAGTTTTGAGTGGAAATTTCTATGCCTTCGGTATGTCTTAAGACACATAATTATTAACCAATTCAACTTGAATATGATGTTTCCTTCTTATCTAAAGACTATATATTTTCTACTCCTACTATAGTAACATTTAGTGGCTTCCTTCACGGCAGGCTTTTTACTTGTGCTAAGCCTACAATTTTCACATTATGTTACGGACTGTAATTAAAGAAACATCCATTTATTAATTTTCTATTAGAAAGTATCAACACAGTAGGACAAGACGCCCTATACAGAAATAAATGCATCTTAGAAAAAATGTTCTACATATTGAATATTAACTGGGGTGATACTCCCAAAGCCTTTCATTCGAGGATGCTATCATATAATAAAATGCTGGCTTAGGCTTATCTCTTGGCAGTTCTTTGCAGACAAAGATGTTAGGAAGGTAAATGCCCATGCCAGTTGTAGGCCTGCTGGTGACTAATCAGTCCAATTGCAGAGTGGCAAATCCTGCTGCAGTGGTTACACATGCATGGCTGATTGCTGCTAGATGAGGGTGTATCTTTCCACCTGCTCCTCTTCTCTTTGATGCTAGCTCTACGCCGACATTCAAAGAAGGCTGTTGCCTTTTTGATTTGGAGCTGCCAGGCATCACAATCTGCAGCCTGTGTTTCCCACAGTTTGTGGTCAATACCACAGGCTGAAAAGGACCTCTTCAGAGTGTCCTTGAAGTGCTTGTGTGGGGTCCTGTTGTCAGTTCCCTGTACAGCACGGCCTTTGGTAGGCGGTTGTCATCCATCCAAGTCATGTGGCCTGCCCACTGCAGCTGAGTTTGCAGGATAATCATTTCAATGTTGGTGGTATTGGCTCTTTGTAGCACCTCCACATTGGTGCCAGCAGAACTTAAGAATGGTGAGGAGGTAGTGCTGATGAAAGCACTCAAGGCAGTGTACATGGAAGTCATATAAGACCCATGACTTAGCACCATGCAGTAGGGTAGAGATAACAACACCTCTGTACACCTTGACTTTGGTCTGTGTATGCAGGCTATGACTATTCCAGACCCACTTATATAGTCTGCCAAAGGCACTGCTAGCTTTTGAGAGTCTGTTGTCTACCTCCTTGTCGATCGTGGCATCATACGAGATGGCACTCCCCAGGTAGGTGAACTACTTGACAGGATTTAGCTGGCTTATAGGGATGTTAAAAATAATATTAAGCAGGAGTTGACTTTGGATATTCAATTGGAAGTGTCTTGCCATGTCCTACATGGCCACATCTGGAGGCACTCAGGGAATCGAGGTGCTGACTGGGGTCAGGTGGAAGAAGCAGATTCCAGGGACAAGCCGGGTCAGCCAGGCACTCAATCTGAGAACAGCGTCTAGGATCAGGCCAAGCCAGAAGCCAGGGGATCAGGTGAAGGCAGGAGGGAAAATGAAGCAGCCTAGAATCAGATTAAGCCCTAATGCCCAGACACTTCCTGTTCCTGTTCTGGGTCTGAACTTTATATGGGGGAACTGTATGGTCAGCTGACCTTTGCTACCCACTCTAGTGTCAGTGAGTGGGTGGAGGGCTAGGCTTCAGAACAGCCTTGACCAACCTGGGTGAGCAGCTGTAGCATAGCAGGCTGGGATGAGCAGCTATGATAGTCAGGCAGAGGCTCTAGGTTTTGGGCCATGGTCTGACAGCAAGCCCCAGCACTGGAAAGATTACATTGACAAGGAGACAGGAGAAAAGACAGTTCAGGGAGGTCAAATGCAGGGTCTTGTTACACCTTATGTTGTGAGCCACACAAATGTTGACTGGCTTAGTGCTAGCTTGGAGTTTGGAGTAGTCACACCATCAACTTGAATGGCACATCCGTGGGGAGTGACCACGTCTTAAAGGAACAGGAGCTGGCTAATGCGGATCAGAGATAATCCAGGCCTGGAGTGGTGTAACTTTAAGCCATGTAACAAGTGCTTTAAGCCACTTTAAAGTGTTAATGTGTAGACAATTCAGGGGTTAGGAGCTCCAAGAGCTGCCCAAAAGTACTGTGAACCGAGGCTCTTACATAGATGAGCACATCACCCTAGTATATTACTGTATTCATAGTTTTTTTGTTTAGAATAGATTTATTTTTTGTTTTTGGCAATGGTATGTTGTGATGCATACAAATATATTCATGAAAATGGGAGAAATTATGAAAAATATGTAGGAAGACGGTTACTGAAAGGGCGTGGATCCTGATTTAGCAGTAAACCTATATACAATAAGAGGATTAAAGGGTTCTGTTAGAGAGGGCTGTGATTTTGATCTCCCCTCAGATTTCTGCTAGAGATTTTGACCTCTGATGAGGATTGTCATGGCGGGGTCCTCGCGGAGGGCCGTGATCTCCTTGAGGCCCTCTCACCGCGCTACTTCGGCCCGAGGGCACCCTCCATTCTCGCCCGCCACGTCTTGCTGGAATATGTAATAGGGAGGCTGCCTTGTGCTTCCTTGGGCACATAAGCTCCTGGACCCCTCGTGGGTCACCCCGTACGATGGGTGCTACTCAAGCACCCCAGCCTTATGGGCTATGCGTGGCTCCTACCAGCCTCTAATACCACGCCCCAAGCCTTGCAGATGTAACAGACATTGTTAGGTCTGTATGCCCGCTTCCCTGGCCTCCTCTAAAGTGTAGCCCACTCTGGGCTCTCTCTCTTGCACCCAGCCTCTCACTGGGACTCTCCTGATGGTGCGGTCCCGCTCAGGGACTCCCTAGCGGGCCCCGGCCCTTCCCTGGCCAACCGCACGGATACCCTCTCTGACCCCGGCTCACCGCGCTGCTACTCCCTGTCTTCTCGGGGGCAACCGCAGCGCCCTGCCTCGGTCTGAGGGGTGTTGCCGCACTAGCCTGCGGCCGGGCTCACTATGCCCATCTCAGGCTCCCCAATATAGCCCCTCTCAGGCTCCTCAATATCGCCCCACTCTAGGGCATGCCCGCCTCGGGCTCCTCACTATCTCCCCTCTCCAGGGCTGCTCAGTAATTGCCCCTCTCCAGGGCTGCTCAGTATGGCGCTCCCCCTCTTTGGGGCTCGCCGTGCCCACCCTGGGCTTCACAATGAAATCGCCCCTCGCTCTGGGGTCTATGTACCCCGCATGCGATCTGGGGTCTATGTCCCCCCGTCTGCAACCTACTGGTTGCACCCGCGACCCACTGGCCGCGCTCCTCGCCGTCAGTTGCTCCCGCACTGGCGTGCAAGCTGCGCCTTCACTGGCGCTGTGAAATTAATGCACCCTCTTGGCGCTAGGGCACCCCACACTCCCTGGGGTCCCTATGATTGAGGCCAACGCTCCTCTCTGAGCTCAACTGAGCCCACAACTCCGCCCTGTAAATCTCAGGGCCAAGCACGCCCTCCTGGGGCTAGGGCACCCCACACCAGCGTGGGGCCCTCTATGAGGCCTCCTCCAACCACTACAGCCTCACCCAAACCTCCGGGTGTAATATCACAATGTCAAAGCAAAACCACAAGCCCCTAGGCTGTAACACAAATGCAAGCTCAAGCCGTCTGGCTGTAACTCAAACCCGAAGCCCTATGGCCATAACAACATTGCTCCATATGACCATGGTACTTGCTGCTAGGCTCCTTTCCACATCCTCCCTCCCAGGCTGCTGGCAGAGAACTGCTAGCCTGGCTTCAGCCCTGGGCTTCATAAGGGCCAGGCCCTGCCCCCTACAGGCAGCTGGCTCCCCTTAGTTGCTCCGGCAACTTGCAGCTGTGCTCAATTGGCTCTGCCAGGGCTTTCTCCCTGGCAGTTTCTCCTCTGTAGGAGCAGGCACTAAGGTGCCCTGCGACAAGGATGAACTCTGTAATAGCAGAGTTGATCTTGCAAGACTGGATATAGACTTGTGAACTCACCTCAGCCACGGCTTGCAGACTCCCCCCCCCCAACACTTTCAGTATTTAATAGTTACTTGAATTTCTTTGTTTTTAAGGAGTCAGTTAATTTAAACACTGAAAAGTAACAGTTTCAAAAGCATGTTACTTTCTCTTATTTTAACATTTTTTCTCACTGTGTTAAGGGAAAAGTAGGGGGGAAAGACGAGGAGAGAGAGAGAGAGAGAGAGAGAGAGAGAAGGATTATCTGGCCCACAGCTTCAATATGAGAGGAAAAAAAAGGAAAATATAGAAAATATCAGTTTTCCCCCAACATTTTGTTTTGAAACATTGGAAGAATTTTTTTTTGTCAAAATGGTGAAAAATGGTTTCAGATTAAAAAAAAAAATCATGGAAAAAATGGTACTTATTCTGCTGCTCCCTAGTTACAACAGTTTACAAGCACCAAGAGAAAAAACGTCTCCTTGGCAGTCTGCCCCCACATTGCCTTTCCCTATGCTTTGGTTTCCTATTTAAGTTCTTCTTGCAAGATGCCTTTCCAAATTGTATAGCATTCTTTGTATCTTCCAAAATATTTTCATCTCCACTAAGTGACTGCCATGTAGGCGTGCCATTAGATACATCCAAATGACTGTATCTGTTATGCCAGGGGTTAATTTAAGCTCCCAAAGCAGCCAAGATTGACAAGATACAAATCTGGCTCATACCATTTCAGCTCCCTCCTGTCCTGGACTTTTAGGTCTGTGCTGCACATACTATGCCTGCACTGTCTTTGTCTGCTTGATTCCTTTGAGCTCACAGCAAATCCTGGAAATGAGACAGTGAAGATACCTTTGCATAGTCGTTCATATGTTCAGACATGCCAAGAAGTATGCCCAGGACTTAGAATGGTGGTGTAGGGTGAGCCCACAACTAGATAGAGTGCCTCATTTCCTGGACTTGGAGCTGAGCAGGAACAAGTAACCAAGGTGTGCTTCTTGGTGGCAGCCTTGGGCATGGATAAACCCAGAAGAGTAGATACATGGCACAGAATTTACCCACAATGCTTTGTATTCCATTTTTGAATGGGTGGAGTGACCATAACGCCTTTACATATTTTGCTACAGTCTGTACTACTGTTTTCAGTGTTTGCCTTGTACTGGTTGCTTTGTAGTTACTCAAGTCTGTGGTTTTTTTCCGGACAATAAATAGGGTACCGTAAAAACTGAATCCTGCCAAAATACTTGATCACTTGTTTGATTCAATTATGCAGTTAATGGCTTAAGGGGATACAGTCGATGTAATATATCCTGATTTTAGCAAAACATTTGACAGTGGCTGATGAAATGCCACTTAAAAATAATTTAAATTGGCTTGGCGATGAGAACTGACACGTGGATTAAAAGTTGTTCTAAGGACCTCAATCAAAGGGTGATGACAGAGGGGTCTGTGCTAGACCTAGTCTGATTTAACATTTTCATTAATTACCGGAAAGGGTGAAAGCATATTAATTACCTACAAGTATGCTACTAAATAGGAAGGTGTTATAAACAGGGGGAGGATGAATGATGGATGAAAACTACCAACAAGTATATTAACTGAAATTTCAAAAGGATTCTGCTTCAGCTGCATTTACATTGTGCTGGGCTTGGATTCTGTGAATGCTTTAATTCTAGTGGGAGGACTGGTTCAATTGAATGGTTTAATTTGGCTACTCCAGTACATTTCAAATTGCATAACAAACCAATGAGGCTTCCCCCATTTGAATTGTGGATTTTGAACCTTACATTCAAATCTGGGGTTCAGAATTCCTTCCCTTAGGCGAGGTACAGACATGCAATAAGCCCAAGGTGGAATGGACCAAACCTGTGTAGCTTTCTGTAAGCAGCATAGGTTAGTTCAAGAGTGAACAGAGCACACAGTCGCCCTTTGGTGGCGGGGGGCATGCCGGCTGCCTGCACTGGCAGATGCCAGCAGGCTGGGTCACTCCTGCATGCCCCCCAGTGGGCTCACTGGGATCTGGTACAGAAGTCAGATGCACCGGTCTAACATAAACTGATTAAGTTCAAGTGCACATCGATCCAGGTCTATCTTAGACTGGGTTCCACCATTTTTAGATCAGTCTATGTGCACTGAACTTCTGTGCACTGAACTTCAGATTGAGCAGCAGTTAAGGTAGAGGAAAGAAAGTTTGACCTGAACACCTAAATAAACATTAATGACCAAATCCTATTTCACTTTGCATCCCTCTATAGCTATATGGGGGGACTACCGCCACTGCTGGCCTGCTGAGCAATCCTTGCAAAGCCAGTGGGTCAAGGCACTTAAGGGAGCCCAACCCTGCCCCAGCCCTGGTAAAATCTGTGGGCAAGGAAGGAGCCCCCCAGGGGACACTTGCCTGCCTGTACACAAATGCCAGGAGCTTGGGGAATAAGCAGGAGGAGCTCATCCTCCTGCTCAATGCAAATAATTATGATGTCATAGGGATAATGGAGACATAGTGGGACTCCACCCATGACTGGAGCATGAGTATAGATGGCTATACCCTGTACAGGAGGGATTGTGTAGATAAAAGGGGCGGGGGTGTCGCTCTCTCTGTTAAGAAAAGCTACACATCCCTGCAAACCGATATTGGCGACCAGGGTGGACAACTGGAGATCCTCTGGGTTAAAATCCATGGGGAACATGGAACAGGGAACACAATGGTGGGAGTCTACTACAGACCTCCCACCCAAAGTCCTGAGCTTGACCAAGAGTTTGCCCGGGAACTGACTGAGGCTGCATGCTCCAGGACCATGGTTGTCATGGGTGACTTCAATTACCCGGACATCTCGTGGGAGGATCGCTCAGCAAAATCTGAGCAGTTGCAAAGCTTCCTCTCGTGTGTGGATGACCTCTACCTGACTCAAGAAGTCTATGGGCCAATGAGAGGCAAAGCGCTGCTCGACCTGGTACTGGCTACTGGGGATGATCTAGTCGGCGACCTAGTGATTGAGGGGAAGCTGGGTGACAGCGACCACAAGCTGATCACCTTCACCATCCGCCAAAAAGCTGGCAAGTCAGTCAGCAACACGGAAGTCCTTGACTTCAGGAAAGCCAACTTTGACAAGCTCAGGAGGCTTGTCAGTGAGGCCCTAAGGGACTGTGACCACAGGGAGAGGGTAGTTCAAGAAGAGTGGTTGCTCCTCAAGGGAGCAATCCTCAATGCAAAAACTAAGTCTATTCCATCTCGGAGGAAAGGCAGCAAGAGGGCACAGCAGCCCCCCTGGCTCTCCAGGGACCTAGCAGACTTCCTGAGGCTAAAAAGAAAGGCCTACAAAGGATGGAGGATGGGAGTCACCTCCAAGGAGGATTATTCTGCACTGGTCCGGTCCTGCAGGGAGCAAACCAGGAAAGCCAAGGCTGCAACTGAACTCCAACTAGCTTTGAGCATCAAGGACAATAAAAAGTCCTTTTTCAGATATGTGGGGAGCTGGAGGAAAAGCAGGGGCAACGTTGGACCCCTGCTGAACCAGATGGGGCAACTGACAACTGACGCCCAGGAAAAAGCCAACCTATTAAGTAGGTACTTTGCGTCGGTCTTTCATCAGTCCCATGGGACGCCCATGCCTGCTACAGGACAGGGAAGTCCAGGTGAGGGTGATCCCCTGCCCTTCATTAATGCTGAATTCGTGAAGGAACATCTTGAGAAGCTAGATACCTTCAAGTCAGCCGGCCCTGACAATCTTCACCCCAGGGTACTCAAGGAGCTGGCGAGCATCATAGCCCAGTCTCTAGCACAGATCTTTGAAAACTCTTGGTGCTCTGGTGTAGTGCCTGAAGACTGGAAGAAGGCCAACGTGGTGCCTATCTTCAAGAAAGGGAGGAAAGTGGATCTGGCTAACTATAGGCCCATCAGCCTGACTTCTATCCTGGGGAAGATCTTAGAAAAGTTTATTAAAGAGGCCATCCTTAATGGACTGGCCGACGCCAACATATTAAGGGATAGCCAGCACGGGTTTGTTGCGGGTAGGTCTTGCTTGACCAATCTCATTTCCTTCTACGACCAGGTGACCTATCACCTGGACAAGGGAGAAGAGATTGATGTCATATATCTCGACTTCAAAAAAGCCTTTGATCTGGTATCCCATGATCGCCTCTTGGTGAAACTGGCCAATTGTCGCCTTGGGTCCACCACGATCCACTGGCTGGAAAATTGGCTCCGTGGTCAGACCCAGAGGGTAGTAATTGATGGAAGTCACTCATCATGGTGTCTTGTGACCAGTGGGGTCCCCCAAGGCTCTGACCTTGGACCCATATTGTTCAACATCTTCATTAACGATGTGGACACTGGAGTCAGAAGCGAACTGGCCAAGATCACCGATGACACCAAACTTTGGGGCAAAGCATCCACACCAGAAGACAGGCGGGTGATCCAGGCTGACCTGGACAGGCTCAGCAAGTGGGCGGATGAGAATCTGATAGTGTTGAACGCCGATAAATGCAAGGTTCTCCACCTTGGGAAGAAAAACCCGCAGCATCCTTATAGGCTCGGCAGTGCTATGTTGGCTAGCACTATGGAAGAAAGAGACTTGAGGTTCATCATTGACCACAAGATGAACATGAGCCTGCAATGCGATGCTGCAGCTAGTAAAGCGACCAAAACGCTGGCTTGCATCCATAGATGCTTCTCAAGCAAATCCCGAGACGTCATTCTCCCCCTGTACTCGGCCTTAGTGAGGCCGCAGCTGGAGTACTGTGTCCAGTTTTGGGCTCCACAATTCAAAAAGGATGTGGAGAAGCTGGAGAGAGTCCAGAGAAGAGCCACGCGCATGATCAGAGGTCAGGGAAGCAGACCCTACGATGACAGGCTGAGAGCCCTGGGGCTCTTTAGCCTGGAAAAGCGCAGGCTCAGGGGTGATCTGATGGCCACCTACAAGTTTATCAGGGGTGACCACCAGTATCTGGGGGAACGTTTGTTCACCAGAGCACCCCAAGGGATGATGACTAGGTTGAATGGTCATAAACTACCACAAGACCATTTCAGACTGGACATTAGGAAGAATTTCTTTACTCTCCGAGCCCCCAAGGTCTGGAACAGCTTGCCACCAGAGGTGGTTCAAGCGCCTACATTGAACACCTTCAAGATGAAACTGGATGCTTATCTTGCTGGGATCCTATGACCCCAGCTGACTTCCTGCCCTTTGGGCAGGGGGCTGGACTCGATGATCTTCCAAGGTCCCTTCCAGCCCTAATGTCTATGAAATCTATGAAATACAACAACCTCTCTTCTGTGGCAGAATCCATTTCACCGAGCCACCCTCCCTCAGGTTTCTTCTTCTCCTCATTTACTCACATACCACACTTTTTTCTCGCTTACAACATGCCCTGGAATAAGATACACACCTTGTTTTAAAATGGTAGAATGAAGAAAAAAATGATCGTTCTTTGTTGGAAGTAATTGAGTAGTATCAGTTAGGGAGCTGAGCCATTGTTCTGCTTCCTGTTGGTGTATGTGGGTCACATGCAGACTTACTTTTGCTTTTTCCCAGCAGAAGCTTAAATGGCAGAAATGGCCATTACTGTATTTCCTTACTTAAAACACGCATTCCAGCAGCCATTTCTGGGGGGGGGGGGAATGCGTGTTATATGTGAGAAAATATGGTATCTTCCTTTCTTATTGCCCAACCATACAAACCTTTTCCATCTCTTTTTGATGTTATGCATGCACCAAATTGTAAAAATATTAACCAAAAACAATGCCCTTGTGCCTTTTTCTCTCAAACAAACAATGCAGAAGGTACAACTACATATCACCTTTCCTAGCATACCACTTTTCCAAGCTCTGTGGTTTACTTTGAGTTTGAGTATATAAGCAATAGCTTTGGGCCGTGTAAGAGTTATGCCCACTGTCCATCTCAGCCCACTTGTGAACTCATGGTATTTCAAAGCCATGTTTTCTTAGCTTACCACACCAAAGGCCTAGTGCTTACTGTGAATTGTCACTTTGCATAGTCTAGACACATATGCTTTCAAGCTCTGACAGGCTTACTGAGAAAAACCCAATGGTGATTGTACATCTTAGAAAGTAGAAAAACTTGTGAACATTCAGAAATAAGACACATTGACAACATGACAGAACCCAGAACATTGGTAATAAGAATAAAGACAAAGATAAGTACTGAATTGAGACAAATATCGTTGCTGTCTGTCAGCTCACACAGAGATAGTAGTGATTAATATTTGTAACTGAATACGGAGAGGAAAATCAGACATAGAAATTTCTAGCATAATAAGTAGGCCCCCTTCCTGTGTAGAATTAGCACTTTGGTTGCAGAAACACAAAATTCCTCAGTTCACATTCTCCCAGATAGAGGTTCGGTCCCATTGCCTTTCGATTCAAATTCTATTACGAAGGACGGAAATTCATTGTTTTGAGGGAACTTAATATTTTCAATATAACTCAGGAAAAAAAGGAGTATCTTCAAGTCATGTGGAAATTTACAGTAAATAATATTGACTGGTCTATACCTTTCTTTTTAGAACAAAACTGTTAAGTGCTATTACATAGCAATGTTTTATAAGAACTTATTTTAGAAAGTATCTGATATATCAGAAGGTAAGTATTGTGATTGGAGATCTCTATGCCTTTTTTGTACCAGATTGTACACATATGTTTGGGAGTTCACCTTAGGTCAGGGGTGGGCAATTATTTTGACTGCAGGGCAGCTTAATGAGTTTTGGTGAGATGACAGGGCCGCAAGAGTAGCCCCATCCCTTGACAGGCGCCACACCCCCTGGTTGCTGTGTTGGGACTGGAAGTCTAACCCCTAACCCCTGACCTTTGCCACCAGAAGTCCCTCCCCATTTCCCAGAAGTACTCTTTTTGGGAGTGGGGGTTGCCAACTTGGAACCAGAACAAAAAACCCACATCATATATTAAAAATCAAACACCTCCTAAATCATAGTCATTTGAAAAATGGATAAAATTCAGAATTTAGAAAGTAACATACAGAAATGGAAATCCATAAGGCTATGCTTATTTTGTGACATTCATATGGCAATATAATAAGAGTAGAAGTACTGGAGGAACAGGGAAATTAAGTAAATTTAAAAAAGGATTTCCTTTTGGTGTGTGACCAAAGCAAGTGATAGTTGTTTGATATAATTCAAGAAACATCTTCTCTCATATGGCAGAGTGACTGGAGACATTAATTATTCCAAAACCTACTTTTTGCTTCTGGATAATCCCCAAACTGTCACAATAGCAAGCAAACACAGTCTGTTGGTTTTTATTTAATTGTGTATTAACAGATCTTGACTTGTCATAGCCAGTTTGTACATAAAGGGAGGACAATCCACGAGAGGAGAACAAATATAACTCACAAAAGGCAGAAAAGAACCTGAATGAGGATTACTCTGAGGAGCCAATCTTTTCTTGGTTGTCCACTATAGTATGAAAGCAACTTTCAAACTGCTTAACATTAACTGAGCTCCCATTGAAATCCTGTGACTTTAGTTGGAGAAAAGATTAGGCTAATCATGGGTACTTCAGTGTTGCCAACTCTCATGATTTTTGGCATTGTTCTCAAAGTCTACCCTTTGGGAATATGAAAAACTTAGTTCTTTCATATATATATATATATATATATATATATATATATATATAAGAAAGAGCTAGGTTTTTTACATTCCTGAAGCATAGACTTTAAGAACATTGCCAAAAAGCATGAGACTTGGCAATACTTCTACTTTTAAAATGCCCACCCAGGATGCAGAGATGAGCATGAGTCTGGGGGTTGAATCTGGAGTCAAGCCTAAATATCCACTAATGATTCTGGAATTCAGGATGCTGTATGTCCTCCTCTAGTTTCTGACTACTTGTAGTAATCTGTGCATTAAGCTTTTGTTAAGTTTCCTTTATTCTCAGTTACTTTTTCATCTTCTCCCTCCATTTTTCCAGTTACCAAAGTCTAACTAAAATGAATATTCACTAACAACAACAACAACATAAAAAGGTCATCCAAACCCATTGGTTTGTTCATTACTTTTTTTTTTTTTACTCTCACCCTCCCTCATTTAAAACACTGCAGGTTACCCCTCCAACTTACATTCCTTACTTCAGTTACTAGAGCAATGCAAAGCTTCAGTCCCTGATTCGATTCAGCTGAGATTTGGCCTGATTCAGTGGCCAAATCTCCAAACTGAATTGAATCAAAGGAACTTTTAATATCTCTGAATCAGATCAGAACCTTCTGAATCGATTTGGCGAGATTTGGAAAAATTTGGTGATTTGGACAACTTTAAATCCCTGTAAGCAAAGACGCCATGTCCACTTGGAGACGAGCTGTAGGCAGCCAAAAACATCATCCATCCTGAGACAGTAGAGACAGAAACGTCCTCCTGTTGGAATGGCACATGATCTGTCATCGCTCCCAGGGAAGGACTGAGGTCTACGATATGTTTTCTGCCATTTCTAATTTTCAAAACTTCTGCCCAGACATCCTTAAACAGTCTGCAATGCTAAGAGCTCTTCACTGATCCCATGACCGAGTTGAATGAAGAGTTTGGGAATTACCTAAGGATGGGGAAATTGCTTTGGATAAAGTTTTCACTCTACATTTGGACCATTTCTCCACATTTTTTCCTCATCATATCTAACCTCTACACTTCTGATCAGAAGCAGAAAATATTGGTGGTCTTGCAAAAAAAACAATCGACTCTATATCCCCAACTAAACTTTTAGTAAAAGATTCAAATACATATTTTTGGCTGGATGCTTAGCTGGTGTCAATTAGCATAGCTTCAGGTGTATCCTACATGTGACAGGGTTTGTTTGTTTGTTTTTTTTGTCTATATATATATTTTTAAGCCTTACTGAGAGGTATTGGGTCTTGGCCATAGCCAAAGCTGAGGGTTTTTACTGGGTTGTGCCAATGTTTCTGCTGGGATGTAAAGCCAGAGGTTCCTGGCTAGAGGGTCTTGCTCCTCTGCTCAGGGTCAGACCAATACCAGTCTGACACCAGTCTGACCATGGGGTAAAATTTCTTCCTGGCCCCAAACATGGCATCGGTCTTTTATAGAAGCAGGATGTTGTCTGCCGTGATCCCCCACTGTATCTGTGGCAGGTTCGGGTGTGATGCCTTGTGTCATGTCAGGGTTGACGGTAGTGTTAATAAGACATTAAATTATGCATTAGGATGGCCTGGATAAGGATGATCCTGCCTCAGGAAGGGGGTTGGACTAGATGACCTCTCGAGGGTCCTTCTAGCCCTGCTTCTCTATGATAAGTTGCTGTACATAAAGATGGCCAGCATGCCATCAAAATACTACACCCACTATAAAATACACACAGCTGCTTTAATGTCAAGGTAATGTCTTCCTTCTCATGATTTTCCCCTTAGGTTTTACAACTACTGCCCAGGGCAGGCGGTCAGACTCGATGATCTACTAAGGTCCCTTCTGACCCTAAACATCTATGAAATGTTTTTTCTACATACCTCTAGGTAGCAAGCGCTTATGAGTACTGCAATGCTGGGGCGCATGGAGTGACCCACAGGAGCATATGCGGGGGGGGGGGGGCAGGCTCCCTAGCACGCTTGGCAGCAGACCTGGAAATGAACCAGAAGCACTATTGGTCCACTTCCAGATCTGCTGGGGGGTGCACTGGAGGGCTCCCTGTACCCCTCCCCCTGGTTCAGCAACTGGTGCCTCCTGGGTCTGGGGAGCACCCAGGGGTCTCCCTATGTCTGATCACCGGGCACATGCTTCCCGGCAGATCTGGAAGTAGACCAGAAGTACTTTTGGTCCACTTCCAGGTTTGCCGCCAATCATGCGGGGGGGGGGGGGCTCTGTGCTCCAGCATCACAGCAATCTTGAGCTGTTCCTGCTACCTCAAGGTATGTAGGAAAAACTTTTAAAGTTGCATCTATGTCCAAATCACTGATTCTCTGAATCATCATCAAATCTTCAGATTTGGATTTGGCCAAATTGAATCAGGGACAGTGATCCAAATCAACAAATCAAATCACTGTCTCCAATTTGGGCCATATCTGAATTGAACAGGGGCCGTTTCGCACACCCCTATCAGTTACTTCCTGAATTTTAATGTTTGCCAGTTTCATATTTACCAGTTCTAACATTTTTTTTTCAGACAGTGTCACCTTAGTACCAGCACTGGTGGCAGTTAATATCAGTACTGATGGTTGTATAGTAGTGTTTCTGCCTTCCATGTAGGAGATCTGAGTTCAAGTCCCAGCTGGGGTGAGTGATGTAACAGGGAGAAATTCTTGTTGCAGTGGAAAGGGGTCATTATGTATTTTGGCTCTCTAGGGATCTAGCAGACCTCCTGAGGCTAAAAAGAAAGGCCTACAAAGGATGGAGGATGGGATTCACCTCCAAGGAGGAATATTCTGGACTGGTCCAGTCCTGCAGGGAGCAAACCAGGAAAGCCAAGGCTGCAACTGAACTCCAACTAGCTTTGAGTATCAAGGAAAATAAGTCCTTTTTCAGATATGTGGGGAGCCAGAGGAAAAGCAAAGGCAATATTGGAACCCTGCTAAACCAGATGGGACAACTGACAACTGACTCCCAGTAAAAAGCCAACTTATTAAATGGGTACTTTGTGTCGGTCTTTCATCAGTCCCATGGGACGCCCATGCCCACTATGGGACAGGGAGGTCTGGGTGATGGAGATCCCCTGCCCTCCATCAATACTGACCTCATGAAGGAATACCTTGAGATGCTGGATACTTTCAAATCTGCTGGCCCTGACAATCTACACCCCAGGGCACTCAAGGAGCTGGTGAGCATCATAGCCCAGCCTCTGGCACAGATCTTCGAGAACTCCTGGCGCTCTGGTGTAGTGCCCGAAGACTGGAAGAAGGCCAATGTGGTGCCTATCTTCAAGAAAGGGAGGAAAGTGGATCCAGCAAACTATAGGCCCATCAGCCTGACCTCTATCATGGGGAAGGTCTTAGAAAAGTTTATTAAAGAGGCCATCCTTAATGGACTGGCCAATACCAACATCCTGAGGGATAGCCAGCATGGGTTTGTTGCGGGTAGGTCTTGCTTGACCAATCTCATTTCCTTTTACAACCAGGTGACCTATCACCTGGACAAGGGAGAAGAGATTGATGTCATATATCTTGACTTCAAAAAAGCCTTCAATCTGGTATCCCACGATCACCTCTTGGTAAAACTGGCCAATTGTGGCCTTGGGTCCACCATGTTCCGCTGGCTGGGAAATTGGCTCCATGGTCGGACCCAGACAGTGGTGGTTGACGGAAGTCAATTGTCATGGTGTCCTGTGACCAGAGGGGTCCCTCAAGGGGTCCTTGGACCCGTATTGTTCAACATCTTCAATAACAATGTGGACATTGGAGTCAGAAGCGAACTGGCCAAGTTCACCGATGACACCAAACTTTGGGGCAAAGCATCCACACCTGAAGACAGGAGGGTGATCCAGGCTGACATGGACAGGCTCAGCAAATGGGTGGACGAGAACTTGATGGTGTTTAACACTGAAAAATGGAAGGTTCTCCACCTTGGGAGGAAAAACCTGCAGCATCCTTATAGGCTCGGCAGTGCTACACTGGCTAGCACTCCGGAAAAAAAGAGACTTGGGGGTCATCATTGACCACAAGATGAACGTGAGCCTTCAATGCGATGCTGCAGCTAGAAAAGCGACCAAAATGCTGGCTTGCATCCATAGATGCTTCTCAAGCAAATCCTGGGACATCATTCTCCCCTTGTACTTGGCCTTGGTGAGGCCACAGCTGGAGTACTGCGTCCAGTTTTGGGCCCCAAAATTCAAAAAGGATGTGGAGAAGCTTGAGAGAGTCCAGAGAAGAGCCATGCACATGATCAGAGGTCAGGGAAACAGACCTCACAACGACAGACTGAGAGCTATGGGGCTTTTTAGCCTGGAAAAGCGCAGGCTCAGGGGTGATCTGGTGGCCACCTATAAGTTTATCAGGGGAGACCACAAGGATCTGGGGGAACGTTTGTTCAACAGAGCACCCCAAGGGATGACGAAGTCAAATGGTCACAAACTCCTCCATGACCGTTTCAGGCTGGACATAAGGAAGAACTTCTTTACTGTCTGAGTCCCCAAGGTCTGGAATAGCCTGCCATCGGAGGTGGTTCAGGCACCTACATTGAACACCTTTAAGAGAAAATTGGATGCTTATTTTGCTGGGATCCAATGACCTCAGCTGACTTCCTGCCCTTTGGGCTGGGGGGCAGGACTCAACAATCTTCCGAGGTCCCTTCCAGCCCTAATGTCTATGAAATATGTGAAATCTTTGGGCTCTTCTTACTACAAAATTTACTGGCCACATAGATTCTCAGTTAAGGCAGGGTAGCTCCTTTGAATTTCTGACAATTATGCCATCCAACCTTGTTTCTCTATACATTTTATTAATCCTATTGTAATTTAAAATCCTCTATATTGGGTCACCTGAAAATAAATAAAAATTTCAGCTCTCTTAAATTTTGTTCACAAGTTAGTTCACAAGTTAAATTTTGTTACAACTTGGTAAATCTTGATGGAAGACTATCCTCAGTTCTTAGGCCAATAAAATATAGTAATTATGGTTCTAGAAATCTGACACCTATCTTGGCCATCTTCTAATACCACCTGGTTTCTTTTTTAAACTACAGTTGTGCATTGCCTGATGATTGCAATGATTTTTCAACTAAGCCTCTTTAACCCCTCTTCTAAGCTAGTGCATAGGGTGATTGGTTGCTTGTTCCTACAGATATCATATTGTTTTGTAAGCTATCTTGAACCATGCTTTCCATCTGCCAGGCCAATGATGTGAATGGTCTGAATCTGCTAAAATCTGGTTGCTTTGTTTCTTATTTGTTCTATGTTCAGTTCCATTATGCACGGATACACAGTTCTTGGGACAAATTCACCACTTTCTTTCCAATACCAGCAACCATAGGAATAACAAATAAAAGAGGTTTAAAATATACAACACTCTTAAGTCCTTTCTCACATACCTGATTTTTTGTTTTGACAACTACAATTGATCTCATGTTCTTACACCAATTTCCTGTGTAGTAACCCCCCCTCTTTCAGCTGCTGTTGCATGACCCCCTGCAATTAATCTTTCATGTGAAATCTCATCAAATACTTTTTGAAAATCCAAATATACTTAGATGAATTTCTATTCAATTTCCACTCTATATAATGGCTGTAATGTCAGAAACTTAAGGAGATTAATTAAGCATGGCCCCCACTGCCTTGATACATGCTTGCTAAATCTAGCCAAAGTAAATTTAGAGCTACTCTCAAGTAGGTGGGTTTAGTGATTAAGACACCAGTCAGGGCTTAGGAGGTTTATAATGCCCATCTCTGCCACAGACATTTTTGTAACCATGGGAAAATTACATAATCTTTTCTCTGTTTTTGTTTTCCTCTATGCAAGAGGTGAAAATACTTTCATCCTTGGTCTCTTTTTTTCCATTTAGGCTACAAGGGCAGGTGTTCCCTTATTTTATGTATTTGTCTGATGCCTAACTTAACAGGGACCTAATCTCAGCTGGGATCTGTAGATGCCACTGCAATGTAAATACTATCTCAGGATCAGTTCCCTTAAGACATTTTCAAAGATTTTCCTGATAACAGATATTTTCAGTTAATTTTTGTTATAGTTTCCTTGCCCCTTACATAGGGATTCATACTTATTAAATATTGGGCTTATATATAACACCTTTAAGAAATTCATTCTCTGTCTAGAACTTTAAAAATCATGCTTCCAAAAATGATCCTTCAAAAAATTTACTAGCTTCTTAGAAGATTTTTGCTCCTAGAAGGTTTTTTTTACCAGTGATATCAAACTGATTAGGGAAAGTCCAATTTGAATACATTAGATTAAAGCAGCAGTAGGACTAACTTGATAAAACAACAGGCCAGATCCTTATGCTAGGCTACAGCTGCTTTAAACTTCCTAGGGGTTGTAAGGGCTCCATAAACCATCTGCAGATGCTCAGTAGAAAATACCCTTGGAGGACAGCTGCCTATTGACATATCCACACCATAAGTAGGCCCTGCCTGTCCTCAGCTCCCAGTTGACATTAAGGAGCTCTGCCCTCCCATGTTAGTTCTCCATTTAAGTACATTAAGGACCCTAAACCAGTAAGAGAACTTTGCTGACTAACCAGCAACTGCTCTAAGCCATGTCAAGACCAGCCTGATGTCATTAAAACAGTTTGCCAGTGTACCATTAACCCTCCAGATCAGGTTCCAAGTTTTCAACATCTGGGGTAGTCTGAACCAGAGATTTGGTCTGCTGTTAATAAAGATTATCTGACAAGGGTAAATGACCTCTGCGTGAGGAAACAAAGGGTTAATTTGGCTCAGCTGCCTCTGCCCCTTACACAGGTGCTCTGTGGAAGGGTAATGGGAACACCCATTTAGGAGACAGAAGAGAGAAATGAAGCTTTGCGAGTGGCAGTTTGCTACTCAAGGTAAAAGAGGAGCACTTTGACACGCAGCCCGGTATCATCGTGTAAGCCGTTGTAGTCAGTACTTTTGAGCTATGTCAGGCACAACAAATGTCCATTGAGGAAAAGAGGTAAATGTAGTATAATGTTATATGATGTATGAGTCTGTCAGAGCCAAAGCTCTGATTGTACTTTGTCCTGCCCAGAGTATCAATTGTCTTCAAGTTACAAACTCTAGTGATGAAATGATTAAAAATAAAATAAATTAAAATAAAAGCGACTAGGCTTGGAAAAAGGATTGCATCTGTCTCTCTGAGCTGTGCCTGTGTTTGTCTTAGAACAAAAATACCCTGGGAGTGGCATGTATGTGCACTGCTCTTCTAATCAGGGTTTTGTGAGCAGCTGAATGCAGTGCTGCTTTTTTTTTACCATGGATTAAGTGATGCAATCCCATGGAAACAGTGGATGCACTTTGCAATATCCTGGCATAAACTGATGCTACCTCTTATGCAGAAACCCTTTTTAGGGTTTATTTTGGGACAATAGATGCAGTACATTTGTATTTTGTCCTGCGATAAAATGGTTCATTTCAGGTTAAACATAATGTTGGTTTGCAGCCTTTGTTTAAAAGAATTGCATTCTGATCCTGCAACTTGCAGTGTGCAGCATAGTTTGATCAGGAGACCACTCTTCCTGTTGAATAATGCTGCCTTCTAGAAACAGTCCCCCTGACATCAATGTGATTATATTCTCTGTAAGGCACTACTTGCCTGTAAGAATATCACAGTCTAATGCTCAGATTATGAGACTGAACAGCTGACTTTCAAAGTAGCATTATTATTTGTCCTGCAGAAGTGCCTAGCTGCCTCAGGCCTGGATCAGGGTTGACTTCTGTACAAACGGAGAAAGGGTGGCCCAAAGAGGTCACAGCCTTAAGGGTATGTCCACACTGCAGTGACAGCAGGGCTGTATAAAACAAATGCATCGTGTGGCAGAAGGCCATGCCTGTTTCTCCCCAAAAACTGCTCTGTGACAAGTTGGTTAGGATGGGCCCAGCAGAGGATACACACCTTACCCTATCTCTTTAGGTAACCTGAGCTGGATACATTCCTGATGGAGGGGGCAAACCTGCTCCCTCTGCCTACGTGACTGGCATCACATACCTGGGTGAGGGGCTTGGGCTCCCTGGGGAGCTAGGAAATGCCAGTCTGCCCAGCAACCAGTGATGCATTTCAAACTGGTTGGCTGACAGCCAACAGGTGCTGGCCTCCATTGGACCAGGTAATTGAGGTAATAAGAGCTGTATAAGTTAAGGACTGCCCGGGAGGAAGGGGTAGCAGCCATGAGGAAAACTCAGAGAGAGAGAGAGAGAAAAGAGCTGAACCCTCTGAAACTTGCTCTGTCTCCCTAAACTCATGATCAAGGAACTGTCTGCCTCCAGAGGGAATCTCCATCTGCCTCTGGATGATATTTGTGGGTAAGCTACCTGAGATCTAACTAGATATATAGCTTGCAGGAACTCAGATGTGTGATCAAAGGCTACTCCAGCCACTCTGTTTGCTCTACGGGATTTCTCTGATACTACTCAACTCTGTACTCTATTCCAACCCTACTCCTTTGTACCTAGCATGGGAGACTTATTGGGAGTGGGCCTAGATTATGCTTTGGGGTCCCCTTGGTTTGGCTGACTAAGGGAGACCACTACTTGTGCTTCTGACTGAGGGAAGCATCCCAAGTTCTTGAAGTGTCAAGTACCCTCGAGGGCTACTAGGCCTGTGTTTCCAAGGGGACACTGTGCCAGAATCAAGCCCAGCCCTGGGTGGTGGCAGCTCTATCCCCATAGTGGGTGTGCTCCAGGAAGGGGGTCGACCAGACGTGAGGTGCTCTCAGGGAGGCACTCGGAGCCTGGAAGGTGGTCGGGCACAGTGAGGTGGGTAGCTCGACGTGGGAGCACCCCCTACTGGCCCGCCACACATCTGATCTAACTTTAAACAAGCGATACCTTTAACAGGCAAGCTGCAGCAGTATGGAGCTGAGTGCAAGTTAAATTACCCCGTTTTGGGGTGGGCTTTGCTATCACAATCTGCTGTAGTCCCTGCTGTTGTAGCTAGACTGTTGAGAATAACAGGCAGACCTTATTTATCATACAAGAAACAACAGAGGTATGAGGGAGCACAAAGAAACCACTCCTAATATATCAGGTCAACTGACACACTTCTAAAACTCATTCTGGCTTTGGAATGCAAATGCCAGTTGACACGTTAAAACAGTTTCCTTGCATTTTTCATAACCTATCAAGAAAAGCTTTGCAGCGTGGGCTCAAGAGCCTTGTAAATTATTGCAGAGAGATCCATTTAGCAATATGCGTTGTTGTTAATAATAATGATGTAATATTCAAGTTTGAGTTAAAAGTCAGTTATGTGACTACTTATTGAACAGGGAGAAATCAATAAAAATGTTGCTCGGCTCTTGTGCCATGTAGGCACAGAATGCATTTTTCTGCTGTGCTGTATTTAAGATGTTCACATAGAAGCAGTATTTTGGGGAAGTAGTTTAAGAATATGTTTCAATGAAGCACTGCCTCCATATTTGAACTGTGGTACAAGTGCATTTT
The DNA here is from genome assembly GCF_030867095.1 of Alligator mississippiensis. NCBI lineage: Eukaryota > Metazoa > Chordata > Crocodylia > Alligatoridae > Alligator > Alligator mississippiensis. The sequence continues at coordinate 241,912,518 of NC_081827.1, read as the reverse complement.
TCTGGCTGTCAGTGATGATGATAATCAAATCTGAAATGCAAAGTGTTAGCGCTGTGCAGGGTGCTTAATTCATATTGCATAGTAATGTTTACAAGATGGGTTCCTTGGGGATATTTTACAGTGCTGGACAATGTATAAAAGCTTATTGCTTTTCTCATCAGCTTCTGTTTCTGCTTATAAATTCTAGGCAGGCTATATACCCGCAGGAGAGTATCTTCATTAAAAACAAACTGCTTGATAAACAAGACTTTCAGTTACAGTCCGAAACATGTGTCATTAAACTCATTGGGAAGGTCAAAGGATGCAAATTTTGCAGCTGGTTCACGCTTTATTTTGTGCATTTGAGCCCTGCTTTCACACTAGGCTTTTTCTAATGTGACCATACAAAACTAGGCCAGGCAATACACTTTGCAATACTGGAGTACTTTCCTAAATGCTATTCATCAAGCCTCACCTCTCCTCTCGTGGTGTTTCTTATCCACGTACCTTACCGACCAACCTGTATCTGATGATCGCAGATCCCAGGGCATCTATATCCTCAATATGCACAACCCAGCACCAATGTTGTATCATGACCTGCCATCACACCATTCCACAAATAATGTAATGGATTTTTTTGTACTATAATTAAGCTCATATTTTATAGAAATACAAATGAAAATCACGGACTGCAAGGGTTTGTGGTTTGAAGCCGAAAAAGAGCGTAGATTGACTTGACATTAAGGCAACACTGCTCTGAACTGGGGTATACATGCATCTCCTCTACATTGTGTTCAACAGTGCTTTTTAGTGTGACTTTTATGTTATTTAATGTTTTGTTTTTTTTTTCTAAAAGATCCAGCTCCTGATGTCACACAGTGGTGTGTGACTTCCAGCTTTCATTTAAAGGTAAAATAATGTTCTACCCTTATAGATGGTGTGGAAACACTTGAGGATATGGCAAATAAGAAATAATGCAAAAATATTTTTGAAATCTCATGGGCTTTTTTCATAGAATCTCAGGCCCAAGAACAATATTATATAACTTATACTTACTTTTGATGCATTACAGATCATTAAATATCATCTAGTTACCCCTGCGGAGCCCAATACCTGTATTTTGTTAAAACATACTGTGCTATTCTCAAAACACCAAGGAGTTAAACTTATAAAATGATAAAGCTTTATTCAAAGAGCTGCCTTGGCCTACTGATCTGCTGTTCCCTCCTGCAATCCCAGGGCCAAAGTAACAACTTATACATGACACTCTTAAAGGCATCCACACGCATACGGACCAGAAATGTATGCAGTATTGATCTGATGACATGAAGAGAGAGAATTCATCACTTCCCAGTTCTTAATTTTGTGCTTGGGGAGTGTTGGCTGTAGCCGTGTTTGTCTAAGGACACGGGTCTTGGGGTAAATGTGATAGGTTTTAAAAAGATATCACATTTCCCCAAAGAACCTTGTTGGCCTCATTTTGTTTTTTATTTTCTATTTGAATATTTCTTGCCTTAGCTTCTAAGAGCCTTTGGTTCTTGGTTTGTCCTTTTCCCCACTAGATTAAAAAGTCCTGTAGTACCTAGTTTTTATTCCCTGGATAAGTATGCATGCACTGTAATCGTCAAACAGATAAACAGATCAAACTTTAAATCTCTCACTGTAAGACATTTGCACCATCCATCAAATTATTTTTGTAGCTTTTCGCGCTGTTTGGTTCTTGAACATGCTTATTTAAAATGTAAGTGCCATAATTATATGTGGTGTTCTTGTGTCAATCTCCTTAATTTTTTTTCACAGAAATAAAAATTCCCTTTCCAGTCCCCTCCTATTTGCTAGTCCCCTGTTTATCTATCTGAGGATGGCACTGGCTTTTGTAGTCAGAGCATCACACTTGAAGCTCATTTAGAGCCGTGTGTCCTCTGTGACCCCCTAACTCTTTTTCAGAGTTACTGCTTTCCAGAATAATCTCCCAATTTGCTAGTTCAAAGGATTGTTCAACATTTGGGTTGTTCAAACTTTGGATCCTGGTCCAGAGGGCAGACTATCTCTTGCTTGGGGCATCAATGAAACTTTAACATAAGGTCTTTTTTTGGTCCTTCTGCTTTGCTTGGAGCAACATCCAGAAAGCTGAATTCCCCCAGACATCTCGATTTGCATTAGGAATCCAGGCTTTGTTTTAGAAGTATTATTTTCCAGGATCCTGTTGAGATGACCTACATTTCTAGATGGATAGGTCTGTGCATTTGTCTATTTGCCACTCCTGTTCCAAACACACAACTCAACAAGGCCCTCTACGTACAAACACAGGATTGCCACTTATGCTCTCTTAATCTCCCTTTTTATTTGCTGTTCTTGTTCATATACTCAGAAATTCATCTAGCATCTTGCTGCCTGATCTTAGATATATTCTGCTAAGGTGTGTATACAGGTCTCTCATGCTCTTTCTTGTATGTGAACAGGGGTCCTAAAAAGAAGAGAAAATATATCATGTTATAGTTAAATATTAACTAATTTTGCCATTCCTCACCTTCTAGCAAGTCCTTATCAAAATTCAAAAGAAGCATTCTCTTTTACAAAGTGGAAGGAGGACATCTACCATGTAAAATATGCTGGTTCTTATCATGTTTGAAGGTGAAAAGTAATGAGTTATATCTACTTGCACACTACTACAGGCCTTAACCCAGACATTTTAATCTCCGAGGCTAATATAAACTGCACTTGTGTGGCATTCACATTCATTCAAACAAATAAATGTCCAAGGTTATGCGTGAATCTTAGTCCATATCTTCTTTGTACTTGATCATTTTAAAATAAGCATTTATTTTCCCTTGCAGTACACTCTGCCACAGGTCAAGAAGCTGGATCACACTTTATGGTTTTCAATTTTAGCTACTTTATTTTTTTAATTAAAAGGCAGACCGAGTTGATGGTACAAGTTATTTTTGTACATAAGCTATATGGAGAGGGCACCAAAAATACAAGATGAGAGAGTACAGTGTATTTGAGTCAGTATAAGTTATGGGTTATAATAGGTAAAAATACTGGCATTTTAAACGTCTTATTTCTATACAATATAAAGATCAAATTTTGGTCTAAGACTTCAGTGGTACACACAACTCCACCTAACCCAAAGTTTCCATTGACCTTCCTTGAAGGATATTGTAGGGCTTGTACCAATAGGACTGCGTTGTGGACTGCGGCAGTTTGTGGTCCTTGAGGGAGACTTTTATTAAGAAGAAAGCACATATTTGAAAGTGTGCTACCTGAACCATTTCTGAGGTTAAGCAGACACGGTCATTCTTTTGCTAACGGGCAGTTATAGGGAACACCTTATATGTGTCCATTTTATCTTAACCTCAGGAGTGTCTCGGCTGTAATTTTGGAGCACTCTCGTAGCAGTCACCTTTTCCCTTTTTACTAGTGTCCGAGTAGACCTGGTGGATCCAGCCAGAGCACGGATGGCCCAGTTCTCGCTGAGATGCTGTAATACCATAGTGAGCAGACCAGGCTCTTCTTTCAGAGCTAAAATAGAGATTGACCCCTCAGAGGTAAAGTAAATGGCCATGGTTTAAATTAAATTCAAATGAGTCAGTGATGGTTGAGATTTTTCTTTCTATCATTTTTTTAAATAGAAAAAAATCTCCTCCCCGCCCTACTTTGTTTCTAACTCCTCCCCCGCAGCTTTGTTTCTAACTTTTTTTTAACAACACCATTTCCCCATTGTTTTGATTTTTGGAAAAATACTTTTTGGCTTGTTTTGATTCATTGTGTTTCAGTTTTTTAATAAAAATCAGGTTTTATTTTCTGTTAATGTGCATGTTGTTTGTTTCAAAACAGTGCCTTGCCTGAGGAGCTCGGCTTGGAAGGGATAAAAAAACATGTTTAAAATACATAAATAGCAAGAGCATAAATTAAAAATTAAGAGCGAGGATCCAGAAATACCCATGTTAGCAGCTTTGTTCATATGCCCTTGAAGTCATGGAGGTGAAATTCCTTTCAAGAGTAAAGTAATTTCTTGCAAGATCAAGCCCTTGGTTTGAAACTAAAAGCATTTTGTTAATGTATTGTAAAAATGCACAATGACATTAACATACAGCTATTCAGTGATTAGAAGTCCACCAGACATCATGTATTAAAATAAACATTATCGGGTTATGATGATGGTTTCAAAGTATGTGTTCATGTGCTCTCTCATCCTAACTAACTAATGTCCTAAATCCTCACATGCAGAATCAATCTTTTAGCCCTGCACAGTCTCTTTAGAAATCTATGGCATCAATTTGTTACAGTAATTACTGTTTAATATCATCTTCACCTCTGATTGATCAGGCTGATCAACATTTTAAATCAAAACCTGCCTAATTCATACCAATCAGCTGGCAGATTAGTAGAGGATTCCAGTCATCTTAAAAATGTAAAGCTCTAATAAACATTACCTTTGAGTCAGACTGCTAGTAAAGTCTGTCAATTTATAGCGGTGACCCATTATTAATTGTTAATTCTACAGAAAACATGTCCTAAACAGTTTAACCATAGGTATGTTGAATTGTAGTATATGATAGATATAATTTCTGTAACTTTCAATATGTGTATGTATGAGGACATGGATGGGTCTAGGATTTTGAGAAGGGGGGTGCAGGCAGCGTGGCATATCATCACATATAACACAGTATATTTTTCTCCACTTAAATTGAATAATATTAATACTAGACCTCTAGCATATTAGTAATGCTTCTAGTTTCTGTTTAAGATTGAGGTGAGAACAAATATAAATTTACTGGAAAATGCACTGATTTGCTAGAATATACATCAAGTTTAAAAGGCGCAACAAAGTAGGCAAAAATAGTCGGAAGTTCTTGTTTAATTGGTTCTGTTGGCATTATAGCTGAATGTACATCTCTTATTCAGAATCATAAAACAAAATGTAGCCTTTTTGAGTGTCTTGATAGTGCCTCCAATATTTCAGTGTCAGTCACTTCTACATCTGAGTTAAGGTTTTTAGCTAGAGCTAAACAGTTTTCACGGCTGTGAAATGAGAGAGGCACATTATCAAGAATGGCCAACAAACAGAAAAAGTGCAGAAGAAAGGACAATTTTAATAGTGGAACATCAAAATCATTGAAAAGGGTCATTAACATGTGGAGTAGAGAGAGATTAGCAGGAATTGGGAAGTTTTATAATGAGTCATAAAATCAACTGACTTCCTCACTGGTGCCTGAATAAAAATGGCATTGTCACTGTTAAAAGGCAATCAGGACTCATAGTAGAGATGATATCTTTTATTAGACCAACAAGATTTTTACAAAAAATTCTTTAATTACAAACTTTTGGCCACAAATCCCCTTCATCGGGTATTGGAGAAAAGATTGTAAAAGTTCTCCGGGGCTCAGTCCTCGGGCCCGCACTGTTTAACATCTTCATCAGTGACTTCGATGAGGGGGTTGAAAGCACATTATCCAAGTTTGCTGATGACACTAGGATGTGGGGCGAGGTAGATGCACTTGAAGGGATAGAGAGGCTGCAACTAGATTTAGACAGACTACAAAAGTGGGCAGATGAGAACAGGATGGGGTTCAACGTAGACAAATGCAGGGTGCTGCACCTTGGGAGAAGGAATCCACAGCACACATACAGGCTGGGGAGTTCCCCTCTTGAAAGCACAGAGGCAGAAAGGGATCTTGGAGTCATTATTGACTCCAAGATAAACATGAGCTGCCAATGCCAGACCGCAGCCAGCAAGGCCAGCCATACCTTGTCATGCATCCAAAGGTGCATCTCAAGCCAGTCCAGAGAGGTGATGTTCCCCCTCTATGCGACATTGGTCAAGCTGCAGTTGGAGTACTGCGTCCCGTACTGGACGCCACACTTCAAAAGGGATGTGGCAAACCTGGAGAGAGTTCAGAGGAGGGCCACCTGCTTGGTGAGAGGGCAGCAGGACAGGCCGTACGAGGAGAGACTGAGGGACCTGAACCTGTTCAGCCTCAGCAAGAGGGGGGACCTGGTGGCTGCCTGCAAACTCATCAGGGGAGATCAACAGCAAATAGGCAGAGCCCTTTTCTCCCCAGCACCACTTGGGGTGTCAAGGAACAATGATAATAAGCTGATGGAGAATAGGTTTAGGTTAGAGATCAGAAGGCAATATTTTACAGTTAGGGTGGCCAGAATCTGCAACCAACTTCCTAGGGAAGTGGTCCTCATCTCTACCTTGGGTAAATTAAAAAAAGGTTGGATGATCACCTGTCTGGGGTCTTGTGAACCCAGCATTCATTCCTGCCTGTGGCAGGTGGTCAGGCTAGATGATCTGTTCAGGTCCTTCCTGACCCTAGCTACTATGAAATGAAAGTTGGATTTGAAGTTTGGGTGGAGCAAAATTCAAAGGGAGGTGTGACTGTACCGTCTCCCCCGCACGCCCCCCTCCCCCCGGGCATCCACCCATGCACAAGGGTTAGTCAGAAAGTAATGTTTCCTATTAAGCTGAGAAAAAAATAATATAATTGCAAAAATAGTTGTAGTTTTTATGTTTATTAAAATGTGCACCCAGCCACAAATATGAAAGGCCCTTTGCAGGTACAGAACAGTATTTGATTCCTGCCTCAAAACTTAAATGGAATTGGGACTTGCCTCTTCCCTTACTCCTCACCATAGCTGACAAACACAATCAAGGTCGCTATTTAAGAGCCAGAGGAAAGGAAAAATGTGTGGTTTCTTGCATAGAAACAACTGATGACTGAAGTTATTTAATTAGTGCCTTTGTTTTGAAATGATGGACAAGTTAAAATCCATGATTATTATTATCCTTGCATATTTAGGTTACAGTATCACCAGTCAGTGTTGAGACCCCATTTATGCTGGGTGATATATACAATGTAGAGTCCCTTCTGATGAATTCATGCAATTTTCTTCTATGATTAATTTAACCCAAATAGATTTCTACTTTATTTCCTATATTTTCTTTTGCTATACACATGGGTTTTTGTGCATTAGAAGAGCTACTGCAGAGAAGCTTTAATTGATTTAAAATTCTAGTAAATAATATGCATCTCCTGAGTAGTGCTCATGAAATCTTACTTTCTGTTGCAGTATTTTAAGAAGGTGTGTATGTTAATCTGGGATACTGCAAGGTTGGTATAGAGCCCATTCATTCTTCCTATCACATGGGCATTTACTGTGGGTTGAAGTGGTCTCGCCAGCAATTTTTTCCTACTCTTCCATTTTTCAGAGTGCTGAGCCTAGAAATGATTATACAGGGAATTAAGTAACCATAATCATGTGCGTGTAAAGCAAAAATGTGCTTGATGGAAAATTTCTATGGTTCTCCTATAGAAAGCAAACAAGGAGGTAAAAAAAAAACAAAAAACCCCAAACAACAAACCAACCTTCCCCCCAAAAGTCCATTTGAGAAATCAGTAGAGAATATTAATAGATTTAATCACTAAATTCTGTCAGCAGCTACTACCGAATATACTGAAGATACAAGAGGGGACATTTTAATATTCATTTGACTGTTTTAAAATAAGTTTCCACATTGTTTTTGTTTTCTGTTGGATAAAAGCCAAAAGCTTTGTCCTCTATTGAAAGCAATGCATAGCATTTGCATATGCCATGATCAACATGCTATCCTCAACTTCTATATAATGCTACATTTGCAGTAATTACAGTTTTGAACCATTGATTAGGACCAGACAGAATCTGTGGATCAGCAGCACTCTTTCAGGTCCTTTCTGGAAGAGGTAGCATTGATTCATGTGCTAAAATTCATTGAGCCAAATTCATCCCTGCTGTAAGCCACTGCTTTCTATAAACTTAAGCAAGTATGGCTTTGGCCCCATGTAGCTTTACCATTCATAGCAATGTTTTTACTTTAAGCAACAGGTACTGTGTGCACACAATTTCCCAAACAGTTCACACCTTTCCTGTTACTGTATTTATATGAACATTTTGCCCTGTTTTACATTTTTACCTAGAGATGTGCTACATGATTAGGAATCAATGGGCATGTCTATACATTGCCCTAGTGATGCACTACCTTTATAGATTCATAGATATTTGGGTTGAAAGGGGACTTAGCAGATCATCGAGTCTGACCCCCTGCCCTGGGCAGGAAAGAGCGCTGGAGTCAGACAACCCCAGCCAGGTGCAGGTCTAGCCTCCTGTTGAAGACCCCCAAAGTGGGGGAGACCACTGCTTCCCTTGGAAGCCCATTCCAAACTTTGGCAACCCTTACCATGAAGAAGTTTTTCCTGATGTCTAAACTAAATCTTCTCTCCGTTGCCATATTGTGTGCTGAGGTGATGTAGTGATCACGTGGGTCTACACATAACTGGCAGCTACACTTCCATAGTGGTGCACTCCCCCATTTTAGCATGCCTCTATGGTGACATAATGACAAAATCTAACAGTGCGCCGCATGCAGGGTGCAGTTTGGGCGCTTACTGTGCCATGCGTTAGTACTTCCAAAAGGTAGTAAAGCCTTGTGGGTGACTTGAAGTACTTCCCATAAAAGGTCTCCTGGGTAGAAATGAAAGTTGGATTTGAAGTTTGGGTGGAGCAAAATTCAAAGGGCAGTGCGACTGCACCCCCTCTGCATCCACCCATGCACATGGGTTAGTCAGAAAGTAATGTTTCCTGTTAAGCTGGAATGCTAAGGAAGTACTAAAGGACGCCGCCATAGTAACATCGCCATATGGCAACATGTAGACGTACCCAGTGTGGACAATCAGAAACAAGCTCACTGCAGTAGTGTCAGTATAGATAATGTCACCTGTTCTCCTTCTCCTCCTGTTTAAATCAACAGCAGAAATGCTGAATGAGAAGGCTCTGCAAATGGTTCATGACCATTATCTGCCTCAGAAGTTACTCTGACTGACGTCTTTCCGAAATTGTAGTTTCTGTTCTAATTTAGCAGTGACTTGCTACTGGAACAGAGGATTCTCAGGGTTTGACAACCAGAACATGGTGGGCAAGGGAGGCCAACCCAAAATAGGAACAAGACTATTGGATTTTTTTTTGATCTTTGGCTTTAGGTAGCTGCTTTTTCTGCACATAGATAGATAGATAGATAGATATAGATATGTATCTATATGTATAGATGCATCTATATATCTATATCTCTATATATCTATAGATATATATAAAATCTAGTAGCATGGGTGTATAAACCTATTATAAATTAAGGCACAATATTATTAAGTTTCTTTAACTACATATTTAAATTTTATTTAGACATGCTATTGCACCCTTCCTAATTATTACTATACTTGCTTAACTTATTTTGGGTAAGCGTTAAAAAGTAAAATTAAGTTTAAATTCTGCACCCAGCAAATGAATCTCGGAGGCATCTGTGGCTAGGCAGGATGTCACAGACACCATCTATGTGGCAAGAAGATTTCTTAGTCTTCCTTGATAGTTTTCAGGTCCCAGAAATGTCTTTAAATTACTTTCTTCTTATGAAAGTTTTAGGCTTCCAGATAGGATTGAGAAACCACATTGTGTGATTTACTACAACTAACAGACAAAGCTCAGATTTTAAACTTGGTCAGGTGCCTTCTATCATGTCTGGAAAAGAAGATATTAAAGTCCAAGATAAAAACTTACCAGACCTGATGATGGACTCTTGGTTCCACAAAGCTTGTCTGACATCTCTACCTGCACAAGTTGGTCCAATGAACGATATTAATGTGTTTCACTAATCTTGCTTCTTTCGTACTGGACTGTTCTAACTACCACCGCAACCTACCACAAAGAGATTAATGCCTTGAAAAAATCTGAAATCTATACAGCAGATGAAAAATGAATAAACTGAAAGAGCAAGTATATTTGTACAATATCTACAAGCGGTAATGATTATAATTTTGGAAAATATAATTGCTCCAAGTTACTTTCTCTCTCCTAATCAGTGTGTAATTCTGGAATGACCCCAAATCAGTACAACCGCTTTCAAATCTGAAGCATTAACACAGCATTTATGGATGATCATATTGTTCACACTCCCTTCCCTTCCCCCCCACTTTCCCTTTGTCTGTCTGATTGATTTTCATTGTAAGCACTTAGGAAAAAGGGCTTGTTTCTTCTCTGTGTTTCTGCAGTTTTTGGTCCCCAAAGGGCCTTGGTCTTTGTTGTGGGCCTCAGGCGGTATCATAATACAAATAATAATCTGATTCTATTTATATGATATCCTGCTGTTTGAAATGATGAAGATGTGTATTCTCTCAAATTCAGGATTTGCTTCTATTATATCGAGAGTGAGAACATGCTTTACTTTTTTGAAAAGTCAGGTGTTGTTCAGCACTATTCATAACTACAATCTTTGTCATAAACTATTGTTCATATGCTCTTTGCTCACATTTATGGGTAGGATTCAAGGATGGCTTAGGCATTTCCTTAAGAGCAGTGCATTCTCTTCTATGAATTTTATGGGTGAAGTTTTCAAACAGTATTGCCCTTTTGGCATCAGTGAATTACTACAATGAATAAACAGACAAAGCTGACAAAGTGCTTATTTGTCAGTGTTTCTCTAATAGTGTGCCTTAAAATAAAAAGGTTAGGCCAGATCCTCAGCTGGCATAAATTAGTATTGCTCCACTGATGCTAATGGAGGTCACAATAAGTATAAACACTTCCAGGTATTTCACTACAATGACAAGACTTGTATGAAAAAAAGAAGCAGGATTAGTGCCTAAAAAAATCTTTTCATGTATGCATCCATATGCCACTGCAGTAAACCAATAAATATTGCACCAACATATGAAGAGGAGGAAACAGACCTCCTACTGAGTTTAAGGGTGACATTCTGGCTAAACCTTGGCCTTGGACTTCAGTAGGTCAATGGCTGCCATGATTCCCCTGCTTTACCTGTGGGAGGTTAAGGTGCTAGGTCTGTTTTGTGTCAAGGTTGAAGGTAGTCTTATGTAGCATTTAGATTATGGTTGTATGGGATGGTTTGGACAAGGATGATCCTGCCTCAGGCAGGGGTTAGACTAGGTGACCTCTTGAGGTCCCTTCCAGCCCTTCTCCCATATGACTCTATGGACTCCTATACACGTGCAGGGAGGCTGTGCCGACGTGCTATAATTACAGCACATTGGAGCAGACTTGATTAATTGAATTTGCTGGAGCGTGGAAATTAACACGCTTTAGCAGCCTCCAGCGTCATCTGCATCAGCGTGCCCATACTGAAAAATGGCCATGGGTTGCTTTAAAATAAAGCTTGTTGGATGAGCTTTAGTTCAAAGCACCTCATTGCCATTTTTCAGTGCTGGATGCTTATACATGCGATGCTTTAATTAGTGTGGCTCTTGGTGCTGAGTTAATTAAACTGCCCCCTCCCCCCCAAGCACATCTATAAATGCCGTATGATATCAAACTCAGTCCTTTATGCCAGTGTAGGCTGCTTAAGGTTTTACACATTTACTTTTCCTTTCAATAGACTTCAGATATTAAGGCACGGAAATCAAAGGTCCCTAATCCTGCATCCATTTGAACATACCCTTAGCTTTTCTGTGGCGATGCTTCTGTTGAAGTCCAAGAGGTTGTGATGGCATGTGCATAACTGTTTATGGAACAGGATGGTTGCCATTGAAAGGTTTTTTGAACTGTGAACCAGTAAACAAAATAGCACTGGGCTGGATATAAACTCTGAATATTAATTTATAGTAGAAATACCAGATCCCCCAAATATTGGGTTTTCAGTTGTAGTTTTGTCAGAGAGAAAATTTGCAGGATTTTTTTTAAGAAACAGAAGTAAGCAAATTAATATCAACATTTCTCTTTTCAGTTTTCTATCTGTCCATATCCAAATTTTAGAAATTGGCCCTGCTTTCATAGTGCAATGACCTAAAACCCAAATCCAGCTTTGTTTGTATCCTGCTGCTAAATTTTCTTCTGGAGCTTGGGAGCAGTATGAACCTGCAGTGAGTCAAGACAGCTTCTTTAAAACCAAGTATGATTTACTGATTTATACAAGTGCATCAAGAAGAAAGAATGTAAACTCACATGTTTAATATCTTAGGTTGGATCGAGACGTGCAGGCCAGATCCAGACTTGTTGCACATTAAACCGTGTGCAGCACTGCTAATTAGCATCACTGGGGCAAAATTTGTTACTGGGAGTTGCTGCAGTGTGCTTCAAGATGGGGGTTTCATGTGCCTCAGTGCAGGGGCTCTGCAGTTGAGCCCTTGCACTGATGCATGCACAGACACAGGAGCAGCCAGCCCAGGGCTGCCCGCTCCCTGATCTCAAGGCACTCTGGGGAGTGCCTGGCTGGGACGCAGAGTGCCTCAGTGCAGAGGCTTTGGAGCATGCAGAAATGTCTCCATGTGTCACTCCCAGGCTGGCTGGGGCACAGGGTGCCTCAGTGTGTGGGATACCTGCTGGCTAGCCCCACACAGAGGCACCCTGTGTCCCAGCTAGGCCCCCCTGTAGCACATGGAGCAGCACAACAATGTGTCCCACTGCAAGCCATGTGATCAGGGGTGTACACTGGAGCACAAATTTGTGCCGCTACTATTTGTAATGCTGCAAATGCACATCCCTACTCCATGTGGATGTGGCATTTGGGTGCAAACAAACATTCACTGCATGTGCTCTAGGTGTAGGGAGATTATTTTAAGTAAGGCGGTGTAAATATACTGGGGTAGAGAGAGGGGTGGGTAGCACCTGGGAGTGCAAGCAGGTTGTTGGCTCTGCAGGAAGGTGAGGGAGTTGCCTAGTCAGAGTGCCCAAAAATAGGCTAGTGGGGTGGGATTAACACAACTCCAGGGCTAGAATGAGCATCTGGGCTTTTCCAGCCCTGGGGCTGCACTGAATGTGCACAGGCATTTGAGAGATTGGATTAACCCTTTCCTAGATCCCAATCGCAATCTAAGTTAGATCTACTCAGGTGAACTAATTTAGATTGGGGGTGCCATTTTGTGTCTGATTTTTAACCTCTCTGAATACCTGCATGATTGGGCATTTAACTTGACTTAACATCGGTTAGGTCCATCAAAATGTAATGGGTATATATATCCTTAACTAAACTTTAGACTGGCAAGTTTAGATGGGTAGTGGCTTGTCCCAATCATTCTCCCCAGAGTTGGGCTACATATGGCATACAGAACCCATGGTTGTCTTTTATTCCTTTTCCAAATCCTTTTTTCAAGATTTCAAAGTTCACCTGTGTGACTCAAGACCCTTTACTCAGTCCAAACTGATTTTCATGTTTTTCTTTAAAACAGGTTTTGAGGTACTTTTCATTTGGTAGATTTCTGGTATTGTTCCACTGAGTGCCAAACGCTTTATTTTTGTGAATATTTCTTTATATAACTTTGGGCGGATAGTTATAGTATTGTTGGGTGAAAAGAAGTTAAAGATTAAATCCTGGAGGAACCCCGAGCCCAAAAATAATAATTCCCACATGTATAAAAGTATTTTGCAGATTTCACACCTATCTATATTGCAAGAAGATGGAAAAATATCTTCCCTGTTTCTTGGGTATTTTTTATAATAAATTGAGATATAGTCTTCTCTGGTATTGTCTGAAAATTTTTACTTTCCAGATTCTGAAAAGAGTTTGTAAAGATTTTTTTCTGTGTGACCTTGCTCTCTTCCTTTAGTTAAAATATTTGTCACTTTTTTCATTCTTGAGATATTGAAAGTAGAAATTCATTGTGCCCAGTGATGCAGATTTGTCACTGGCATGATCTCAGTTGAATCACTGGAAGGAGTTCTGGCTTTAGAGGAACCGTGGAACAGATCTGTTTATAATATGGAAAGTATGTAGTATTTAATAATAACCAGTTCTACTTATGTTGTTGTTGGAAGCATCAATGGATAGGATTTCTTGAAAGCCAGGTGTTTATAGCATTTTAATACAAGTATATCTGTCAAATAATGGGCTTAATATCTTGAAAATCCTTATACACATGAATTGGCCTTCCTTATATCAGTAATCCCACTGACAAGAAAAGCACCTATGTCCATATAGGCATTACAGAATTCCTAGACCCTTTAAATGAGGCAGTTTCAGTTGTCCAGTAATGGACCAGGTGCACATCATCAGGACCTAGTGGGGTGCATGGTGGCGGGTGGGCCTAATAGAAAGGAAAGGCATTAGGAGGTTTGTAGGACTTCTGGGTGGAGTCTCCCACCTGGCATTTTATACGACTTCCTTGGACAGTGCTTGCATTTCCTGAAGAATACTGATGATGGGGAGAGCAGCAGAAGAATATGCCTGTAGATCTACCAGGGCTGGAAAAGGCTGAAATGAGGGAAAGCAGCAAGTAAGTCAGCTTGATGACTATTCCATGGCAAGGAGCTAGCTGACCAGAGAAGGGAAGGAGTATAGGAAAACTGCACAAAGTGCTTTGCTATGAAGGTTCACCTAGGTTTGACAGCAGGAGCTGGACAGTAGGGCTGTGCAAAATTTCTCCAGCTGTTTCATTTTGACACTGTTTTGACTCATTTCAAGGTCAAAACAGCAAAACTGAAGTGAAACAAAGGCTGTTAAAATACCCTTGAAGCAAAATGAGGCTAAACATTTCAACCATAGCACTGGGGAAGGGAAGTCAACCCAGCTGGGCTGATTTCCCATCCCCAGCCCTAGATTGCACCAGGAGCAGGGAGCCAGACCAGCTGGGCTGACTCTCCATTCCCTGCACAATCTAGCGCTAGGGATGGGGAGTCAGCTCAGACTCCCACCTCCAGTGCGATCTAGCACGGGGGGGATGGGAAGTCACCCCAGCTGGGCTGATTTCCTGCCTCCAATGAAATGTTAAAACAGCTTTGAAACAGCCTTTCTGTTTCGATGGAATGGAGCAGTTGTTTCAAATCGAAATGAAATTTGAAACGGAATGCTGTTCCTTCAAACTCTCGTAACCCAAGGCGAAACGGAATAGTGCTGTTTCGCACAGCCCTATTGGACAGGTGTGAAAGCCTGGGCATCAGTGGAGGGGATTACTTGCTGATTTAGCTAAGCTGGAGATATGAAGTCCTAGAGGATGATGAAGAGACATTTACCAGGTAGTTCCTGGTGAGAAGAGCATGGAGGGATTCCAATAGACGTGCCAGGGTGGCTGGTTGATGCAAGGGAACTGAGGAAAAGCTCTGTGAATGGCAGAAAATAGTAGGACTGAGAAAACTAGTATTGATGCGGTGTCTTGGGAAAATTTTAAGGACTGTGTGTGATTGGGGAGGGACTGTAGTAAAGAATCCTACAACTGAGTTCTGCAAAAATTGGCTGTTAACAAAACACATCTATTATTGCCATCTATCTTGAAGGACTTCTGTTAGTCATATACTAGTGCAAAGTATGAAGCCTTGTGAAAGTGCATAAATAGTCATTGTTTCTCCACCCATATGGAATACACCAGGGTTTTCAAAAATGGAGAAATCAAAATAAAACTGCTTGTGCATCCTCCTTCATAGCCTGCACCTGCCTCATAATAGAGCCATTCTGTGAGTAGACCAGGAACTGCAATTCATACAAAAGACTTTAGGAACTAGACATTCATAATGCTATACTGTTTCAGACTCCAAGCTCTTGTATGATAGATATGAGAAAAACATGACTCAATTTGAACTTCAGCAGCCAAAATGTGCCTTTAATCCATCTTCAGTCAACTTGAAAAGTACTTTGTTTTTAATAAACTTGATCTGAAGGGAACAAAAATAATCTTGCTATTGTGACTAATACATAAGGTTTTGTACTTCTCCGTGTATAGTTCACACACAAATGGGAAATAATTTTCAATTTAGAAAAGGTTTATTTTTTTGAGGCCATTAACATGACGTGAGTGGCAAAGTTCTGGAACTGATCCTGGAAAAGCAGATGAACTATCCATTTTAATAAAGCATTTCATTCTCAGTGACCTCATCAGTATTGTAGTTTGGATGTGCAACAATAAGATCTGAGTGGTACTTGTTATAAGTGGCTAATTTATGAAAATTATAAGGGGCATAGTTGATTCAGTGGTAATGGCATTCTGAAGAATTAATGTAGTATAAATGAGGGAACCTGCAGTATCTTAGTATGTCAATATTTTTATAAGCACTGCTGCAGTGAAATAGTACTGCCTTTCATAAACAGCTTTGGATGGACTTGCGCAGTATGTTTGTTGAGGATTCATGAAGCTTTAGGATTCATACAGGGCTACAAAAGAATAAAAATGCATCGCACACTGAATGTAAATGTTTGGTGTTCAAAAAGAAACTACAGAAGTCCATTGAAGTCAATGGGCAGATCACCACTGACTTTACTGAGCTTTAGATTAGATGCATAGAATACAGATGGTGATTATTTGTGAGTAGTTCATTTCTGTGATGCAACATATTGGCACGTTGCCTATATCGGACAATGTGTGCCAGAACAGTTGGAGATGTTTCCTTTGGCATCTCCAGGCCAACGATGATGGATGGCTGGCTGGGTTGCCAACTGTCCACAAAATTAGGGACAGTCCATAAAAAGTAGGTGAAAAGTGCCTGGCTGTAAAGTGTGGGTTTTTTTTTTTTTTAAATAAAAAGCAAAAAGATGGAGGCAAGTCTGGATTGGCAGAGAGCGGGGAAGTTCTACCTGGTCTCTCAGTGGCAGTGCAATTCTCTCAGGACTTGGTAGCCCACTGGGACCTCCACAGTCCCCTCTACCCTAGCTGTATGCTGCTGCTGTTGCTCACCTCTAACACTGCAGGGTCACAGGTAGGCGGACCATAGTCCTTCTTTGTGGGGCCTGGGCCAGTGAGGGTACAGTGAAGGGACAGCATGGTACAGGTTGCAGTGGAGGGCATCAAGTATGGGGATGAGCAGGGTGGGGGCAGCACAGTACAAAACCATTGCTGTAGTCAAGCACGGTTGCCAACCAAAGGATTTTTTTAATGAGCTGCACATTTTTATCAATAATGACACTTTTTTTTAGTGTGATTTGGTGTTAAACCCCTACATTTCAACCCAGCCTGGCAGAAGTGTTGCATTTACATTCTGTAAAACATATATCTGTAAAAAAGTTTGGATGTCAGTAACAGCTTTCAAATTGTCAGTTAAAAAAAAAAAAAGTCTTGAGTTGGCAGTCTTGATGCCTAGAAGGTTGATGAACAGAGGATACATCGCTCTAGGTATACTCGGTGCAGTGCTTTCCCACTAAAACTTGCAGTTCTGCCACTGTCTGAAACAGGATACTGGCTCAGTTGACTGTTGCTCTGACTATGAGGCTTATTAGGACTGTGCAAAACTTCAGGTGGTGATTTGATTCAGAGGGGATTGGCCCAATTTGGTGGCCGAATCTCTGAATCTGAATTCAATCAGGGGACCAATTACAAGGTCCAAATCAATTCAAAGCTCTACAGATCTTCAGAAAAGAGTGGGAGATCTTTGATTTGGACAGTCCCTGGTGGCTGCAGCAGGGAGCTGCAGCCAGACTCCAAGCTGGTAAGTAAAGTAGGGGTGGGGGAGCTGGAGGCCCCAGGAAGGGAGGGAAGGGACCATAGGGGGGACCCCTGCCAGGCCGCATCCCCTCCCTGCTCCCCCAGCCCCCACCATGGCTGCCCTGCCCGCCCCAGCTCCTGGTGCTTTTAAAAAAAAAAAAGCCCCACTCACTGGGTGCTATTGGTAGGGGGGCAATCCCCGCTGCCCCCCACTGCCCCATGCTTCATGGGAGGGCTGTGCCATGAGCCCCCCCCGACCTCCGCTTGTTCTCCCAGCCCCCCACCCCGCCATGGCTGCCCCGGCCAGCCCCACTCTGACCGTTTAAGAAGAAAAACCCAAGAAAACCCCTGGGACTTGCTGCTCCTGCAGCAGCCTTGGAGCTTCAGGGGGGCTCATGGAAGAGCCCCCCACATGGTGCAGGGCAGTGGGGATCTCTCCCACCGGCAGGAAGAGTGAGTCCAGGGTTTTTCCTCAGGTTTTTTTTTTCTTAAAAGGCCAGAAGTGGGCTTGGCGGGGCAACCATGGGGGGGGGGCATGTCTGGGGGCTAATGTAGAGCCCCCCATGCAGTGTGGGGGCAGCACAGTACAAAACCATTGCTGTAGTCAAGCACTGTTGCCAACCAAAGGATTCCCCTGCCCATCAGCACCTGGTGAGTTGGGGCTTTTTTTCCCCCCAAGTGCCGGGAGCACTGGGGCAGGCGGGGCAGCCCTTGCTGAGCTGGGAGAGCAGGCGGGGGATGAGTCTGGGTGATTTGGAGATTCAGCCAAATTGATTCGGGACAGTGATTCGAATCACCAAATTGAATCACTGTCCCCTGAACTGGTTGCATCTGAATCCAAAGCCAATACTAGCTGCTTCGCACAGGCCTAATGCTTATGTTCTTATGTGCCAGAGTATTTTGAATAGTGTGAAGCTGAGTACCCATTGCCTTTATTTTGTTTATTATTGTAGGTGCCTGTCTTTTCTTAAATGTATACATTTATCTCCTAGCTATTTTATTACGTAAATTAAAGACATTAAAATGTTTAGTGTTTCTGAACTACTTGTGGAGATCTATTCAGTTCAACCTGCAATTATGTAACCACATGGGGCATTTTTACATATGCTCTGTGATGCAGCACCGGGCTCTTTAATTAGCAAACCGTGCTAATTAAAAGAGCCTGCACATCACGTGTGTCAGCATCCCCAAGCATGCCTGCATTGAAAAACTGGCAGCAGGGCCCTTTGAACTAAAGCTTATCAAACATGTTTTATTTCAAAGGGCCCTGCTGCCACTTTTTCAATCAGTGGGCGGCGGGGGGGGGGGGGGGGAGGGGTGTCATGGGGATGCTAACACATGTGACGTGGAAGACTGCAGGAAGGTGTCCATTTCTTTGCCCCAGCAGACTCAATTAATTGAGTCTGCTCCAACACACTGGAGTGCTGCTCTCCGCATGTCTACAAGAGCCCACAATGTCCATGAGTAACATAGAAAGTAGCATAGTTAAGTTCATGTGGAGTGTCAAAGGGCTATACTTAACCAGAAGGGTTCAAGTCACCTGCGACATAAGGGGTGCATCTACACCATCAAAAAAACTGCACTAGGAAGAGCCATCTACACAGCAAAGGTCTCAGCGTCAGGATTGCACCAGTCTCTAATCAGCTCTGCTGTGGTCTTGGGGCTGCAATCAACAATCAGCTAATTGTTAGGATCATGCCAGAATCTCCAACTGACTCCAGTACAGTCCTAGAGCTGGGACTGATGATTAGCTGATTGTTGTTCCCAATCCCGGGACTACACCCATTTACTGGGCACTCCTCTTTCTACTTCTGGGTGCAGGAAGAGCCCAGGATTCGGATTATGGTCTCCCCTACTGGCAAGTAGTAATCGCACAATTAGGAGCTAATGGGTCAATGGGTCCCAAAATCGCACCTCCTACCATGAACATGAGGCATGGCAGGCGACATGATTATCTGGATCGGGGAACAGATCTCATTGTGCTGTTCAGTGACATGTGCCAGGGGCCTCAGAGTGCTATAGCTCCATGTCCTAGAGCTCTCTGAACATTTTAAATTTGCTCTCAGAACACAGATAGTTCATAATTTCCCAGAAAGAGCATGGGTTGCCAGAAATGATCTAGAAGGTAAAAGAAACAGGATAATTAGGAACTGCAGCAGCACAATCAAATGAGGTACTTCTATTTTATTTTTTTTTTTAAGTCTGTTAAACTTCTTATGCTAACCACCTGATCCACAGAGTATTGACCAGAAATATTTTCAAGAATTGACTTCTATAGTAAATGAGCCACATATCCATACTGTCACATTTATGTGATGGAGTAATCAAATTATTAATCGTTCAGATCTTGAGTTTCTGAAAGGCTGCTTTGCATGAGTCTTTGATCACTGCCCTGAGGAAGAGGTGGTACATGACCATAGTGGTTCAGGAGGAGCACAGGGGTGGAAACATGTCTCTGGAGATAGCTGGTGGTAGATTGTGGGGGCATGTTGAGCCCAGGCTGAACTCATTCCTTCCTTGGAGGAGATGAGCGGAGAGGGAGATAGGACCCAGATTGCATTTCCTTTATGCGAGTCAGGGTGCAGCAGAGGTGTAGGAACTTTTTTATTGGTGTGGCCTTTCTGCCATTCGCTTTAGTTTTACCTCCAAACTGTCCTTTCAGAGTAAGAAGAGAGGAAGCATTTCTCATAGGGAAGTTTCATAGTTGTTAGGGGTTGGAAGGGACTTTAAATCATTGGGTCTAGCCCCCTTGCACTTGGGCAGGAAAGACTGCTGGGATCTGATGTCTCCAGCAAGGTGGGCATCAAGACGCATTTTGCCAAATTGTGAAAGCTCCAGGACTGGCTCAGGATGGTGCATAAAGTCTCAGTTTGTCCCAGAATCTTAAATTCAGCTGGAAGTTGAAATGTCTAACTAGCAATAATTAAATTTGGTTTCAGAAAGTTATGGCTCCTGTCTGAATGTTGACTAAAGATGTATTGCTATAATGTGATTATATTAATAACCATGTTTAGTTTGTCTTAAGGTCCTGATTAGTAAAAACATGTTGAGCTATTTGCCAACCTGCTCAATTATCTGCTCCTTGTATTAAATGGAAAAATTATGTAAACTGAAAAGAGGGGAGTAATAACTCTAAAGAACAATCATTTCAATGGCTTGCAAAGAGATGTCCAATTATTTAATGACCTCTTCATTTGGAGAGGAGTTGTTCTGTTAAGTACGTGGTAAAGAAGTCAGATTTATAATGCACAGATGTACAGGTTGAAGTAACTTTTTTTTAGAACGGGAGTAAAGACAAGAGGGGCAGGATAATATGCAGGCAAGCTTACCCTAAAACTACACCGAGAGAGAACTGATTTCATATTAGATCTTAGAGACGCCAATTGTAAAGAATGTTAGTGTTAATATTTGCATGTACTAGTGATCGGTGGCACATTAAGGGTTGACTTCTTTAAGGTGCACAGCTCTGACCTGCTGCTAAAAGGCTGGTGAGCAGGGATGTGGCTCAGGGCTACAAGTCTGCTCCATGCCTGCCCTGCTTGCTGGCTCTCCAGCTGCAATATAGGCAGGGGGGAGGGGTAATTCCCCCCCCCCCATGCCCTTTGGATTCCTGACCCCTGAATATTCCTCCTGCCTTCAGATCACTAGCCTGATACCCCAATTTCCTCACACACCTGCCAGATCACCACCCCTTCACCTCCTGATTTATTGGCAATCCTCCACTCCTGGATTGCAAACCTGATACTCCAATCAGCCTGAAAGCAGTGGCAGCAGCAGGGAGGGAGGTTCACCCTTCTTGAATACACCTAGTATCCCTGCCAGCCCATGCCTGGATCCAACCTCCACCAGGCCCTGAAGCTACCAAACAGCTCATCACCCTCCTTCCCTGCCCCATCCCCCTTGCAGAGCCCAATAAGTCCTGGATGGAGATCCATGAGGCTGCTGCAGGGAGCCTGGGAGCAGGCAGGGAGGTGAAAACCTTTGCCCCACCTCCCTCTGCTGCTGCTGCTCAGGCTAACAGAATTGGAGGGGCTGATGGGGCAGCAAGGGCAATTTGGGGGTCAGAGGGCAATCAGTGGTGGAGGGGGGTCATCCAGGCAGTGGGGAAAGATTGGGGTGAAAGGGGGAGGCAATCCAGGGATGGAGGGGGAGATTCAGGGGCTGGGGGGACCATCCTGGCAGCTCCATGCCTACCCACTCCCTTTTTTCCCCTCCATTCCTGTCCCTGATTTCCACCCCCATCCTCCCTCTGATCCCCTGCCCCTTCACACATTTCCCCTCCTTCCCTACTCACCCCTCAGACCACTTGTTTACTGTCTAGCTGTCCCCAGCAGTCACTCCACAGCTGTAGAGTCCTGGATGACAGTCCACCTGGGTGCAATGCCTCCTGGGATACTGAAGGACCTGATATTGGTAGTTTTATCTCGGGTGAACAGCTGGAAGTTAATTCAATTGGAGCTTAGTAGCACAGCTCAAAGATAATCTCACCTGAAATGGCATAACTTTAAATCACTTACAGGACACTTAACATTTGTTAATGAGCCTTAATGTGACTTTAGCAAGGCCATTGACACTGCAAGGTTCAAAAACAGAGTAAAATAAAAGCCATCAGTGGTTCATTGTCACAATGTGCCCCACAGAATCTGAATGCATTCCTATGGGGGCTTCTGGGGACAATGTCAACCCCATGCAAGCCTACAGGTTTTATTACTTATTTATTTACACTCATTTATGTTTTTAAGTGTCCTTAATGTGGTCTGATTGTAAAGTGTAACCTCACTCTGAGATGTCATCTTTAACTGGACCCAGTTTTGACTTCAGTATCATTTCATAATTCAGTGAATAAAGCAGGTCAAAATTAATCACCTAAATTTTTTGATGAAAAAGGTATTTTATTATAGTAGGAAAATGCTGAGTTCTGGGACTGGCGGGGGGATTGTGAAAGACATGCAGTTCTTGTAGAAGAAATACAAGATGAAAAGGTAAAACTTTCAAAAGTTCTCTCAGTTTTTTGAAGGAGAAAGATAGTCTTTTTTGGAACCTCTTGAGATTTAGACTTCCCAGACATTTGGGTCACTCCGCCTTCCTCCCCCCAGCCCCCCTCCCCCCCCAAAAACCAAACAAAAAAGACTCAGCCTAAAATTGTTCTTTATCACAATTTTTACAGGAAAATATTTTTTGCTGACCAGCCCTTATAGTTAAAATTGATACCCCAAGTTACATTTTGAAATGAAGAAACAGAGGGACAAATGATTGTTACATTTTTCTAGATTTCCCTTGAAACGCTAACTAAGGACCAGATTCTGACTGCCTGTAGCATGGCTGCATAGCCATGTAAGATCCAAAGACTATAATAAGAACTAGTCTCTTTAAAGAAGGAGAGGAGATCAGAGACTGTGGTGGCTGAAAAGGCAGGATAGAGTGAGTGTGGAGCATGGACAGCTCTAGCCCTATGCATTACTTATCATACCAGCCACCTACCCTGGATCTATATTGCTATGTAAAGTATCCAGGCCCCCTAACCCATGCTACTTGGGGCACAGAAGGGCAGCACAAGACAGCAGTGAGCAGCTGGAGCAAAACTGGAGCTGGTGGAAAGTAAGTAGTAAAGAGAAAATCCAGGTAGGGGATATAGGGCTGCCTATAACTAAAGGCTGCCTACTGCCTGGCAGTAGGCAAACAGGGCATAGCTCCAGGCAGGTAGGAAGGACTGCAGCTCAGTGGGGCTAAAGGCAGCTGAGGAGAGCATGTTTCTCATTGAGTAGATGGACCACATGAGAGGTGGGTCAAGAGCACTTGAATGAAAGAGGTGAAGCCCTTGGACATGCTCCTGAACCAGAGTGACAGTCTGGCTCTGGCTGCTTCAGAGAAAGTGTCTCCAGAAAACACAAGCTGCAAGAAGAAACACTGCATCCGTGAAAGCTACCTTGAGGGCCAAGAGGGAATCCTCTGAGAGGGGTAGGGCTGTGTAGGCCCGTGTGAAGTGGCTAGATTCACTTCAGATTCGAATTTGGCTGATTCAGGGGACAGTGATTTGATTTGTTGATTCAAATCACTGTCCTGAATCAATTTGGATGGATCTGATTCATAAATTTGGCTGTTGCCGAATCTCCGAATCAGCCAGGCCCATCTCCCACAGCCCAGCAATGGCTGCCCCAGCTCCCGGCACTTGGAAGAAAAAAACCAAAAGCCTCGACTCACCGGGTGCTGCTGGGCAGGGGGGCAATCCCTGCTGCCCCCACTGCACCACGCTGCATGGGGGAGCTCCCCATGAGCCCCCTGAACCCTTCCTGCTGTCCCACCCCCCCATGGATACCCCACCTGCTGTGGCTCCGGCCCTTTTAAGAAAAAAAAATGAAGAAAAACTCTGCACTCGCTGTTCCTGCCAGTGGGGGGCTATCCCTGCTGCCTCCAACTGCCCCATGCTGCATGGGGGGGCTGTTGCATGAGTTCCTGAAGCCCTGAGGCTGCTGCAGGAGCGGTGAGTCCTGGAGTTTTTGTCTGTTATTTTCCTTAAAGGGCCAGATCTGGGGGTGGGGTGCTGGGACAGCAGGCAGGGGTTGGGGGGTGGGGGGGCTGGGGGAGCAGGCAGGGGCTGGGGACTGTCAGGTCCCTCCATGACCCCTTCCCCCTGCCTCCAGCCCCCCTCCCCCACCCAATTACCAGCTCGGATTCTGGCTACAGCTCCCTGCTGCAGCCACCAGGGACTGTCTGAATCATCAAAGCTCTCCAAATCTTTTCCAAAGATTCAGCGAGCTTTGAATCAGTTCAGACCTTTTAATTGGTTCCCTGATTTGATTTGGATTTGGAGATTCGGTCACCGAATTGGGCCGAATCTCCTCCAAATTGAATCTGCACCCAAAGCTTTGCACAGCCCTAGGGTTGTGGTATAGCAGAGACCCAAGGTGGAGGTAAATCTTTAAGGTAAGAGCCAGTTGGTTTGGTGTTTAAGTTTGGTTCCTGACCATAGGGTTGGGTTGTGACTGTAGAGCAGTTTGGAGGCTGCAGGGGAGGATATGGGTCAGGGACCCCGGGGCTGGAATAGAGTGAGTGAGAAAGAGCAGCCTTACTAGGGTCAGGATTGGAGCAGGATCTTGGGGGTTGGAGCAGGAAAAGATAGCATCCTTGTCTGGAGGTGGAGAACCCATAAGGCTGGAACTGTGAGAGAGGCGGGGCTAGGGGCCCAAAGCATGCAGGAGAGAGGTGGGGCCCAGGAGGCAGTATGGGAAAAAATTGGAATCACACCTGTGAATCATGGGTATCACTACGGAGGTGGCAGGAGGCTACAACTATTGCCCCTAAGGCAGAGATATGGCCATGATGTGGTGCCCAAGAGATAAAACTGGTGTCAGCAGAGGTGCAGTGAGCACTCTCTAGGTTCCTGGGGCAGCCTCCTTGAGCACCTGTCATCATGACATGTGGCAGGTGAGGCTGAAGAAAGGGGAGGGTACTCTGAGAAGCTGGAGTGGTGCAGGACTAACTTGGCCCCCAGGGGGCATCATGGCTAACCCTATTCTTCAGTGAGTGGTTGGAGCAAAACTGGAGTTGCTGGAGAGTATGCAGCCAAAAGAAAACCCAAGTATGGGGTATAGGGATGCCTATAATGACTTAAGAGCTAACTTCCTGGCAGTAGGCAAACGGATCAGAGCTCCAGGTAGGCGGGTAGGAAGGACTGCAGCTCAGCGGGACTAAAGGCAGCTGAGGAGAGCATGGCTACCCATCCTGCCACACACACTCATTGGAAGGTTAAATGTGATTTTCTGTGACTCCTTGGTAGCACCACCAAAAGTTTTTTAAAAATACTTCATCTACATATATTCCAAAACTTCCCTCAGATAACCTTAAGCAAAAAGTTCTCAAGACATGAAACATAAATCATAGCAAAGAATAATAATTACTAGTTCCTTTCTCTGTTCGAAGGATTGAAAAAAGGAAAGCAATAATAATACACCATTACACTCAATTTTTGACACATGAACTTTATGCAAAGAAAACTACTGGCAGTAAAGGAAATATTAAAAAGAAAAAAGGGGGTTGGGGAAGGAGTTGAGTTAACACTGGTATTCAGCAACTGTCTTTAGAAGTTATGGGAAATTTGATATTGTCAAAAATCAGGGCTTTCTTGACAAAAACTTATGCTCATTTACATATAATTTCCCATAGTGCTTTATCAAAGGACAAGTATTTAAACTGTGGGAATAAGCTTAACATTTTGTGAGGGTGCATTCATCCTTTCAGTCATCTATCCATCCATCCACACTGTTTGTATGGCTCCTACTTCCATACTGCCTGAGCACCAGGCAATTGTTAATTTGCAACTGTAACACCCTTGCAGTAAAGCAGTAATGTTACCTTCATTTTACAGTTAGGGGACAGAAAAGGATAAATATTTTTCAGAAGGTCATATTTGGCAGAGAAGTCCAAGAAGTCCCAGGCATTCTAAAGTCCAAAATGACAGGCTACCCACTGGACTAGCATTTATTTCTAATATATGTGTATACATGTGCACATATTTACTGCACGGTAAACTGCTCTAATTGTGGGTAAACTTGCTCCCTGCAAATGCAAGCAGCAAAAGTACTTGAGATTAGTTACTGTGCAATACTGTTCACATAGATGCCTGTCTGAGAGCAAATGTGCTCCTGGTCAGCTGGACAACAGGGAGCAGGAGATTGGCCCCTGCCCCTGGAAGCTGCCTTCTTCCAGGGCAGGCAGTGCCACCAGAGCCTGGGCAGGGACTATGTCCCCCTGCCCCGGCAGCAGGGAGCTCCTAGGCCCCTGCTCCGAGATTGAGATTGGAGAGTGGGGGCTGGGAGATCCTTATTTCGGTGCCCCTGCTTCATCATTGTGATCTCCCACCCCCTGTTCCCCAGTCGTGGAGTTGGGTCTGGGAAGCCCGGTCTCTGCCCAGCTCCAGAATTGCAGAGCTGGGTGGGGAACATGCTCTCCAGCCCCTGCCCCATGATCATGAAGTGGAGGTTGGGAACTGTTCCAGTTAGGGGTAGGCCCTAGCCCCATACCCCAATTGGGCAATTGAGGCATGGGGCTTGGAAAGTGCTGCAGGAGAAGAGGCCAGTTCCTCCCCACCCCATGCCAGTGCTGTGCCCCAAGCATGCCATTGCTGCATGCCCTGGGGGCTGCACAAGGAACTGTTTGCATGGATGGAGGGGTGCCAAATCCACTGCGCCCTGCTGCTGCTCATTGCTCTGGTCCCTCAGGCTCACATGTGCACCTGGCATAGGACCCTGAGCTTCAACAGTGAGGAGGGCAAGCCCAGGTTGCCTTGCAACCTCCACTGTTGCCCGGAGGGCTACCTGTGGTTGTGGTACACATCCCTGCCCACCACAGTCAAGGCAGACATTGCTTAGCATGTGGGTGGGGTTGGCATGCCTGGTGGCTCTGATTGGTTCCAGCTGGCGGCAGTGGTGTGCAGCTCCTGGCAGACTCATAGGGCAGTGGGGTGCAGGTGTGGGTGCCTGGCCAGGGGTTCACCCCAGGGAGGAGCTGGCACTGCTGGCAGCCAGCAGTGACATGGCCAGTCACACTTTGTGGCTGGGGCTGAGGCTGAGCCTGTGGAGCTGTTGGGTAGGTAGTCGCCTGGGCTTCCTGAGCTGCTGGTGGAGGCTGGGGGTGGGGAGTTTAGCATGATGGGCTTCTGGCACCCTGAGAGGCCCTCCCCTAGTGACACATCACCACGGGTGCCAGGATGGAGCAGAGGCTAGGGTAGGCTTCCT
Organism: Alligator mississippiensis; assembly: GCF_030867095.1. Classification (NCBI taxonomy): domain Eukaryota; kingdom Metazoa; phylum Chordata; order Crocodylia; family Alligatoridae; genus Alligator; species Alligator mississippiensis. Next base: position 241,885,412 of record NC_081827.1, on the reverse strand, counting down.
GTGCTGCTGTACACAGCATGGCTGTGGCCTAGGTCCTGGGGTGCAAAGATGGCATCCATTTGCTGCATAAAGTGCATGGACTTGTGGGCACTCCCTAACCAATGATTGTGGTCAGTGATGGTGATCCACTGTGCCTGCAAGACTTTGACCTTTGTGGCACAGCTACTCTGACTGGTCATGCCCAGACTCCTGCATCCAGCCTGACAGCCCCTTATGTGGGTGTTGGAGTGCCCACCCCACATGAACTGCTGCTGCACCTCTAGTCTCCTTCTGTGACCAGGTGGGGCCCCAGGTGATGGCATATGGCATTGGTGACAATGTCATTGGGGCTCCTGTGATGATGCTCCAGGCCTATATGAGGCTGTCTCTGTGCTGCCAGGCCTGGGCAGTGGGGTATAGCACGGGACTAGGAGCCATGCGATGAGACAATGCCCTGCAGCACCTGCAGGGCACAGACAGGCTGCTGGGGGTGAGATGCTGGCACTGGCCCCAGTGGCCACCAACTGGCTGCAGCTGGGCCCAGGTGCTGTCAGGCTTGCCAGCAGCCTGCAACAGCCTACAGGTCTGGACGGCAAGGGCCTGGCAGCCACATGGCACTGTGGTGTCAGGAAGTGGTACCAGGCTGCAGGCAGGCTGGCACAGGTATTTTGTGGCCTCTGCAGGGGCAGCAGAGACCAAGAGTCCCCCCAGGCTCCCTGCTGTTATGCCCCAGGGCTCAAATGCCTTCAGGTTTTTAAAGAACCTGTGGCTGGTGATGCCATAGAGACAGCCCAGCCTTGGGGCAGGAGAGGTATCCAGCTGTGGGGCCCTGGGGTTGAGCTCAGGCTGGGTGTCCAGTGGCAGGGCCAATTGGGAGCAAATCTGCTCCCGGTTGGCATCTAGATGTGCTTTACTGCACACTAACTACTTGTGACTAAATTTGTTACTTGCATTTGCAGATAGCAAATTTACTCACGAGTAGCAAAGTTCACTGCACAATAAGCATGTGCATAGGTAGACGCACACACTTACTGCATAGTAAACGATGCTACTTTGCAGTAAAACATCTTGTGTAGATGCACCCAATGACTGACAGGAAGCTGTACTCAAGCACTCTACAGCTAGACATATATCTCTTTGGATGGTCACAAACTTTTTTTGTGGACCTTGAAGCCAGAAAGAAGATTATTTTAGGTCTCAAGTTTATAATGTTGTTTAAGGGACATTTGTGACATACGTGTATAGCACCTTGTAACTTCCTGGTGTGACTCCCTCTCAAGGGCATTCCAGTATCAAGTTATTGGATAAGAGTGTGCTGGAAGGAGACACTACCAGAAGACTTGTATAGTGTAACTGGGTAAATGGAATTTTCAATGAAAATGTCATTATACTCTGAGTTAATAAAGGCAAAGTGGTTAGAAAATTCCTCACATTCTTAGCGTCCATACTTCTATTAACCAAAAAGTTATTTTTTAGATAGACAAATATAGGTATTTTGCATTAATGTTTCATACATCCCATTTATAATGTTGAAATACTCTTGGATGCATTTATATTCAGAGATGGAACAGGATGAGTTAGGGCAGGGGTGGGCAAAATTTGGCCTGCAGGCCAGATCTGGCAAACCATGCACTTTAATATGGCCCACGGTGCCCACCAACTAATTGTACTCTGCCCAGCCCTTCTGCCTATGAGGGTGGGTATGAGGTGCCCACATATACACATACTTCACAACATACCCTATTGCACCTCACTCCCACCTTTGTGGGTAGAAGGGCCCAGCCTGGCCAGCACACAGCTTCTGGGTGGGACTGCTGCTGCCATTTCTGCAGCTGCTGGGGGATGTACTTGGCTTCCCTGGCATCCTGCTTGCTCTGGGCAGCAGGTAGGGAAGCAGCAGGGGCTGGGTGGGAGCATGGATTGTGGGGTTGGTGGCATTGGAGCCCAGACCCAGGGGGGTGGTAGCAGCATGGAGCTTGGGTGGGCACAGTGTGGGTGTGAGAGGGTGGGGACCCCCCACACACACTCCTCCCATGGTGTGAAGCCCCTGACGCTGGTGGGGGTGCTTGCGGGACTCATGCCTGGTGCAGGCACTGCTGCCTAGCGGTGTGTGGTTCTGGCCAATGCTGCACATTGTGGCGAGGAGCACAACCCAGCTGGGCCACCTCTATCGCTGGGGCTCCCTGCCACACACATGCAATTCCTGTATTCACACACTACCGGAGGGAAGCTCCATGCACTGGGGCTGGCTGCCTTCATCGCTCCCTGCCACACAGGGCCCAGGACTCCATGGGGGAAGCAGGGGCTGGGGCTCCCCTCCACTTCTGGCAGTGTCCTGGGACCTGTGTGGCAGGGAGTGGTGAAGGCAGCTGGCTTCTCTTCAGTGGTGCATGAGTGCAGGAGTTGCATGTGCACAGCGGGGAGCCCCAGTGATAAAGGTAGCCTGGCCAGGCTGTGCTCTTCACTGTGATATGCAGCGCTGGCTGGAGCCATGCGTTGCTGGGCAGCAGCATCTGTACCAGGCACGAGAACCCTAAGTAGCGCTGCTGCTGTTGCTGCTGCCTGCAGGGGCTGTGCATCATGGGGGCAGTGTAGGGGAGGCCCCCACATGCTCCCACCCTCCCTCACACCACACAACCACCCCACATCCACACCCTGCCCTCACATACCCCCCACATACTCCCCCAACATACCCTATTGCCTCTCACATGCAGCCACACCCCTCACAACCGCCCCCCCATACCCCACCATACACTTAATAATAATCTTAAAATATGTTATGGTTTTGGTTTGTTTTTGTTTTTTTTGTTTTTTTCTGGTCCTAAGATGGCAACTCCCCCCCCTCCCCACCCCCACAAAAGAGTATTTCCAGGGCTGGGGCAATCGGAGGGACTGCTGGTGACAGAGGTCAGGGGTTAGGGGCAAGACTTCTGGCCCCAAGAAGGTGATCAGTTGGCAGGGCAACTATCAAGGAGCAGGGCTACTGATGTGGCCCTTAAAAGCTCACCAAACCTTGTTAAGTGGCCCTTCAGCCAAAATAATTGCCCACTGCCAGATTAGGGTCAGGTACATAGCCAGGAGTCTCAATAATAATATATTGGGGGAGAATTTGATGAGAGGCAAACATTTTTTTTTGTTTTTGTTTTTTTAGATTGCCAAACAAGTAAGCGTGCTTTTAGCGGGGTGAATGTGATAGGTTTTTATATACAGAAAAATAGAATATATTGTAACAATAAATCGGAAACAAGAGATCAAGGCATTAGGAACATTTACTACAAGAAAAAACCGTCAGAAAATTTAGTAAATTAACAATAAAAGACAAGTATGTATGATTCTTCAATAACTACAGTGCCACCCACCTGAAATGTTATAGTAATGATTAGGACAAGGTGTTTTATTATTATAACCACATAATTATATTATGCAATATTATACTTATTATACCATGTTATCTAATATATAGATAGATTACTAATATTTTGCAAGCTCACTGCCCATAGCAGAGGATTGCATGTTTACTAACTCCAACAGCAGCTAAGTCCAGCTGTCAACTGATCCCAGTAGAGGGAAACTCAAAGATAAAACCTGCATCTTAAAGGAACAAGATTTTTTACAATCAGATCCACACAAATAAATCCCTATGCCCTTGTGGGTCTGATCAGTGTGTCAATCAGTGTTTAAGCAAGTAGACATTTCCATTTGTCAAAGTGTAGGAAAATAAATAATAATAAGTCAAAAAAAATAAGTGTAATCCAGAAACTTTTATCAGAGGATTAAGGAACTCTTCTTGTCACCCATAATCAGGTGGATATGACAATGTCTTGTCTGTGTATAATAATTATAGAAATTATCACAATTGTTTGGAAGCATGCAGTGTCGACAGTGTTTGTAGAAGGAATAAAGAATTTAAGATTTTTCTGCTCAGTTTCCATCTTACCTCCCCCCCACCCCCCCAAGTTCTTACTTCAGGTCTATCATGTCTGTGATAGATACCATAACTCCCAGTATGGTATCTTCTGTAACCATTGGAAGGAAAAAGTAGGACCTTAGCAAATATATAAATATATTCCTTCTATTAGTTGCCTAAGTGGAATCCTATTCCACTGTGCTTGAGTCTCCGAAAATTACACTAATGTGTTTGATTTGTAAAATGTTGATTTGTAAATCGTTGTCTTAAGGAATGAATCAGGGGAAAAACAAAACAAAACAAGGACGGTGAACAAGAGGAAGACCTGTCTACCTCCTTTATCAATAAGTTTTCAGGGACTTTAGTAGGACTGCACTCAGCATCTTAACACAGTGGGTGCCAAACCGTTTTGGCAGACATGCTACAAATTAAACCCCATACCATCCCTGAATGCTGCTTAGATCCCCTTCCCCTGGCTGATCTGCCACTTAGAGCCCCTTACCTGCATATCTGCTGCTGTGCTGCCTCTCCCATCTGCTACATGCCACACAGAGTGGTTGTCCTTGCCACTTGTGGCATATAGGTCAGGGGTGGTCAACCTGTGGCCTAACAGAAGAGACACCCACCTGTAATTAAATTAGAGAAGGCATCTACGTCTACTTGATATAGGGAGAATATTGCAAGGATATTTACATAACCAAAGATTGTGTTCCTTTGCTAGCCGTGGTAAGAAAGGTAACCGTCCTTTTCCTTCTCCCATGTTCATTTAGGGATGAAAGAAAATGGGCAAAATCCAGACATCAGGTGGGGAGTTGTTTTGGAGCTATAACTGCTCAGACTGAGTCTGAAGTGTGGTCCAAATGGCTTTTCCTTTTCATCTCCATACTTGGTGGGAAGCCACTGTGCCGCTAGTCATTTTTAAAAGCACAAAAATCTGACTTTCAGCCTACTTAATGATCAGGTCTGTCATTGATGTGCGTTATGGTTAACATAACTTTTGGTGTCTTTCATTTATGACATGCAATGCATAGCTATGTGTGCCCTACTAAATTATTCCAAATCTACATACTCTTTGGCATGTCCAGTGTCATTTATCCTATTTTGCTTGTTTTGCATAAGGCTCTTTGGCTTCTCTTGGAAGTGTGATTTGCAGATTAGTTTGAATTAAATGCTTGTTGCCTGTATTCATTCACTCAATAACATATTTGATTACGTAAATCAGTGCTGTTACTGCTATCTCGTTCAAAGGGAGCAGACAGCGAGGTTCATCTCCCTCCTGTAGAATTATGGGAACTTTCTCTCTCCATGCTTCCCAGTTCCTGTTTTTGATATACCCCTTTTTCATTTATCTTGTATGTGTTCTCTTTTCCTAACTCAGCGGTTCCCAATCTCTGGTACGGGCACCACCAGTGGTATGCGGACAACCTGTCAGTGCTGCACGTTAACAGGTTTATTATAATTATTTTATATGACAAAAATTTGCTGGTGATACTTAGGGCTGAACCAAAAAATTTGCTGGTGGTACTTAAGGTTGTATCATTTTAAATTGGTGGTGTGCCATCTGTCAGAGTTTGGGAACTGCTGCCCTAACTCATTCATCTTGAAGGGCAAGTGAAGCTGTGGATAATAGCAACAATTGGTCTGGACTTCCTCTATCTGGCCTTCCTTTAAACCTGTTTCTCACTGGAGATGAAGACCAGGGAGCTGAAAATCAGTGGAGAAATGTTAGGCAGAAGGAATATAAACAGGTGTAAACACCCAGGGCAAAAAGTATGTGGTGAAGAAACTGCCCCAAATAGTCAGTCCAATCCTGCTCTGGAAGATGGAACATGTAAAGTAGGGTGTACTTCTGCTAACACATCCCTAAGGAAAGGGAAGGAATCTTTGCTGATCTCACCCAAACTAAATGACAGACTCTCACTTTCAAATACAAGCAAGATGAAGCACTGAGCTTTGTGTAAGCTCTGCTTGGATTGATTGTTGCACCCGCTGAACTGGGAGACTCATTGAAGCCAGTGAAGCTCGTCATGAACAGATGGGTTCTCTCGCACATAGCTTTTTGCAGGACCAAGGCCAAAATTAGTGACTAACAAATTCAGGAATGCAGACTTTGCAATATGCCTGGTTCAATATAAATAGAAATGACATCAGCTAGTGATCTTCAGTTGTTCTTCATAACCGTTAGGTTTTGGGCGTAATACAGTTACAGCGTAACTGTTAATTTTAGCAGCCACATGGATACTATCCATAGTATTGGAAGACTAAACATTTTCAAATATGACCTGAGGATATGTGGACAAATGCCATAGCAAAGGGCAGCAGCCATCATTTATACTGTTGTGTGCATGAGGCAGTGGAGATGAGAACCGTTCCTGTGATATGTGTACTGGTAATAATGTAGTAATTATTTGGTATTTGATACATTTTATGCATTCCCACAGGCATGATTTGAGTAGGTCATTGGAATAGTGGGCATCTGCTTTATCTTACACTTTCTAATACTGTGCTGGTAATTTGGTTGCTTTCTCTGCTACAATCCTTCCCTTTTGCCTCTTCAGCAAATATATTTCACCAGTCTATACTGTGTTATGCCAAGGTGTATTTTGTCTTGGATGGTTGAGACGGACATGATTCTGCTGAGCAGCAGGTTAGTCTAGATGACATCTGGAGGTCCTTTGCAAGTTTGGTTTTCTGTGATTCCACATTGTTCTCCCTCTCCCACCCCGGCCTTCACTTTCCTGGGTTTTAGCAGGAAGTTTGGCCCTGAAAAACACAGTGACTGCACTATCTTTTAATATTGGTGATGAGAGGACTAAGCAGCAGAGAAAACAGTGTTGGTTTAAAACCTGTCTCCTACTAATTTCAGTAGGTTCCCCGCAAATAGACCTCAATCAAATCCCCCTTCTACTTTTCAAATTTGAAAATCTCTCTTAGTATGACAGCTGCTCCATACCATTGATCATCGTGGTTGCCCTTCTCTATATTTTTTTCCATTTCTACTACACCCTTTTCTGGAGACCAGAACTTCATGCAGTATTCAAGATGTGGATGCACCATGGATTTGAATAGTGGCTTGATGATATTTTCTGTTTTGTTTTAAATTCTTTATTGGCATTTTTTGTCACTACTGCACATTGAAATGATGTCTTTAGAGAACTATCTTCCACTACTCCAAAGTCTCTTTCCTGAGTCATAACAGCTAGTTCAGAACCCAGAATTGTGTGCATGTATAATTGAGGTTATTTTTCCCCATGCACATTATCTTGCACTTGTCAACATGAAAATTCATCTGCCACATTTTTTTTTGCTTAGCCTCACATTTGTGAGAGCTTTCTGTAACTCCTCTCTGTCAGCTTGATATCTGGCAACTGGGAACAATTTAGTATTATCTGCAGACCTGGAGATTTCGCTGTGCACCCCTATTTCCAGGCTCAACTGAAAATGTTGAACAAATCACTGATCCCTGTGTGAACTAACATTTGACCCCCCTCCATCCTGAAAAGTGATCATTTTAGCCTTACCTTTTGCTTCCTATCTTCTAATCAGCTCTTAATTTGTGAAAGAACCTTCCTACAAATCCTGAAGCCATAGGTGACATGTAGGAGGGAAACATGGGGGCGGGGGGCACATGCCCTCCCTAAAATTGGTCCTCACCAGCCAGGAACTGTTGTGTGCCAGTCAGTGCCTCCCTCCCAAGAAGTGTCTGCGGCACTTCCAGTTTCAACTGCTGGGGGACCCCCCCCCCCACCCCTGTTGGCTATTGGCAGCTGGTGCCCCCCCCCCCGCCCTCCCAGAGCTAGGAGGCACCAGTCGCCCATGCCCGGAGCAAAAGCTTTTTGAAAATCTAAATATATTATGTCAACCAGATCTCCCTTGTCTACGTGCTTGTTAAAACCCTCAAAGAACTCCAGAATATTGTTGAGGTAGGATTTTTTTTTCTTTTTTTTTCTTTTTTCTTTTTCTTTTTTTTTTAACAAAACCACACTGATTCTTGCCCAGTGGATTACATTTATCTATGTGATTTGCTGATTTTATTCTTAACCATAGATTCTACCAACTTGCCAGAGATGGAAGTGAGACTCAATGGTCTAGTTCCTGGGTTCACCACTAGAGCTCTTCTCAAAGAAGAAGTATCTATGGGTGCTATGTTGGAAATTTCCCAGTCCTTTGGTGCAGAGGCTGTAACAATAGGTTACATACTATTGCCGAACAGTTCTGCAATTTCACATTTGAATTCTTTCAAAACTTTTGGGTGAATGGCATCCAATCAAGGCGACTTATTAATATTTATTTTATTGACTTGTAAAAATCTTCTATTGTCACTTCAGTGTGATTTAGCTCTTCAGACCTATCTGCTTGGAAGAACTGATCTGGTGTGGAAATTCCTCAATATATCTTTGAGGCACCTCCCCCACAGTCTGTCTATACCTGCAACTTAGGCAGACTTTGGAGTAAAGATTTAGGATTGAATTAAATGATGCTGCCTAAAGATGTGGCATCTAGGGAACTGGTTGGACACCATGAACTTTTGCTTAAGCTGGCCTACTCCTAACCCTTGCAAGCCCTTAGTATTCCCTATATAGTTAGAGAGATGACCGCCATAGTTAGGCCCCTGCTTTGTTTGATGTAAGGATCCTCCCGGGCCAGGGGAGGTGGTAGCAATGATTGAAACTGCTGTTTTCTGTCACTTGGATCATTTTCCTTGAAGACTTTCCTGATGCTTATGTGGATCTGTGCATTATCTTGAAATGGTTTTGTTTCCATTCACTGAAGGAGATTTAAAAAAAATGTTAAATTTCACTTGCTTTTCCTATTACAGAAAGAACCACTGATTTCAATGGATTAGCTCTTTAATGAGCATGATTAGCTTGTTTTTCACCAAGGTGTCATGTTCACAGGATTTTGCCAAAGCAAAAATTCCAAAAAAATAATAGGCAACTTGGTCAAATGTATTTTTACCTATTTGGAGAAGGTGAGGAGAGAAACGATTACTTCTACTCTGTCATACAGATACCTCTGCAGAAAATCAGCAGTGGGTTATGTGACAGATTAAAGTGCTCAATAGATGTGTGGGAAGGTGGAAAGAGCCCCCTTTTCCCTCAAACAATGGGGAAGAAATTGCTGTTTTCCACAGCAAAGTTAGAATAACTTTGCTAAAACATATCAAGGAAACCTGAGGGCCTCTTCAAGTATTTTTTGGAAGTATTGGATTCTTAACCATAAGGGATTATTAAAACAGCTTAGTTTGATGTCCTGTTTAACATAGCCCATAGAATTTCACCAAGTAACTTCTGCATCAAGTCAAATAACATGTTGTGATTTCTTTCCTTAAACCACCACCTGCAGCACCAAGCACCTGGGTCTTACTGGGCAGTTTCTCATGTCACTGCTGACCCAGAATAGAGATGAATCAGGCCCAGGTTAGCATGTGCAGCAGACAAAAAATTGATTTCTTTGTGCACTGGGTCAGGCTCTATGACCTCATTCCTGCAATCAGGTTCTCCTAGGCTGACTTTCATAGGGCCTTGTTGCCTTTAGGGCTAAGTACAGACAGTCAAAAACCCTGAGTTTGAATTGATTCAGTCTTTTCAGATTAGTCTAAAATGTAGAGATTAAACTGAGAAGCAACTTGACACACTTTATTTTTGATTCATGAAATGTAGCCACATGCCTGCAGTAGCTCAGGCCAAATGCTGGGGGGGTGCTACAGCATGGTTCTCTGGCATGTAGTCAGCAGGGGTTGTGTGTTCGCTTCCTCTTCCTGCTGCCCCTGAGGTCTCTGGGACTTGCAATTCTGAACTGCATCAGCAGGACTCTGCAGGGTTGCTCATCACTTCCTCTTCCTGCTTCCAGGTGTCTCTGGGATTTGTAGTCCACAGTTACAGCCAGCAATAACTTTCAGTAAGTTTAGTAGTGCAGAACAACTCTGTACTCAGAGGAAAAAGGGTTAACTGGGGGAAGAGGGGTTTAACTGGGGGAAGGAGGTGTTTAACTCCCCCCCCCCCCCCCCGGCCCCAGACCCCAGCTGGGGTTTGCCTGGGGGTGGGGGGCAGTCCCTGACTCTCCTCCCCCTTCCTCTCCAACTCTTTTTGCTGGAGCAGGCAGCACAGTCCAGCCCAGGGCTGGAAAGCGTGCTGGGATGCTGGGGGACTCAGATTTAACTTAAACCAGGAAGGGGTCTAGAACAGTCGTTTCATTAACTGGTTTGACCACAAATCAGTTAAGTTTTAATGCTACATTCAATTAGGTTTATCTTAAACCAGTTCCAGCCATTTTGAAACTGGTTTATATGTACTGAACTACTGTTTTGTTACAGGTATGAACCTATTTCTGATGACTTAAACTAGTTTATGGTTTATGTGTGTGATGGGCTAGCTGGCAGTGACATAGCTCAGGGGTTTTGAAGGGGTAAAAGATGATTGGAGGACTTGGGATTCCCTTTCCTCACCAATCAGGCCCCAGAGACTCACCCTCCATGTCCCCTGATTGGCCCCTTGGGTCACCTAGAGCAAGATAAAATGGGCAGTGCAGCTGACTCAGGAGATACTAGCGAGGGACCACAAGGAAGAAGTTGCAAAGAGCTGGGCCAGCACAGTGGGAGCATTTGCCCCAGAGGAGACTGAAGGAGTGGGACCTGCAGGCAGCAGTTGGACTCTCGGCAGTGCGGTGTGCAGCTGGCAGGAGAGGCTCCCCACTGGGCTCCAGGATCCCCTATGAGAGGCTGTGGCCAGCAGGAGAGGCTCCCCAGCTCCAGCAAGGATCTGAGCTGTGACCTGAGAGGTTCCCGGCTCTGCTTCCAGCTCCTCCAATAAGAGGCCAGGCAGCTCAATGTGAGGCCTGAGCTCCGGAAAGGCCAAGACCCCAGCAGCCTAGCACAGCACCAGCACTGGTGGCTGTGTGGTAGAGTTTCTGCCTAGCACGTGGGAGATCTGATTTTAAGTCCCAGCTGGGGTGACTTGGGGTGAGTGAAGTAACAGGGAGAAATTCTTGTTGCAGTGGAAAGGGGCCAATGTGTTTTTTTTCCCCCTTTCTTCCCCTCCAGGTACCTAGGCCCTATATTTCCTCGTTATTTGACAGTTTGTATTTTGTGCCTTTTATATTTCACCAACCAGCATTGTTCATTCTGCTGTTTGTGTTTTATAGTTTGGTTAACCCTGTCTTTTGTCAACTGGATGAATATGTCTGTGATTGTAAGTGTCTAATCTTTTGTTGAATCCTGCCCCCTCGGGGCATTGTAGTGTCCCCTATACCCCCTGGCTTATACTGGTTATGTTCCCAGTACTGTTCTCTCATTAAAAGGTATATGGTTAAATCCTCACTGGTGGTCTGGCTCTGCTCTATAGGGGAGGAGAGTCCCTACACTTACCATAGCACTTGTGCACCTGCTTTGATCCTTTCAATTGGAGAGGGAGTACTGCCCAGGTTACCCATGTAACATAGAAGGTGTTTCAATTCAAAAGTGCACTGCTGCCATTTTCTGCACTCTGACACTCATTTCCCCGCTTATACAACTGCATGTGGTGCATTGCAGTTCACATCAGCTTGCGTGCGACTACTCGAGTCTGCCCCAACGTGGCAGATCTCTAGCATATCATGGGACAAAAAGTTATGTGTATAAATGCCCTGCCCCCAGCCCAAGAGCTTTCCATTGGCAACTGGTATACGACATGCACCGCCTGGGGTTCAGCTGCTAAAATGAATTGGTGTTCTGCCTCTGTCTGAAAGCTTCATGCAGTTGTTTCTTTCTGCAACACTGGCATAGTGTTAATGAGGTAATATTTGGATAAAAGATATTTTTGATTGTCTCTACAAGAAGCTTTGGACCCCTAAGGAACAGAACAGTTTTGGGTTCAGCATAGCCACTTCCTACAAAATGTATTTAGACCTCAGCTGTCTGACTGGCAAATGGTTAAATTATTGGCACGGCTTCTGCATTGGCATAGCTCTAGAAGCAGGGGGGGCTGAATGCCCCTGCTGCTTGCTCCTGCATCCCCTTGCCCACCCCCAGATTAAGGGTTTTTGGTCATCACTGGTGACTCAGATTGACACTAGGGGACAACAGGGGTTGAGAGGCAAACATGGTCACCCCTTGCATTTCAGAGGCATGCCAGTGCAATGGCTATGGTAGCTGCTGCTGTCCTGTCACTGAAGATGGCTCATCCAACCCACAAGCCGCATGGTCTGGATCCAGCCTGTGAGGCCAACTAAGTTGCACAGTTCTGATCTAGAAAAAGGCAGGGTTTGGGGACATTATTTGTAAGGCTGATATAAACAGACAGGAAGACTTTCACAAGAGCAAAGAGAGAAAAACGCAAAGCAAACAGGCAAACAACAACAACAAATTACAACCTGGTTTTATCTCCTTGTTTTCTGACCAGGGAAGGTGCACGTGCATTTGTGTATATGCACAGTACTTTGTAAGAGTGATTTTAAGAGGCTGAAAATGCACAGAAACTTCTGACCCAATCTCTGGTTTATTCACTGATGAATTGGCATTAGCTTTGCTTTCTGTTCCTTGTTGGGTCAGTTAATCTGATGCTTCTAATGTGGTTAAACTAAAAAAAACAAAACCCTTTTCTTTTCCTGTCCCAGTTTGTAGCCTTCCAAAATGTATTCAGTGGTACATTATACCAGTTTTTGTTCCAGCATTGGCATTTGTGCTCAAATGCTAGTGTTCACTTTCTGCTTGGCTGCCTCAGGCCTGATTCTATCCCTGTCAATCAAAGAGTAATATTTGCTCAGATTAGTAATCCCATTGAAGACCATTGGGAGTACTTCCATGTACTGCTGTCTCTGAGTCGAGACAGCAGAACTAGGCCTTAGGGTAAGAAAAAATGATTGTTCCTGGACTTGTTCTTCATTATTTCCTGAAACTTTAAACCAAACTTCTCTACCTTGTAAATTAGAAGCGTGAAACTTCAGCCCTATTGATCATTCTTGGTCGTTCCAATCCAGATGCAAGTTTATCCAAAGCTTGGGGCTGTCAAGGTGCAGAGTTTTAGTTTGATGCCATCCAGACATGAAGGCAAGCTGCAAACTTTAGATCTCTTTTCAAAGTATGTGGTTCCCTGACCTGGACTGTCTTAATTTTATATACATTGATGTATACTGCTTCACATTTTGCTTTTAAACATGATGGGATTGCAAGCATATTGGATGAAGTAGTGACGTTTTAATTCTGTTCTGACAAGGTGGATGGTCATCCTGATATTCCTTGGGGGAATGGGTTCTGGATTTCGGGGCTCGGTTGCTGAGACATGCAGAGAGGATGGACCTCCATGTTCCTCTCTGGAAGTTGATAGTATGGTGAAGCATCTAGAGAAAGTCATGATCACCTACAGCAGGAGTGGCGAACCTGCAGCACAGGTGCCACAAGTGTCAGGGGCAGCCTCTGTGTGGCATGTGGCCATTTGGTGTAGGGACAGGCAAAACAACAGCAGAGAGGGCCAGAAGAAAAAAATGAAGGAGTGGGGTAGGGAGCACAAAGATAAGAGCAGAAATCAGAACAGCAAATCAAGCGGAGAATGAGTCTGGAGTGGCACTTGAGGAAGGTGTGGGGCTAACTTGTGCCATGCAAAATAGTTTAGTGCTGACTGACATAGAGTATTGGTGTCCTAAAAGTAATGCCTTCCTGTTGAAGGTAAGAACTGGATACTTGGCAATAGGCTGATGTTCCACGGAGAGCTAGTGAAGAGCACTGGGCTAATGAATTGATGATGGCCTGCTTTGCTAGGTAGATGAATGCTGTTTGAACTAACTGCAGCCTTTTCTAAGGCTGTTCTGTACTTTAGTCTGCAGAATTGTCATAATAAAGACATGAGGTTATAAACATGTAGATCACTGTGACCAAGTCCAAACCTGATGCGATCTTGCAGAAAACACAGAAGCTGTGATCCTCAAAGATACATTGGTATCTAATTCTCATTGAAATCAATGGGAGGTACCAAAAATCTCTAAGTATCAAGAGAACGGTCAGTTTGTGCTTATCCATGCCTACCCTACCTCAGTGCTATGCCAAGGAAGTGCCACCATCGAGCACTCCCTGCCTACTCTTATCTACTGCCAATGCATCGACTCCTCCAAATTAAGCAATGTTCCCTTAAAGCAATGAAGAACTTGGGCTAATAATCACTCCCAAGACAGGGAGGCTAAGAGGGGTGCTGGATAGTGTAGTCATGACCTTACTATTGTCAACCTTACACAGTGTTGTTGTCAAGATAAATTAATTAAGGAGTGTGAGGTGCCCAGAAACCGGCAATGGAAGCCATATAGTAAAGGAAGATCTAATTTAAGATAATATATGTTTTTATATTTCTCTTTTTTTGAAGAAGATTGTTTACCTTTAAATGCTCTTGTGTCTTTGCGTTTGAGTCTTTTTTGCATTAGGACTTGTATTTTGGACACTTCCATTTTAATTTCAAATACATGCATACATGAATAACTAATACATCCATATTGTACCAAATGCCAAAATAGGAGTGCAGTGTAATGCCATTTAAAGCAGCAGAGCCTAGTAAACAAACCAGACCTTTCACCTTTTCTAATTGTACCACATTGTCAATTCATTATAGTCCTAAATTCTTTGATAACAAAAAGTGCACGTTTTCAAAACATCTCTATTTATATGTGCCCTTTCTGCTTTAATTGGGTCTCATGGGGAAACTTCTAGTCATGTAGGTCAAAATGAAAATTCAGAGCAAGATGACTGTTAAGTAGTCACATGTTTCAATTTCATGCCCAAAGACTGGAAATATCTGAGAGAATGCAAAAAATAAGGAAACAAAGCTACCATCTGAATAAGCATAGTTGGAAGCATTTCCTTTAACCCCCTACCCTTACCTCAAAGGAGAATCTAGCAGTACGAGGTGACTGCGTCTTCACTCTGCCCATAGCCAGCTGCCACATTTCAAGGTTCATTGCCTATTTAAGACCTCTTCTGGACAGCTTCCGCCGGTGGGGTTCCTGCCAGGGTTTAAAGCCAGCATTCTTCTCCAAGCACTGGCCCAGTGAATATCAATGTTTAGAAACTGGTGCTACTGCTCAGTAGTGCTGGCACATGGGTGTTTACAGATGCTAACTGTGCAGTAGTCTAACACTACTGCACAGTAGCATATTAGCACAGGTTTTACCTGGCACAATATTGCACAGTGTTATTAAGCTACTACACAGTTAGTGTCTTGTGTAGACACACCCAGTGAGTAGAAGAGACTTTTACTTGAATAAAGATACTAGGAAAGCAAAGCAATTCTATTTCACAACCAAAATGCTGGGATAGCATTCACTGGACAATAAAAAGTGACTGAGTCACATGTACATAGGTACAGGGAATGCCCAGGGGCACAGCCCTAATTGCTTCTTGCTTACAGATGGCTCTAGCTTCACTACTATTTCAATTGGATACACAATGCTTCTTCTGTGCTGCTTAGCGCAGAGTATAGAAGATACTTGCATATAAAATTACACTTATAATTAGGGCCTGGTTTAAACTGTGATTTTGTATTTTTCATGAAAATCATGAGATTAAGTGATTTTCATGAAAACTTTTTTTTTTTTTTGCAATGAAATGCCATCATATGGTCACTTGCTGGGAAGTTCCCCAGTAAGCTGCCGTATCACAGCATTTCATTGCGATAAGCTGGCTGCTGCAAGCCAGAGAAAGCATTCCTCAGCCAGCAGCAAAAGCCTTA
The DNA here is from genome assembly GCF_030867095.1 of Alligator mississippiensis. Classification (NCBI taxonomy): domain Eukaryota; kingdom Metazoa; phylum Chordata; order Crocodylia; family Alligatoridae; genus Alligator; species Alligator mississippiensis. The sequence continues at coordinate 241,869,839 of NC_081827.1, read as the reverse complement.
GCAGTTCGGGGGAGGGGGAAAGGCGGTCACAAAAGGGACAGGGGGAAGAGAGCTTGGGGATGTGTAGAGGAGGGGCTGGGCAGGGGAGTATTTGCTCTTCCAGGAGGGAAGATAACACATGCACACAGGATCAAACCTGGTACCCAGCACCAGGGCTTTCAAAGGAAGCCAGGAGCTTCCAAGGCCAGGAAAAAGCCTCTTGCCTTCAATGCATAGGAGCAGCAGGAGTAGCCCAACCAGGTGGAGAAATTGAGGACAGGAAGCCAGAACTCGCATGTGGATATAAGAGCAGCCAATCAGGGAAGCAGGATGTTTTTGGCATGATTATTCAAGCAGGTACATCATTGCCTGCCTGCTTCCCTGCTCCAGTCATGCTGCTCTCTGCCTTCAATAAGGGGATAGCAAGACAAGCCAAGACCATCTCAGACCAGGACCATGTAAAGTAGTACCCTACAGAACCCTCCATGCTGATTGGCTGATGCTGAGCTCAGTGTTGGACTTGCTGGTGATTGCCTGGGAGTCTGGCAAAGCAGCATTTTTGGAAAGGGAATTTCTTCCCTGCCTGTCAGAAACAATGTGGGGCGGATGGCTGCTGCTGCTTTTCCTGCCTCTTCCAGTGGAGGGTGGGAGTGGACAGTCCAGCCACAATCAGATGCCTTGGGAGCAAAGCCTTCACTGCTGCAAATAAACCTGGCCCTAAACCTGCGCCCTCAACCAATCAGGGGACATGAGGGGAGAAGAAGGGCACGAAGGGCCCCTTCCACAATCAGTTCATGATATTAGTGAGCTGCGCCTATGATTTAAACCAGGCCCTACATATAATACATCTACTAATACATATAATATTTTCCAGCCAGCTTTACATACTTGTTGACTTCAATTACCAAAGCCAATTAAATAGCTGACATGTGTTAGTGTTCTGCACAACTTGTTCGACTTGCACATAAGAGATTTTTTTTTCTTTTGCAGTTTGCAAGTAATTTAGTCCTGCAATGATTACTAATGCCATAACTCTTCCAAAAGGTCCTAAATTTGATTAAACATTAAGCTATAAATGAATGTGCAAAGCTCAGATAACTTAGTTTAGGTTTCCTACCTTTGATTGTAAATGAATTCTATTATGGGTTCTTTCTAAAATCACAGACATATTCATAGAATCAATCAAAAAAAAAAAAAAGAAAAAAGAGAGAAGTGGAATTGAGAGAGAAATGGAAGTGGTTCAAACTTTTCTGCTCTTTTATTTCATTATGCCTCACTTCCAAATTTCTCTTCATAAGTGCCACAGATTCAGGGACTAAAGCCCCCCAAATTTCACAAAATAAGAATCTCTTTCTCTCATATTCATATATATGTGTGTGTGTGTGTGTGTGTGTGTATATATGTGTGTGTGTATAAATAAATAAAATTTGTTGTAAACCAACAAAAATGTATTTAACTTGCTATTAGCTCTTCCTATTTTTACTCTCATGTTAATTTCTTCATTAAAAGAAAATAATTTTTAAATGAATTTTGCTTTTTGAGTGAACCATTTTTCAAAAAGTACAGAATTAATGCAGAACAGTGTGGGGATTAAACTGTTTTGACAACTTAAGACTATGAGAAAGTTTTTATTACAAATCATTATACAATATTCTTTAAAATAAAATGTAGGCAATGTGTCTAAAATTCAGTGACACGTGCCTTTTAGAATGGAACATCATATACTGCATGTCTGTTATATAGTATCCGGGACTGCTGAAGAAGCTGTCTGAGGTCATCGTGGAACCTCTGGCGCACAGAATTCGTGGTGCATGGAGGAAATCCCTGAGGATTGGAAGAGGGCCAGTATTGTGCCCATCTTCAAGAAAGGGAAGAGGGAGGACCGAGGCAACTATAGGCCAGTCAGCTAACCTCCATCTCAGGGAAAATCTGGGAAAAGCTCATTAAATAATCTATGTGCAATATGCTTGCAGAAGGTAAGATTCTGAATGACAGCCAGCATGGCTTTGTTGCAGGTAGGTCTTGTCTTACCAATCTCATCTTCTACAACCAGGTCTCTCACCATTTGGACATGGGAGACAAGGTAGATGTTATATACTAGACTTCCAAAAGGCTTTTGATCTAGTATCCCACAATATCCTTGTGGGAAAACAGGAAGATTGTGGGCTCAGCTGCTCGATGGTTCAGTGGGTGGGAAACTGGTTACAGGGTAGGACTCGGAGAGGTCTCATGAATAGATCCGTGTCATCCTGGTGTGAAGTGGCCAGTGGTGTCCCTCATGGGTCTGTGCTTGGACTGGTGCTTTTCAACATTTTAATAGATGATTTGGATAGGGGAGTGAAAAGGTCACTGGTCAAGTTTGTGGAGGACACCAAGTTATGGGGCAGTGTGGTCAATTCAGAAGCTAGGTTGCAGATAGAGGTGGACCTGGACAGGTTAGAGAGTTGGAGAGACCAGAACCAGATGAAGTTTAATACTTCCAAGTGTAAGGTGCCTCTGGGGGCAAACTACTCTCCACATACATACAGGCTTGGTGGCGACAGCTTGACTTGCACCACAGCTGAAAGGGACCTAGGGGTAATTACTGACCAACACATGAATATGAGCTGTCAGTTTGGGGCGGTGGTCAGCAGGGCAAACAACATGCTGGCGTGCATCAACTGATGCATCTTGTGTAAAACTAAGGAAGTGATACTCCTGCTGTACTCAGCACTGGTGAGACCGCAGTTGGAGTACTGCATCCAGTTCTGGGTGCCGCACTTCAATAAGGATGTGGAAAAACTTGAGATAGTCCAAAGAGCCACCCGTATGATCAGGGACTTGGAAGGCAAACCATACGATGAAAGGCTGAGGGACCCAGGCCTCTTTAGCCTAAAGAAGAGAAGGCTGAGAGGGGAGTTGATAGTGGCTTAGTGCTGTATCAGAAGAGTGCATCAGGAGCTCGGTGAACAACTGTACATTAGGGCACCCCCAGGGAAGACCAGGACCAATGGATACAAAATCCTGGAAGGCCACTTCAGGCTTAATACCAGGAAAAATTCCTTCACAGTAAGGGTGACCAGACTGTGCAATAAACTCCCTCCAGAGGTGGTACACTCACCTACCCTGGAAGTTTTCAAGAGGAGACTGGAAAGTCACCTCACTAGGGTCACCTAACCCCAGTTGTCTTCCTGCCTAGAGCAGGGGGGCTGGACCCCATGATCTGCAAGGTCCCATCCAGTCCCTAACAATCTATGAATCTGTATCAATCCCAAGGAAAACTAAAAACGGATCATAAATATGTGTTCTTTGAAGTACTCAGTGGGATCTGATCAATGTAAAATATTTTTGGAATGGGACTGTAGACGAGTGGGAGCTTGGTAAGAATGGGAAGAGTGATATGTTTAGTAGTGAACTAGAACCAGTATTATCTAGTTCTCTGACTACTCCAGAAATCAGTCATACCCATAAAGCTCTGCTTCCTACCTTTCGTGTGAACTTTGCAGCACGTTAATGCTCTGATCAGAGTTTTAAAGAAAACATTAAAATTTTAGAATAATTGAAAATTAGGGCTCGAAGGGATCCCAGGAAGGCACCTAGTCCAACTGCCTGCTCAAAGCAGGACCATCTGCAATTATATCATCCAGTCAAGGCTTTGTCTACCTGGGTCTTAAAAACCTCCAAGGATGGAAAGTCCACAACTTCTCTGGGTAACCTGTTCCAGTGTTTTACCTGCTCCTAGTGAGAAAGTTCTTCCTAAGATCTAACCTAAACTTCCCTTGCTGCAACTTGAGCCCATTGATCCTTGTTCTGTCATCTGCCACCACTGAGAATAGTCCAGCTCCATCCTCTTTTGAACCACCCTGCAGGGAGTTGAAGACTGCTATTAAATACGTCCTTAGTTTTCTCTTCTCTCAGCTAAATAAGCTCAGTTCCCGTAGCCTCTCCTCAGAAGTCCCACCCCCACCCCCTAACCATTTTATTTGCTTTCTCTATATCCTTTCTGTACTGAGGTCCCAACGCTGGACATAAGACTCCAGATGTGGCCTCACTAGTGCAGAGAAGAGGGGAATAATCACTTCCCTTGATCTGCTGGCAATGCTCCTACAAATACAGCCCAGTATACCATTAGCTTTCTTGGCAACAAGGGCACACGGTTGGCTCATTCAGCTTACTGTTCACTGCAACCCCCAAGTCCTTTACTGCAGAGCTGCTGCTTAGCCAGTGAGCTCCCAGACTGTACTGGTGCATGGGATTGTTCCATTCTAAGTGCAGGACTTTGCACTTCTCCTTAACAAACCTGATGGGCAGTTGCCCATGTTATGCTTTTCCTGTGTCCACGAGGCAAAAATCACCATTGAGCTAGCTAATTTGTGTCTGTGTATTTGCGATGTCAGCTGATTTTATCATTTTAGATTTTTTTTTTAATTGTGGTAATTGAAAACATCTCTGACATGTTTTATTTTTAGCTCCTGCATTTCTTCCAGGAGAGGTTTTTTTTCCTATTAAATTTTCAATGTGTATCTGATTTACACATGAAAATGGAATTTTCCCTCCTTTGCAACAATTTCACCACCAGGTGCCACTTGGGTTCACTTGGTAAACCACGGGAATCCATTGAATTTCTATTGCAATACTGCAACAAGACTCCAGTTGCTAATCTTGCAAATTTTTACTGGTGACTTAATGTTCATGGTTCAGTTTAATGAAAAATACAGCTTTTTTGAATTCTGAAAAAACCTGTTCCCTGTGTTCACATGCACTTCATGGCAAAGATCAAAATGTTATGGGTCAGGTTAATTAAAATTACTTTTTGTTAGCCTGGGTTTTTGTTTTGGCAGGTCTGGGAGGGTAGGGGTAAACCCAGGTGGTAAATGTAACCCAGGTTGTGCTCAGATGAGGTACTCCCTCACCAACTGAAGGGATTTAGCAGGTGTTAGTGTGCTATGGGAGGGGTAGCTGCTTATGGGGGAGAAGCTCTTCTCTTTTCCCCTATAGAGTAGAGCTGAGACCAGTTGGAACTTAACCATATACAGGTTTAATAGGGAAAGAACAGGGTGGAATATAACACATGCGGGGGCAAGGGGTCCCTGGGAGCTAATGGTACCCCCCTCCGGGCACCTGTGACGCAGGGAGGGGCAAACCATGGGAGCAGAGGGCAGTCAAAGAGATTTTAGGTGAACATACACACATAACAGACACGAATCAACAACAGACTTGAGGCGCAAATCAACAAGAGATGAGATTTCTTTTGGCTCAATTCTCCAATTTATCACAGTCTCCCTGAATCCTAGTTTTACCCTCTAGCGTATCTACTACTCCTCCCAGCTTGGTGTCATCTGCAAACTTGCTGAGGGTGCACTCTATGTCATCTTCCAGGTCACTGATGAAAATATTGAACAAACCCAGCTCCTATTAGGCTGGAGTAAACTAATTTACTCTGCAGCAGGATAATACTTGTAAATATAAGTACTCTCCTGCTGTGGAGTAAAAAACTGCAGCAGTGCGCGTGTAGACATTGCTTGGCTAGCTGGGGCACAAGGGTGTTTCAGTGTGGGGGCTGCCTACTGGCTAGCCTCACATGGAAGCACCTCCATGCCCCAGCCAGCCCCTTCACAGCACATTGGGCTGCTCCCCCAGCTCCAGGCTGACAGGCTGCTCCCCAGATCCTCTGCCAGCCAAGGCTGCTCTGCCCTGGCTCAATGTACTGTTCATGAATAAACTGCAAGCTTATTGCTCTGCAGTTTATTGCTCATGGGTGCACGTTCAAATGGCACGCCTGGGGCAATTACCTGTGGAGCAATAAGCTCCATAGTTTATTCATGCACTGTAATTGCATGTGTAGACCTGCCCAATCAAAGTGTCTTCAATCCCTCAAGCCCATTTTACCTTTTAGTCATTATTTACTCTCAACTGACTTGAAAATGCATACATTTTTATTCTTGCTATTACTGTCATAAATTTAGAGGTCACAAATGATGCTAGGTTGACAGCCCTGATGAATGAACTTATCCAATTATCCACAAGGCAGTTAGTTAGTTATCTGTCTATGCTATAATGGGCGCATCTACACGTGCGCCCAACTTTAACAAATACTAAATGACTGCACAGTATCTACCATTACTGAGTGGTCCCAGCAGCACGTGGGTCATTTTGCACCCTACTGTGCAGTAGCTCAGTAGCTATTGCACATTTGCAGTGGCCTCATAGTCCATGCCTGCTGATGCTATGTTGCCATCTCACGTAGATGCACCCACTGTCTCCCATATTACTCTACCCTTGTCTTTGACAAGCTACTTGGAAAACTGGGATTCTTGACCCCTCTGCTGAAGCTGCCCTCAAATATATTACTGGACACTAAACTGACCCTGCCTATTCATTCTGGACATTTTGTGCTGTTTATTGAGATAGTCATTAGGAACCTGAAGTCACCTTAGGAGACTATAGCATCATTTCTCAGCTGCAGCTAAAGTAAGTCAAATGGAGGTTGTGGTCAGGTCGTATTCTGGTGCAGTGTTCCTTTGTACTGTGCTAGAACAAGATGATAATTGTTTTGCCTTAAATCTGGTGGCAATGGCTACCAGGAACTGAAAATGCAGCCCAGGATAGGCCTGGCGTTTGGGACTCCTGGCCATACTACTTGTCCCCTGGCTCTACCATTTCATTGCTACATTGGCAGCAAGGAAATCAGTGTTTAAGAACAACAGCATTGGCTCTTCACCTGAGCACTTTTACACTTGACTGATCCTACCAGACTCTCTTAGCTATGTTAAGGCCTGACAATGCCAGTAGTACAGGGGAAGGTGAATGTATCCTGCTGGAGAGTCTGCCACCATATGTGTCTGTGTTTAAGCTCTTATTGAAGTCCTTGGGCCAGATTCTCATGTTAGGAATAGTGGGCTCAATCTGGACTAACTCGACTAGGAAAAGAGTTCATTTAAGTAATGTTGAATAATGTTATGAAGCATGACCTATGTCTTTATGTTCCACCGTGTCAATTTATGTTCTGTTTGTTCTTAAAAACACTGAATAGCAGAGCACAATTAAAACATGGACCACAGTTTCTATTATACAGTCTGGGCTTGGTTTCTTTCTGCCATTCATGCTGCAGAAGTGTTTGTTCTTTGGTATATCAAGAGGCACATCGTCTCGCTACCCATTTGCTGCACGCAGCTTGCAACAACCATCTGTTCAGATCTCCTTCCTCTTTCTCATGTAGCCTATCCAAGATTAAAATATCGATAAGCAATTTATGATGCTAAATTAAAAATAAAAAAAAAATACTGGGTGGAGGATGATGAATGTAAGCAATAATTCCCCTGCATATTTGTACAGGATGTGCTTGGGTTCATATCACAACAGAAAGGAATTAAAAAGAAAAGATAGGGTGCATGTATTCATTGTTTCCTAATGCTACAAAGGACCAAATTGCAGATAGTACAACAGAAACCCACTGCCAACACATCTATCCACAGAAGTCTGAGTGACCTGTGTTTGTTAATACTAACACAATGCAAGATGCTGTCACTCCTAAGTGGCCTGTTGTCGAGGATGAACTTTCCAAGACTTAAGTAGCAATTGTGGCTCTCAAACTTCTTTATTCTCTTGGCCATTCTGTTAGAGAGGGGTCCCCTTTGGGATATGTCCCACAGAACAGCCACCTGCCTTTTGTCAGTAATGGAGAATGGGAGAAAAAAGACCTACTCCTGTTGTTCTCCTGCTTATTAGAGGTTTTCTTTAGTGCCTCTAGTGCAATTTAAGGCACTGTAACAGCATTGTGAGAAGCGGTGCTTCAAAAATGGTTGCTTTCTAGGATTGCTGTCCAGTTCAATTGGATTGCTGTTTGCTTATATTGTATGAACTGGGATCAGCTCCCTACACAACACTTATAAGCATGTCTGCACTGCAGTGAGAGGTGTGACTGTATCTCACATAGAAAAGTGGAGCTGGTTTTCAACTAGCTACCAAAGGTGCAGATAAGTGTCACTGCAGCAGCAGAGCTCAGCAAGGGCTGCAAAATTGGCTTGAGACCCTGGATAAATACAAGGACAACTAGCCTGACCTGTTGAGCTCTGTGCTGCTGAGCAGATATTGCTATCAGCCTCTGGTTTATGCCTTGTCAGGCGTATCTATATGAGCTGCATTCACACTTGACACACCGACGCAGACATACCTATAACCAATATAGACATGCTTATGACAAGAGAACATTTTTATAGTAACAGTCTAAACGGACCATGTTGTGGGAGGGGAAATGGAGACACGGTAATGAAGGGTGAAGTTGTCCACACTTACACACAGGTTATCAGCAGAGTCAGATGCAGAACCCAGACTTTGTCGGCCAGGAAAGTTTCCTACCTACATGTCCATGAAACTCCTATCAACACTACATTGACAAACACCTGTGTACAGACATTTTCTTTATAGTCATCGACTGGCAAGCACGGAGTTCAGAGATACTCCAGTCTTTGTCAATGTATGTACAAGAGCTGTGTTATCCTGTGTCAGAAACAGGCTTTTTGCAGTAATTCCCATGTCGTGTGCAGGCTGCAGCACTCAAGGAAAGTGAATGTACTGGCTGTAATTGAAAAGAAGCAACCTTGAAAAGATGACTACTGAGGAGAGCACCTGCCATGGCAGCTTCAGTAATAAAAGGATTTGCCCGGCTATATTCCTCCCAGCATCTAATACCTTGAGTTCAGCCACCCTATTTTCACCCCCTGTGATTTTTATAGTCTGTTTGAAAGCTTTTTTCCATGACCTTGTAACGCCTCTCCAAATTTTACGTGGATTCACCCCGTGCACAGTGGTAGCAGCTGACAAGGCTTATCCAAGTTCAGCTACCATTCAGTTTTAAATATGAGGACCCTTTGGTTTCAGTGTTATTCCCAGAGTTTCTTCTACTTTATCACTCCATCTTGTGTACGGACCCTCCCAAGTATTTTGGTATAGTTCTCCACTCTCTTAGCTCCCCTTTGATGTAACATCCCATTAGTTCTCTAGTACCCCAGTACCTTCCTCTTTCCCAGTCTTTCCTTTTTTTTTTTTTTATAAGTGAACCAAATGCATTGGTTTCTATTTAAAAAGTTACCATTTGCCTGCAGTTACAACACACTATTTATATTTAGTCTAGACCATGGCATCCCAAATACCACTAGAGCAGTGATTCTCAACCAGGGTCTTACAGCATCTCAGGGTGCCTTCAGATCCATTTGAGGGTGCCACGGGATGCCACACAATGATCATGTGCAGGTGAGGGACCCCTCCGGCATCCCCACCTAGCACCGTTAGGTGTCCAGACATGATTTGCATGATAACCCCAGATTTCAAATAGGAATCCATAGCGATTAAAATATTCTGACATGTTGTGGTCTTTCTGAGTTGTTTGCAGCAGAGGAATTCTCTAGTATTTTTCTGTACTGGAAAAAAAATGAGGAAAAATCAAGACCTGGCACTTTCTGAGGGGTGCCTTGAGTCTAACAAGGTTGAGAACAACTGAACTAGAAGGTAATGTTTGCTAAATGCTGACTTTTTGAAGGTAAGCATTCTGTCCTTGGCTGGCATCCATTTACACACCTTTTGAAGCTGGTGGAATTGCATCACTTTACAACCAATGAAAATTTGGCCCTACAGGTAATATTAAGCAATGTGCAGATTGATATTAGTGCTTTATATTCAGAGATCTCAAAGCATTGTAGAGAGAAAGAGGCAGCATACTACAGGCTAAGCTACTTTTATACCGCCGGATGTAATGTAAAATTGTTCTACATAAAATTGCCATGCCTATTTGAAGCAAAGCAGCCAGTTGGAAGCAGTAGAAAATATTGTGCCTGTAGGTTTTTTCTTTGCTGCTTGGCTGCTTTGCTTTTCTGCTGTTTCAGCATATTCCTGGCTAATAACAATGGGTATTTTACATCACTTCAGGGAAATGGAACATTGGTATTGTATGACTGAAAATCCATATTGCCATTTTTCATTTTCATTGTTACTCTTTCATAATTAAGCAATAAATACAACAAGGCATGCTGATCAGGATGATTATGACAAGGCTTGTAGATGGCCACAAGGGATAAGACTGAAGGCAGCCAAGGAGATTTCAACCACTCAAGAAGTCAGATATAAAATAAATGTGGTGGGATATTCAAAAAGTTGGCTTGCAGGGAGCTTGGTCTTATCTTGCTATGGATGCACATGGATTTGGATTTAAGGCATTGTTGAGTACCCTTGAAACCCCCAGCTTAAAGTTTAGGAACATAGAACTACCATTCAGGTCAGACACGTGGTCTATCCAGCCCAGTATCCTGTCTCCAATGGTGACAGGTTTTTAATCTCCTAGAGGAAAACTATCAAAATCAGGATGTGCTTACAGTGATTCATCCTCTTTCATACCCTCCCATTTACTAGCAGTAACAGTCTGGTTGTGTGCTGTTTCAACATTTAACCTGTGTATAAACCCTATAGCTGGTCATGGATGAACCTAAAACATTTCCAAATTCTGGTTTCAATGAGAACCAAAGTCTGTAACACTTGACTGCAGACCTTGGGTAAGCTTTTTTGTTTAAATGAAATTATTAGTGTGTCCTATTTCTGTTTGGAAAAGGTATTTGTACTTTGCTTTCCTGTCCCACATGGGAAAACACAAATACCCACAACTTTTAAAGGTTCACTGCTAACAGCTCCATGACTATAGCTCTAAAAAAGAAGCCATTTGTAGCACATAATAAGATGACCATATTTTTATTCTACAAAACCTATGATCTGTATGCTTGCATACCTGCGGATAGATAATCTACTAACTATCTCTTATATGTGAACACACCCACACAACTAGACCAGTCTCCTTTCCTTCCACGTTCATGTGGGAGGACTCTTTGCTCCTTGTTACATGGTAATTTTGGGCAGCTCCTGGACCTCTTACCCTCTAGACTAACTGCACGGTAACACCTGAAACTAGTTTTAAGCACTCATTAGACATCTCAAAATTGTGTTACCCAGCTTGTGTAATACAAGGGGTTGGCAACGTTTTTGGGCAGAGTGCCAAAAATACCCACAACTTTCACTTGTAAGATGTTGGTGTGCCAGGGGTGGATGGTGGGGGAACCACGAGGGACCCAATCCTTGTTGTGGCAGTGCATCCCCGGCCCCTTCCGCACCATCTGCCCCAAGGCACACATGCCAAGCCAAAAGTCTTTGTGTGCCATGCTGTGCTACCTGTGCCAGGGGGTTGCCTACTCATGTACTAAGGTGTAGCCATTCTAGGCTATACCTTGATGTAAGTACCCTACCTGCCTCCCTTTCCTGCTGGCCCAAATTGGGCCCATTGCCCTCTCCTAGCACCCCAGATCTCCACTAACTACCCTCCTTACTCCCCACCACTACAACCCCACTTACTTTTGGCTGCCCATACTGCCTGTCTTGTGGCTGCAGGCAGGGAAGGGTTAACCTGCCTGTCCAGCCACTGCTGCTCTCTGGGTTGTCTCAGCTTGGAGAAGAGCTACAGCTGAACAGCAGCAGCCCTGTTAACCCTTCTCTGCCTGCTCTCTGGGGACACAGAGTGTGGCCAGCCACAAGTAAGTGGGGGCTGATGGGGGTGGGGTGGGGTGGAGAAGGGAACTGGGGGACCCCTAAAGGGCAGGGGAAGGGGGAATTCTCACCTTTCAGTCCTCCAGGCCCTGCTGGCCTGAACATGTGACTGCTTCAGACCGGAGCCAGCTCTAAAACTGATCAACATCTGTGCGACTAACGGAGTAATGTGTACCAAGGCCCTTTGAATGTAATTGTTCATGTAATTTGTTGTCATAGCAGCCCTATGTCTGTACTTAATCTTGTATGACTTGGCTCGCTACTCCTTGCCTGTCCCTGCTCACCATTTCTTACCTTCTGCATTAGGTGGTGCTTTTAAGTTTACCACCTCTATACCATGAAATTCAGAGAGCTCAGTTGGTTTGCTGCCCCTGTCATTGATTTCTTTTGTCACCTCCACAACGGTTGGCTTCAAAGGTTTATTCACTGTAGGTAGTAGGGCCCATGTGGGGTGTGACATGAGATGATGCCTTTGCCTTCTGGTGGTGTATTTCTGTGATTCAGTAGGACAGTTCATATATCTCTGGCAATCTTATGGCAAAGCAGATGCAGCTATTTAGACCGGCAGGTTACCAGTGTGGTATGCTCAGATTTTACTGAGGCTGCAGTCTTTGCCCATTCTTAACAGCCAAATGTCTGCTGTGGTGGTTTTTGTTGTATAAGATATAATACTTGGGCATGATTCAGTCTATTACATTTGGTAGCAAAAGCAGAAAAGAGGGAGTAAGGGGGGGGGGCAGGAAACCTTTTTGAATCACTTTGTTTCATTTTTTAAATTGATACTTTTTTATTGAGAGATGATTTTTTGGGCCAACTATGCAGGTATACAGAATGGAGAGCTCTGGTTACATTTTGCTTGTAGCCATGAGCTGCTCACACAGGCACAGTGCTCGCACGTACTTTTAAAAATCAGATTTCTGCCTTAAAAGTTCAGATTTTCAAAAGGGCCTTAGGGAATCAGGCGTCTTACTCCTGTGAGCTTTTGAAGGGAGGTGAATGCCTAGCTTTAGAAGTTAAATGTCAATAGGGATTCAGAGAGCCATAACTGGTGTGAGATTCAATGCCTACTGCAATGCAGGGAGCTAAGGGAGCTCTGGTGTATTATTTTAAAATGGGAATTGTACACTACATTTGCAGTATTAAATTACATGGGCAGTGGGGGATAAGGGACAGAGCACTGGCATGGGATTCAAAAGACCTGGAGTCTGTTTAACTCTGGTCCCTTGGTGACCTGGGGAGGCCTTTTTTTTGTGCTTAGATCTCTACAGATGAAAAGGCCAGGCATTATTCTTTATCACTTGTTGGTCCACTAAGCAGACGTATACTATGCACAGTCATAACTGAGACAGCTGCTGCTCACTAATAGTCACACAAGTGCTAGGAAGACCCTGAAAGTTGCTGCCTCGTGCTGTTTCTTCATTTTAGCTCAGTATTTTCAAGGTCCAAACAGCCCTCACTACCCATGTAAGCAGCTATCAACAGCCTTATATTACATGTTTAAAACTTTAATCGTTATGTACATTCTCACATATGAGCTCCCCTTACTTTGTCTTCTGAAACTTTCTTTATTTCCTTGTGTTATAATTATGAGAGCAAATTGCACACAGACAGCTTAGCTCAAGAGAGAGAGAGAAGTTCTTCTGACACGTGCTGAACAGACACACCACTCAAACGAGATGCAGTGTGATCTGTTGGTAAAACAATATTTTTAACAGGCGTGTTCATTTCCTAGGAACACCTCCAGCTATAACTTTGTCTTCTCGAGTTCTGATTAGTAGGTGCCAGTTGCGTTCGACACTGCAGTCTGGCAAGTCATTTCAAACGATGCCTTATTTATTTCTCTCTTGCTACCGCATGACCCTTCTTTTTACAGAACAAACCTACATTTAGCTTAAAACTTCACTTCCTAAAATACGAAGCTCTCTGATGTTTTGAAGTATTGAAATGTTTGACTGCTCTATTGAAGTTCGAGACTGGTATGGCTATTTTAGTGATAACCAGAATATTGCTAATAAGCCTGACGCTGATTGAATGAATTCTCTGTTCTTGCCAGAATTGAAGTCTAAAAAAAGGGATAATTCTGCGATCCCATAATGGTTTTCTTTCTTGAGAGCCTACCCAACTGAAGACCCTCCCTAAATCTTGGACTTGGTATAAACCAGCCTGGAAGGCTATAACTGTTGATCATGTGGCAGGACAGGCTTCTGAGAATTGATTCATAGATTCATAGATGTTAGGGTCGGAAGGGACCTCAATAGATCATCAAGTCCGACCCCCTGCATAAGCAGGAAAGAGTGCTGGGTCTAAATGACCCCAGCTAGATACTCGTCTAACCTCCTCTTGAAGACCCCCAGGGTAGGGGAGAGCACCACCTCCCTTGGGAGCCGGTTCCAGACCTTGGCCACTCGAACTGTGAAGAAGTTCTTCCTAATGTCCAGACTAAATCTGCTCTCTGCTAGCTTGTGGCCATTGTTTCTTGTAACCCCCGGGGGCGCCTTGGTGAATAAATCCTCACCAATTCCCTTCTGTGCCCCCGTGATGAACTTATAGGCAGCCACAAGGTCGCCTCTCAACCTTCTCTTGCGGAGGCTGAAGAGGTCCAGTTTCTCTAGTCTCTCCTCGTAGGGCTTGGTCTGCAGGCCCTTGACCATACGAGTTGCCCTTCGCTGTACCCTCTCCAGGTTATCCGCATCCTTCTTGAAGTGTGGCGCCCAGAATTGCACGCAGTACTCCAACTGCGGTCTGACCAAAGCCCTATAGAGGGGAAGTATCACCTCCCTGGACCTATTTGTCATGCATCTGCTGATGCACGATAAAGTGCCATTGGCTTTTCTGATGGCTTCGTCACACTGCCGACTCATGTTCATCTTGGAGTCCACTAGGACTCCAAGATCCCTTTCCACCTCCGTGCCACCCAGCAGGTCATTCCCTAGGCTGTAGGTGTGCTGGACATTTTTCCTCCCTAGGTGCAGCACTTTCATTTCTCCTTGTTGAACTGCATCCTGTTGTTTTCTGCCCACTTGTCCAGCCTAGCCAGGTCTGCCTGCAGCTGTTCCCTGCCCTCCGGCGTGTCCACTTCTCCCCATAGCTTTGTGTCATCTGCAAACTTGGACAGAGTACATTTCACTCCCACGTCCAAGTCGCTGATGAAGACATTAAAGAGTATCGGTCCAAGGACCGAACCCTGCGGGACCCCACTGCCCACACCCTTCCAGGTCGAGACCGACCCATCTACCACGACTCTTTGGGTGCGACCCTCTAGCCAATTCGCCACCCACCAGACTGTGCAGTCATCCACATCACAGCCTCTTAATTTGTTCACCAGTATGGGTGAACAGTATTGGGCTGCCTTGTGTTGGGAAAGTTTAAAATTAATTTAAAAATTAAAAACACTTAAAGGCAAACACTTCAAGAGAGATGTGAATAACCTGGAAAGGGCTCAGAGGAGGGCTACTTGTGTGATTAAGGGCCAGTAGTTAAGATCCTACGAAGACAGATTGAGGGACCTGAATCTCCTCAGCCTCCACAAGAGAAAGCTGAGAGGTGATCTCGTGGTTGTCTACAAACTCACTGGGGGGGTCAGCAGGGAATAGGGAATACTCTGTTTACCAGGGTGCCCCTCGGGGTTACTAGAACAAACAGCCATAAACTGAAGGAGAGTAGATTTAGATTGGACATCAGGAAAAAATTCTTTACAGTGAGGGTTGCCAAAATATGGAATGGGCTTCCAAGGGAGGTGGTGCTGTCCCCGACCTCGGATGTGTTTAAAAGGAGATTAGACAAGCACCTGGCTGGGGTTACTTGACCCCAGAGCTCTTTCCTGCCCAGAGCAGGAGGTCAGACTCGATGATCTCATAGGTCCCTTCCAACCCTAGAAAGATATGAAATCTATGAAATAGACTTGAGAGTGGTGGAGTTGAGCAATACAACCAGGAGCTCATGTCCATGTGTGCGTGGAGAGAGTTATTAACTTTGTAGAAGGTAGGGTAGATATGCATTTTATGGACTAACTAAATAAGATAATAAAGAGAACGCAAGCTTTCATGAGCTCAAACTCACTTCATCAGATGCCTTTTCCAATTCTAGTCTTCTATTTTTTTTTATCTTTTTCACTGAAATTTACATCATTAGAGAGGGAAAGTAATCTTTATCCCCAATCCCTATTTTAATTTCTTCCTTTCTGGACTTCCTATTCCAGTGTTCAGGATTACAGAGAACAGTACAAAAGTTAGGAACTGGATCAGTAACCTATTTATTAAGCACTATGATTTGGCAGAAGGTTGATGGCATTGTTTACCTACTGGGTTCATAGGCAGAATTTAAGGTCTTAGTTCTTGATTTTTAAAGATATTTAAAGATTTTCCCACCTATCATTGTAAGACTTAAAGGGGTAAGTTAACTTGTCTCTTGAGTGTTGACCATTTCAGAAATTCTATTCTGTCCTTACGAAACAATTTCAGCGCGAATGCATGTTGCCACAAAAGTGTAAACTTCAATAAACTGGCAACTTCTGAAAAACTGCTGTGCTGGGGGAGGAGATGTGGGTAGGGAGGGAAATCCTGGATAATTGTGATGCTCCCTGTATAGCATATGGCATCTTCAACAACACTACATCACCTAAATTTAAGGCATTACTAGTATCATGTTAACCTGAAGGCAACATAACACCCACCAAATTCCCAGAATACTATAGTTATTCCTAGAGAATAATAACATTTGTTCCTATTTTACCTTGCCTTTCTCTAATTTCATGAGATCCCTCTGTGTCCCGGAACTTCTTTTAGGACATTCACGCTATTCTGATTTTTCATTTTTCATTTTGCTAAGCAAAAGCTCATTGTTGTGGTTTTTTGGTTTAAAATAACTACAACCTGTCCAAAACCTATTTCTTCACTAAGTGTCATGTTTTCTGGCCATCCAGGAAAAGAGTTTTACGTGACGTGTTCAGCAAAACAAAAAGTCAACATTATCAAAGCAGTCATTGCCCTTCCCCCCCGCCAAAGTAAAGGTTACCTAATCCGTAGTTTTCAGTATTTCATGAAAGATTTGGGCAGTATTGCTAGCATTCCAGTCTTTTCTGGATGTCATGCTGACCTGGCTTGATATGAACAGTTTGGCACATTGTGTTTCTGGGCATATATATAGTTGTTCACGTGTATAGGGCATTGCATGTAGCATTGAGTGTCTACCCATTTGTAAGTGGGACTCTGAGAACTTAGACAATCTTGTAGATGACCAAATATTGTTATTTAGGCCTTTGGGAAAGGAGAGGATGCCACGCTAAGGGCCAGATTCTATTCTACCTGTTCGGCATGTAAGTGGATTTAGGTGCCCAAGTGCAATCCTATTCCACTTTGCTAGGGTCATTGAAAAACAGTTAATGTAACAGGTAGATGGTTTCCCTCCCCCTTCCTCCTCACTGCTTTATTGTGACTCAGTTTTAAGGGCTACAATACATCTGCTCATATATTCGCAATACCATAGCTTGTTACTTCGTAGATGCGTTAATAGGTTTCAGGACTTGAACAGAGTAGAAACAGAATTACTTAAGGACCTCATTCCACTTAGATGCCTAATAGCAGGGTATTTTGGATGAAAAACCCTTGTCTGATAAGCATGTGCCTGTTGTTGCTGAACTGAAATCAGAGCAACCAGTATATTTTTTTAACGAAGTTTATTTATGATCTAATAAATGTCACCATAAAATTATCCCAGTGTTTGAGTTTGAAAATATAGACCATTGGTAAGATCCTTAGCTTTAGCCTTAATGATGATTGACATCAGCTGAAGACCTCCAATCCAAGCTCATATTAGCTTGACTTTGTTTAGCTTATTCACTCTGATGAGATCACAGCTGGAGGCAGTATGAGTTTCATTCCGGTTCCTTTTTGCTCTATCTACTCCATTTGTTTGAAATGCGATCAAAATGGCACACAGCATGCTGCCTCACTAATTATATATGCAGTGCTGGAATTACTTCTTCGGGCTTGCATGTCGTACCTTGTCTTCCCGCACTGTGCTATGGGGCTCAGACTTGGATCCACCACATTGCTTAGATACTTCATGCTGTGTTTTTTTTTGTTTTTTTTTTCCCTTTCATATTTTGGGTCCCAAGCTCATTACTTTGTAATACAGTTCTCTACCTAGTAGACATCTTTCTAAACCCTCCATTCTTTCTTTTGTTGTTGCTCCTCTTACTTTTTTAGCATTGGGGAAATATGATTATTCTATCATTTCAAACACTCTATTTTCGCCTGCTCTCTTTTGGAAAAATCCCTCTGCATTCATTGAGTTGACAAATGTACCTAGACTATTTTGGCCTCCTTTGAACATAATGATATTAGGAACAGCTTTCTATTAGGAGCAACTTTTTCATAAGGATCCTTTTTCTTCTGCTCTGCAGCAGCCATGGCATGAAATATCTGTGAAGTAGTTTTGGAGAAATGTTGCTTTCCCTTTGCATGGCTGTCAAAGCTCCTGATCCCAGAAGAGAAGTTCTTGCTCTTTATGTAATAGAACTGGGCAGAAAAATGCTGCACCTTCATCCTCCTTCTAATCAGAATTTACCACAATTAAAACATTGTGGAAGTGGTACTGATTTTTGATACAGGTCGGATGGAAGTCAGGAAGGATTTCAGTGGAAACTTATTAAGTTTCTGAGCAGGATACATTGTGCTCAGAAACGTGAGTGCTTTCCTACCAGCTCTCCCATGCACCTTCTGGCTGCCTCACCATGTGGAGGGCCTTGAACTCACAGGCACCCGGTTCTTCCAAGGCCCACAGTCCTGGGGCAGCCTGTCGGCAGCTGTCTCAGAATTGCAGCCTTTGATGTTTCCAAGGACCATGACTCCAGGAAAGCTCTTTGCGCCCCTTCCCCCCCACACCCCCCAAGCTGGGGATCTTTTCCTTGACAAACCTCAAATTTTTTGGTTTAGAAATGTCAAAATTCAGATTCCAGAAGATCCAAATCTTCCAGAATGACCTTTCTCTGCACAAGTTCTACTCACTAGGCAAGATTGTCTAGGCCAGATATCCAGTTTGTAAATGGAAGAGCTTCATTGACCGATGTGCCATTATGTTAGCTGAAGATCTAAGCTTGGTTCATAGTTCATAGGTTCATAGATGGAGGGTCAGAAGGGATCTGAGCAGATCATGAAGTTCAACCCCCTGTCCAGGGCAGGAATGAATACTGGGCTCATATGACCCCTGGTTAAGTTTAAGCTCATATGACCCCAGCTAGGTAATTATCAAGACTCCTTTTAAAGACCCCCAAGGTAAGAGCCAGCACCACTTCCCTTGGAAGCTGGTTCCAGATCCTAGCCACCCTGACTGTGAAGTAGCGCCTCCTGATGTCTAGCCTGAACCTACTCTCAGTCAACTTGTAGCCATTATTCCTTGTTACTGTGGGAGGTGCTCGGGGGAACAGGGTCTCACCCATTCCCCTCTGGTCCCCCCTGGTAAGTTTAGAAATGGCCACCAGATCCCCTCTCAGCCTTCTCTTGTGGAGGCTGAACAGATTCAGGTCCCTTAGCCTCTCCTTGTAGGGTCTGCCCTGCTGCCCCCTGATCATGCGAGTGGCCCTCCTCTGGACCCTCTCCATGTTATCCACATCCCTCCTGAAGTGCACCACCCAGAACTTGACACAGTATTCCAACTGCGGCCCGACCAGTGTCACATGGAGGGGGAGGATCACCTCCTTGGACCTGTTCATGATGTATCTGTGGATACATGACAAGGTCCGGTTAGCCTTCCTGACTGTGTCCTCACATTGATGACCCATATTCATTTTAGAATTGATAATGACTCCAAGATCCTCTTCTGCCACCGTGCTTTCGAGAAGGTAGTTCCCCAGCCTGTAGGTATGCTGCTGGTTCTTTCTGCCCAAGTGCAGTACCCTAAACTTGTCAGTATTGAATCCCATCCTATTTTCATTCACCCACCCCTGTAACCTGTCCAGGTCCAGTTGTATCCTATCCCTCCCTTCTAGCATGCCCACCTTGCCCCAAATCTTGGTGTCATCAGTGAATTTGAATAGGGTGCTTTTCACCCCCTCGTCCAAGTCACTAATAAAGAAATTGAACAGTGTGGGCCTGAGGACAAAGCCCTGGGGGACTCCACTGCCCACATCTCTCCGGGTCAAATATGACCCATCTACCACCACTCTCTGGGTGTGGCTCATCAGCCAGTTGGTGACCCATCTGACTGTGTAGGCATCAATGCCACAGTCAGCTATCTTTTTAATAAGAATGAGGTGGGAGACAGTGTCAAAGGCCTTCCTGAAGTCCAGAAAGACTACGTTCACCGCGACACCTGTGTCGAAGAGGAGACACCTACGAGGAGACATTGAGGGACCTGAACCTGTTCAGCCTCAGCAAAAGGAGGCTGAGGGGGGAACTGGTGGCTGCCTAGAAGCTCATCAGGGGAGATCAACAGCAAATAGGCAGAGCCCTTTTCTCCCCAGCACCACCTGGGGCGACAAGAAACAATGGTAATAAGCTGATGGAGAATAGGTTTAGGTTAGAGATCAGAAGGCAATATTTTACAGTTAAGGTGGCCAAAATCTGGAACCAACTTCTCAGGGAAGTGATCCTCACCCGTACCTTGGGCAAATTCAAGAGGAGGTTGGATGATCACCTGTCTGGGGTCTTGTGAACCCAGCATTCATTCCTGCCTGTGGCAGGGGGTCAGGCTAGATGATCTGTTCAGGTCCCTCCTGACCCTAGCTACTATGAAGGAAATCAGGTTGGTCTGACAGGACCTGCCCCTAATGAACCCATGCTGGTTGCCCTTGAGCATCATTATCCCTGCTGATCCCTCATAGATGCGATCCTGGATAATTTTCTCAAAGAGCTTCCCCAGGAGTAATACTAACAGGCCTATAGTTGCCTGGGTACTCCCTCCTCCCTTTTTTGAAAATGGGGACCACATTGGCCTTCTTCCAGTCTTCTGGCACCTGGCCAGAGCACCACGAGTGCTCATAAAGCTGTGCCAGGGGTCCCACAATGATCTCTGCCAATTCCCTCAGCAACCTGGGGTGGAGAGCATCTGGACCTGTTGATTTGAACATATCCAGCCCCTTCAGAAAGTTCCCTAACTTGGTCCTCCCTGACCCTAGGCCTGGCAGAGTCTCTTCTGAGGCCATTCTGAATCCTGGTAGGGGAGATGTCCCAGTCCCTGCTCAGAAAAATGGAGGCAAAACATTTGTTAAAAAGGTCTGCTTTTTCATCTGGTGCAACCACCAGATTGCCATGTATATTCTGCAGGGGCCTCACATTGCCTGGTGCCTTCTTTTTACTCCCTATGTATTTAAAAAAGGACTTTTTGTTGTCCTTGATCCTTGTTGCTAGCCCTAGTTCCATCTCTGCCTTAGCCTTCCTAACAGCCTCCCTACAGCCTCGAGCAATGGAGGTATAATCCTCTTTGGTGATATCTCCTCCCTTTCACTGGATGTACACCTCCTTTTTGGCTTTCTGACATTCCTGAATGCCTTTGGTGAGCCAAGGGGGCTTTTAAATGCTCTTGCCTCCTTTGACTCATGTTGGGACTGTCACCCCTTGGGCTCTGAGGATTGTCTCCTTAAGTGTCCAAGACAATTGACCACTCATCTTGGACACCTAGTTCCCCTACTCTCCAGGGCCACAATGACTCTCCTACCAGTCTCCTCAACTTGTTGAAGTTGGCCCTCCTGAAGTCAAGGCCTACTGCCTTGCTGCAGGCCCCTGACACCCTGCTTGCACTGTTAGCTTTGTGGACAGAGGAATAACAATGGCTTTCAGTGCCTGGGGCAGATGTGCGGGGAGAGGAGGTGCAAATTATGCTGATCACTGAAGATCTAGGAGGACAGGGGCCCTACCTGCTGGGGCTTTTCTCACTTGGATAGCAGCTTCTACTGCTGTGGCTATAGCAACACTGGCTTGGGCTACTGCTGCTAAGGGATAAAAAGTGGTGTGGGCTCCTCAGGGGCTGCTTGTGGTACCCCATTTGCCTTCCCTGCTCCCAGGGACAGGGCTATGCCCCCCATAGCAAAAACTCCTGGGGGGGGGGAGGGTGTCATTCCACCTGTTCCCATGACAGATGCTCTACTGGGTATGGGGCTGCAACTACTATGGTCAAGACTTCTGCGGAGAGGGGGCCATACTACGACCCTCTAAATTGGTGCCCAGGGCCCTGCTCACCCTCCCTCATTAAGCTACTCTTTCTGGATTCCTCGCTTTGTAAAGCCTGTGGCCTGAAACTAGAGGGCAGGGAGCTCACCACAACTAGTGGGGAGGGTGAGTAGAAAGAACCTGTTTGCCTTTATGTCTTGGTGAACTGGCAAAAGTGTGGGTGTAGTGTGAGAGGTCATTTGATTGAGCTCTCTATTCAGGGCTCCTCCATTTGGGGCTTTAAGTAGTCATCAGAAATGCAAGTAAACTCTGCTTAGATTATGTAGTGGGGCAGAGATGAGGGAGATGCAATTCTAGCCATGTTGCAAGAATTGTGCCCTGTATGTTACTAATTGCCCTTCCACAGAAAGACATTGGGGTGACAACCCAGATACAGTTTTGTCATGAGAGGTTTTGTTGAAGTGTTTTTTGGCTGAAATTATAGAGGGGTAGCAGTAGGGATGAATTAAGTCTTTAAGACCCAGTGCTATTCATGATGAAATTACTATAGGTGAGTTGACTGGTAGAATCCAAGAACAAGGCCAGGCAACACTCTCCCTGCTGACAGCTAAATGGGCCTACTCAAGGGTGTCCCTGGATTTTGCAACTATGCTACCTACTACCTCTCTGTGAGTATGGTGTAGTGAGGAAGGGAAAAATGGCAGGTAGTTGCTTATACACATTTGTCTTTTGGTACTCAGACCCTAACCCTATTGCCATGGGTTGGGGATTGTACTTAAGTTGTTAGTTTATATATAAATCTTTGCTGTGTACTCCTAGGGTGATGCTTTGTTCCCTAATAGAAACTCTCCCTGTATAAATATGGTCCTTGTTTAGGTGCAGACTGTTCCTAGCGTCTCTTCAAGTCAGTTGATGGCTATGAAAGCTCATGCTTCCTTGAATCAGTTGCTGTCTAAGGTGCCAGCTGCCCTACCTTGAACCTGACTTCTTGGCCTGTGATTAGAGTGAGAGGAAGGCAATTGAGTTATGTAGCATAATGGTGCCACCCTATGCCCTGAGTAGCTGTGGAGCATGGGGCTGTGGCAGTGGCTGTTTTTAGCGGGTCCCCAAAGGCAGTGCCCAGGGCTGCTGCCCTCCTTAACTGCCAACCTTCTCCTCCCTGTGCCCCTGTTAGTTAGGTTATTGTTTTAGTTTCCCTAAGTTTTCTGCATGAGGACTGAGCATGCATCGTGTGTAAATTCTTGTAGGAACTAGGGCTGTGCAAAACAGCATCGTTCTGCTTCAATTTCCATTTCAATGTTTCGATGGAACAGTGTTTCATTTCAAGTTTTGTTTAATTTCAAAAGCACTGTTCTATTTCATTTTATTAAAAATCTTTGGCTGTTTCGCCCATAGGTTATAATGGGGAATCATAAAATGTGGCAGACAGGAAAATTGGGGGATTGTCTGCACTCCCAGGAAGGCTGTGGGGGCTGTGCTGGAGTCCTCTTGGAGCTGCAGGCCCCCAATCTGCCTGCCAGATGACAAAACAGTGCTGGGCAGAGCCCGCATCTAGCGCCGGGAAGATCGGTGCTGCCACTGGCCCCAGGCAGCAGCCTCTGGTTGCCTCCTGTCATCCAGCAGGAAGACTGCAGGCCCGCAGCCCCAGGAGGACTCTGGCACAGCCCCTGCAGCTCTCCTCAGGGTGTGGGCAGACTCCTGATCTGTGTGCAGGATTACAGGAGGCGGGTGCTGCCACCTGGGGCCAACGGCAACACCGATATTCCTGGTGCTGATCCCAGCCGGCAGCACCTGCCTCCTCTCATTTGGCAGGCAGATTGTGGGATCGCCTACACCCTTGGGAGGGTTGTGGGGGTGTGTCAGTCTTCCCAGGTCTGTGGGCCCCTGATCTGCCTGCCGGATGACAGGAGGCAGCCAGGTGCTGCCCCCTGGGGCCAGCAGCAGCTCCGATCTTCCTGGCGCTGGGTGCGGGGTGCACCCAGGGCCAGTCTGTCATCTGGCAGGCAGATTGGCGCCTGCAATCCTGGGGTGTGGGCGAGCTTCCAATTTGCCTGCCAGATGAGAGGGGGGTGGGTGCTGCCGGCTGGGATTGCCGCAGTAAGCCTGGCTTCAAAACTTGAAACGTTTTGAAAATTTTGGAACATTTTGAGTTCCCTTGTGTCACGGTGGGGTCCTCACGGAGGGCCGTGATCTCCTTGAGGTCCCTCGCTCCGTGTCAGGCCGGCCCAAGACACCCTCTAATTCTCGCCCGCCACGTCTTGTTGGTCAATATAATGTTGGGAGGCTGCCTTGTGTCTTCCCTGGGCACGGCTACTCGGGACCTCTGTCCCCGCGGTTCTTCCGGACCCCCTGGGGGTCTCCCGATATGGTGGGTGTTCCTCGGACACCCTAGCCTTATGGGCTATGTGTGGCTCCTACCAGCCCCTAATACCATGCCTCAAGCCTCACAGATGTAATAGACGTTGTCCGGTCTGTACGCCCGCTTCCCGGGCCTCCTCTCTAATGTGGCCCACTCTGGGCTCCCTCTCTCATGCCCAGCCTCTTGCTGGGACTCTCGTCTAGCCCACTCTGGGCCTCCCCTGCCGGTGTGGTTCCGCTCAGGGACTCTCTAGCGGGCCTCCGGTCCTATGGGCCAACCGCACGGGCAACCTCTCTGACCCTGGCTCACCGCGCTGCTACTCCCTGTCTTCTCGGGGCAACCGCAGCGCCCTGCCTCAGTCTGAGGGGTGTTACCGCACTAGCCTGCGGCCGGGCTCGCTATGCCTGTCTCGGGCTCCTCAGTAATTGCCCCTCTCTCTTTGGGGCTCGCCACGCCCCCACGGGGCTTCTCAATCATATACACTGGTGCTCCCCCTCTTTGGGGTCGCCGTGCCCGCACGGGGCTTCTCAATCAGATCGCCCCTCTCCCTGGGGCTGGGGTCTATGTACCCCGCACGCAATCCAGGGTCTCGGTCCCCCATCTGCAACCTACCGGTTGCGCCCGCGACCCACTGGCCGCGCTCCTCGCCGCCAGTTGCTCAAGCACTGGCGTGCGAGCTGCGCCTTCCCTGGAGCTATGCAAATAATGCGCCCTCTTGGCGCTAGGGCACCCCACACTCTCTGGGGTCCCTATAGTTGAGGCCTCCTCCAACGCCTACAGCCTCACCCAAGCCTCCGGGTGTAATATACAGAGCCAAACCTAAACTAGAGCCTCCTGACTATAACACAAACATAAAGCCCCCTGGCTAAACCATAGTGCCCATCCTCTCAGGGCTATCATGAGCTGTACTTGCCCCTCGGGCTTCTCCCCATATCTCAGCTGAGGGAGCTCCTGCCTCTCCGGCTGCTGGCAGAGAACTGCCAGCCTGGTTTCGGCCCTGGGCTTTATAAGGGCCAGGCCCTGCCCCCTTCTGGCCAGCTGGCTCCCCTTGGTTGCTCCGGTAACCCGCAGCTGCGCTCATTACCTGAGCAAGCCTCAGCTGGGCTCGTTATGTCAGGCCAGGGCACGCTCACTCGCTCCCTGGCAGTTTCTCCTCTATAGGAGCAGGGGCACCGAGGTGCCCTGCGACACCTTGTTTTGTTTTGAAGTTGTTTCAAAGGCTTTTGTTTCATTTTGATTTTGCTTTTCAAGCTCAAAACGCATCAAAATAGCTTTGAAATGAAATGTTGGGTGAAATTCCGCACAGCCCTAGTAGGAACCCTTAGACAGTTTGCTTCAGCCCTCACTGCTGTTGACAACATCACATGGCAGGGGTGCCAGTGACAAACTTCACCCCTGGTATGAAGGAAGGTTTGCCACAATCTGCCACCACCTTAATTGCAGGGTAGACCCTGGAGTTTTTAAGGGAGCTTTACAGTAACTTCCTGCCCCATTCTGGATCTTGTTCTCAAATGTTTAGGGTCCAGGTAGCCTCTTTAAATCTCACATGCCAAATCCTCAGCTGGTTCAAATAAGTTGATGTCAAAGGAACATCAGCAGCTGAGGGGCTGATTTTGACTGTCTCTGCAGCTGTTTCCACCGTAAAGCCAACTGTTCCCAAAGCCCAGATTTGTGTGTGGGAGGGGAGGGAGAAGCAGAAGGGAACTTTCTGATAATACTAGGGTGCAAGACATATGAGCACTCCCCTGGAAGCTGACAAACTTCACTGTCAAGCTGCAGGGAGTAGTTTATAAACAACATCTTGAAAACCAAAGCCGTTTTCTCAGTTGTACACACCTGCTCTTCTCAGTATGTTTTTTTCTTTCTAATGGTAGCTATAGTGCACACACAAGTTGATGAGCCTGCTAGAGCCTTGGTTAAGAGAGGCTTTTAGTTCAGAGAAGTGGCTTGTGCTTTTATATTTCAAGGTCGCAGATGTGATTCCCGCTGCTGATAACCTACAGAAAGGTGCAGTAGTAAAGCTTTCTATCTTTCCCCCTTGATTTCTTTACAATACATTGCATGCGGTTTTCTGGACCTGAGCTTTACTCATGAGAGAGGTCATTGAAATTAGTTCAAATTATAACTTTAAAGGAATGTCCCATTCTCTGGTTGTGATTAGTGATCTTATATTTTATTCTGTCACTTAAGTTAACTGGGGAAGTGGCCAAAATATCATTGCTGCTAGGTATAAGATTGACAAAATGTGTAAAAGAAGAGCAGAAAAAGAGAAAATAGGGAAGAAGATATTTTTACGATTATGAATAAAGACTTTGGTGGAAGGAGTTAAGATTTATTATTTGACTTCCAGTAGCCCAGTAGTTTTAGACCTTGTCATACACATGGTACCCCTTGAAAATGCCATCTCCTAGTTTTCACCACAGAAAAATTAAAAAAAAAAGACATTTTCTATTGCAGAAAGACCTCAGCAGGTTGCAATATTTTTAATGTTGCAGATTCGTATTTTAAATATCTGGGTTTATCTTGTGATTCATGTTGGCACACCTAATAATGCTAACACAGCATGGCACCCCATGGCACCCTTAGAAGGATCTCAAGGCACCCCAAGGTGCCGTGGCAGTCTGAGAATCATTGCAGTAGCCTGCCAGGCTGTGTGCTCTCCCTCACCACCTACTGGCAGAAGAGCAGTAATGCCACTTGGGATACTTGTGTGTGTAAAGGGCTGTGCTGCTCCTGTTTTGATTCAGGTCAAAACCCTGGACAATCCACCTCAAATAAGACATCTGCTTACAGCCTAGTAGACACAACTGTACGAACACATAGCAAGAACCAGTCCATGCTCTGAAGACCTTAGTCAGGCAAAGGATGACCACCTTTGACAAGACTGCCCAAACTCCCATGTATTTTTAATCAGGAGTTTCCATCCTACCAGTGAAATCATGGAGAAGCAGGGTTAGAAGAGACCTCCGGAAGTCATCTAGTTCAGCCCCCTGCCTGAGGCAGGTTTATCACTATTCAAACCGTCCTATAAAAATCCATTATCTAGCCTCATAACAAAACCAGACAGTCAATCCTGATACAACACCAGACATAACACCCTGACCTGTCATGGGTAAAGCTGGGTGGGGGCTTGGTAGTCAATGTGATGCTGACAGCAAAGGTTGTTAATATAGGCTCAAGAGATCCCAGGAAGAGGGCCATACCCCCTCCCACAGAGGAAGGCAAAACCCCCTGCAGTCCATACCAATCTGGCCTTGGGGTAAAACTTCTTCCTGGCACCAGATATGGTGATCAGTCTGACCCTAAGCAGAGGGGCAAGACCCTCTAGCCAGGAACCTCCGGGTTTAAGTCCCAGAAGGAGCATTAGTACACTCTGGTCAAAATACCTGGCTTTGGCTGCAGCCAGCACCCAATGCCTCTGAAGAAGGTTTAAAATAAAAAACAAACCTTGACACCCAGCATTGTGAGGAAGGAAATGGGGAGGGGGAAATTCCCTCCCTGCCCCAAATGGCAGCCAGTAAAGCCCAGAAGCATGTGAACTACCCATTGGAGAGCATAGGCACAGCTATGGAGATCTAGCTATGCCTAGATTGTCCTGGACCAGTGGCTGTCCAACTTCTTGAATGCCGCCAGCGAAGGAGAATCCACAGTGTCCCTCAGCAGCCTATTCTCCTGCCTCACTTTGTTGCAACTACAAACTATTGGTCTGCGTCCTACTCTGTAGCATGAGAGAAAAGGTGTTTTCCCCCTTCTTTATGGCGGCCCTTCAAATAGTTGAAGACTGCTACCGAGACTATTAAGTGTCTTTTCTACAAGCTGAACATGCCTAACTCCTTCAGCCTCCCCTCATGTAACTTGCCTTCCAAGTACTTTCTCATTTCTGTCAAAGCACGTCTGGATTCCCTCTAGCTTCTCCATATCCTTTTTAAACTGTGGAGCCCAGAAGTGCACACAATAATCTAGATGAGGCCTAACCAGTGCCCAGTTGAGAGGCAGTATCACCTCCCATGTCCTGCACCTAATGCTTCTATTGATGCGTCCCAAAACTGCATTTGCCTTTTGTGCAGCTGCATCACACTGCAGACTTAGGCTGAGTTTGTGACCTACCAAGACTCAGGATCCTTCTCCACAGTGCTGCCATCTAGCCAGGTGCCACCTATTCTGTATTAGTATTTTTGATTATTCTTCCCAAGGCGTAGCACTTTATATTTCTCAGCACTGAACTTCATCCTATTAGCTTCAGCCTAACTTTCCAGTTTGCTGAGATCCTTCTGAATTTCACTCCTATCTTCCAATGTGTTTGCAGTCCTTCCCAATTTTGTGTTGTCTGGAAATTTGCTCAAAAAGCTTTTTATGCCAATGTCCAAATGATTAATAAATGCACTGAACATCACTGGGCTCAGTGGAACTCCACCTGAAACCTGGCATGGATTTATATATAATGATCCTTTGCTTAAAGCTATTGAACCAGTTTTCTATCCACCTTATGGTAGTTTTGTTTAGCCCACTTTTCCCTGGGCTAAACATGCAGTAAAGAATTTAAGATTCACTGGGGCCAAGGGAGAGGCAGACAGAGAGCAAGCATGCATCAGAGGGAATATAGTGGCAGGACTGTTTTAATGTGTCACAAGAGGCATTGGATAATGATGGCTAGAAAATGGTATTTAGAGGTTTAGTTTTTTGGGGAATTGGCTTGTAGGTAAACTAGATATTGCATTAGAATAATGGTCCTGGGCAATAGCAAGAGTTAATTAATTTCTAAAAGCCTGTTTGTGAAAAAAAGTTTCCCTTAAGGCCCACTGTCTGACACAGGCAAGTAGCAAGCAGAGAGACAGGCTGGGAAATTGAAGATGTATACCACATTGTTCCATAACATGAGATAAGAGACTCTGCTGCATTGGCCAGGTCACAGTGCCCAACTGTAGGGCCTCAAGATTTCTGGTGTTGGGAAAAGGACCAAATTAGGAAAAGACTGGTAAGGCTCAAATTAGGATGTGTGCATATGATGGGTTTATGAGACAAAGGAATATACTGACAGGAAAGAATGTGGACAGTATGATGACCATAGGTAGACCGATCAATGACGCTCAAAGATGAAGAGTCAAAGGGACTCTGAGAGGGGAACCTGAGGCCACCATGAACAGAGGGCATACCACCAGCCCATCTCGCCCACCCCATAGGGTGGGCGACCTCCAGACTGATGACATCTAACCTCCAAACTCCCAACTGCTGACATCTAACATTCAAGAGAGAACCTGAGAGTGAAGCTCACATACTGGCTAGACGTACCTTGACTCTGTGAACTCTGCGACTGATGGATATAGAATTGTTTGCACTACTCTTATTTGGTATCACTATTTATCAATAAAATTTTTCTATTATTGAATGGAGAGATCATGGTCAGTCTGAGGGTTTGGGTCCACCTGGAACAAGGGGTCTGGGTCATAAATCCAATGCCAACAGATAAGATACAGAACTAATCCTGGGAGTAGGACCACAACCCAGGACTGCCCCTCACCCCCTGAGTGTCATAACCACTGGGCTACAGGCACTGTAAAAGCAGCTCAGGTGCCTTGTTAATAGTTCTGGATTCCAATCCAGAGTAAGGATTTCTAAAATGTAGGTGTTGCACCACCTAACTTTTAGCCACTTCAGTTATTCATTAGACTTAGTACTGTCTCTTGAAAGGGCAACTTGAGCTCCACTCTTTTTTCCTGGCCTTAATTTCCATCCACTGATGCTATCATCCTACTGGATTTTGCTGAAATTTCAAGTGATTATTCAGAATTCCACATTTAGAGCATTTTCAGTCCCCCACAGAAAAGAAGCAATTAAGTGTGCTTGGTATTATTGTGTGTGTATGTCTGGATATATCTATGAGAGTGAGGGTAACTGCAGTGAGTGTTTATTACCCTTGGGCAATCATCTCATGAGTTATTTTTCTGAATTTCAGGTGTTTTCTGAGTATGTTTTGAGGTGTTCAGGCATCATAGCAACACAGGGAGGGCATGTGAGCAGGAGGCAGACCGACAGACAAACCACTGCAGAGGTTAAAAGAGGAGGTTGTAATTTTAGGTTACCTCAAATGTTTAAAACCAGTGATTTTTTTTTTCTTTCTATTTTAAGGGTTAGATAAGAATAGTTTGATATGAAGTTGATAACAGCAGCCTTGGAAATGTATGGCCAAAGGTTATAAACTGTAGCCCTGGCTTGAGAGCTCTGTATGTTCTTAAGGGTTTGCAAAGATTTCCAGATGCCCTAAACAGTTTATTATAAGCATAAGAACTACACGCCTGTGGTGCTTTATTTAGACCTTGGCTCTAATTGTGCAGAAGGTTGGAAAGTCCTGGAGCTGTGAAATAAGCAGGACTGAAATACTTTCTTTTAAATTTGTCATTTAACACTTCAGAGGCCAGCATCTTTTGGGATTCAAGCACCGTACAATGAGAGTCAGTCACCACTGCAGTTTATTAGTTAGAGTGTAATCTTTCATGCAGCAGATAATTCAACTGGTAAAATAATGTTGTTTTGAAATGAGTTCGGTACTTAGCATTTATATTCTTCTCTTTTGCTCTGCAATTAGTTCTCACTAATGTAATTTAATCTATTTGTAACATTTCTTGAAAAATCATAGGAGTAGATTCGACTTGAAATGAAGCGAAATCTCTTGAACTTTTCGTTACGTTAATTTCAAATGCCAACCGGGCACCAACTGCTGTGAAAATTAATGAATGAGCCACACCAGACTGTCTTTCATTTCATTTGAATGACTTCACAGTCAGAGAGCATATGTGACAAACAAACTATACTCCAATAATAC
Source organism: Alligator mississippiensis (assembly GCF_030867095.1). NCBI lineage: Eukaryota > Metazoa > Chordata > Crocodylia > Alligatoridae > Alligator > Alligator mississippiensis. The sequence goes on along the minus strand of NC_081827.1, from coordinate 241,839,013 downwards.
AGATGATACTGGAGCAACAAGAATTTTGCAGCTAGTTTTTGCTGTAAAGTTAGACTAATAGCTCTTGATTTTCTTTTTCTATGTAACAAAATTACATTTTGACCAGAGAGGAAAGACCCCCTCAGGATAACGGTTGTTTCATGCAACTGCAGCTTTGAATGGACTTACTTTAAAAACAAAAGCAAACCTGAGAATTTTTGCTGTGATAGTATTTAACTAACAATGTGGACCACCAGAGTAGCCCATTTTCTGTAACAGCTTCCCAATCTAAAAATCTTGGATTATCACAGGAAAATGACAAGTGAGAGCCAATTTATCTGTATCATTTCATAGGCATTTAACTCAGCTAAGACTCTCAGTAATGCTGCATTACTTGAACAGATTTGGGCTGAATGAACTATCATCACCCAGAGAAATTCCATTCAAAAGCTTGAACTGCATTTTCTTCTTTGTTCTAAAGAGCAATGAAAGATGTCTGAATTTGCAGTAAAAAAAAAAAAAACCCCAACAGTTTTTCTTTGTAATGTAAAAAGATCTTTTCAAGATGGGTATTAACTCACTAAGGCTAAACCTCCTTAAAAATATTTCATAGGCCGAAAACCACCTATAAGGTTAAGACTTGTACCAGACCCCCAGCTTGTGTCAATCACTGAATTTCTATTAAAGTTCAGTTATATCATTGGAGGACCTGGCATATTGTTTTTTGTACTGCCAAAAATGCTTCACTGAGGACTTGTGGTCCTGGCATCCTTATTTGGTTTAAATTCCTATTAAATTCCACTTGCTCTAGTCCCTTTTAAATCCGGCGTAGTTTTGTTGGAGGTAGGAATCCACTATAGTTATTTTTCAGCAATACCATTAAGCATGTTCTTAATTCCATTAAATTTCAACAAAATGTTTCAAGGTGCTTAAAAGAAAGCACATCTTTCAGTCCCATTATAGTCACTGGGGCTTAAGGACATGTTTAAATTCTTTGCTGAATAGGAATGATTTGCTAAATTAAGTTGGAGGCTTGAACTCCTTTAGTTTTAACTCAGCTGCATATGTAATTTTTTCTTTTACCATTAGGAGTTTCTAAGAACAAGTTAAAAAAAAAATCAAACTCTGTTACCACTCAAGCCTTGACAAAATGCTCGCTCCTAAATAAGTGATCAAATAAGCTATTTTACTCATGCCCAGATTAAAGAAGTGGCACCACAAAATAATAAATTATTTTTTACATTCTGCATTGCAGTCATATAATGAAAAAACTAATTGGATTTGGACTTGGAAAAGTGCCACTACTGTTCTTCCAGAATTGTACACGGAATTGAAACATTGACTAATCTGAAATAAAATAAAACAAAGTACTGGAGCAGATGAATTGTGGCCATTGTAATGCAGATTTGCAAATTTTCCTTTGACTTGCACTTATTCTCAGATGGACATAACGGCAGCATTGTGTGGAGAGATACGAGCTGCAAACCTTGCTTAATGGAAACAAAATAATAGCATGTTCAAGTGCATCTTTAGAAGATGAAACATAAAGTAACTTGTAAACACAAACTGTATAATAGTGGGAGAATTACCATTGGACTCAGTCAGCTGTACGTCTTTCTATCCGGGGTCAAGTCCGGGCAGATTTTTTTCACTTTGCTTAGTGCAGGGCAGTTATCTTTGATACTTTTTTTTTGCCTGAGTGTTGTTCAAGGAAAGGAAAGATCTTTTTAGTGTCATATTTTCTCACTTTTCTAGATAAGTGGCATCCTTATTCTCTGTTCGTTGTCAGACACCAAAGCAGTTTCAGACATAATTTATGGCCATTATTTATATGTCTAAACCTTTCAAACTGAGCATTGAAAAAGTAAATGTTTATTTCTGGATAGGGATGAATAGTATTTATAACAATGAAATTTCAGGTAGGTTTGTTTGTAAAGGTTTTTAAAAATGGCCTTGGGTTTTTGTTTTCTGATGAACCACCACATATTTGGATTATTATGCAATACAGCTCTGATTCTCCAAGCACCAGTTATTCAGTTATCACTTATAGGAAAGAAAGAGGTGGATCTCTTAGCATCTAGTAATCGCACTGAAAATTCCCTTGATTATGCAAAATGGTATTATTCTGTATCATCGATGAGATGGATAATTAATGTCCTGCTCTTACAAAGCATTTAATATGGGTTTAACTTTTAGTAGTCACATTGATTTCTATGAGTCTGATCCAGTGCTCCTTGATTTCAGCAGGCATTAGGTTAGGCCCTCAGAGAGTACTTATATACTTCAGAGTGAGCATGCGATTAAGTTTAAAACTGGGAGAAAAATTGATTATTTTTTGTTTCTTAACGGAACCAAAATTGGGGAAAAACAAAACATATTTCAGGTTAATCAACATGCCTTTTTATTTTTATCTTTTAAATTTCTCTCTCCAAGACACAAAACCCAAGAGATTTCATTTTGCTTTAGGCCTTTTAAAGATCTCATTAATTAATAAAAATAAATGTAGGTACACTCCAAAACTTTGCCTTGAATTGAAAAAAAACTCAAAATGTTTCATTCTAAAAATGGCCAAATGAAATTTTAATTTTTTTTTTTACTTTGTCCAACTTGATGACTTGACAAATTTAGTATGGACTCACAAATAGTTTTAATTGTCCCAAATCTACATGGGGGGGCAAAGTGTTTTGGTGAACAAAAAAATCACAATGTTTTATTTGTATACTTTTTTTTATTAGAGTGTATTTTCACTGAAAATGGAAGATTATTCCACATATATGTGAGTTATATGAAGTTATAACTATAGCTAAAATATTCATAGCTAGTGGAGTGCATTCAATGGTATTAATGGTGATATAGTCTAACATGTTGCTGTTGAATTTCCGCAAATGATTCGTGTTCCACATTGCAATAGAGGCAATACATGACTCGAGGCAAAAAAATATATGCTTAAGAGACATTTCTGTCTTATTACAAGGAGCCCTATTCAAACCAGAGATTAAATTTTAAGATTTTGAAAATTGCAGCTTGTTACAAACAATCTACCTTCATTTGAATGACTGGACCTGTCATTTGCTTTACTCAAATGTGTTTGAGTTCTTTAATGATCTGACATCTCTCTGTTAACCAAGAAAACACAAAAATGCTACAAATGACAAGGTTGCTAATGCTATGGATAAGTAAAAAAAAACAAACAAACCCCACTGATCCTTTGCCAAAGACATCTGAAATACACATTAACTTTTTTTTTTACTTGATTACTTGGTTTAAAATTATGCATGCAAAACACCTGGGTATAAATTGGGCAAAGACTGCATTTCATTTGAATCCTAACACCTGCCTGACAGGTTTCTGTCTTGAAATCTATATTGAAATACTCTGTATAAATAAAAAAAAAAAAGCAGAAAAAGCTATTAGGAAGGGAATTGTCATCCTTCTGTTGGTCAAGAGATGTGAGCTGTTGAATTGGTGCTGGGCAAACATGACAGTTTGATTGGTTTCATACCACTGTCATAGGTAAGGGTCTGTCAACATTTCCTTTATTAACCTCAATGTTCAGGCACTTACCACTTTCATGATGAAATTTCATTCTCAACTGGTTCTCATTATTTAAGTTGTTTCAGCTCACAAAAATAGTGCCAGCTATTTTCCTTGCACATATGAAGTTTTAGGAGAGCGACAGAGAGAATATAATAGGTTCTTAGTTTCCAAATGCATACTGTTTCGTGCAGCTCTTTTAAATGACCATTGTTAGTTTCTGTATTGTTATGACCGTTTTACGTAAGTAAAGGTATCGTGACAATTAATACCAATTTTTTTTTTGTGATGAGGTTCTCAGAAATTATATTCCCTTTTTTCATTTTTGTGAATGTGTTAGGGTACATTCATCTGCCTGCACAAAACTTGTAGTAACCTAAACAGAAATCAAATAAACATATAATTTGGAAGAGAGAGATTTCACTTTAAAGTGTGACTCCATAATGCTCGAGTTCAGGAACTGTTTTGGTCGGGCATGCTATGAATTATGCATGTAGCGCCCTTCTGGAACCAGAATATTCTGCCGTAGTAATAATCATTCAGCGCATACAGCACGACCTGAATGTTCACAACATGACTATCTTCTGAATGTAGAGCTACTAAAGGAAGCTGGATGCTGAAGGGCCTATGGAGATTTTAGTTCAGAAGCATAACAAGGCAACCAGGCATCCAAAGTAGTGGGGTGCATGTTGGCAGGAGCAACTTTGTGCTGCCACCATGATGCCAGAGTAATTGTGCAACCACGGTGGCAGTAGGGTTGCCAACCCTCCAGGATTGCCCTTGAGTCTCCAGAAATTAGAGAGAAACCTCCAAGAGACTGCTGAGAGTCACCTGGGAGATAAATGATAGGGTATTCATTGAAATTAATATTAAATGTTGAATCTGATTTATACAGTTGTCCAGGAGGGTTCTAAAATGTAATAGTAATGTGCATTTGCGTTTCTGACATAAAGTCATTAATGTCATTACATCATGTGATGAAACCTCCTGAAATAGATTAAAAAAGAGCTGACAACCCTAAGTGGAAGATGTTAGTCCTATGCCCAAATTTCCCCTTTCCTTTCCACCCCCCAAGTCAACCTGATCACCTTGCCCCAGTTGCACTACTGCTTTGGTCCTACTACTCAAATAATGATTCAAACTAATGTTTAAAGCTCCTGTCTTGAGCAGTTACCAAAATTCGGGTCCTGGGAGTTGCTTCTGTCAAAGAGAAATATCAGTCAGTTATGTCTTAGATGCAAACCCATTTATAAAGTGTGCGCAATGTCCTGGTTCCTTGAACACAAGATATTCAAAACCTTTGCTGGTTCATTATATAGGTTAAGGTATATTTCTCTTTTCTCTAACTGGAAGATTCATGTAACCTATTCACCAAAGAGTGGATTTTAATATAAATGTTTGTTTGAGCAGTACCTCTTCAGCTTATACTGACAACATTGTATAGAGGCATGACATTGGGTGCCATGTTTCCCCTGCTTTACCTGTGGCAGGTGAGGGTGTTAGGGCTATGTTGTGTCAGGGTTGAGGGTGTTTTATGCAAAGTCGAGAGTATGGTTGTATGGCATGGTTTAGATAGGGATGATCTTGTCTCATGATCAGATGTTAGGGTGACAATATTTGGATCTTAGGGAGCACTGGATTTGCAGCTGTGTAAAGGCATGACCTGTGGCCTAGCAAAGCTCCTGACCACGAGGCAGAATGATATATTAAAATATTGCACGATGCTGAGGCAAACAGATTTTGCTTATGAATGCTTATGCTAAGCCAGCCATTTGCTTACGTTAAGTAACCATTTTAACTGCGTCTTTGAAGTGAGTCTGTGTGAGTCTGCGTGCCGTGAATGAGGTGAAGCTTTAGGAATGTGAAAGATCATACAATCTGAGACTAAAAACAGACTGGAATGTGAAAAATAACACATAATTGGTAACAGAATCTGAGATGATCATATGCAAAAAGGTGAATGGTCATTGGTGAAGAAGTCTCCAGAAGCTTCCAGGTTTTGGTCAAAGTCCACCCATTGACCCAAGAAGAGAAGTCAAGGTCTTAGACATGCGCTCATAGCAAAAGGACATATATACATGAGTAAAATGCATAGGCAATTCCATGCTGATGAAGCAAACAATAAATGGAGCCGGAGCTTGAGATGGGAGGAGAAATGGGTGGAACAGGAGAAGAGACGAAGGTGGAGTGAATATTAATGAACCTAAACCAAAGTGTATAAATGTGAGAGAAACTATTGCTCAGTGCAGGTGCCCGGTTTGCTGTTTTTTAGGACCTTTGTACGAAGCTGTCTCCATTCTGAATTAAGCTGTTGTGAGCAATGTGTGCTGGTGTTTGCTCCCTGCTTGCTCTGGCTAATGAGTAACAGGACTCATGAGCAATTGGATTGTCATCTCCCTAGTCATTGGGTGCCGCATGGAGTTGGAGTCTAACACTAGGTAGACCATTTCTTTGTGTGTGTGTGTGTGTGCGCGCGCGCACGCATTTGTGCATGCATGTGCACCCTGGCCCCAGCTGCAGCCCAGTGCAGTGCTGAGACACTCTTGGGGTATTCTCACACCTTCAGGAGTGCTTTTTATTCCCAAACCCTTCTCTGCTATCTGCTGCTTGACCACTGAAAACCAGCTGAGATTTGATGAGAACTAACTCCTTGGCCTGTCATGCTTTCAGCCTTATCCATCTCACTCAGGTGTTGCCAATTTTAGCAGAGGGGATTTTATCAGATCAGAAAAGACAGATCCCCGCCTTCTTTGGTAGAGGCCTGATTGTATGGTCAAATGCTCTGAGATCATAGTTATAGCTGACAGTTGACAGTAAGCGTGTTACAAAAGATAACAAAAATGCATAATGAAAATAAGAGCAAACTTAAGAAATTGGTAACCATATACTGAGATACAGGGAGATATAAGAATGACCAAGCAAAATAACAAAACAATTTGATTTTACCCTGCACCTTAAACCTGAGTATGTATGTAGCTTCTACTCAGTCTGCTAGTTGAGGGACCAGAACATTTTATGTCCAGGAAGCTTTAGATAAAACCTTCCTCTCCTGGCAAGGCCTGAGTATGGGTTCTTATCTGGCTATTTACATATATTATCTATTGGATACTTTGGAAAGCCCATATCAGACCTTTGCATGCTTGTGCACACCACATCTGCCCTACCTTTTATTTAACACCCATGTCAGTTATTTATTTTTGGTGATTATTTCTCTTCTATACAGTTGGCTCAATAGAAGTTATCACTCAAAAAAAAATTAAATATCCTTGCATCTCACATAGTTCCTGGACTGTCACAGCTACAATATTATTCTAACACTACTTTCCTTCAGTCATTTAATTTTTGAGCTTTCCCCCGGTGAGAGAGAAACACATTAATTAGGGAGTGACTCTTGAATAATTTCATATTATTCATAGTTTCATAGTTGGTAGGGTCAGAAGGGACCTGAGCAGATCATCAAGTCCGACCCCCTGCCATGGCAGGAAAGAGCGCTGGGGTCAAACGACCTCAGCGAGGTGTTCATCTAACCTCCTCTTAAAGACCCCCAGGGTAGGAGCCAGCACCACTTCGCTTGGAAGTTGGTTCCAGATCCTAGCCATCCTGACTGTGAAGTAGCGTCTCCTGATGTCTAGCCTGAATCTACCCTCTGCCAGCTTGTGGCCGTTATTTCTAGTTACTCCTGGTAGTGCTCGGGGGAGCAGGGACTCTCCCAATGCCTGCTGGTCCCCTCTGACTAGTTTGTAACAGGCCACTAGATCCCCCCTCAGCCTTCTCTTGTGGAGGCTGAACAGGTTCAGGTCCCTTAGCCTCTACTCGTAGGGCCTGGCCCTGCTGCCCCTTGGCCATGCGGGTGGCCTCCTCTGGACCCTCTCCATGTTGTCCATATCTCTCCTGAAGTGCGGTGCCCAGAACTGGATGCAGTACTCCAACTGCGGCCTGACCAGTGCCACATAGAGGGGGAGGATCACCTCCTTGGACCTGCCTGAGTTGCGTCTGTGGATGCATGAAAAGGTATGGTTGGCCTTCCTGACTGAATCCCCACACTGTTGGCCCATGTTCATTTTGCCATCAATAATGACTCCAAATCCTTTTCTGCCTCTGCACTGACAAGAAGGGAGTTCCCCAGCCTGCAGGTCTGCTGCTGGTTCTTCCCCCCAGGTGCAGTACTTTGCACTTGTCAGTGTTGAAACCCATCCTGTTCTCATCCGCCCACCCCTGTAACATGTCTAGGTCCAATTGCAGCCTATTCCTCCCTTCTAGCATGCCCACATCCCTCCCCCCCCACACGCACACATCTTAGTGTTGTCAGAAAATTTGAATAGGGTGCTTTTTCTACCCTCGTCCAAGTTGCTGATGATGTTGAACAGCGCAGGTCCGAGGACCGAGCCCTGGGGCACCCCACTGCCCACATCCCTCCAGGTCGAAAATGACCCATCCATCACCACTCTCTAGGTGTGGCCTTCCAGCCAGTTAGTGACCCATTGGACTGCGTAGATGTCAACAGCACAGTTCCCTAGTTTTTCAATGAAAATGGGGTGGGAGACAGTGTCGTAGGCCTTCCTGAAGTCCAGAAAGACTATGTCTGCTGCTATCCCTGCATCTAAGGATTTAGTGACCTGGTCATAGAAGGCCACCAGGTTAGTATGACAGGACCTGCCTCCAATGAACCCATGTTGGTTGCCCCTAAGCATAACCTCCCCTGCCGGCCCCTTGTGGACATGCGCCAGGATAATTCTCTCAAAAAGCTTACCCAGGATCGAGGTAAGACTAACCGGCCTATAGTTTCCTGGGTCCTCCTTCCTCCCTTTTTTGAAAATGGGAACCACATTGGCCCTTTTCCAGTCCTCTGGCACCACACCAGAGCACCATGAGTGCTCGTAAAGCCGTGCCAGGGGTCCCACAATGACCTCTGCTAATTCCCTCAGCACTCTGGAGTGGAGGTCATCTGGACCAGCTGATTTAAATACGTCTACTCCCTCCAGAAGTTCCCTGACTAGATCCTCACTGACCCTAGGCCTGGGTGCGCCTCCCCCAGGGCCTGAAGGGGTCCTGGCAGACGGGCTGATCTGGTACCTGCTCAGGAAAATGGAGGCAAAGAAATCATTAAATAGGTTAGCCTTGTCGTCTGGTGTGACAACCAGATTTCCTAGCGTGTCTTGCAGAGACCTCATGTTACCCGGTACCTTGTTTTTGCCCCCTATGTATTTGAAAAAGGACTTCTTGTTGTCCTTGAACTGGGTAGCTAGTCCCAGTTCTGTCTCTCCCTCCCCAGTCAAGGCATCCTTAGCAGCTGGCAGTTTGCTAATTGGGGTTTGGGGAAATGTTCAGCCCTATCTGTCAAATTGCACAACCTGGCATGGCAGGTCACATGATTTTGAAGATGGAGTATAAAATTCCTCAAACGCCGGTTGTGCAATTGCCTTCTGGCAGCCCTTGGCTAATCACTGTCACTCATATTACATCCGCACATTACTTCTCATTTGAATTTGTCTGGATTTAACTTCCACCTACTGGTTCGTGTCATGCTTTTTTTGCTGCCCGACTAGCACCTTGGGTGCTGCATGGAGTTGGGGTCTAACTCCAGGTAGACCATTTCTTTGTGTGCATATGTGTGTGTGTGTGTGTGTGTGTGTGTGTGTGTGTGTGTGTGTGTGTGTGCACGCGCGCCAAACTAGCACATTATATTTTCCTCCCATATCCCCAGATTTTTTACAAATTCTCCCAAAAGAACTTTTACAGGGAAGAGTGCTGAGCTGGCAGCTTATCCATCTGACAGTGAGGGATAACAGAGGGTTTAGCATTCATTTATTTTATGGTCACATGCCATTGTTTACCAAACCATTTATGACCCTTTAAAGGTAAAGCCATTAATAATAGTTTAGATACAAAGTCTTCTGACCAGGATTTTAGCCACAAGGGTTGTCATGACGCAACAATACTCTGAGGCCATATAGAAATAGAAAGAAGGGATCAGGCAGTGGGGAAAAAATGCAGCATCCAGAGATCTCAGCTTTTTTTTTTTCTCTTAGGCTGTCTCCTTGGTAAACTCCTACAGAAGCTGTGGATTCACTATATTTTGACTGCTTCAAAATTAAATGTTTCAGAAAGGGACAAATCTTTTGTAGTTAAATACAAATGATTAGATTGGGTGTAGCATGACATTCTGTGGACTGGAATATAGCAAAGTTTGATTGTCCAAGATATACAGAAGAGGGAAGGCTAACCAGCATGAAAGCCCTAGCATTGCCTTATGAAGAGGTTGGTATGATTTTCTATCCACTAAGCTCTTTGAGATGCATGTTAGCTTGTAATGGGATGAAAATGGGTTTGTCTCCTGTGACAGCACAGCCTACCAACACATTTCTGAAGCATGGTAGAAAGAATATAGTTCAATTACTGGAAGATATTAAAGGAGAGAGTAGTTGGCACTTGAGAGTCTCAGGTCTGTATGACATTATGTACCTGTTGGTGCTGAAACTGGAGATAGGCTTTCTTCCATTTCTCTTTCACGATCCAATTCACAGTTGGACTGTGTTCAGAACAAATCCTACAAATCATTATTTAACTGCTTCTTGGAATCCAAGCATATTTCTAAAGGTGTAATTTGTGATTCTCTGTCTAGATCTCCAAACCCCAGTTATCATATAAGATATCCCTTTACCTCCACCAGTCACTTGAGTATCTGCCTTTTCCTATAAATACAATTCATTTTTTTTCCCCCAGGAAACAGTCTAGCGCTTGCTTTATGATAAGTCCTGCACCCTTCTTTCTTCTTTTAAATGAAATTGTGGCATTCTATGGGTTTCAATGAAGAAATAACTATCGACGTAGGCAAACATGGAGGCCTCTAGGGTCTCAGATTTGCTGTTCGTTTTCTTTGGAGCATCTCAGCAAAGGAAAGAAACACTTTAAATCATTCTTATCCCAATGAATTATTTCCAGTGTATCTTATAGGATGATTTTTTTTCTGGCACATTAAGCAGAAAAAGCCTTTATGATTATGCTACTACATCTTCTTGAACAGATGCTTTCTGCAGACAAAAGTTGTTATGATGCTGCCTAAATTTTCTCCTACAAATGCCCTAATGGTTAAAGCCAAGACAGAGGTAGTTGTACAAACTGTGCCAAAGCATCTGCATTTTGGTTATTCCTAGACATTACCATAGAGTAATAGTTTAGTTCCCACATGATATCTTTCCATGCTGCTACCTAGATCTCAAGATCTGATTAACGAGGTCCTAATTAGAGAGAGAATTAACTGTTAATCTTTTTTGTAACTTGGGTTATGCCTAATTGGGATAAAAATTTGGCTCATCTCCCTTCAGGTTTTCCTTCTACTCCCCTAACCCCTTCCTTTTCTTTCCTGCCATTTTGGGGCCTTTATTATTTGTTTGACTTTTTAGTGGCATTTCTGGATCATTAACAATGCATGTGAAATACAAGCTGATGAGCTGATGGTATCAAAAGTCAAGCCATCAGTGGGCTCATATGCCTCAGGATTTTCAGGTGAAGCCTATATACTGGTGTTGTAATTAGAAATTTGCAATTTGCACACAAGAGTAAAAATGGTTATATCTTTTTTGCCAAAACTACATTTGATTGAAGCTCCTCTTGTTTCCATTGTCCACTTCAACTTTCTGATGCGAGGTGGAAAGGTCCAAAGATTGTTGATGCACTGGCCTGGAACTTGAATCTTTGTTCTGCCATGGCCTTTCCCATATGGCCTTTGTTGAATAATATAGGGGTAGGTTTTTAATGCTGTTTGGGTGGCTACGGATGCAGATAAGCAGTGGGAAAGGGTTCTCAAATGTGGATAGGTGCCAAACTCCAACTGATGTCAGTAGGAGCTGTGCACTTACCCAAGAGAATTTTTTTTGTTGAAACACAGGTCAGAGCTATGTCATTTCAGATCTGTTGTATGCAAAACCTTGACTTTAGATATTACCCTCTCTTGGTCAGGTTCAATGTGCACTTTGGCAGAACAAGTAATTTCTGCATCACTTTCCTTGACCCCATAATGGTTTCAAGGCTTCTTTGCCTGTCTCAGAATAGATTGGTTTAGTATAGATATACACTTAGTGACATGCTGTCCAAATATTGTGTCCCAGACATGACCTTCCTTTCATGGATCTTTGGATGCTGGCAAACGTTGTGCTCTGGAGAAGAGGGGTTTTCTTTTTTCAAAGGGAATAGAGATGAGAGCCCTAGTCTGGGGTATTGAATAGTCATTTAATTTGCTATGGGCACAAGCTGGCACATCAGATTCTTTTTTCCTGTTCTGCTTCAGGTATTAGCAACAGTACCAGCCACTCTTAAGACAGAACCAGATCTTGAGTACTGTTTTGGTATGGAGGAAAAATAGCTTTACTTGAAGTAGGCAATCAGGACTTATAGTAGAGATGATATCTTTTATTAGGCCAACAAGATTCTTGCAAAAAAAATATACTTGAAGTAGTACTTCTTTTTGAGTCTTCCTACAAGATTTTAACAGATGCACACCAGTCTTTTTATTTATTCATTCATTCATTGATTCATTTTTGGAGAACGCATTTGAAATGCTTCTGAATAATTTTTTAGAGCAGCTTTCAGGTTGAAAATATTTTGTGTGTGTACTTCTACAAGCTTGAACCAAATTGTTGCTCTGCTATAAACTTCAATTTAACATGGGCAGACAAAACATGTACACTTATATAAGTTTGAATGAGCGCATCTATGAACACCCCCCCCACCCCCAATCTTCTTACAGATATAAATTCTTAGTAACGGTAGTATGTCTGTACAATGTAGTGTTTATTACTCAAATTCTTCATAGTTTAAGAATTGTATTTACTTGTGCATTTTACCCCCCCCTTTTTTTTTAAAGCCACATGGCCCTTCAGAGAAAAGAAGAGCTCGCAATTTCCATTTGTTTTCTGAACTCCTTCCTTAAGCAATTGTCAACTTTCTTTTCAAAATCCTTCTGTGTTCCTGTCCAGAGTGATTTTTTAGGTGCAACAGGCTTTTTGGAAAGTACAGCTTTGTACTTCTGAGTGACTGAAATATTTGCAGGCATCTACCATGTGGAGCCATGCAGTGTGATCTAATTCACAATTAACATCTGTTATGCAGTTTATTCCTCTGGCATGCTTCCAATTTCTTCTAAAGATCTGAGCATGAAATAAGCCAAACCAATTTGTCCAAGTTCTTCAACCAGGTCAAGGCAGCTTGCAAGGCACTTATGAAGTTACATTTATTTATACAGGCAGAATTAGCAGTAGCTGGTAAAATAAACATTTTTGTAGCACGGCAAAATATTGAAGCAGCATTATGCAAACTTCTCTTAGTTGACTTATGCAAGGAAATCAGAGGATGCTGCCATTTTCTAAAGTTTGTCAAACTGTCTGGTTCATTAGAGTGGGGCAAAAAACGTAATGAGATGAAGGGAGAGAATAGCTAATTAAGAACACGGACCCAACTGCGCTGGTTCTAGTTTGCACCATATTAACAAAAATGTATTTCAGTGACTTCCCTCATCTTTTCACCCATTTAGAGTCGCAGAAAGTTTTGAGATGAACTTCTGTGCCCCAATTATGCTAGGCTGTTAATGAAACAAACACATTTTAATTAGTTACTGATCATTCAATGACTGTCAAGTTTACTGCTGAGAACCAGTGACTGCCCTACACTCCTGTAGCATTGTTAATAGCAATGCCCTACTTGGCTGCTTTAAGGGGTTTTGAACCTGAGGGCTTTTGACTAGGAGAGAATAATTCACTTTTTGAACATCCTATTCCATTTCCTGTCCACCACCATTGTACTTACCAACATGGATTCTGGTATTCTCTGATTTAAAAAAATCTCCAATTGTTGGTTTAATAAAAAAGGAACCCAAAAGCCACATTTTTCTGTAATCAAAATGAAACCACTAATATATCTATATCTATATATCTATATCTATTAGCAAACTGCTGGTCAAAAATGATGGGGAGGGGCCGTGTAGGCATCCCTCCTCATCCAGGCCTCTTCCCCCCCCCCCCCCCTTCCATCCCTCTGTCCCCGTCACTTAGGGTTCAGCTCTGCACGCTCCCTTGCACGCTCGTCCTCTCTCCTCTGCCTCATCAGGCCTGAGGCCCAGGGCTGCTCCGCCCCTCCCCACCTGCCACCATTTGGGATCCGGGCCTATTCCACCCACCTGTAAGACAACCAATCACACTGCAAATAAAGCATGACAGACCGACAGACTAAGGCTTTTATAATATTAGAATATATATATTTATCTATATTTATAGATCTATATTTATTTATCTATAGATATAGTTAGTTATTTATCTAGTGTGTGTGTGTGTGTGTGTGTGTGTAAAATATATAATATAATATATATGCTGCACTCTAAACCGATTGCCTTGGCTCCTGCCCTTTGCGGTAAGGGAGAACATTTGTTATCTCTCTTCCATATGGCAGCCTTTTAAATAGGTACGATATCATGCCATCATGTTCCCCCTAATCCCCTTTTCTTCTGACTGAACACACCCTGTTCTCTCAATCTATAGATCTTTAGATATCTCTATAGATCTATATAGATATAGATATATATGGGAAAGTTTCTAGACTGTAAGAACAGAAGTACAATGAAACAAATACACCATGGAAGTTGAAAATCGTGGAGGTTTTTGAGAAGAAGTTGGATAGGTATTTGTCTAGGATTGCCGATGGATAGGATTCCTTCATATTTCAGGGGGTTGGATTAGATGATCCCATGAGCTGGGATAATGCCTTTCCCAGCCTATCTTACTTTCTCTTTTGGGATTGGGAGAGTATAGCTTACTGGTTAGAGCATAATGTGAAATGTGGATGCTACTACCATTTTTTGAATGAAAGCAGCAGTGGCTTCTGTATGCTGAGTACCCATCAGTACTGCAGTTGGGCTTAAGCATGCATATGAGATTGGGTTTGTTAAGAGACTTGGCAGACAAGGTTCTTTGGGTAGATGTGATGTCTTTTATTAGACCACCTAAATAGTTGGGAAAACTGTTCTTTGCAAGCTTTTGGACAAAAACGCCCTTTTTCAGGCATGTAGAGAGTCTGCCAGTGAATTGTGTGCTCTCCTGTGTAGAACCAACAACCCTTAAGAGATTTGGAAAATACTCCTCCTACTATTACTTTTTTGATGCACAAAATACTCCTCCTTCTACTATTTTTTTGATGCACATAGTGCTTAGGCAGAAGGTTACCTGCTTCAATCAAAGCAAACCTACAGGCATCTAGACCAAAAATGAAGACATTTGCAAGCTTAGGAACCTCTATGGTTAGGTGGATGCTGAGCAAAGTGGAGAATTTTGTTTTGGATCATAATTTTAGACTGAGGCACTTGAAATCTGCTTAACTCTTGGTCTGTGTGCTCCAGTACCCTGCTATATCTGGCCCTATGCCAGTAGTTAAGCCACTTGATTAATTGTTTTAACCTAATGACAGCCCTGATGGCATCATAATTTCTTTGCAGCTAGATGTGTTATAATTAAAATATTAATCTTATTTTCTTGTGATGTCCATTTGCCCACTTGCTGTGTGTGACAGAGACTGCATCTCGAGGATGTAGTCTAGTAGTAGTAATATAATCCCTTAAACAGTTTGAAACTAAAATATGCTAGTGCATATGTGCTTCATTATAAAACGAACTTTCAGGATTTCTTTAGCATCTGGTATGCTACTCAGTGTCATCTTGCTAAGCTAATTAAATGTTACAGTGCTATGACAAACCATCTCATCCGATTTACCTCCTTTGAATGCCCACTTTTCACCATGGTGGCTAAATTTGTGGCTAGTTTACCAAGGTACCATGTACATAATGCCCCTGGAAGTCAGAGGAATCTGCAAATGTTCAGTGCTTATGAAATCAGGAGCCTAATAGCACTTCTTTCTTAAGTATAAGGCCCCCTCTACATGTACAGGTAAAGGCACAATGGGATCTAATGCACAATCTACACAATTGCGCCTCCTGCCATGTCACACATGCATGGCAGGAGATGCAATTGTGAGATCGTGCGCTAGATCCCATTGCAGTTTATTGCTAGTGCAAGGGGAGCGTGATCCTGGGCTCTCCCTGCGCTAGCAAGAAACAAGCTCCTGCACATAGAAGCCCCCTCAGTTGAGGGGCTCATAGCTGTGGGGGTGCCCCCCCATAGCTGAGAGACAGCTTCTGGGATCTCCCAGCCCAGGGGTGCATGAAGCCTGTGGGCTTGGGGTTTTACAGCAGCTGTATTCTTCAGGGGTCCATGAAACCGCCCCATGGCAGCTGCTGCAATCTCCCAGCCCCAGGGGTTTCACACACCCATGAGGCTGGCAGATCGCAGAAGCTGCCGCCATCTAGCCCCAGGGTGTTTGAAACATCCCTGAGGCTGGGAGATTGCAGCCATGCTTGCAGCTTCTGGGAACCAGCTGGATCCCAGCCCTGGGAGCCACGCTGCTGGGAACCGGTGGCTGCAGCTGCTGGGGCTGAGAGTCCTCTCAGTGGTGTGACTCTCATCCCTGGCTGGGCATGGTGTGCCCCAGCAGCTGGGAATACCATCAGTTGCCTGAGCTCCCAGCCACAGAACAGACCCTGCTACATGTGCAAATTAAAGTTCGATAGCAACCAGCTGTAAAGTTAGAACACATTTTGAGGTGTAACTTTATAGCTGGTTGGAGCTTTTCTCTGCCCTGATAGCTACTTTGCACGTGTAGCTGGTCTCAAGGTATTCGCACAATTAACGTTAATTATGTGATACCTGTAATGTGTAGAGGGGGCCTCAGATGATCTCATGCACCTGTTAGTGCTTTTAATATTGAAAGATAAATTTCTCATGCTTCCCACTCCAGTGCCTACTATTACATATCATAAATACTTGGGGACTAGCTGAAACCCACAAAAAATTGTGTTTAAATTTTTATTGCAAAAGTATTTCTTTAAATACAGGACTTTTAGTTATCCTTTGACTGAATACTTTAATAGAATCAAAACTTCTCCCCCACTTGCCTGGGAAGGGGCTCCCTGCTTGCATTGAGCCCTTTAAATAGGTCACAGCTGGCAGGGGGTGAGCAGGGCATGGCCCCTTGGCTGCGGGGCACCCTGTGGCCACAGGTTCCACAGGACAGGACAGGCTGGCCCTGCTGGACAGTCCCAGGTAGCAGGAAGGCAGCAGAGACAGTGCACGGGGTGCTGGAAGCCTGTCAAGTCCCTGAGCATGCCTGAGCTTCCAGCGCCCCGTGCACCATTGCATCTGGTGGGTGCGGCCTGCAAGCTGGGGCTGCACCCGTGTAGCTAGCACCCTATCCAGGTGGTCCCAGCTGGGTCCCAGGCTCTTGGAGCCTGCCTATGTTTCCTACAGCTGGGGAATGAACTGCTGGTGGGTCGTGCAGCTCCTGAGCTGTGGGGGACCCTGGTGCTTCCCTCTGTGGCAGCAGCACCCCCGGGCAGCTCCCACCTGCTCACACCTTGCCAGGGTGATCCCAGGGGGTGCTGCTGCCATGGAGAAAAGCATCGGAGCTCCCTGCAGCTCAGGGCCCATTGCTTGCACACTGGCAGCTTGGCCCCCAGCTGTGGGAGAGGTGGGCAGGCTCCAGGGGGGAAAAAAAAAAGGACCAAGCCCCTCACCGCTTTTTTTCCTCCATTCGGCAGAGCCTGCCCACTTCATTGACGAGGGGGGCGGGGGGACATGCTTCATTCTAGCTCTGGCCTGCCTGCATATCTGTTTGAAATGCCTCAGGATCTATAATAACATGCTTATTCTGTCTGTCCAGAGCACTCTGATTGGTTGTTTCAGTAACATTGGCAAGACAACCAATCAGAGTGCTCCAGACAGACAGAATAAGTTTATTATTCTTATAGAAGATGGTCCCCTTGGGCTGAATCCAATTCTCTGTGTAAACAGTATAGATTTTGCCGTAGTTCTTATTGAAAGCCAAGCTGGGTCATATAGATCTTCACCCAGTGGAGTATCTCCATTGATGTCACTAGGCTACAGATGAGGCCCCCGGTCAGGAAATTTTTGATCTCTTAACTTTAAAAATGAAATCAGAAGTCAAACAGCCCACAAGTATTTACTGATCCTGTAAAGAGATGAAATATAACTGTATCAGACTAGTACCATCATATCACAGAAGTATCCAATCTGTCTTATGTATAAAGTTAAAAACATTCTAATGTCTGAATAGAAGGGAAGTTAATGAGGTGAACTGATTGGCCTGTTATCCAATAAAAGTCTGAGTACCCATGCCTCTGGTCTTTTTTTCATTGCCAGGCTTGTATGAACATTACAGACTAAAAATCATACAGCAATTTCTAAGACTTTGCAATACCCAATATTTTGCAATGGCATCATTGGAAATTTGGCCTCAGAATCACAGATGGTTTGTGCAGATTTACCAGCTCGTATTGTGGT
Organism: Alligator mississippiensis; assembly: GCF_030867095.1. Lineage (NCBI taxonomy): Eukaryota > Metazoa > Chordata > Crocodylia > Alligatoridae > Alligator > Alligator mississippiensis. The sequence continues at coordinate 241,821,104 of NC_081827.1, read as the reverse complement.
TGCTACTGGGAACTGAAAATTGAAAACTTGACTGAAAGTCTGCATCCCATAGCTGCCTGTGAGAGTCTTGTATTTTTTGAAGACCAATTGAAGAATAGGGCTAGTCCAATGGCCAAGTGAGACAGTACAATTGAAGTGGTGCATTTGAAGAAGGACAGTTCAGTGGAATTTGAGAAAACCTGGGTTATACTCCTTTTTCTGCCTCAGACTTTCTATCTGTCATTGGCCAAATCAGTCATTGGCTAAATCCCACCGGGGACTGGGGAGGCAGCCAAGTGGGGCTGCTTCCCCAACCCCCCATGCTTGATCATAGCGGGGGCAGGAGGCAGCTGAGTGGGGCTACTTCCCCAATCCCCACGCACCTCAAAATGAAATTTGAGATGATGCACTGTACCTTTGAACCTTCGAAACTCAAGGCAAAATGAAACAGTGCCGTTTTGCACAGCCCCAGTGGCCAGCACCATTATCTCCATACTCTGGAGGCTAGAACTGGGGTCTAAAATGACCTGGATTAACTGGGGAAATGGTCTGCAATCAATCAGCTGAAATTCAACATGGACATGGACAAAGTCCTGCACTTGGAACAGAATAATTGCATGCACAATTGCAGGCTGGGGAGTGACTGGCTAAGCTGCAGTACTCCAGAGAAGGACCTGGGGGTTACAGTAGAGCTTAAGCTGAATGTGAGCCAACAGTTTACTCTTGTTCCAAAAAAGCCTACAGCATCCTGGGTTGTATTAATAGGAGTGTCATTTGCAAATCAATTCTTCCACTCTATGCAGCACTGGTGAAGCCTCACCAGCAGTGGGCCTTCCACTTCAAGAAGTATGTGTCCAGATTGGAAAGAGTTCAGCAGAGAAGAACAAAAATTATTAGGAGCCTCAAGGGAGGACTAATGATTAAAGGCTGAAAAAACTAGAGTTATTTGGTCTGGAGAAGAGAAGACTCTTTGCAGTGATAGGGCAATAATTGATGAGTCTTCAAATACCAAAGAGCGATTGGAGACAATGGAGTTGGGCTCTATTGCCTCTTTTTAAGGCTGCCCTCCAGGTATATTATATCTGTTATCAATTCCTGTCTCAGTCTTTTCTTTTCCAAACTAAATACTCCTAATTCTTCTATTGATTTGCTAGTGACATTTCTGTTAATCAACCCAGTATGCTGCTGGCCTTTTTGCAGCAAGAGCGCACAGTTGGCGTACAGTCAGCTTATGGTCCACTGTGAACCCCATGGCCTTTTCTTCAGTATTGCAGTCTAGCCATCTGTTTTTGTGTATAGCTCTTAGTTTCTTTATGCTTCATTTTCCCTTTTTTAAAATGGGGATAATAACTAATTCCCTAACTGATAGGGATATTATCAGGATAAATATGTTGACAATTGTTAAGCCCTCAGCTGCTGTCATTTTGGGGGCTATATAAGAAAAGGGGTCAGATCATTCTCACTGGACATTAAAGCATGTTCCTATACTTACTTTTATAAAATAGACATTTATAACCATGATATTTACTTCTCTAAGTCTTTGACAGAGGAACAGAAAGTATTTATTCATTGGGTCTGCCAGCACTAAAAGCTAAAATACCATAGCAGTTCCAGGTGAACTTGAAAGAAGAGATATAGGATCTTGCCTAGCAGAATAATTAGTTTCTGCAGTTTCTATCCCCACAGATGACAGAAGAAATTCAAGAGGATCTTGTAGGCAGCATTTTTTCTGTAGGCTACACTTGGGGACGCTTCTTCTATACTGTCAGGCTAATTAGTGTAGCAGTATCAGTAGCTTTAGTGTTTTTCGACTTTTACTAATGGAATTGTTGTACAATAAAATAATATACTAGTCTCTTATTGCACCTTTTATTATATTACAAATCAAAAGCCTGGATATAGGAAACAATATATTATAGCTGGTTTGATTGTTGCCTTTTTCTTAACTTTGCAAAAAAATCAACACACTAACTATGAAATTATGATAGCTTCTGTTGAACTTCAGTTGGAGTGCTATGGCACCTTTTTAAACACATCTTCACACATTTCTCACTGTGTGCATTTAAAATTGGCTAATGGGAGCTCCATGGTTGAAGTGGAAGAGAGAAGATACTAGAAGCTAAAAACAGGTATAAATAGCAGAATAACATTGATACTATTCATTAGGAAGGGAAAATATTGGCAGTCCTGAAGAACAACGAAATAGGAGTCAAGTAATGACACTGTTGGGAGCTTGGCAAAAGTGGAGCAAACACCCTGGCAAAATAGTTAGAGAAAGCATTATGGAAATAATTTCCAGTTACTGGCTTTCATGGAGCAATTTGAGGGACTACTTATGAATGTAAGGAAGAGTTTCATGTTCTGGCCTGCTGTAGTGAAATGCTAGCTGCAGTTCACCAGAGATCAAGGGTATCAACATTGTGGTTGCTTTATAAGAGGACTATGTGCAAGCAAAGGAGCACAGTGTTATGAGTATATTTAAGGACAGGAAGTCAATATTTTGTTTCCACTTTTGACAGCTGTGCATCCCCAACACCTCTTTCTGTTTCCACATCTGTAAAAGGGGAATACTGTCCTATCCTACAGGAAGACCAAATTCATCAGTCAAGACAGCTCTCAGGATGATCAGCTAGTTAATCCTCTCTTCAGCCCAGCCCTCCCAGTGAATTTGCCTTAATTTTCATACAAAGCTTACTTTTAGCTGAGGTGCATGCAGGCTGATAATCCAGTGTCCTATGTTTTAGTTGCAGTGGGCATGTCTACACACGATGCTATGTTGTCATAGCAACACGCTACAGCAACGTAGTATTTGCAGGGAAGAACCGTGACGCGACAGCTACATCGTCATAGCAATGCATTCCCCCATTATAGTGCATTGCTATGGCAATATAGTGCCTAAAATTGGGTGTTACATAGTGTCTATTTAAAGGATGTTACCGTGCTGCCTTTTTAGTACTTCCAAAAGGACAGCGCAGTAACAACATTGCCATAGTGGCACATGTAGATGCGTCCAGTGTGTAGGTCTATTTTTTTTGTCTGTGAGTAAGAAGATAAATGGTTTTGAATTGTCTTCTCGGATGAAGACACTAGATGAGGAAAAAACTGTTATTTTTTCATGACAGCACATGCTTCATTGGAGGTTATATTCTCTTTTATAAGAAAGATATGGTGGTAGTAGCCTATCCAAAATAAAAGACTTTGGTTTGGGGGAAGTGAAGAGGCTCTTGCTGACTTTGTGGGGCAAGAGGGGGAGAGAGAATTGAACAAGAACATGAATAAATCCTCCATCAGAGCAGACAGGACTCTCATTGCATAATCTGCTGCTGGTAGAACCTGTCCTCCCTTCCACAACACCCCCTGCAAGGATCAGGTGCCTGTGAGATTTTCATCCCTCACCATACTACCCTGTGTTACTTTACAGTTAGGGCTGCCAGGCTCTGGAATGGACTCCAGGTGCTCTTTCCTATCTTGGGGGTCTTCAAGAGGGGGCTGGACAGATATTTGGCTGAGGTGTTATGGCTCTGCACTCATTCCTGCCCGAGGCAGGGGGTCGGACCTTATGATCTGTTTAGGTCCCTTCCAACCCTAAGGACTATGAAACTATGAATTTCAGTGAAAATATGAACTATGAGTGATGGGATCTCCCAGAGTTTTAAAAAGGAGGATTTCTTCAAAAGTTCTGAAACTTAATCGACAACGGTGAACTGATATGCCCAAAAGGGCAGTAAAATTGATGGGAGTGCTTTTGGCTTAGTGGATGGCAAATGATGCAAAAGCCAATAAATGGATTCTACAAAAATGGAAAGGATGTGTAGTTTTTAGATGTTTAACTAAATCAGTTGTGTGTCAATTTTAGTATCTTCATATATATGTAGGGACCTACTGAGTCGGGATTTTTTGGATTCCACAAAATCCGGCATTGTGAACGAAATCCAGGCGATGCCCCACAAATCTGCAGAATCCACAAAATCCATAGAAAAAATAACTCACTAAATGCTGTGGCCGCTTGCAAGAGTGGAGAAGAGAGGGAAGTGGGGGGTTGCCAGCAAGATAGCTGCTGCCCCTGCCTCTCACTACAGATTGGTGGTGAGAGCTGCCTCTTATGTGGCCTGGCCCCTCTCCAACAATCAATGCTGATGGGTGGGGCTGTATGATGGACAGCCCTTGCAACCAATCAGTGGTGAGGGACAGGGTCTGGGGTGCATTGGCAAATCAGAGGCATGGGGGTCCTCGCTGTATGGCTGCCTGGGCCCTCATTCTGCCCCCAACTGGGGGGGCAGCTCCTGCAAATTAGGTAAATCCCTATATATATGTCATCTTCTGAGAGGTAGGTGTACGCTTCAGAGGAGGGGAACTGGACTTGCTGAACAAATAACCTGTAGGATTCAGAGACTGGAAAACAGTTTGTGTGCTCTCCGCTCCAACCTTGGTAGTTGTGTTGGCTTGTGGCAACTGGGGTTCTAGACTGGAATATTTTTCTATATGGTAAATCCCACCAAAACAGTCTCCAGTTTCTCTCTGCGTCAGGACTTTCTTACCTGATCTTGGAGTGGTTTTCCTGAAGTCTGCTCCTGATCAGAAATCTTCTGTTGAGGATGGGATGGGACAAAGATAAAGATTCTGATTTTGCTTGTTCTACTACTTTACTCCATTTGATTTCCATTGAATGATTCCTGGTTTACAGCACCATACTGAAAAATCTGAATTGGGCCCAAAAGACTTGTACTTTATGCAAGCTTTTATACTACCATTTGCAATGTATCTGTACATCTCTGGTGTGAGCCTAAACTTTTTCATACTGCTTGGTATGTTATGGCTTTTGTGCTAGTAGGTAGCAGTCAGGGTTTTTTACTAATGATTTCTGATGTCCTTTAATACAGGGCACATCTACATGCAACATTTATTGTGCAGTTGACTAATTAGCTGCACAGTAAACATCTCAGCATCTACACGTGCACCCTGTTAGGCTGGAGTAAACTAATTTACTCTGCACCAGGATAGTACTTGTTAAAAAATAAATCTATGCAGCAGTGCATGTGTAGATGCTGCCCTGGCTGGCTGGGACACGAGGGTGCTTCAGTGAAAGGGCTGACTGCTGGCTAGCCCTGCACTGAAGCACCCTCGTGCCCCAGCCAGCTCCTCTTCAGCACACCGAGTGTGGGGAGCAGCCCTGAGGTGGCAGGCTGGCCCCCTGAACCTCCTGCCAGTGAGGGTTGCTTTGCCCCAGCTAAATGCACTGCAGTCCCAGGTGCACGTTCAAATGGTGCACCCAGGAGCAATAAACTCCAGAGCAATAAGCTTCAGAGTTTAATGCTCTGCGTTAACTGTACATGCAGATGTGCCTACATTTTCTGTTTTTGCTCACTTACTTTTTTCCAGAGTGACTCCAGAGAAAGATAAATATGTTACAGGAATCTGTCTCTTGATAGTTTTGTTTAATGTATATTGGAGCATCAATAGGACTAGTCATATGTTTGTGAATCAGCTATGGCAAGGTATTTAACTGTGGTGTGAATTTTCTTAAGCTGAGAATTAGATAACTAATAGTGTTATTTACTCATTTTTTAATAGGGATCTGGGAAGATTGGTGCAAAAGACATAGTGTCCAGGACTGCTGGTGCGGTCTCCATTTGGACTGCTCCCCACCAGATTCTCTTCCTGTCCCATTTGTTTCACTCCTATATACGAGGGTACTTAACTTAAAGCTGCCTTGCAAGAACTGGATTAGCTTCCTGACGTCATCGCAGCATCATAGAAAAGTAGGGCTGAATGGGACCTCAGGAAATCATTTAGTCCAGTCCCTTGCTCAAGGCAGGATCATTCATAGCTAAACCACCCCAGTAAGCTTTAAAGGATGGAGACATCACAACTTTCTTGAGTAACCTATTCCAATGCTTAAGAGAAAGAGAGTAAGAGAGAATTTAAACCTTAATGTTTTTAAACAAATTTCTCAGTGCGGTAGGGCACTAGATATAGTGTGTTGGCTGCTTCTGTAATTGAAGCTGTATTAAAGTTCTTTTACTTGTTTTACCCAAGTGTAGTGAATTTGTCATAATTTTACATATATATATATATTTTTTTCCTGATGAAAAACCTTGACCATTTTTGTACATGATCAATATACACAGCATGTTAACACGTCTAACAGGCAGCCCATAAATAGACCTTTCAAGATGTGTGACAGCGTATGTTTGAGAAATTATGATTCAAAATGAGCAGATGAAATTAAAATTAGCATTCATCTCTTCTAGTTTATTCAACCTTTATTTGGATTTTATATACCCCTTAGTTGATCAGTTAGGTTATGTTCACAGAAATAATGTCAGCAATACGTACGCATCATTTCCATTCTTCTAATCTGTTGTAATAAAAAGTTATTTTTAGATCTCCTAGTGCCCTGAGGAAATAGTAACTTTTAATTTTAATTATTTTATATCTAATATTACAATTTGACATGATTACATATAGTTTAAGAGCTTAAGCTGTAATAGTTAAGGAGGACCGGATGTTGACTCCACATTTTGAGGTTTAATTTTAGGACCCCCCCTGAGCTTTTTCTCTAATAGAATTACAGGTAATGTTCTTTAGCTGCTGTAATGCCTACAATATTCTACAGGAGAATGAGATAACCAAGGAAAAGACCCAACAGGTTAGCTGTACTAAAATAACTTAAAGAAAAACAGCAGTGACAAAAATAATTTTGTATTTGAACGCATGCACAGCAATTCTGCAAGTCCAAGGGACAAGGTTGTTGATTAACAGGTTGACCCTGGGTGTAAGTCAAGTGAGATTTTTATGCCCCTTCTGGAGAGAAAAAAGAAAGGTCAATTTATAATCAGAACAATATGGTGTGTTTAAGAGTTTGTATTAATGTATTTATTGATGGCTACTTCGATCTTTGCAAAACTGGTTTCTTGTTGAAGTGCTCAACTGAGGCTCTAGAGATGTGACAGGGTCAGGATGTCAGCACATAGACTTCCTGCATGACTATTATTATTTCACTGGAGCTAGAACTTTCCTAATGCTCAGAGCTATTGTGAAAGTTAGGAGATTCTTTGGGGCCTGTGCTTTCTCTTTGTTTTGCATTTGTATTTCCCACAAAGGGATCCTGGTAGTGGATGCTTGTCATGGCACTACAATATCATAATAAATAATATTTATTAAGGCACCCAATAATTGGAGGTCATAAAGATACCTAGATACTAGAGTGGTGTGAAGCTTTGGTCGCTGATTCAATTTGGCGGAAACTCGGCGTGATTTGGCGGCCGAATCTCCGAATCCAAATCGACTCAGGAGAATCTATAATATCTCTGAACCAAATCAGAACCTTCCAAATTGATTCAGAGAAATTCAGAAAGATTCGATGATTTGGACATACACATAGCTTTAAATGTCTTTTCTACATACCTCAAGGTACCAGGTGGCTCGTGAATGCTGAGACAGTGGGGTGGATGGAGATCCCTTGGGAGTCCCCAGTGGGGGGACTCCAGTGCGCTCAGCAGTGGACCCGGAAGTGGACCAGAAGCACTTCCAGTCCACTTCTGGGTCCACCAAGGAGTGTGCGAGAGACCTTCACTGCCCCCCGGCTCAGTGACTGGTGCCTCCTGGGTCTGCAGCCAATCACCGAACCGTGGGGGCACAGTCGGGGGAGGGGTCTCCCACGTGCTTGCTGGCAGACCCGGAAGTGGACTTGATATATTTCCTATCCACTTCCAGTTTCACTGCTGAGCACGTGGGGGCCCCCCCCCATGCTCCTGTGGGATACTCCATCTGCCCCACCATCCCAGCATTCACAAGCCATGCTTGCTATCTCAAGCTATATAGAAAAAACCTTTAAAGCTGCGTCTATGGCTGAATTGCTTATTCTCCAAATCAGCATCGAATCTTCAGATTCAGATTCGGCCAAATCAAATTGGGACAGCGATCCAGATCAACTAATTGAATCACTGTCCCTGATTTGGGCTGAATCCAAATTGAATACAGCCCGTTTCACACACCCGTACTAGGTACATTACCTAATGTAGGGTGCTGCATTGCAGATACCATTTTTGAGAATGGTATTAGGATCTGTTTATCTGTTTGAAGCTTCTGGGAAATCTGTAATCTCGCACAATGGCAAAATAAATGCAGAAGAATAAGTTCCTACTTTGGATTGAAGAGTCTCATTAATATTGAGAGAAAAGTGATAATTTATTACATAAATGGTAATTTATCCATTAAATTACTGTATTGTTTTGTTATTGTTCTTTTAGGCACAGGGAAGGAAAAACAGGTGCTTCCCATAGCTGATTTATACTCATCAGCTATTGCTCTGTATATCCTATCACAGCATTTACCTTTTCCATCTTTTGTCATTTTATCAAATGTTTGAAAGATGCTGATTGCATACTTAATTCTACAAGAATAGGTATAGCGTGGAAGAATTGAATCCAAATACGAGAGCTATGGACATATATGTAAAACTGGACTGGTCATAATGAGTGCTGTGTATTGTGAATGTCTCAGTCCTGCATATAGGGTGGTCCAACAGCATGTGGGTCAACTCAAAGCAAGGGGCAGCGTTCAGGGCCCAATGATGGGGCTCCATGGGCTGAATCTTTGACACCACTGCTGTTAAGGATATGAGGCTCCCATATCTTTTGCCTACTCTCTTTAACTACAGTGGTGGAGGAAAGCACTTGATAACGTCTGACTCCCTAAAGAAACATTCAATATACTACATAAGTAAATGTGATGGGATGTTATATACCTATACAAAATTGTGGACTTGCCACCCCCTTCTCAAGATGTACATAAGAATTCTTGTATAATCCATCTATTTAAGATGTATATCAAGTATGCAAACCTGTTGGCATTTTAAAAGGAAAGCTTATTCAAGTCTTGCTTGTTCTAGTTCTCTCATAATTCTCCAAGGTATCCTAACTTTTTATAGAAGCAGGATGGAAGTGTGCTGAAACATACCTGTTAGTAAGTCAGCTATCAGCCAGAACTCTTGAGTCTGCCAATCACTGTCAAAGCCTAATACCAATGCTTAGTCTAACACACTGGGAGCAAATGCATTCTCACTGCTTTTCAGGAAACTCAGAAATTTTTTCTTCTTCTTTTCTTTCTTGGTATAAGTAAATAATTAACCTTGGGATAGGAAAAAAAAAAAAACCCAAAAAACCTTTTTGCTCTTCAAGAAGAAAAAGATGAATATTCCACTATTATCCTTAAAGATATAGCATTGGATTATCCACAGCAAAATAGGAAGAGAGGCACAATACCAGATTTACAGACCATACACCCAGCTCTTAATCTACTTCAATGTTTTTTCCTGTGGTTAGTACACAAAATATGTACCTTGTCTCAGTGGTATAATTCTAATCCACTGCAGGATGATACATAGCTCTACTCTTTTCTCAGTGGGCAGCCTAGTGTATCCCCAAATCCCAATCTACCCTGTGTAATTGCATAGCTCTCCTAGTCTCACAATGGGTAAACTTGTTTGTCCTAATCCATGGGAATAAGTATGTATCTCTCTCCTATTGTTTCTGAGGGGATAATGTCAGTTTTATGTCCTACAGAAATCCAGCTTACTCTGAGGAAGACATCTGCAGAAAAGGAGCACTAGCACATCATTTACACAATAGCCTACTGGTTAGGGCTCTTGCTCAGGAAATGGGAGGCCTATATTTATATGCCCAAGAGGGCCTGGTAGGTTCTGACCCCTTGACTTCCAGTTCTCACTGGAACTAATCACTAGGCTCTAGGTTAGGCACTGCTAATAGGACTCTCCTCTGCTCTTACTGAAGTTGGGCCTCCAGGCAGCCAAGAGGGAAAGAATTATTAGGCCAGAAAGACAGTATATAAAGGGGAGTGTGATTATGGCCCATTGTAGTAAGTTCCATCCTGGGGTGATGAAAGCCCTTGGCTCTGGGTTCTGCTCCCAGTGCCATTTGCACAATTTATCCAATACAAAATGAGCAGAGTGACTGCCATTTACACAATTTACCCTATATACAATGAGGAGAGTGACTTCGGATAACTCTGAGTTTTCTGGCTTTTTCTGAGGTGCCTAATGTACTGTATTCACTGTATTAGGTGCATAGATGCCTCGCTCAGGGTTTGGGGATGTAGACCTATAAGTTAGGTGCTATAGGATCTGGCCCTCATGATGCATTCAAGGTCATACAAGAGGTCTGGGGCTGTTGGCATTGGATTTTAGACCCAGATGCCTTGTTCTGGGGGGCATTCTGAAGGCTCTCTCTTAGTGTCAGCATATCAGCAGCCAGGAGGTGGGATGCTTCACGGAGTGGATAAGAGAGGCTGGTGGTGTGCCCTCTGTCCATGGTGGCCTCAGGGAACCCTCTCAGGGGATGGGGACCCCTCTCAGGGACCTTCTAATGGGGGAGGACCCTTTGTTATTCTCAGTCTCTGTTTTTGTATTCCCCTTCCCTCCTGATGATTTTCCATCCATAGCTGTCACTGATTGACCTCTCTGTGGTCATTATACTGTTCATACGCTGTCCCATCAGCATATTCCAAGCCCATTGCATGCACACCTCTCCCAAAACAGGAATTTCAGGCCCTCCTCTTTGGCCTTGTGAGCTGGTGCCACCTTATCTCATATTATAGAACAGTGTGGTACATGCCCCCAGTTTCTCAGACTGTGTCCCCTTGTTTCTTAGACAGCCTGCCTGGTTCTGAAGGCTGAGAAAACTGTATGGAGACCCAGGCTTTTAGAAATCAATTTAACCTCTGCTGCCCACCCTGAACTATTCACATAAATACATACATACACACGCACACACACACACGCACCGTATAAGCTAATTCCCAAAAGCAAACCTTTAAATATAATTTTCAAGCCCTCAGAGGTAAGGCAGCAAATTAAACTCCAGTTTCCTAAACCCTAGACTAGTTTTGTAAACATCCTTGATTAACCCAAGAAAAGGGCTTGGCATACAGCAGAACAGAAAGTTATGATAACTTAAACAATGAGGGAGGAGCTAGTTTGGTTCATGCTTATTTTTCATGACAAAAATTGACTTAAATTCTTGCAGTTTAGATAACACAGATGGGACTGCATGGTGGTTTAACTCTACTGATCTCCTCAGCTGTCCAAAAGAGTCTTATATCATTGTGCCAAGTACATTGGAATGCACCAGCAACAGTTAAAAACTAGATGAGGCCTTGCCATATTTTGATTTGAAGCTAACTTCATGATAATGCAAGCAATGAAAATATTAACACACGGTAATGAACCCATGCGTCTTTGCTTAAGCTACTACCCCCTACCAGATTGGGGATGAAGGGGGAGTTATAAACTGAATGCCAAACTCTTCACATTGGTAACTGCTAAAACTGATTATTCTGCAGCTCCAGGACAGGGGCCTATGCTTTTACAACAGCACGATTTCCATCCCATCCCATCCCTGCTGCTGCTGTGTGTTGCAGATAGCTTTAGGCAGAAGGTTTAATAAAAGAGAATGATGGACTCAAGCCTCTCCTGGAATTTATTCTTTTGTCTCCCTCTTTCCAACCCCTATCAAGTTTCACTTTTTTCTTGGTGATCCCATAAACAGGGATAGTTGTTACCTTAATCCTGAATTTGTCCACCCTCCTACACTTTGAAGCCATGGTTTGTCATGTCTTTGTGTCATCTTGGACTGATCAGGGCTATGTTGAGGTCTGAGCTGCACAGATATACAAGACATGCTCCATTCCCCAAAAGCTAACTTAAAATAAGAAGCAACAAGTAAAGGCAACCAAAAAAAAAAAGGTAAAAGTGGATGGGTAAATGTAATAGTAATCTGGTTCATAAGGTGACATGGCATAACTGTGTGTACTATTAGATGTGCAGAATCATTAAAATGTTGGTGCTGGTGGTATCAATTCATTTGGCTGACTTCATGTAGGCATCACAACCTGGGTGGAGGTTGAATATTTGAAAAAGAAGAGACTAGTGACTGAAATAATTTAGGAGAGGGCATGGAAAAAAATGGAGAGAGGCAGAAGGAGCAAACTGAGGGCAGAATAAGAGCATTCCACAAAAAATGGAGAGAGGGGGCCATCTTTACTTTGACCTAGTAGAAAATGGGGAGTTAGTGAAAGTTTAGCACAGCATTTTAAATGCTCTGGCTGTAAGTTCAGGGTGAGCATGAAATCTTTTAGATTTAATAGACTGAATGTGGGAGGCAGGTGCATAATTGGTGCTTTCATTGTAGAAATTGTTAGAGTTAATCCATTGTCGCGTGTGTGGATAGATTAACTCAATTGTGCAATGTCTGAGAGACCCTCCTAACCTCAAGGGAAAGTATTTTATTAACACAAGATTCTCTCTCTCTTACTATCTCTGCCTTGCTGTTCAGTACATTATCTTCTATTCCTTAGAGAGCTCTTGGGTGAGAAACTGATTGGTAGTACCAGTCTTGAAGACATAATGGCTCCATTTACAGTGCGGATCTCATCTCTTCACCTGGACAGGTTGGCATTCACTCTACATAAACTGCATAATAGCTGTTGCTAAGCAACAGTTAAGTTGCTCCCCAGTTTATCTATGTTGGAGGTCTTCACTACCCAATTGTTTCTAATTTGCAGAAAAAATCTCAGTACATGTTGGATCCAATGTCATCACAAACAGTACCCATCCTAGGCCTCCACATGTGTTCCAGCATCTGGCTACCAGCTGTTATATATTTCATATTGTTCCATTTACTACATCAGTCTATTGACTGTACTATATCATTGCTTATTGTGTCAGGTCCATAATTCATTTTTTTACCACCTGCTGCAAGCTTCTACACTGTATTCTTTGCTCATACAGCTCCTTTGATATAGATTCACAGCTGAGCTGAAGAAAGTAATGCCGCTTTTAAGCTCTAGGCATGCCATTTTTATGGGGCATGTAGAGAAGCTGGTTGATGAATCCTTCCTACTTGGCTTCATCACCCCATCTTATTTGCACAGAGATGTTCATGTGGAGTTAGTAGAAAGAGGTTGGTGGTGGCTAGTCAGATAAACACGGGATATTTCCCCACTGTGCAACTTGGTCCTAAATTTTGCCTATGTGCTTCCATTCATCCTGCAGATAATAGTATGTGACATATTTCCTACTAATTACTTTGATGCAAGTCCCAGTGTACTATTTCCAGTGTACTATTACCATGCATTCTTACTTTTCCATTATCTAAACAGGCCAGCACCAGCCTAGCATAATATTTGCTGGAAGACTAATCATTTTTGCAACTTGTCCTTCTGTTTTCAACTGGAGTGCCATCTAGGTGTTGAGGGGAAAAAAAAAAAACAAAAAAAACACCATTGTAATTTAAATTGGATTTCCATAGTCAATGCATTTTAGGATATCATATGTCTAAGGCCCAATGATGCAGAACAGGCTATTTGGCTCATGGTGGGATACTCGTGTACCAAGGTTTTAAGAATCGTTTGAAAAGCACTGCGATGACCCACAACCCATTTTGAAGTGTCAGCAAGCTTTAAAGGAGACCATTCTGTGATTAAAGTAATATGGAGGGGGGGTGTTGTAGGTGCTGTAAAAAAGGTATAAATTGTTCTCCACTTTTGTTCATGGCACAGTTACCAAAATCAATGTGTCTGCAAATGTAACTTGTCTCATAAATCATTAGGTCACAAACCTTAACAATGTCAATGTGTTGTCACTATCCTACTAAATTAAATTACTAACCAAGGTAATCCTTAACAGTGCATTTCACTTGGAACAATGTTTTAATGTATTGAGGATGCCTAATATAGCAGCCTGCTAATACAATCTGAAGGCTTTAGATGGATGGAATACAGGTGAGAGATGAAGATAAAAGATAAAGGAAAGACATACCATCACTAGAGCTATAAAGGTGTTGAAACACTGGCCTGGAATAATACGAAACGTCCTTATAAATCCTTACATGCCAATTATCAGAGCAGGGTTAAACTGGTCAGACTTGGATCTGATACGTTTAAGCACAAAAACCTATGTAGGCTCCTAGTTAACCCACACCCTGGATTCACTGATGAAAGAGATGAAGTAATAAACTTTCCTGTTCAATATTCATTGCAGCCATCATGGGTGGGGCAGAGTTAGTTGGTGAAGAAGTGAACAGAGCTATGATGATTTACATAGGTTAAGAATCTGTACCATTACTTACTACTGGTGAACCATGTAACCATATCACTACTCTAAACCGGCTTGAGTTGTAATTCCTTCCTTGCTTAGCTCTTGTTCTAAAGATGCAATAATGTCCTTCAGACATGTGCCAGCAGTAGATTAAGATGATCTCTGCTTTGGATCAGTCATGCTAATTGCCCCATTGGCATGTGCTAGATAAAGGAAAATGAAGCTAAAGAATCATTCTTTCCCCTTGAAATAAATAAAGGTGCTCAGGAGGATAGACAGACAATGCATAATCTAAAACAAAATCTAGCCCGCTGTAATTATTTATAGTACGTATAGCACTATTGGGAATCATAAACTTTTAACTACTTCGCTAAATCATAAAAGTCAGAAGTTTTGCCTGAGCCTAGTGGCCCATTGTGTTAGCATGGTTAAGGCACGCCGGGTTTTGGGACATACACAGCGTTGTTTCCATCCCCATGACCAAACCCAGAGTTTTCCTAAATTCTAAATCAAAAAAAGTCAGCATACATGCATGTGTTTCCTAGCCAATCAGAATACTAATCATGCACCAAGCCTGTTCTCCATATTAGGTAATATCTAGTACCAAATTATCTTTACTCCTGAAATCTTGGTGCAGAACTGATAAACCATGGTTTATCAGTATTCCAGACCTCCCTAATTCTTCCCAGCCATGTATCACGACTTTTAATTAGTTTTAACAATTACCTTTGTGCAGTTATAACCCCCTTCAATCAACCAATCACACATCATAATTTCAGAAGTCTTTCCTGATTTAATCCTTCCATGCCTGTCCAACAGGCCAGTAGTCCTTATACTTCATTGAGTATAATCTTAATGACATTTTTGAATTTTTACTTTGTATTTAATTTTATACCCTATATTAGAGGAGCAATCCTACAGTTTCTCTAAATACTGAGCTCCCAGCAAAAGTAGTATTAACAGAGTAATAGCCACAGTTAAATATCTATTTGTTCTTTGTAGTAATGTGCCTTCATGCTCATATTCGCATTCACGCACTCTCTTAGATTTAAATCTAGATCTGTTTCAGTAAAATTAAATGTTGGACATAATTTACCATGTATAATATAATGATGTCCTACAAAAAAAAGGACTGAGCCAGGTATGTCAAACATTACTATTATCCCTCTATTTACTGTTCTGAGTAGGATAACTTTTGTGTCTGCTGTTAAATATGCAAGCATGCAAGTCAAATGTCAAATTCTGAAGCCTCTTAAACTGTAGTAAAAAGAGGGAGCTAAGGATATTGCAAGTTTGGAACATTTAAAAAATGGGTATTTTTAAGCAACAGAAATTCATGTGCTATTGCTTTTTTGCTCCCTGACAGAGCAATAAAAAGGGATCACAATAAAAGGACTTGATGTGTGGGCATAATACAAAATACGAGTGAGCTGATTGACTGAAGCATAGTACTATAACTGGGATATAGCATGCCTTGAATGTGCCTTTTAGTTTGTTTCATAAAATTAAATAGGTTGCCCAGGGGCAAGATGGAATCAAAGCCCAACTATGAACTCCCATTAATTCTGGTCCGTCTAGAAGACCCTCCACCTACCTCTGAACTGTGAATTTGTCTTAAACCCCAGTTCTGAATACTTTTTGAATTTGGGTGACAGACTAGATAAAGAGTTCAAGCTAAATATTGTTAGAGCACACTGTGCTGTCCATGTATACATGAAGGACTTCTTCTGGAACCACCAACAAGAATTACTGTGCCTAGGGACTGACTTAGTTTGCAAAAACCACAAATACTGGCGGTCTCTGCGTTGTCTGGGGACCATTGCATCAGCTGCAATGTACTGCAAAATCACATCCCTCCCCCCAAAACCCCAGCATAGTATTCATATAATGTGCTGTGTGAATCCTTATCATGATACGTAGTCAATGTGAAAATCTCACATCCTTGCGAATTACTGACCGTCTGTGGCAATGGCAGGGCCTCTCTACCAATCTGCGGTGATGGTGGGGCCTCTTTGCCAATCTGTGGCAAGGAGTATGGCCGTCGAGAAATGCTTGTGAAATTGGATCTTTGTGCCATCAGCAAGCCATGAAAATGGCTTCATCTCACCATGACTTAAGTAGGTTCCCTAAGTATGCCTGTTGGCTACATACTTTTCTATAGGGTGGGGCCAGCAGTTAAATGTACATGTTTTTTTTGCTAACTATATTTGAGGTAGCAGTTGTGTTTCAATTACCAAGGTGACCATAATGAACTCAATGAGAGTTTTACCCCTGGCTTTAACAGACCTAGGATTTTTCCACCACAGTTAAACTTGTCTCCTCTACAGAATAGAATTAATCACACTTTAAATGAGACAGGTTTCCTTCCAGAGGCAGGGCCCAGCTTGATCTAGGTGTATAGAGCTGCATAATTCTGTCTCATACATTCAGATGGGTCACAACACTGGGCCTTTAATTTCCAAATGTTGGCACAATATAGGCTATCATAGCAGGTATTTAATAACATTGATTTGTATTGCCCGCAATGAACATATATCACTCTTTGCATCCAGAGCCCCCTAATAAATTAGGGGATTTTGATGAAAGAACTAGGGATATTGGTACATTTCAGTTCTGAATGTGAAAACAATAGCATTTTTTAATTTAGGTGAATTAATCTCAGGACTAACGAGGAGAAGTGCAAATTCATTAATGTATGTTGTACATATTCAGTCCTAAGATGGAAAATTTCCTTAGTCTTATTATGACAAGGAAGATGTGCAATTATAGCCTACCGGTATTTTATTGTAGCTCAGTCTTCATTGCCTCTTTGAGAGGTACCTGGATTTCTCTGTGTTTATTTTTGTCACTCTGTTTGCCAGCTGCATTGATTTTCATAGTTATGCTATATTTCCTGCTTCCTAATGGATTTCTGTCCACTGCTCCCACATCTAAATCAATGTTTTTAATACTTCAAGAAGCCATCAGTAAGGATGCCTGTAAAATTTAGCTGCTGCTTTGACGCTTGTCTCTTGCTTGATGCCGAAGTCATTTGCTATGGCAATTCCCTTTAGGAATGTGGACGATCATTTTTTAGGACTGGAGCTCACTTCGGTCAACCTCAGACAAACAACACTTCCATTTGTTATATTTTCAGCTGAAAGGGAACTTTCAGGGCTGCTGAATGAGATTAAACAATGGATAAGAAACCCATTTGAGAAGTCATATAAACTCTTCCCAATCTCTGTTTTATGAATTGTTGTAGAATGTACCATGTTCTTAATATTTCACTGACCAATATAACAGTGATTATAAAAAGGAATGTAAATCTACATACCATACAATTGAATCAGCCATGAAGATGCCCAAAAAGTTGGCTTTATGGCAGTTTCAGGCTTAAAGCAGAGAAGGACATCTTATTTCCAGTATTTGCCCCATCTTTTAATTCAGCCTGCCAAAGTTTCAACATATGGAGGTCCAACTCAGCATGCGGGATTGGTGTCATGGAGCTGCACCATGCTGCCTATCCTCTTTGCTGTGAGCTTATCCTTGCTTCAGAGTGGTTGGGTATCTGGCACCTAGCAGCTCACAGGGGAGAGTGGGGTAGAGACCTGCAGCCCCTCAGGGACAGCAGGGTCACAGACTTTGGCCCAATCTGGAAAAAGGCAGCCAAACCTGTTTTCAATTACTAACAAGACCTTGCTTATACTGTAAACTGCCCTTTCCCTGCTATATCAAGAGTCTAGGACATTTGGGGTGAAATCCTGGCTCCACTAAAACCAACAAAAACTCCCATTTTGTCCCAAAATGTCAATTGTAGTATTTGTACCCAGTAGTACATTTGCAGAAATTCAGCCTGTACAAATCTCAAGACCCTTTTAAATGTGTCTAGACACCTGAACCTGTGACTTCTGTTGTTTCTGTTTCATGCTAAAATAACACAGGAACTTGCTACTTGAGGCTTATTTTGTACATCCTACTTGTGCCACTAATATACTCTTCATTTCTTCCCATCCTATGGAGCAAGTATGCAGGCACCGAACAAATGTAGTGGTTGAACAAACTACTGGATATCATCATACAGGGGTGTGGGTTGTAGCTGTGTTGGTCTAGTATCATCTAATAGCATCATGACACTTAGCTGTTTAAGGAGTAAACAATATGTGCCAAGAATTATGATAACTATCCAGAGGAAATTGTGGATTTAATAGCTGTAACTGGCACATTCCAATGCACTTGGGATGCTTTTAGGTCTTCAAAGGTAATGTTGTGGCCGTATTGAGCTGAGTTCTTGGATCTAGGACTCTTGATCTTGGAAGTGGATGGGAATGAGATGGATGGGAATAAAAAAAAAAAAGAATAGGAAAGGGAAAACAAGGAAACTATTGTAAGATAGGATTTGTGTGCACTATAGGGCATCTTGAAGACTCCGGGTGAAATTGGAAGTACTCTGCAAATCAGCAGTAGTGAGTGAAAGCTGGCCATGACGACACTCCAGGAAATAGGAGAATAAGAAAACAGAAGAGGCTTAAAGAGGTGTGAGTTGTCAGGAAATACTGCTCCTATTTTAAATGGAAACAGAATGGTGTTGATAGCTAGTAAGACTGTGTTGCTGCTTCATGGACAGAGTAAGTTGAGAATCTGAGCTCTGGATTAATGGATAGGAAAGAGCGTGTGTGAGCAGCTCCTGTGAGCCTGTACGTGATGGCCCCTAAGATCAGCCAAAGCTCAAAGAAACAAGAAGCACCTGAACAGACACTGAGGGTCTGGGGCTGGGGATGCTGCAGTTAGTTCTTCCTGATTAAGCTGACTGTATTAGAGATGAAGGCACTTGGAGTGATTTCGGGGATGCAGCCCCAAAAAGCTGTACCAAAGAGTGCTGTCCTAAGGTAGTAATTAGGGATTTAGAACTGAGTACATATAAGGGGAACTCCACCAGTATAGGCACTAGTGGAGGCATGAATTCAGCGGGACTGTCTCTTACTATCAGTGCAAATAGACAAGGTAAAGTATGCAAGAAAAGAAATGAAATTAATTTAACAGGTGGAGAGAACTGCAATGCTGTCTTCCCTGGAGAGTCACACAGGAAGTCAGTGGCAGAGCCGATGTTTGACTAGAGAACCCCTGAATCCCAGCGTAATGTCTTAACCACCAAATCACCTTCCCCATCTTGGAAAATATATGCTCTTGGCAGATTATGGGTTTAAAAAGAAACAGTAGTGTGACTTTTATATTGTCCAACCATTTCAAGTGCTGTTTATCCCAAGCTCTCTACTGAAATGAAGCAGTTTGTTAATACGCTTCTTTAAAGTGGTCTTATTTTTGTACAGCAGAGAATGTGTAAGCTATTCTATCATTTGTATCCCTTTCCACATATAATAGAACGTATCAGACCAGAGATAGACGGGTGTACAAATCTCTGCTCTATTCTTTGTTTACAGGCCAGGGCTTCTATTACCTTTAAGTACTTCCCCCTGCAGCTTTAAATCAAGGACAACTTCAAAAGTGGGCAGCTTCTATTAAACGTAATTACTTTAATCTTCAGCTTGTATAGTAAAGGTGAGGCCACTAAACAAGGGTGGCCACTAAATTAGGGCAGCTGCTATTAAGAACATGAATGGTAATACCTATTAAATGAAGGGTAACAACAGATCAAGGGAGGATTATAAATGAAGCGCTAAAGGATTTGTTTTGGACTCACATTGTGCCATTCCTTGAAGCAGTAACTAGCCCTCCATGCTTTCTCACTTGTAAACAATCAGTGTGATATATCACATTTGCTTCATTGTGCGCCTAGAGGTTCTCAGCTTAATGACGGCTAATGGGACACTATAAACTACAGTTTTTCATCAGCACAAAAATGCTTTGCGAGGGAAAGGGGAAGATTCTCAAAAGCACTCAGAAAACTTAGGAGTGCAGTTCAATGGGATGTGTGCCTCTATATCACTTAGGCATATTTAAAATGCTCACACAAGAGCCAGCTTTTGTAAGTAAGCTGGTACATTCCTCCTTCTCCATCATGTAATCCTTTTATTGTGTCTATTTATGGCTAACCCTATTCCCATGCCTCCCTAGTCTTGTTTAGTAATCTTAACCTCAAACATTTTTGAGTGACCTTTTCTTCCTTAATCTTCTTTATAATGTCATGTGGACTAAGTTGTGTACCTGCTGTCACATTTTACCTGAACTCCTCCAACGATTCTATCGGTTTAGAAAGAATTTATCTGGTGTAGCTACAGGGATTACATTTGTCCATTATGTTCTTTTACAGTTGGGAGGATAAACCCATACGATCCTGACTGATAGAAACAGTGGATCATATTCTGCTTTCCATTATGTTCGTGTAACTCCCAGCTAATTTTTATGTCCTTATTTACATAAAACTTCCACCACGTCCCAAGAATAGACTGAATGTATACCATAGTGCTTAATCCAGCATGAAGTTCCTCTTTGTATTTGGGGGCAAAAAATTGGCCCTGTAGCTCTGAAAGATAGGAACAGGACACTTTTTATCCCAGTCTTTAAATTCTCGTTATTAAGTGTGATGATGAAGTATAATGGGGCACCTAGTGGGCCTGTAACTTAGGGGCAGGGGCTGCTGCAGAGTTTGGGGCTATAGGACCATTTGGAGACAGCCTTTGGTGGCACGGGGATGAACAATGACTGGTCTTATACAGTACTATTCACCCCTCTGCAAACCAGGACCCTCATGGTTTGGATCTGGCCTAGGGGATAGGGTGAATTCAACACCCCCGAGGTAAACCAACTGAATTTAAAGATCTATTGATGAAGTAGAAGATTTTCAGTTCAGTTCACTCCTTGGTTTCTGTTTAGGTTCTGTAGGGATAATAGCAATTTTTAAATCTAAATAAACAAATAAATAAAAATAAACAGTATTTATTTATTTATTTAATATTATTTAAAAATAAAAATAATAAAATAAAAAAATCTCTCATAGTTTCAAAGGAATCATTCTCAGCTTTCATGTTGATTCAGTCACCTCCATAAGCTCTTCAGGAATGAGAAGTCATAAAATTGGTTATTTTCTTCACTGATGCTTTATCCCCACTCTCCATCCCCATCAACATGATGCTGTCACTGTGTTGCAAAAGCAGCTTCTCCTGGTGTACAGATTATTTGATCAGGGTCTCAACTTCCATAATCATTATGTAGAGGGGAGAGAGAAAGGAAAGGGATTTTTTAAAAAATTTAGTATGCTACAGCTTGCATCAAGAGCTTTGTTTTCATGCGCAACATGAAGTCCAGTGTTTGTGAACTCCTTTTCTATTATTTTATTTCCATGTAAAACTCCCTACATGTAATAGATGCCACAAAAATAAACATGATGATCATTTTTTAATAATGTATCATAAAAGATATTGGCATAAGCTATGCAGATGCATGCCTACATTATGAAGTATATATTCATTCAAATGCATGAAAAGGTGGAGGATGAAATTCCTCATGTGCCAAGCTGCAAGCACTCTCCTAAAACTAGGCAAAGCTATAAAGACTATAATAAAAATAGAACTAACTACTATAGAGCGAATATAAATTGCCACTAGAAAATTATATGTCTTAAAAACACCATTGCTGAGGACAACTCCTGAGTATATCTGTGAGAGATGTCTACTGGCACATTGTTTCTCTAATAAAAGAAATAAGAACAGTCATTTATTTTGCTCTTCTATTCAATAATTCGAGTGCTTACTGATCTATTCCTTGGGCTTCACGGATGGAGCAGAACACCTTAAAGCTGTGTCGGGCATTGGTACCATCTTTATTTGTGAAATGACTATTTAGAAGGATATTGTAAGGGTTAGAATAAGAGCTTATCCTTTTTTGCATATTAGATGTGAGACAAATTTGCATAGCACGCCAGGATACACTTCTTTGGTAACTGGTTTTGTGTTTCTTTGGCAGGAAGCTAATATTATCTCATATATTCCAGCAGTTCTCTTTTGAAATATTTATTTATGAATCTTCACTGGCTGGCAAATGGCCTTGATTTGCATTAAGTAACAAAGTAACTACTAACCCAGAAAAAAGCAACACTGAAATAACAATAAGAATGTGAATGAAACACACAAAAGCAGGAAAATGTAGCACTAAAGCTGGAGCTTTAACTGGGAGAGAACATTTAAACTCTGGGCAAGCAGATTTTAGTCTCTTTAAAGGGACAGGAAAAACTGCTGTTCAGGAGCATGCAGGAGCTGTTATAATGTTACATCTGCAGGATCTTGTAGCGCTATAGATTAAATGCCTCACCTTGACTTGAACCGTGGATAAGGTAGGGGTAAAGCTAGAGCAATTTTGCTACCCTTGTATTGTTCCCAGAGCATGTAAACACAACAGTTGCAGTGTCACAGCTTGTAGATTATTATTTGATATCAGTGTAATTGTTATATATGGATATACCCTTAATGAAAGCAGGGGTGGGCAATTATTTGGGTTAGAGGCCACTTAGGGAGTTTTGGTGGTCAGCACCCCCCAACCCCAAGAGCTCACCAAAACTCCTAAGTTGCCCTCCAGC
This sequence comes from Alligator mississippiensis, assembly GCF_030867095.1. Classification (NCBI taxonomy): domain Eukaryota; kingdom Metazoa; phylum Chordata; order Crocodylia; family Alligatoridae; genus Alligator; species Alligator mississippiensis. The sequence goes on along the minus strand of NC_081827.1, from coordinate 241,798,497 downwards.
CCAAATAATTGCCCACCCCTGATCTAAGGGTGGAGAGGTGAGTGGACAAATGTTAAGGGAACCTAACCTTTATTCCCCACTTCTCCCTGCACCCTCTCCCTTGCCCAGAGTCTCCAGCACATGGCCTGGTCGGGTTTGTGTTCCTGCATGGTGCTTCAGGCCATGTAGGTGCAGCTGGAGCAGCTCCTGCTTGACCTGGCCGTGTGTTGAGGATTTGGTGTGAGGAAGGGGGCTGCAGGGAGAAGTGTGCAGGGAGCTGTGGGTTACCTGGGCTTGGCCAGGCCAGTGCTGCATGGTGTCCTCTGCTTCTCCCTGCATGCTCCTCCTCCACCCCAAGTACCTCACACACAGCCAGGCCAGGCTGGTGCCACACCGTGTTTTCCCATGCTTCTTTGGGTCACGTGGGTGCAGCTGGCAAGGCTCCTGCCAAACCCGACTGTGTGCCAGGGACTCAGTGGGGCAGGAGCCACACTGGGGCCAGGCGGGACCTGTGCCAGGGTCAGGCAGGAGCTGTGCCAGCCACTTCAGCTGCGCCTGTATGGTGCAGCCCTAAGTGGTGCGAGAGAGAGCACAGTGCAGCACCATGTTAGCAGCACACATGCCCCTACCAGGCCCCAGCCTGGATAACCCACAGATCCTGGCCTTCTTCCCCCTGCACTCCCTCCCCTGCAGTGCGGAGAACATTACCTGCGTTTCGACTTGTGGGGGGGGCAGGATGTCTGGCTGCGAATGGCCATAAGGCCAGAGCTGAGCACACACAGCTGTGCCAGGCAGAAGCCTGGCCAGGTGCTCAGAGCCCCCTGCCTTGGAGCGTGCGTGGCCGGGTGGGACAGGCTGGGTCTGGGTGGGGAGGGGAGCTGCTGCAGCTGGACGGCATGGGGATGGGAGAAGGGCGACAGGCACTGAAAGTCAAGGCAGACACAGACTGGATACAATTTTCCTGCAGAGACGCAGCCACGGGCTGCATAGAATCATTTGGCGGGCTGGATCTGGCCCACAGGCTGCAATTTGCCCACCCCTGCCTTAAGGACAAGTATCTCAGCCACTGGGAAGAGGACTGGTCCCCTAGGGTATGAACAAGCATTTACCACACCTGGCCTAGGTGTAGGTGGCTTATTTTAAGCTGCCTACACCTAGATTGGGAGTGGATATATGCTGTAGTTTGCTACTCCTGGGAGCGGTGTGTTCATATGTTCATTGATTCTGGGAAGCGAGCAGGGAAATGAGAATAAGTCGTTCAGCATGGGGGAAGGGAGGGGAGGGTTGGATGGAAAGTTGGGGGGAGCTGGAGGGGTCTTCTGGATCCATGGGGTACTTACCTACTCAGAGGGCTGAAAAAAACCTCAGGGTCAGGGTGGTGAGATTAGCATAGCCCCAGGGATGGGGCAGGTGGCTGGGCTTTCCCAGGCCCAGAGCTACACTGCAAATGTGTGCAGGTGATCACAAGATCAGGTTACTCTTTTCCTAGATTGGGATAACCTGAACTTGATCTAAATTACTGCACCACCTCAAGCAAATTAACTTAGATTCATCACACCATTTTTTGCCCAATTTAATTACTCAGAACACCTGCACCAATGGCATTTAGATCAACCTGATCTTGGTTTGGCTTATCTAAATGTAACAGCTGTTCATATCCCTAGTTGTGACATCATCCAAGTGCTGAGACTGGATGAATGGATGGAAGTTATAAACAATGAATTATCTCCCCTTTCAATTGACCTGATTCAACCCTGGCTTGAATTTTAAGATAAGCTTTTGATATTTTAGTACTGTCAATGATCACAGTTTGGAAAAGTGAGGGAGAAGAGGGAAGAGTCAGTAGCATATTATAAGCAAAAGTGCATCCTCCTCATCATCATCACCATCATCATTTCCAGACCACAACGCCTCCAAGTTAGGTGGTCACATTTTTTCCCATCTCCATTTGTTGTTGAGATTGGGGGTGAGACGCAAAGGGTTTAGAACAGTATGTTTAGAGCCATTTCAAAAAGGCAGCAGCTGGTCAGCTCTAATTGTTAGGTGCTGACATGCCGGGAACAATACAAATGTACCAAAACTGCTACAGTTTAAACACTTCTTCATCCAGGGCTAAAATAGACATGGCTTTTGCTAAATTTGTATTGTTCCTATCTTGACCACATGTATCAATTAGGTTGTAACAGCTGCTGCCCTTTTGAAATGGTTCCAAGGGAATCAAGATGCAGAGGATCCCTTCATATATTCGTCTTAACAAGAATGATCTTTCAAGAGAGTTAAAAGATTTGTCGTTCTGAACCTTCTACTAGTCTATCTAATCAACTGGGCTGAATAGCCCAAAGCAGAAATCTCCCTGTTTCTGACGTTTTGATAGCATGTCTGTGGAAAAAGTGGATGCCATTTTCCTTTTAAAAATCTAGGAAGGAAGCTAAGAGTCTTGCATCTTTAATAGTAGCATGTGCATGAAAACCTTGATAGGTTTGGCCAGCTGGTCCCCTTCAGAGTTATTCCGTAGTACTGCAGAGGTTCTTGCATCCACCTCCAAGTCCGGTGATTAGTGTCTGTGGCAGAGTACTGGGCTAAATAGCTCACTGATAGATCTAGTATCCTTGTTCCTTTTTTCCTGTCCTTGCTCCTAAATGCTAATGGACATTAACATTAGTTAATCAGACTTCTGAGCGTCCCAAGAAGTGTCAAGCACTATGTGTTTCATGAAACCTGTATGGCCCCTGACTGCACACTGTGGAGGATGGGTTCAAAGAATAATTTTGCTCGGCCAACATCAGTGGTTTCAGTGACAGTCTTTGGGAGCATTTGTCTGAAGAATATTTTGCTGCCACTTGCTGAGCATGTGGCCTGTGGCTCTGGTGTCAGCAGCAGACTCCTAGTTTCTGGTGATTCTCCAGGTCTACTTGGATTCCTTTAAAAAAAGTCTTTTTCTTAATTTTAATGTTCTGTAAGATACCTCAATAACAAAGGTTTTGCAGGCCAGCCTGTCTGCAGGAAGGAGAGATGTTGAAACGGTGCCATATGATGCTGAGTAATGATGAAGGATACTACTGAGTGCCTGCACCCCAAGAGCTATTTATCAAAGGATTTGTGGATGACGACACCTATTGGGGTTACCCACACCCTTAAGGATGCTGGGTAATAGACATGGGTTATAACTTGAATTTTCAGGAGTAGGAAGGGCCAGCTGGAAAATATTTCTACCACATGTGTGTCTCTGAGAGGGGAGAGTGTATGTTGGGAGGTGGATACTGGAGCACCCTCTACAAAGAACACAGTACAATATTTATATTAGGGGCAGTGGAGGAAGATGTACATGGCTATCTGTTCCCAAGATTTTTTATGAAAGGAAAGAAGAAATGTGGTTTGCTACTTATGCCAGGTATAGGTTAGAAAAAAATGTCCAAATGTTATGACCCACAAGATTTCCTGCATATCATACTCCTCCCTGCCCCCCCCCCATTATTAGCATTCACTCATGACAGTTACATGGCTAAATAACCTGTTCCATGTTTTCAAATGAACATGCTAAAAATGAGATGGTACCTAAATCCATATGTAAGCATTTAAACAAGTGATTTACATCTCAAAGGGGCTGAAACCCAGCTGCACCCAGCGTCTTTAATGCAGACCCAAAACTTTTCCTGGTGAGATGGGGAAGGAAATCCTCACTCAAATATAACTTCATTTAACTACTGCCTGAGTTTCTGGCTAGAGCATTATCAGAAAGATATAGCCTGAGAAACAAAAATAGCAGATGGGTTCATGGAATGAGTCAGGAAAAACTAAATACGTAAAGCCTTGCTAATGAGCAATTAGGGAGTGACATGACGAGGAAAACTATTTGAAGGGATATTTGTTTCAGTAAGAGTCCATATGGAACCAGATTTCCATTGTTAAGCCAGAGGCATCTTATTGCTCTATATCTCTTACAATAATCTATGGATTGACCTGTAATTCCTTCAATATTTTTTTTACTGCTATCCAGTTTCTAGCTACAGTGGGAGCCTTTGCTTCCTACTACTGTATGCTGCCTTGATTTTGTCTGTCCTCTGTAGTTTCTCTATCATTATATAGAGATATTGGATATTATTTAATCATTTAATTAATTCTTTTTGGTATAGATAGCATGTTATAAACTTAGTTAAGGGAGATGGGGTAAATAATATTTGGATGGTAGGTTCCTGTCTTCTTTGGAATTACTTATCAGTTTTAATTAGTTGGGTTTGCTAAGCAAAGTGCACTGTTTTGTGGATTTAATCAATCTTTTTTCCCCCCTTTTAATGCCAGATTATGGTAGATATCTCTAAAGTAGTTATTATTATTATTTATGATATTGGCATACATAGTTCTCTCATTTATGGCAATCTGGATACTTTTTTGTTTTTTTTTTTACCATGATTCCTCACTCAGGTGATATTTAAGAAATAATAATGTGGGACCAGCACTATGTCATAATCCCTCATTCAAATTAATGAGAAGTAAGCCATTTTTCTTCAAAGATTTGATTCTTATTAAGGCTTCTAACCATTTCTGTTGCTGAAAATGAAAAGAATGAGTGGAAGCAAGGATTGTAAGAATTTTTGTGAAACTTTATTTCTGTGTTCATGTTCATGGGAACTTCTGACCTGCTCTCTGTGAGGTATTATAAGTCTGAGGATAGCTCAACAAATAGCATATGTGACATATCTTAGTAGAAGATAAAATCCTGAAGATGCACGTCTTAATGTCATGACCCCTGCAAGAGGGCAATACAATTGAGTCAGAGGAGGCCCACGTATTCTTGGATAGGTTGTACAAGCTCAATGTTCAAATCCCTACATTTTATGATTTACACTAGGAGAGAAACTGTGACTTAGAAGGGTATTCTTGTCATGCCATGTGGAGCCATATCTGGAGCTAGGGCACCACATACAGTGTATTCAGCTCTGCTGCACACTGGCTCTGTGTGGGTGGGCAGTCAGCTGCAGGGGGACCCCAGGTGTCCCTCCAGACCCAGGAGGAACTGGTCGCTGAGCTGGGGGGGTTGGTCCGCCCTGTATTCCGCGGCGGACCCAGAAGTGGACCAGAAATGCTTCTGGTCCACTTCCAGGTCCACCACCGAGCGTGTTGGGGACCCCTCCCATGTTCCCGTGGAACACTCCATCCACCCCAGCATCGCAGCATTCACAAGCCACCTGGTACCTTGGAGTATGTAGAAAAAACATTTAAAGCTGTGTCTATCTGTGAATCATCAAATCTCTGAATCTCTCTGAATCGATTCAGTGGAGGGTTCCAATTCAATTTGGAGAGATTAATGGGTCTCCTGATTCTATTTGGATTTGGAGATTCGGTCGCCGAATCTCCACTGATTTGACTCAGTGACCAAAGCTTTGCACATTCCTAGCCAGCAGTGCTTAACCCTCCACCCACTCTTTATTACTGCAGTGGTTTGCTAGGGTCAGTTGACCCTCCACTTCCCAGATATAAAGACCCGAACAGGAACTGTCTAGATAATAGGGCTCTACCTGATCCGTGACTGTTTTGCATCCTGTGCTTCCCCACCCCCCAACCACTGATGTGCTCCTAGTCTCTGCTCTAGGTTTGATCTCCCAGCTTCCTGACTTGCCTTGTTGGTAACCTAATTTTCTGTCTACTCTTCCGGCACCCTTGACTCAGGGTGCTTTTGGGTTTCACTCTGTGTGATAGACCTCCTGGATCCTTGGCCAGGTTTGCCGCTTGGATTCTGCCCATCTATCCCAACCTGAGTCAACTCCTTGAACCCTGAGTGGCCCCATATCTGGCTGCCTATATCTTGGTGTGACAGTATTCTCCAATATATCTCTTCTATGGGGAACCATTTCATAGATGTTCTCGCAACTTGCCTCGTCCTACACAAAACAACTGCTCCTTATACCAAGTATCCCACTTGGATAGGTTGTACAAGCCCAATGTTCAAATCCCTCCATTTTATGATTGAGAAAAATGATGTGAACCCAGAACTCTTAAGTGAATAACCAAAACTGCTATGATTATATAGTATTCTGTGGTACAGTTCTCTCTAGTTGAAGCTGTTCCACTTTGTATTAAATCAATCAATATTCATTGGACTAAAGGAAATAGGTTTGGGGAAGAAGATAAATTATTTTGTAGCCAAATGGTCAGGGGACTTACCTCCTGGCAGCCAGGTTCAAAACTGTACTCTGAAGAACATTTAACTTGCAGGTGTAAATTTTACTAGGTGGCAGGACACTTTAAAAAACAAACAAACAAACAAAGAGACACCCCCCCTCAAACTGCCCCCCAAAACCAAAAAACCCACCAACTGACATTTGTAATGATGACTCTGAGTCTTCCCTTTAAAACTAGTGAATGACTTGCCCAGGTCAGTAACATGGGGCCCCTTGTTTCCAGCCCTGTTTCTATATATCATGAGCTTCTTTGCACATTTACATGTTCCCCTTTAAAGTGTAGTTCTTTTTTGAAAGGTGATTTTGCAAGAGCAGGATTGTATATCTAGCCTTTGAGAAACTATGCCTTAGCTTGTTTACAGCAATGAAAACCCATTTCAAACTGCTGGCCCTACAAACTCAACTTTGGACCTAAAACCGGAGTTGCAGTCTTTTTACCTTTCACACATCACTGGCAGAAGTTGACCCAGCTGAAGCATACTATGGAGATATAATTGAAATGTTGTCAAGACATATGTCTTAGGGTTAAGGTCGTGATTTGTGAGCAGAGAAGAGTAGACATGGAAATTCAGTTCCCCAAAAAAGCTTGTTTTGCTGACTGTTAGCATACATTATTTGTAACTAGAGAAAATCTCGTCTTGGAATCATTTACAGATAAAATGACTGTGTGATGTTTCTTTTTCACTGTAAAGCTGCACGTTTGAGGTCCTGGTTCTGGTACTGATTCTCTGGGATAGATGCCTTGAGCACATAGAGTCTTTCACTGACTTGATTGGTTTCAGTGGGTGCTACATACATCCCTGGGGCTATTTATTTATACAGTTAGTTTAAAGTCATGTTACTTAAAATAACTCATATCAATAAGCACTGAATATTCAGCTTCTATTAGCTACAGACTGAAGCTAGTGTCAACACTGTTGTATAATTAAACATTAAGTCTACAGAAGGGCCCATGCTGCATGAGACTGTTAAGACAAAACCTGGTCTGAGATGAATTTAAAGTTTTGGGCTATTTGTTCTTGCACGTTTTCACCCAGCAGAGTAAATGTATTTGATTTTTCCTGAACTTTTACCAATTAAAAGATAAAAAGGCAGGCTGCATTTCCCCCCATGCTCTGTTTCATGTTTACTGAGAACAAATATAATTAGTATTAAAAAATAAATTCCCTAAATCAATATCACCCGCAGTAATTCCATCCAAGTTTGCTAGCTCACCATCGCTTGAGAAATGTTTTGCATGAATTTTTGCCTTGTTTAATGCAATGAGGAAAAATTCTCATAAAACAACTAATGATAAAAAGAAGGAGCAGTCAAGTATGTGAAACAGATCGAAGTGCTTCACTGGAGACTGCTGCAGTATGCATCAGTTAGGGGGGAAAGGTCTCTATTTCATTCCTAATGGTCTGATTCAAGGTCCATTAAAATGAATGGAAAAACCACCACTGACTCCAATGGGGGTTGAATTAAACCTGAACCTCTTCTGGATACTCGGTGTCAAAGACCCGTAAAAGCACATAGGTGTCAAATGTGCAATGTACTGGGAATTTAGGTGCTGAAATCCAATGGAGCAAGTCACAGAAACTCTGCCTAACCACTTAAGACAACTGAGGGTATATCTATACCACCCTCATTAATCCTGAGAGTGCTGAGAAACCCATTCACTCCTGCTCCACAGACGCGGCACCCTGATAATGTATCATGTGGTCTCCGTTCAAGCAATGCTGGGCATGCTCTGTGCCACTCTCAGAATCATAAAGCACCCCCTAGGCATGCACCAAAAAAGCAGCCACACATTTTTTTCAACTGGTGCTGCATGTTGGGCAAGAGTTGGTGGACAGGGCTTGTACCTCACTGTTTGTCTTGGGATGACTCTGGAAGCAATATAGCAGAGTTCTGAGAAGATAGACATCTATGGCCTTCCCATTAAAATTACTTAGGTGGCTAAGTCTGCACATGCCTAGAACTTCTGCTGCCTTATCAGGGCCAAGCATCCTGGATGCTATTTCCCACTTTAGGCGGTATGGAATTCAGAGGCAAGGCATCCAGGAGTCTGAGTGCACTGAAAAGCCTGAGCAAGTCTAACTCACACAAACAGCACAGAGTTTAATCCCAAGCCCAAAAGTTATGGTCACTGTCACTTGTAAACACAGCCGGAGGCAGTGCTGCTGCCCACCTTTTAGCTAACAGAGTAGAAGTTAGAGCACTTGCCTGGGAAATGGGAAACTTGGACTAAAAGCCCTCGCGACATTGAGAGGGTTAAGTTCTCATCTTCTGTGTCTCCAAAGAATACCATAATACCCAGGCTAGAGATATTGGGAGTGTTATTCTTAGGCCATCCTACTGAAGCTCTGCCACTGTTCCAGAAGGAATGCAAGCTTTGTAGAGTCAGAACAAGCTAGAATGACCATGTCTTGGAAGTTCAGTGCTGAGGGCCCTCCCTTGGGAAGGAAGAGCCTTGGTTTCCATTCTCAACTTCCAACATTATTTTTGCATATTATTCAGTGGCTCACTAATGCAAAATGCATAAGCAGTCCTTGGAACTAGGATTAGACTTCAGGACTCCCTATTCAATAGAATGGTAGAGTCCTTCCCTACCTATTCACATGTAGCTTAGCCTACAGCCTGCTGGTTTTGGTCCTTGGAGGTTGGACCTCTGGTTTGAACCCTCTCAGGTCAATCAGGGCTCAGAATCCAACTCCTGGGTTTTGACCAGTAGGAAATCATATAAAATATGGATAGCAACACAACCTTTCCCTCCTTGGAAAACAGTGAGACAGCCCCTTCCCCCCCCCCCCCCCCGGAACATCTTAGGTGTTTAAGTGCAGGAGAGAGAGTGGGAGATTCACAGATCAAATCTCACTTTGGGACCAGATGGCATACCTATCAAAGTCTACAAGGGTGGTGGTAAAGAACTGGTACTGAGACTACAAATTTATTCTATGAATTTGGAACAATAAAGAGATCCCTGGGGAAAAGAGGAATGCTAACACCATGATTATCTTCAAAAAAGGAGATAAGTCTGGATGTGGGAACTATCAAGATATCGCCTTCCTTTCCACAGCAGAGACAATCATTGCTGCATCTTCCTGAACTGTCTTATACCTCTTGCTGAGGAAGTGCTGCTGGAATCTCAGTGTGGTTTTATACCATCTCGTGGGGCAGCCGACATGGTCTTTGTTGCCTGCCAAGTCCAAGAAAAGTGTCAGTAACAACATCTGGACCTGTGTATAGCATTCATTGACCTCACTAAGGCCTTTGAGTTCATCAATTGAAAAACCTTGTAGAAAGTACTGGCCACATCTGAATGTCCTTAAAAGTATATCGAAGTCCTGAGGCTTCTTCATGACTAGATGATTGCAACCATCCTAGGTAGTGGATCAGAGACGGATCTGTTTGTCATCCAAACTGGGGTCAAGCAAGGATGTGTCATTACACCAATGCTGTTCTCCATTTTTTTATAGTCATCTTGGTTCCTGTTAATGAGTGCCTGTTTTCTGGAATTGACATAGAACACTGAATGGATGGAGGGCTCTTCATTCTGGGATGTTTTTGGTTAAAGACCAAAGTACTTAAAACAACCATCCTTGATCTTCAGCATGCCAATTACTATGCCATCCTTGAACACACTGAGGAAAACCTCCAGACCATGCTGAAACTTTTTGGAGAAGCCTACTGAACTTTAGTCCTCTCTTTCAATATTTGCGAAGACTAAAGTACTCTATCATCCTGCCCCAGGCCATGAATGTGACCCTTCCCCCCACCCAAATTATAACAAAGACCATGGAGGTAGTTGAGCACCTCCCTTACCTTGGTACCCACCTCTCTCAGAGAGTGAATATTATTGAGGGGATCCAGGACAGGATCCAATGCACAACTATCTCCTTTTGGAAATTTATCCAGCATGTCTTTATTCATCTCAATCTCTGGAAAGACACCAAGATCCAGGTCTACAATGCAGTCATCATCCCCACTCTCCTCTACGGATGTGAAATGTGGGTGGCCTAGCATCATCGTGTCAGGAGCCTGGAGAGGTATCACCAACAATGCCTCTTGACTCCCAAAACAAGTGCTTTACTCCCAGCTTAGTAGTGGCCTGAGATCTCATGGTGGCTAGAGGAAACACTACAACGGCATCTTGAAGGCATACCTTAAGAAAATGGGTGCCAACATCAAGTGCTGGGAGGAGCTGCTTGTCAATGGGCTCTAATGGTGCCAGAACTTCAGCCAAGTGCCAGCCTATTTTGTGCTAAAATATCTTGCCCTTGAAGCAGAGAAGAAAGAATGGAGGAAGGAAAAGGAGGAAAATCCTAGCCTATGGCCTACTTTCCTTGCAGAAAGACTTGCAACTTGTATGGATGGGTTTGTGGCTCAAGGACTAGATTCTTAAGTCACCTCAGGACCCATCATTAAGCCATGGTAGAGATCATCCTCACATTGAGGCGTTGCTGCTGCTTATGAATTCCATCTCAGGGCTCAGTTACCTAACAACTAAGCTTAGCAATGCTAAATATTGCTATGCCAGGTCTCTGTGAATGTGGCCTTAAGTTTCATGATTCTTAACTTCAGTAGATTTATTAATGTCTTTTCTATTACTAAGAAGTTACAAGAACCCATCCTGTAGTAATCTGGGTTACAGGTCTATGTTGGGGTCAGTGGGTCAAAACCAAAAAATCTATTATATTAATAGCTATTGGGTTCAATAATGATAAAGCAATTAAATTAATTTTTAAGTGAAATTGTTTTGTATTTTTATTGCTTGGATGTTGGCTAAAGCACAAACTGGGGTATTTGCTTCTGGCATGTCTTGGCAGGAGATTCATAACAGTGAGAGAGATCTTGCCTGTATAAACTACAAAATGCCAAAATGTGATCAAACATAAAATATATTTAAAGATAGCACTTGTTTTTGAACACACAACATCTACCTTGAGCAAGATGTTGTTTGAAGAAGTAACATGAGGCAATATGTGGCATTGGTTAGAAATGGGGCTCAGTTCTGTTTCTGGAGTCATCCTGACCTAATACTAAGGATTGTGCATGTATTCATACACAGTTTTCCATATTTTTATGGGTGCAGCCTACAGTAACTTCATTGTAAATCTATTAATAACCACTGATTAACATAGTTAAAACTGAGACCGCAAAAGTGTGCGAGAAGAAAGCTGTGGGATTATTGATTGCTCAGCATAAAGCAAAGTCACTTGCAAAAGCAGGTTTCTTGAGGATAGATTGTTTGTCCTCATCTGTTGCACTGCTGCTGAAGATCCCCATAAGGGAATTTATGACTCAGATTGTGTCTTATTTCCCAGCTGCTCTTCCAAGAAGGGAATATACTTTATCAGGTTTATACCCACCTTTGCATATGCTACAAGTAGTCTGACACAGTTTACACCACTAGGTCTTTGAGGGTAAGAGCCAAGGCCCTGTCTCCCTGCACAAGGTTGAAATGTGGCAGATCTACAGAGCTTCCTTACCCTCCCACCACAATACCTATGAGGCAGGCTGATGTGCAAGAACAAAGTAGGTCTTCTATATGCTTTTACTCTGGTGCCTCCACTCAAGTCAGACCATATTTTGGAATTCAAGGCTGAACAGCATGAATATATATACTGAGAAAATATTTATATATACTCATATATAATTTGACTTCAGAGGGACTACTCAGTTGCTTCTAGCACACGTGGTTAAGTATCTTGATTAATTGGGACCTATTTCACTTTGATTTCAGTAGGATTTTTATAAAGCAAAATATCTTTCAGTCACCATATTATGGCCCGTATGCAAAATATTGGAGTCAGGAAATGGCAGACTCTAGCACTGCTGGAGATGGCCTTTGGCTTTTAAAAGTAAGAAGTGATTGAAGAACACCAATCCCACTGAGTTTCAAAAGGAGCTATGCACATTTGAAAATCATACCTTTAATTTTTTTTCAAAGCACTTTTGTGCTGAATGAAAAAACTGGTAATAATTACCTTAGCTTTCATTATGTCTGGAATCTCATTATAGAGTTAGTAATAGTTCTGTGGTTTCAGTTTCCTAACAAAATGTCTCTCTTCCTTTTTTTTTTCCATTCTTTTTTAATTTATCGTTTTCTGTCACCATTATGGACTACTTTTGTACCCACCTGAGCACACCCAAAGTCAACACAAGCAAAGTAAAGCTTACAGAAAATGCTGTAGTCTAATGTATCTTCACAGTTAGAAGTCATGGCTTTTTCAGAAACAAATAGAAATCTCAGAAGTAAGTAGGAATATGATTGGTCACAATTTTATTCTATCTGAATATACAGTAGAGGATGATAATTGGTAAGAACCCCTCACCTCAGTGGGTTTAAATGAGCAACCCATCAGAGTAAAGGATTTAAGTCCATCCTGCTTTGTCAACTTTCACTGCAATAGAAAGCCAGCTAATAAAAATATGATGGTGGACAGAATCACATGATCTCATCAGTAAACCAGTTTTAAGAGCAGCGCCTTTCATTTTTAATGCCTTTTTCTCGCTGCAAACTACAGAACATTCAACCTATCTCCACATTTGGTGTACCCTTCCTCCTATGTATGAGTCTGAGAAGGCAGGCCATGGCGGTGGCATTTTTTTTAGGGTGAACTGAAGGGGTAAATGGATTCTATTTGCTTCCTTGGAGATTCTGGGAGAGGGTTGAGATGAAATCTGTGGGCTTAGGAAATGGACTTTGTATCTCCTATATGCGGGCAGATGATGCCACTGACAGAATGAATAGAAAATAGCCTGGGTTATAGCTTCTCAGCAGGTGTAAATAACTGTAGCTTTACTTACGTCATTGGAGATGCATTTGTTTGTCCCAAGGATATGACCCCACAAGTTGTAACTTAAATTTTTCCATCCCATGCAACTTGCTATACACAGGGGAATGATTCTCAACTGGAGTGCCATGAGATGCTTTCAAAGGAGTTCCTGGGGGCCACACAATGTTTGCATTGTTAGGTTTGAAAACATGATTCACCAGATAAACCCAGAGTTTTCAAAGAGGAATCCACAGTGTCAAAAACATTGCGACTTGTTTCGGCCTTTCTGAGTTCTTTGCAACAGAAGAATTGTTCTATTATTTTTCCATTCTCAAAACACATGTGAAGACTAAAAGCTGGCGCTTCCTAGGGGTGCCTTAAGTCTAATATGAGATGCCTCGAGACTAAAAATGTTGAGAACTGACATAGAGAATTATATATCTAGTTAAAAGTCAAGTTAAAGGCCCTTGAACTAATAAAAAATATAATTAAGCACACCTACTCTTTGTAAAGGATATCATACAGGTGTGTAGTCATCCAGGATTGATATTATTGAACAACTGCATCATTCATCTAATAACATAATAATTAGTTCAAGAAGAAATTGACAAATAAGTTAACACTTTCTTATTGACATGTGCCATTTTAGCTAATCTTGAGCCTGTGCATTCTCTATTAATAGCGTTTTTTTCAGCCCATCTTTATATAGGCTATGTATAGACATTCAGTTTCCCATTGGAGAGGAACTGCTATGTCAAGAGATACCATAAATGTAAAGATGTCCAAGGTCTTTCCTCTTCTGAGAAAAGTTACAACACAGTTCTCTAAGATCCCAGGATGCTTTGCTCTCCCCTTCCTCTCCCTTTCCCCCCCCCCCCCAATGGACACCATGTATTGCTTATTGGACTTTGTTGCACCAGCTAAGCAGGACGAGAACATGCCCCCTTAACTGTCCCACATTGTGCTGCAGGGAGAGACAGGCTGACCTGGCTGACCCAGACTGCTCAATCAGGGCTGCCCTGTGCACTGATGCCTTTAATCACTGGGCAGACTGAGGGAGTCTGCGAAGTACACCCAGATGTGTGCACAGCAGCCCTTTGCTCCCCAGCATCAGCACTGAAAGCCCATTGCTCTTTAGGGTTCTGCATTCAGTTGTCTCAAGTTAAGTTTTACTTCCAGGAGAACAAAACTGGGAGAATCCCCCCGCAGATCATCTGAACATGTACATGCAGCCATATATTGATTGCCTTATGAGAACGAATGAAGTTTCACTGGTTTGAGGCACATGCACAATTGAAAGGCATTGCATAAAGTAGGGGTGTGCAAAGTGGGCAGTATTCAATTCAGATTCAGCCTGATTCAGGGGACAGTGATTTGATTCGTTGATTCAGATCACTGTCCCGATTCGATTTGGCCAAATCTGAATCTGAAGATTCAACTCTGATTTGGAGAATCAGTGATTCAGCCATAGACACAGCTTTATATGGTTTTTTCTACATACCTCGAGGTACCAGGCACAGTTGGTATAATGCTGAGATGTTGGGGCAGATGGAGTGTCCCATGGAAGCGTTGGAGGGAGGGGCCCATGCACTCGGCAGTGGACCTAGAAGTGGACCAGAAGTTATTTCCGGTCTGCTTCTGGGTCCACTGCTGAGCAGCCATGGGGGGACCCTGGGTGTCCCCCCAAACCCAGGAGGCACCAGTCACTGAGCCAGGAGGTGGGGGGCACTTCCATGGGACACTCCATCCACCTCACCATCTCAGCGTTCATGAGTCATACCTGGTACCTCGAGGTACGTATTAAAAACATATAAAGCTGTGTCTATGGTTGAATAATCGACTGTCTTCAAATCTCCCTGAATTGAATTGGAGGCTTCCAATTTGATTCAGAGAGATTTAATGGGTCTCCTGATTCAATTCAGATTCACAGATTCAGCCGCTGAATCAGGCTGAATCTCCTCCGAATCAAATCAGCGACTGAAGCTTCGCATAGCCCTAGCATAAACTTCTTTGTTCACCTCTGCCAGTGTAAATTATTCCTAACTAGCAAGTGTTATTTCAGATCTTTTGGTCCAGATTATGCCAACCATCCTTAGAATAATGCATTAAAGGGTGCACAAATAGAGAGAATGTAAAAATCATATATTTTAGCACTGAAGCCCAACAGTAAGCTCAAAGGCTAAATTTCACATCTCTTTTACATTAGTTTAAATTAGGAATAACTTCCCTGGAGTCAGAAGAGTTATTGCTAGTTTATACTACAATTCAGAACAGAAGCTGGTATCAAGAAATTATCTATCCATCTTATTGCTGAAAAGGTCAACACTTTGATAAAAATTTGTCACCCCCCCCAAAAAAGAGTCACTATTTTTGATCAGCTGTAATTGTTAATAGCCATCACAAAAGTACAGGATACCATGTGCTAAAGAGTACAACAAATCCTTTGTTTTCCAGCCCAATTTTTTTCTGTGAATACACATGTATAAGTACGCACAGGGCATGTATTCGTATATGTGTTCACTCAAATCTATGTGAAGAGTGCTGTAGTACAGGAGGGCAGGAGAGCTATGAGAAAGTGATATGGGTTGCATTTGGTTCTGAGCCCAATGAGATAAGTAGTTGTGGTCCAGCATCTGGAAAGTTTCTGTCTCCTGTGACTTCAAGTAGCCCTGTCTTTGTCAACCTAGTTCCTGTCTTAGTACTTAATAACATATGATTCTAATGAACCCTCTGTTATCCACAGGAGACATTCCTAGGTTAACAATATGGGATCATGGGAAATCCAGGACACCCCCCCCCCCCCCCCCAGTCAGCAGGACCTCATGCTCCTGTGATTCTGGGATCCTCATTTTAATTTTCCCCGATTGGCCGAGACTGGCCTTTGAAATCTGGGACTGTCCCGGCCAAACTGGAACATATGGTCACCCTACTTATTCCAACAGTAAATAACAACAGGGAGAATGGTGAAGAAGAGTTAAGTTAGCTCCTGTTATTGGAGCCTCCTATATGCTTTTTTTCATGTAGATTTATTTTGAAATACTACCATTTTGTTCCATGAAATGAATGAAGGAGCATCTTGAAGGACAGTTCTAAAATGAGGAGTTATTTGGGTAGAGGCCTGTACAGCTCCTACCTTTCTCCAGTGTGAGGAGCCTTGATAAGCAATGGCAAGAAATGTAAAGAAAAGGAACAGAAGATTAGGTCTCCATCCCTTTACTGGCTACCCTGCAAGCTGCTTGTTGCTATAATGGCTAACTCCTTTCAGCTGGCATTACATAAGAAGTGCCTCCTGGAGCCACAACACTTTCTCTTCCTTGTGAAAAGTTTGCTTTTTCAAATGGCTGTTAAAACAGCTCACTGGGGGCAAGATGAGAGTCTCTGTTGCCCCAATCCCATTCCCATTTCCTGGGTCTCTGAATCCTAAAAGGCAAAAGAGTTAGTTGTGCTATGTGAAGACAAGCTCACCCTATGTACTTGTGCACCAGGCCAGTGTGCAACCATATACACACAGGAGCAGCATGCACAGAGTCCCAGCAAATCAGACCCCTAGTACCAGGTGATGGCTGTATAATGTACAAGCCATTAGTTTTCTCGCTACCTAAATTGTTCCCAGAATACAGATATCAGCTCATCAGTTCATAAGGCCTGGAGCCAAGTTATCCATGTTCTTAAACCTTGACAACTCCATGAGCTGCAGGGGATTTCACTGGTATAAATGAGGACACATTTTAGCCTCATGGTAGTTCAGCAGCTTGCCTTAGGTTTGCATTGTAATCACAGCTGATTTATTTTAAAAAACAGCTCCAGCATCCTTCAAGAGGAGTTATGTGGGTTGACACAATTTTTAGGAGACTGAATAGAAGGGTATATAGTTCAAAGTCAGGCTATTTTATTAAGTGAGAGACATGGGTGAGCTAAGAGAATGCAACTTCTGTCATAAATAATAGGTCTCAGGGAGAGGGAATTTGCCACCATTGGCCTCTACTGAAAATAACAGTTGTGCTAATGAACCCGTTGACTTTGACTATGCTTTGTGTCTTAGAAGCGTTGTAAAATGTGCAGGTTTCAAAGCCTACAAGTTGTTGCATTGTTTCTGAGACTACAAAGTGTTTAATTTATCATGCTGCTGCACTGATTAAGTACATTTTGAGTCCTAGAGAAACCTTGTAGCCTTATATGAGAGACAGCTGTGTGGGTTGTCATCTTGAGAAAAAATTGGCAATTAACAGAACAATTGTCCTCTTCTTGATGCCCTTGCTCAGGTGAGTAATCTTTGCTCATACAAATTGCTTCCTTAATTCCACTAAATTCATGAGACTGCTGGTGTGGTTGCAGGTTTCAGGGCATACATCATTCTGCAAACTGCTTTACAGCAAAAGCAATGCTGTACGGAGCAGCAAAGTTTTAGCAACAGCAAGAAATTTCTGTGAACCTCGGTTTACAGCTGTCACCAGCACCACTGGCATAAATGTAGTGTCCTAGTTAACACTGTTCTGACTCTCCCCTCTTTCCCCTTTGCATACTAAAATAAAGCTGGCTATCCTGAATCCCTTCTTCCTGGACAGCCTCATCTTCATCAATACATCATCAGGGCTTCTCATTTGGATGATGCATTGTGCTAATCCATACAGAGGTACAATTACTTTGGTGATATATTGCTAAGGGACTACTGCCAGCTGGCAAGAATGGCTTTTGTGATTCTCAGTAAGAGTTACACCATTATTTAAAAGCAATGAATTATTTTTTGAAAGGATAAGTACTGGTGTAGAAAGGGAGAGTGCATTAACACGCAGATGGGGAAGCTGTGTTGAAATGTAACCCAGCCTATTACGTTTATACTTTTAAATGGATGATGGAAACTCTTTTTATTCCTGCAACTGAAAAAGTCTCTCTGCTGCTGATGGTTTGCAGGCTTCCTTCCCCATATGAAGTAGATCCAAGGATATAGTTTAGGCTATTCCAAGAAAGGCACAGAAGTATACAGCTCAAAGCGGCACTGCTTAATAAAGCAGGGGACATGGGACTGGTGAGTGCAACCTCTGTTGTACTTAAATAGACCCCCAGTGAAAGGGAGCTTGCCATTTTCTTTTATTCAAAATATTGGCAACTGGGGTGATGGTGAGGAAACACCAGTGTATTTTGACTTCAGGGCTGGCTGCTCCTTATTCTCTCTCTCTCTCTCTCTCTCTCTCCCACTCTCTCTCTTTTTTCCCCTATTCTCGCATAAGACACAGGAACAATCTCATGTAAAATATGGGAGCATGCCATGCATAAGGGACCAGTGTATGGGCAGTCTTGACTAATGGTTAGGCTGCTGAGGGGAAGCAGAGGCTGAGCTAGGTCGAAGGGCAAGAACCATATACCAAAACCAGAGGGGAGTCCAGAAGCAGGGTCCATGATATAGTCCAGGGTCAGGATCTGGGGGTCAGATGCCAAGTACCAATCCAAGGGGCAATCCTCAGGGCAGAGTCCCAAACCAGAGCCAAACCAGGTTCAGGAAACAGAACCCCAGGGAAATCCAAAGCTAAAATAAACCAGGAACCAGGAGGTTAGCCATGGCAGAACTGTTAACTGGCCTCCAGCCCCAAGGCCCCAGCTGGTGCTAAACGATAGGTGGTCAATAAGGATGCTTGCTGCTCCTAAACCAGGGCAGAGTTCATTAGCTGGGGCCATAGATGATGCATAAGTGGTGACAGGGGTGGTGCACAACTCTGCATTGCTGCCTCTGGCGCTGCTTGGCTCTGGCTCCAGCCAGGCTGCTCTGAGACTTGACTTAGGTTGGCTTGCCTGCTCAGAGACCTTGGCAGCACTGGGACTAGGCTGGTCTACCTGATCAGCATCCCTCGGCATCTTTACACATGCTCCAGGGTGGAGGGTGCTTTAATTAGAGCAGCTCTGACAGCCACTTGAATTAAAGTGCCCGCAGTGTTATGTCTATTTAATACTTACTTTTCCATCCTGTCAAAGCAAACTGTTGGCATATGTATAGGTGGCCCCCCAGCCCACGCTGGTCTTCCTGGTCAGAGCCCTGACACCAGGACATACTTCTTCCTGATCCAAAGCTCCCTGGAATAAGTGATACTAGTTCTGGTGATTTGCAGTCTTGGGATTAGGGTGTTGATGCAGCTTCCTGGCATTTTACTAGTAAACCCAAAGATCTTGCACATGCACATAAGCTTTCTTGACAACTAGAGAAAGTGCCAAATTATCTTTAAAATTTCCAAGGGATGATCTGATTATTATTTCCAAGGGAGTGATTTTGTGCCATTATTTTTTGCTTTATTTTTTTTTTATCATGTGTGTACATGCTTACCTGCGTGCGTTCTTTCTGGATATGTTTGTCTTTTGTTTGTAGAGATTTAGCATAATTATTCAGCAATTTTAATACTTAATTTTCCCACCCTGCTCTCCAGCTCCTCCACGGTTCTTAATTATTCACTGTAACTGAGCTTCACAACTTGTGAGACACTTTACTGAGATATATTGGCACAGATCATTTGAAATTATTGAGCTACACCAGTTGATACCCACAAAAACTCTTCTTATTCTGTCTTCAGTTAAATTCTGGCCCAAACTAAATTCTTCCTCAGCTCTTTCTATATTATTTCCTTTCCTTCTTATCTCTACGGCTTGCTCTTCTTAGTCTAGCAAGCTCTTAACTAGACTACTGCAGATTTGTTCTTTCTGATTTCTCTGATTCATCATCCAAAATGCTGCTGCCCTGTCACCCCTTCTCTCAAGGCATCCTTTTGCTTTCTGTGTCCCTCTTCTGTACCTGGATCTTATGCCTAGTTCCTTTCTTATTATTTATATGCTAATCTTTTATTCAGCATCAGCCAATCAATATTTTCACAAAAATAAGTATCATAGCTGAGTTGACAACTGCAGCATTCAGCACTTTTGACAGCCAAACACTTTATTTAGTTACCTAAATACCAATTTATGTATCGAGAAGGTGGTGTGAATATTTATGTACATATGCATGTGCAGGGGTGTTCATGCTAGAAATGTCACAAATACTCATGCAAATTTAGCCACTCCATTTTTTAAAAAAGCTTAGCCATTAGGATTAATGTTTTTGGGCTAGCCAATTAACTTTTTAATGTATCATTTTGGATATTCATTGTTCATAATGTCCAATTCACACTCTGTGATTGGTTACCAAAGTTGAATGGTATTTTCTCTAGTCCCTTATTTTAAGATGAATAGGAAAAAGGCTTGTATAAATCACTTCTGGCACAGGGAGTTGAGGTGAGCATATTTGCATGAGTATTTGTGACACTTCTGGCTTGAGTGCTCATGCAAACGCACATCCACAAAATATTTGAGTGCTATTAACCCAGAAGTAAATCATTGCTTTTACTGTTTGCAGACATACGATGTAAGCAATTGCAAGTAAGGTTCTAAATACATGTGTGATTATCATTTAAGTGGGGGATCATAAGATGCTTCCATTATCATTTATTCAGCTTTGCCTAATGTATGCCTATTCTGCTTTTTATTTCTTGATAGTTTTTTCTGCTCTGGATCTTACAAACAAGGGAGCCATCTGATAATCCTTTTAAAACTTTTTTTCCCCTTCAATTCACTTTTCCTCCTTCTTCTCTGAGGGGGCTTGTTACTTTTCATTCATGGAAATGATTCACTGTTCATTTATTCCAGTATGTTCTTGCTGAGACTCTGCAGGTCACTTTATAGCCTACTGTGACAGCAGTTAATTTAGATTCTTTGGTCTCTCTCTGTCTTTCTCTCCAGCAATTGTTTCCTTCAAATTGATATCCTCATCCCGTGGAAAGCCAAGTTATTTCTGCTGGTAATAGTTCTCTGTAGTTTACTGGTTAACTTCAAGATTCAGTAGTGTTGCAGTGCATTTCACGTTGCACCTTTTTGCCTTTTGGGTTCTCAGAAGCGCCTCTGCATGTGGCCGGGTTGCTTACGTTTTATAAAACAACCAACTTTCATCGCAGTTTTGTGAAGGTAATGGCAATCGCAGAACTTTGCTCTCCACAGTAAAGTCCAGAAGTGATGGATTTAAAACTTTTCCCCTCATCGTAAAGTTATTAAATATCAGTGTGGCGACAAGGAGGTATTGATCACCGAGTGAAAAACCCCAGGCTGCTTCTCTGGCACGTTATCAAAAGGCCCTTCCAGAGGCTTTAAACCAGTGTCTCTACATGCTTCATGCTACAGTCGGGTGTGCAGCCACTACACCACCTTCCAGTTTCACCACGGGTAACAAATGAGAAATTTTAACGGCTGTTGTATACTGCGAATTGTCACAGTAGGTCGGGTTTTTAGCACAGGTGTGACTGTAATTTCATCACATTGATGCAAGTCACCGTGTTCAATGGCCCTGAAACTGCTGCTGACATCTATATGCAGTGGGGGCTGCAGTAAGTAATATGGGCTATAATCTAAAATGTATAGGGACAATAATTATCGCAAGCTGAGTGCTGCTGAATTATGGTGTATGTAGTATTCGTGAAGTTGTTCGAGGCCCACTGGGATCAATGGATCCATAATAAATTACTGTATTTTCTCCAATAGAAGATGACCCTGATAATAAGATCAACCTCTCCAGTAATTAGGTTCTAGTTTATTATAATTTTCAAGAATCTAATTATAGGAAATCTGCCTTGAATTTGTTCCCTTCCCACTGCTACAGCAGGGAAAATAAATGGAGGGGGGAGGGATCAGGTAGCCCCTTTGCTCTCTGCTTCCCCCCGCCTGTTCTTTCCCCTTGCAGCCCTTCCCCACTCCCCTTACCGTCAGACCCTGCTCTCCCTGAGCACATATAAGTCAGGAGCAAATTTGTAAACAGTAGTCTTGAAACTAAAAACACAGCTGTTGCTATTTGCATATAATACCCATATACTTAGTTCATCCAGAGTTCATGTGTGTTACCTTCTTTTGAAACCGCTGCAAGTTTTAGCACAGGTATTCCATCAGTTCACGTTTGAGCAGCAGTTTGGCACCTACCTGTAGGTAGTTCAACCTTTGTTTTTATCCTGTTCAAGGCTAAATCCATTCCAAATTCAATTGGTCGAGGCCCAATAATAAGCTGCAAAATCCAACTGAGCAGAGCTCAGTAGTCAAGTCTGTGTGACCACCATGGAGCAAGTATCCTCCCTCCCAGACCCATCGCTTGGGGCTTTGGATACTCCCCAGACCCAGGCAGGCATCCTACATGCAAGCCCCAGGCCCAGATGTCTTGGAGTTTGAATGCCCCCAGTCTGTCTTGATTGTAGTAAAAAAGCTGAGAAGCATTACTACTTATATGTAGTACAAACTTTAAAAACTTTTTTTGCAAAACTATACACACACACACGTATATGTGCGTGTGTGTGTGAGTATATATATGTGTGTGTACATAGATATATATAGATATATAGATATCTATCTATATATCTTTACACCTTTACAGTTATGTCTCGTGACCAATCTGATTCACTTGACAGTCCATAATACACACATACAGTTCACCATCAGCATCCTTGTTGCAATACTGCATTTGTGCACCTGTGTGCCCATCACCGTCTCCTTGACCTGTCACAATCACGCAGAAAACAAAACAGCCTTGGTGCCCCTTCCCTTTCCCCACCACAACTTCTCCCCACACCCATTCCAACCCTTGTGTTTCTTTGCCAAGTCCTTTCACTCATCCTCGTTCTCTCTGGTGGTCTCATCCTTGAACAGTTTGTGCCAGTCTTTCCTCTTACATGTGTCCTCTGCTATCTTCTCCCCATTGTCTTCTACCATCTTCTTGCAGTACACCTGCAGCTCACTCAGTCCCATTCTGATGCGGTCCTTGACCGGGAGGTTCATGCATCTGTATGTGCAGAAATGACCTGAGCAGGGTGCGGGACTCAGGACAGATCAGCCTGTGCCCAGGAAGCCCTGGATGTAAGGAAGCTGGCAGCAGATTTAGGGGGGGGCAAGTGGCCGGATGTGAAGCCAGCGGCAGCACAGATTTGCCCCTCTGCTCTGCAGGGGCCCCCAAGGCATAAGGCCTGGGGCAGTTGCCCCGATTCACTCCCCTTAGGGATGGCCCTGTGTACATGAGCAGGTTCCTGGTCTTCTGCAGGGCGTTCTTGAAACAAATGAACTGGTTGAAGTAGGTTGTTGGGGTCCCTTGCTGCTTGGTCAGGTAGCTGAACAAGGCTGTCTCTCTAGTGAGGGTCACAACTCCTGTCACCAATAGGAGAAATATGATTACTCTCCTCAACACCCCCCGCCCCGGCATATGGGAAACTCCAGAGGAGGTGGTTGATTTTTTTTCCTCCTTCCACTGGCAGGTTTATCTGGGGCAAACCAGTGAGACTCTTGGCCCCTCTCTGTGTGTCAGTGCCTGCACAGGGAGTGCCCTCGGGGCTACCTGAGAGTTCAAGTCCCTGTGCTTCTTCTGCAGGTGCATATGGAAGATCTGTTGCCACACAGGCTGGCAGCTGTCACTGGGAGTATGCCAATGGGTGTCACTGTCTCTTGTCCTTACCACCTTCTGCATCTTACAGTGGTTTGTCAGTCACCCGAGCTTTATGTAGTGCAAGCTATGTGCGATATTAGTCCAAAACCAAAAGCTTGTGATTTACCACATAAATCATTAGGCTGGGCTCCACCAGGGTCAAAAGCATTTCAAGCCATGGTGACCCCACAGCTCAGCACCGCTCAGTATGTGTGTGTACTCCAGATACCCACCACAAAGGATCCATGTGTGTATTAGCCCCCAGTCATGACTGGAACCCGGTATTGTTGTCACAAGTCCTGGGATACCCCCAAAATTAATATATAGATGAGACATGGGGCAACCTTGTTCTGCTTCACCTCCATGGAGGCCAGGGCCACACTAATCATATGTGCCAGGCTGAGACAGGGGCTGAAAGAGGGATTCTGGGTGAACGGTTTGGGTCCCTATTTTGTGACATTTGCCAGACATTTAAGGCTGGTGAAGAAACAGGAATCATTGAAAATGGGAAAGCAAGGCACAGCTCAGCTAGGGAAGTAAAGAAGTGTAGGCAATGTATTGGCTCACCATGACATGAAAAAGATGGGCTGTGCTTTCCTATCCTTGTGGTAGGTTCTCATCAGTATGTTTGTCCAATATGGGCCATGTGTAGGCCAACTGGTCGGCATTGGTTGCATTTAGTCAACTTCACCGAGATAACTTCCGTGGGTGAGGACACGTTGCTTTTGGCAGCAGTTTAATGGTAGATAATGTAGTTAGGGCAATTTCCTTGCATGCAATTATACAATGAAGAGGTTTTTTGCCCGTGCTAATTGGCAAAAGCCTCTAAATGCAGTACATCAATTGAGGATCTGCCCCTGTGAATGGTCCCCTATTATTGCTTGCTAATTTGTCCTGAAGTAATTGTGATCTTTATTATTTCTATCTGTTGTTCATGTTTACCAAATAGCTGCAGCCAATTGGCTGTTTACAAACTGTCCAGTTCATCTATTCACTGCTTGCTGGGCATAGTGACAAATGAATTGCATTACATTTTTTTTTTTATTCCTTTCCTGATTAGATTACTGCAGTTTTGAAAAGAAAATAAGAAGTATTGTATGCTGTTGAACTTTTTGTGTGAATAAGCATTCATGCTAAATTCATGAAACTTTCACAGCAAGAGATTTTCAGATGGTGATCTTAGTATTTGTGCAACAGTGGAATATGATTCAGGAGAAACACAGCAAAATACAGCGATACAACACAAACAAGGAACAATACAGCTCCAAAAATAGAAACAAAAGGATCTCATTGCTTTTATTTGTGAATCGATGTGAAAATTACTTTTGTAACTGGGAAGTCAAGAAATGATAATGCATTTGCATGTTTTGTTGTGTTGTTTTTTCTTGAACTGCTTGTGCTTCCTTTTGCAATTCTGTTATCGTTGTCTCTATTGTGCTGTTCTGCATTATACTGGACTTAAGAGCCTCAGTCAAAATTCATTGTTCCAGTATGCAAAGTAGTGTGCAAACATGCAGTAAGGCACTGATAACATTACAAACATGCAGTAAGGTTGATGCCAAGGCCACAAAAAGTAGATATAGCAGACAAACATTGAGTAGGGTAAGGAAGAATAAAATGAGCATGTTTTGCTGAACAAGTGCTATATGTTAGTATGTCATATTGTAAATGTACACGTTGTTTAAAAGAAAAAGGCAAGTTAACCCTTTAAATGAGCAGTGTGCCATGGAGCCTGAAGTAAGCAGTCATAATTTGCCTTAATGTGTTTTAAAAAAAATACAAAATATATTAAAGGCATTTGTCTGGCAGCCTCCAATGCCCATGTAACAGCTGAGATTGTTCTGTATTGTTAGTACATCACCTCCAATTATCAAAAAGTCAGAGCTGCCTTTTGAGCTGAGTGGGCAATGCATTTCAGACATACAAGTGTCTGTTGCCTAAAGGGGATGATGTGTCTAGCACAGGGGTGAGCAATTATTTCTGACGGAGGGCCGCTTACTGAGCTGTGACAAACCATTGAGGGCTGCATGACAGGCAGCTAGGGGCAGATAAATATTAATTTTCTAATTTTTTTAGGGGCCCCACGGGCCAGATAGAATGGCCTGGTGGGTCACATCCAGCCTGCGGGCCACATTTTGCCCACCCCTGGTCTAGCATCATATCCAGCTATTTGAGTTCCTCTTGAAGGATCAAATAAATACCCATTTAGAGCTGAGTCAACTAAGGGGAGACTTTAGTATCAGTCTGCAGCAAGTTGGAGATGCACACTTTGGCGTTCCACAGCAAAATGGTCCATCACCGTGCCACCAGTGGATTGATCGTATGAAACTTTCCCCCCCATATTTTCTTCACTTGCAACTGTGATATAGAAATGAGTCAAATGAATTCAGGTTCTGTTTTCCTGTTCTCTGAAACATCCAGCGTTAGCCAGTTTTATTACTACTTATGGACTGTAAGGCATTGTATTCACCCTTAACATTGAAGTAAATATTAGGTCTGTTTTGACAAAGAAATTAATCCTTTAAGAGGCTTGTTTGGGAGCATCCTCAGTGTTTTACATATGAGACTATACTTAAAAATTTAGGTTTCTGCTTCTGATTCCATAATCTGTTCCACTGATAGTTTTTCTTTGGTAATTTTAGAGCTTCATCTGATTTTAACGTCTTGTTTGGCACGCAATCCAAGGGCCCACTTTGCCTTTGTAACACTGCAATTACAATGACTCTCTGGTCACCTCATATTCAGAAAACAGACAGCAACAGAAGTCACGTCCAGAATGGAAGCCTGATGCAAGAACCTGCTACTGAATGTAATCTCACTTTTCAGCAGCTTTGTTGGCTTCAGCACTTGGAAACATTTACATTTTCTGCTGGCTGGGATGCATGCTTTTACAAGTGTTCTTCTAAGCTCTTCCTTTAATGCCTGCTTAAATATTTGACTCCAACTCACTTTATGAGGATGAACACACCAGGTGAGGTACAGATAGCAGTGAGGTACTCTCTCAACCAGATTTCTACTTAAATGGATGCAGATTATTTTTGTCCTGCTAAAGCCCATTGGGTACTTAAGGCTTTGTCAAACATTACAAGACCTATGACTTTTACGGTGTTGGAGGCATATGACATCTTTATAACTAACATCCAAATATTCAACATATTCTTAGGTTGATGTGAGTTCCAAACTGGTCAAATATTATAAGGATCTAAATCTACCAGGTTAAAATAAAAATCCAAAAATACTGTGTTTGACCAGTCTCGTGCTGTTTTTGACCAATCGGGTGGTCGACCACCTGGACGAAAGCGATCATCGCCTGCTGGAATTCACCATCGAGCACAAGGTGGCAAAGGCCTGCAGCAAGGTATCAGCCATGGACTTCAGGAGGGCAGATTTCAATGAGGCAAGGAGAATAGTCAGGGAGACACTGAGGTCCTGGAGGGGAGGGGAGTTGGGTGTCCAAGAAGAGTGGTCATTCCTTAAGGAGATGATACTCCAAGCCCAAAGGGAGGTAATCCCAACATGGATCAAAGGGGCAAAGGGTGCGCAAAAGCCCCCATGGCTTGACAAAAGCATCTGGGAACGTCTCCTAGCTAAAAAGGAGGCGTATACCCAATGGAAGGGAGGGGCCATCACCAGGGAGGACTATACCTCTGTTGCTCAGGACTGTAGGGGGTGGTCAGGAAGGCCAAGGCGGAGATGGAACTGGGACTAGCTACCTGGATCAAGGACAACAAGAAGTCCTTTTTTAGGGGGTAAAAAGAAGGTACTGGGTAACGTGGGGCCTCTGCAAGACATGCTAGGTAATCTGGTCATTGCACCAGACAGCAAAGTTAACCTATTTGACAATTTCTTTGCCTCCATTTTTCTGAGCAGGGATTGGGGCACGCCCCCACTGGGACCTTCATAGGCCCCAGGGGAGGCGCACCCAGGCCTAGGGTCAGAGAAGACCTAGTCAGGGAACTTCTGGAGGGACTGGACATATTTAAATCAGCAGGTCCTAATGATCTCCACCCCAGAGTGCTGAGAGAATTAGCAGAGGTCATTGTGGAACCCCTGGCATGGTTTTATGAGTGCTCATGGTGCTCTGGCATGATGCCAGAGGACTGGAAAAGGGCCAGTGTGGTTCCCATTTTCAAAAAAGGGAGGAAGGAGGACCCAGGAAACTATAGGCCTGTTAGCCTTACCTCAATCCTGGGTAAGCGTTTTGACATGGGCCCCTTGGTACATGTCCACAAGGAGCCAGCAGGGGAGATTATGCTTAGGGGCAACCAACATGGGCTCATTAGAGGCAGGTCCTGTCAGAACAACCTGGTGGCCTTCCATGACCAGGTCACAAAATCCTGAGATGTAGGTGTCGCAGTGGACATAGTCTTTCTGGACTTTAGGAAGGCCTTTGACACTGTCTCTCACCCCATTCTCATTAAAAAAACTAAGAGACTGTGGCGTCAATACCTACACAGTCAAATGGCTCACAAAATGGCTGGAGGGCAGCGCTCAGAGAGTGGTGGTGGATGGGTCTTATTCGACCTGGAGAGATATGGGCAGTGGGGTTCCGCAGGGCTCAGTCCTCGGGCCCGCACTGTTCAACATCTTCATCAGTGACTTGGATGACGGGGTAAAAAGAACCTTGTTCAAATTCACAGGTGACTCTAAGATGTGGGGAGAAGTGGGCATGCTAGAAGGGAGGAATTGGACCTGGACAGGTTGCAGGGGTGGGTGGATGAGAACAGGATGGGTTTCAACACTGACAAGTGCAAGATACTGCACCTGGGGAGGAAGAACCAGCAGCATACCTACAGGCTGGGGAACTCCCTTCTCATCAGTGCAGAGGCAAAAAAGGATCTTGGAATCATTATTGATGCCAAAATGAACATGGGCCGACAGCATGGAGATGCAGTCAGGAAGGCCAACCGTACCTTGTCATGGCTACAGTTGGAGTACTGCATCCAGTTCTGGGTGCTGCACTTCAGAAGGGATGTGGACAACATGGAGACGGTCCAGATGAGGGCCACTCACATGATCGGGGGCAGCAGGGCAGGCCCTACAAGGAGAGGCTAAGGGACGTGAACCTGTTCAGCCTCCACAAAAGAAGGCTGAGGGGGGATCTAGTGGCCATTTACAAACTAGTCAGGGGGGACCAGCAGGCATTGGGAGAGTCCCTGTTCCCCCGAGCATTACCAGGAGTGACAAGAAATAATGGTCACAAGCTGGCAGAGGGTAGATTCAGGCTAGATATCAGGAGGCACTACTTCACTGTCAGGGCTGCTAGGATCTGGAACCAACTTCCAAGAGAAGGGTGCTAGCTCCTACCCTGGGGGGTCTTTAAAAGGAGGCTGGATGAACACGTTAACAGGGTCGTTTGACCCCAGTACTCTTTCCTGCCATGGCAGGGGGTCGGATTTGATGATCTGCTCAGGTCCCTTCCGACCCTACCAACTATGAAACTATGAAATTACTATGAAATGGGGTCAAATGAAAGCAAGAGAACCAGGACATACTCTTCAATGAGCTTAATGCAGTAAAATAAGTCCCCACTAACTCAAAATCTGTGAAAGAACAAAGGAACCAATGGTCCATCTTGTCCAGTATCCATCCTTTGACAATGACCAGTATTAGATGCTTCACAGGAACGTTCAAGAGACCCCAAACAATCATCATAGAACACTTCCATGATATATTTGCTCTAAGTCATCTTGGAGGGCAGGGTGCATAAACTACAGGAGTGGCACAGAAATACACACAGACATGTTTTCCTCAAGGCCAGCTTGAAAATATGTAACATTGACATCAACTTGTGGGAGACTATCACCAAAGACCACCTCAACTGGTAGAAGTGTCAGTACTAGGAAGGATATTAGCACTTTGAAACCTTACAATGACAGCAGGAGATGGACAAGTGCGAGCAGCTGAAGCAGTGTGTCAGGGACCAGATCATGAATCTAGAGCCTCCCACCTCATATGGAAACACAGTCTGAATTGGAACAGAGTCTGTCAAGCCCGGATTGGCCTCATCAACCATCTTCAGACCCATACATAAAGCAATTGTGGAAGACAATCATCCTTGACTGTGAGGGACTGCTGATGCTACAGATGACAAACAAGATTCTCTTCCCTCTTTTCATCAGGTGGATCCCATTTCTTCTTCTTGGAATGATATCCCATGGTAAGAGATGGCCAGAATTTCGAATGGGCTTCCAAGGGAGGTGGTACTCTCCCCTACCTTGGGGGTCTTTAAGAGACCCCAGTGCTCTTTCCTGCCCAGGGCAGGGGTTGGACTTGACGATCTGTCGAGGTCCTTCTGACCCTAGTATTTATGAATCTGTGAACACTGATGAGGTCCCTTGTCACTCCTAGGGCCATTACTTATCATCCCCAGTAGTTTTGAAGACAGTGGGCCTGATTTTCGTTTATGTTAAGGCTATGTTTCAACTAGGAGCACTTTACTGTTTTTATTTATTCATTCATTTATGTATTATTCAGTCATTTTCTATCTATGAAGGGAGCAGACTTTTTTGGTAAAAGCACAGTTTTCTCCATATAATTGTGTTGCCATGCTGGTCAGGGATCACATCTCTTCATTACAAAGAAGAGATCATGTTTGATTTTGAGTTCTGAAGAAGTCTGATGAGGCCTGAGGAGCCTAAAGAAGCTTCAAAATGGTTCACAAAGTTTAAGTCAAACCCATTGTAATCCTTTATCCATTGTCAGTGTGGTGAAAAGGAAAAAAAATGTATGAAAATTTAAATGAGAACCAGGCCCAGTGTGTGAAGGATGGTTTCTGTGGAGCTATCCTTAGTCACCTGCAGAGTGCACATAGAATCTGTATTCAGTTGTTCTTTTTGCCCATAATGCTATTCTTCTCCTCTTCTTTTCCATGAAAGAAAATGTAAGTGTGCAGTGCTGGTGAAGAATGGTCCCTGCGGAGGTTGCATCTGAGTGTGGCATGGAATCATCTGCATGGGACATGCGCTTCATGCAGCAGGCAGCACGTTTCATCTCCAAGGGCTGTCTTACCACTGCAAAGGAATGGAAACTGTAATGCCATTTTAAAAGTATAGAGTTGGTAGAAAACAGATGCCTCTGTGGATATGTCTACTGTGCAATAGCGGTGGTGTCATGGTTAGTGCCTGCCGATGCTACATCACTGTAGCAATGAGCTACGTCACTGTAGCTCATTGCTATGGCAACATAGATTCATTGACATTAGGGCTGGAAGGGACTTCACAAGATCATTGGGTCCTGTCCCAGGGGCAGGAAGTCAGCTGAGGTCAGATCACCCCAGCAAGATAAGCACCCAAGCATTTCTTAAAGGTATCCAAAGTATGTGCTTGCACCACTTTTGGACAGAGTCTATTTTAGAGTCTGGAGACTTGGACAGTAAAGACATTTTTCCTTATGCCCAGTCTAAAATGGTCTTCCAGCACTGTGTGATAACTAGACCTTGTCTTCCCTTGGTGCACCCTGGTGAACAGAGGTTATCCCAGGTCCTGATGGACACCTCTTATATACTTATAGCATCTCATGTTGATGCACCCTGTAAAAGTTTTCCCAGAGGGGGTAGAAAGGGCAGAGAAGAAAAGGGAAAGAACTTGGGTGAAGATAAACAACAGTTGTGCGACCATGAGCCTGCAGTCCTTTCATACAGGGATTTTTTTAGGCAAAGCAGGCATGGATGAATGTTGAGATTTGTTCAGTTCATGACTACACAAGGCAGGAACTGAAGTAACCTGTAAAATCACAGTGGTGTTATTCTGGAGCTCTTGCCCTTCATGTGGCACATTTGACAGATTTTGTCATGTTATTGGCCGAGTCTGTGTGATTACAATGAAAACAAAAGCAGACACGAAAATACAGAAAAGGAAACCCAGAAATCATAGACATTGGTTTTGTATCTACAATGACCATTTCCCCCATTTTAGTACCAACAGCAAGAATGGAAAATATGCAGATGTGATTATTTTCCAACACAGTTTGACATGTAGTGTGCATTCATGCCAGGAAACACAAACATTGCTGTTTGCTTCGCACATTCCTGTCCATTGCTGTCTCACTTCAAGGGCTGCAGCATGATCTGCTTTATATTATTAGTGGCAAGTTTTACTAGAAATGGAAGAGGTATCAGCTAAAATGTGGGTGATAGTTTTCAAACAACAAGCAGGGATTGCTGTTTTTACCTTTGCAAATCCAGTCCGTTTCATCTCTCTCTCTCCAACATTTTAATTAACTAAATGATAACAAGGGATGGGAAATCATGTCCCCCTGAGAAATTAAAGCTTTTGCTGAAGGCTGGATTTTCAGAACGTTGAATTCACATGCATGTGCAAGCTCAAGAGTGTAATTCATGCAAAAGCTGAGATTTCATCTGCTGCACCATATTCTAAAATCGTTTTTCGCAAAATCACATTACACATGTTTTGGTTTTATTTAACATATAAATTACTGTGACTGAAGTAGGTTAATATTGATCTGCATTAATGGGTGTGATCATTAATAATGCAATAGTTAGAAACTGTGTGCAACAAAGTAAATGATGTTTGAGTACCATGCCTCGCTGTATTTGCTTCAGTTTATGGAGTGCATCTTGCATTCATTTGTTTATGCACAAATTTGCTGAACCATCTGCAAGATGAAGAGTGTTAATGCTGTTAATACGCATAAACATGGTTCACATGCTTGCTTTATTTATTTATTTAAGAATGTATATGCTCTTGAGTCTATCCAAGAATTGGAAACAAAGTGCTAATATTATTTCATCATCATTTTTCTTATTTCCATTTTGATGAGAGGTTAGTGCGGGTAGGATCTGCTGCAGAATACAGGGATATAGGGCTCCTTGAGTATATCCAATGCCACTTAGCCTATTGCCATTGGGCCCACTGCTGGTCTCCTTTTCACTGCTGGAGTGATCTCTACTACAGGACCTGCCACCCTCAGGTTTGGACCTGGCCTGTTATGAGCCCTGCAGTCCCAATCCAGCTTGTGGCACAGGGAAAGTTTGACACTCCTGGTTTAGACAAACACATAGACCATACAGCATTAATAAAATAATTTAGGACAGTCTTTATAGTGGCCATAATCTTTACAGTTAGATCATGAAGTGAAGCATGACGTGAGAGACAGAGAGAAATATTTCTTCATCTGGATTTGCCAGTTTCTCAAAACTGAAATATTTTGCAGAGACCTTTCATTTTTCACAAAGTTCCAGGAAAACCCAGGAAAAGATCCATCAGAAATCTGCTTGATTTCCTGCCAGATCACTCTCAAAACTCCTTGATGCCACCTGCTCGTTACTTTGGGAAGCCAACAGCTTCTAGGACAGTGACTCTAGACTGGTCCAGCAGAGTTGGAAACCTCAGGCTTTTCAGGTCTTCATGTCCAGAGCATCTCAGAACTGGGGTCTGTTTCCTTTGGTGGAAAATGTTGCTTTCCTTTCCCTATTTCAGAAATACTAAAATCCTTTGGAAGCACAGGCAACTGGTAGGAGGGGCAGGGGGGGCATGTGCCCGCCCCCCCCATGATTGGCCCCCTGAAGTGCCCGGGGGCCCATTGATGTACCAAACTCAGCACCACTCAAGATGGGGTCAGGCCCAGAGTGGATCCCTGACGGCTCGGTTGTGTGGCCGGGGACTGCGCTCTGCTTCTCTACCCAGCCCCATCCTCACTGCTAGCGGTCTGGAGCCCAGAGCATCAGAGAGCGCTCCAGCCAACCAGAGAGCTACTCCGCCTTCCTCCCCTGTTCAGGAGTGGATATGGGGCTTTGGGCCTGCCCCTGGACCCGCGCACAAATTATGCCCCACTCAGATTCAGAAGGCACCAGTCACCCATGTCTGGAAGACAGATCTTTCTCTTCCCAGCTCTAGAATTTAGGTGTGTGTACAACTAAAACTTGTCCAGAGAGGGTTGGGTAGGTGGTCCATTTTTTGAGTGAATGGTGTGCTTTGACTTACAGGAAATGATCGGTTGCTTGCAGGAAAGAGCCCTTAAGTGCTTGCAGCAGACAGGCTGGGAATACATTCATTGACTCTTGGCAGGCTATACAACTAGGGTGACGTGTTTTTGTGCAATTTCCATTTCTTGTTGATAGACTGTCAGATTACAAAATGCTCAGGAACAAGATTCTGCTGTCATTTACATTGGATCACATCCAGCATAGTTTGGGTGAAGTCTGGGACAGATTTGTTGAAGGGACTTTCCCAGTGTTCTCAGCCAGAGTTATAACAGTTTCCATTTGAGCCTTAAATAAGCTCTCATGAATCATTTTCCTCTGATAGGAACTGTTACAAATACAGTTCAAAAGGGCTCTGTTTGGATGATGAAGTTTTGGGCAAAAATGAAATATTGAGCAAGATTTTCAGGGAGTTTGCCCTGGTTTTCAGGTCCTGAGTACCTGCAGTTTTTCAGGTGCTGAGTGGGTTACCTGCAAACCTTCTTTCCTTAGCAGCTGTATAAAATCAGGTCAGAGCCAAATTCTGATATACTAGATTAAAATTTGTGTAACATGATTGACATTAATGAGGTTACAGTTGTTTAGAGCAATGTCAGTGAAAGCAGAATTTGCCTCTGGTTTACATGTCTGGAGATGTATTTTAAGTGTGAAATATTAACAGCATGAGTTTTTATATTTTGCCTAAAGAGCACAAGCTCTATACATGCAGTACCTGGTAGTCAATTTGTGATATGTTTTTACCAGCAGTTATATTTTCTTTCAGGTATTACTAATGTTCTGTATTATACACTGTATTTTCCCACTGTTCCTAGCCTATATCTAGTCATTGTCATCATTTGTTTAAAAAAAAAAAAGCTGAAGGAGAAAGTAGTCAGCCTATTTTTTAAATCTTAAAAAAGACAGTTTAGAAATGAAAGAATAATTATTTTAGCCAGAAACAATTTAGATGAGGATGTGGAAAGCATGCTGGCCATGTTTGCAGGTGATACTAAGTTATGGGGAAAAGTGGTCATGCTAGGGGATAAGATGAGGATCCAAGCAAACCTGGACAAGCTGGTAAGGTGAGTGGAGTGGAACTGGATGTAGTTCAATAAGGATAAATGCAGAATGCTTCATCTGGGGAGAATTATCCAGTGACATGAATATAGGTTAAGAAGAGATGTCCTGGTCACGCAATGGCTGAAAGGGACCTCAGGGTTATGGTTGATCACAGGATGAACATGAGCCACTGGTATGAAGCTGTAGTCAACAGAGCTAATAGCATACTGGGATGCGTTAGCTGATGCATCACAAGCAGGGCTAAAGAAGTGATACTTCCTCTTCACTCAGCACTGGTGAGCCCCAAGCTGGAGTCCAGTTCTGGCAGCTGCACTTCAGAAAAGATTTAGAGACTCTTGAAAGGGTCCAGAGAAGGGCCACAAGAATGATTGAGGCCTGGAGGACAAACATTATGAGGAAAGACTAAGGCCATGTGTAGATGAAACGATGGACATGTGTGCATGACACTTTAAAGCAGGCTAAATGCTTCTGCATTGCTTTAATGGTGTCGGTGTTTGCAAGCATTGGCAGTGTATTGCACATTAATTCCAGTTGTTGTAGGAAATTTGGTGGCATAATGCCCCTTAAATGACTTGGGGCGCAGCAAACTAAAACTCCTTCAAGGGGTTTTGTCTTCCAAGGAGTTTTAGTTTCCTGCCCCTACAGCCGCAGAGCAAAGCACCAGGCTCCATGCAACTCAGGGGCTCTGCAGGAAGCGCTGTAGGCAGCCTGGCAGCAGCCTGGGAAGGCAGGCTTTGCCCAAGAAAAGCGGTGAGCCTCATCTTTTTTTTCCCTGCCTGGATCCTGCCTGCCTGCATAAGCTGAGCGGGGCCCCAGAGCTTCCCTCTGCAGCTGCGGTGCCCCCTGGGACCACCCAAGCTAGGTGCCTGCAGGCGGGTGCCACCTGGGGGGCACCCACCGCAGCCATGGAGAGGCAGGTAATAAGTCAGTGTGTGCATGGCACTGGAATGTGAAGGGCTCTAAATTGAAGCAAAGTTTTTAAAAACCCACTGCTTCAATTTAAGGCCCCTGTTTTGTCTACACATGCCCTAAGGGATCTGGGACTGTTCAGCCTGCAGAAGAGAAGACTAAGGGGGGGACCTGGTGGCTGTCTATAAGTATGTAAGGGGTGAATATCAGAGCCAGGGAAAAAAAACAAACAAAAAACTGTTCACTAGAGTGCCCCAAGAGAGTACAGGGAGCAATGGCTATAAACTGTTAGAGGATGGTTTCAGGTTGGATGTAAAAAAGAACTTCTTTACAGTAAGGGTGACCAGAATCGGGAATAGACTTCCCAAGGTGGTGGAGGAGTCACCAACCTTGGAAGTCTTCAAGAGGAGACTGGACAGACACCTTGCTGGGATTATTTGATCTCAGCAGTATTCCTGCCCAGAGCAGGGGGTTTGGACTTGATGATCTTTGGAGGAACCTTCCAGCCTTTCATTTCTGCGATTCTGACATGCTCATAGGAGTCACTCGAACCTTTCATGGACTTTCATGAATATTAGAAAAAGTCTTCTATCAGTATCAGTAGTTGGGGGAAAATGTGCAAAAAAGCAGAGTAGTGACTTGTTTCTTAACGGTGCTTTAGGCAGACAAGGTTCTTTGGGTAAATCATATTTTTTATTAGCCCAGCTAAATAGCTGGAAAAAAAATTCTTTGCAAGCTTTCAGGTTTAAAAACTCTTCATCAGGCTGAGGAAGCATCTGCAGTTGGTGTGTGCTTTGGAGTTTTACTTTCTACTGGATCCCACTGCAGCTCTCATCTGTTCTAACTAAAGCAATTAGCACCTCGTGTTCTGGTGATGGCCCAACTGTGACACAGGCATATGACCAACAGAGTTTCCCCTTTGCCTCTCTGTCTCTGTTATATAACCTTTGTAATCCCTTGGAGCCAGACTTCCAAAAGTGAGCTGCTGTTTAGGAAGCTTTAGTACATGTGCACAGTTGTTTGTAAAAGTAGGGCAATGAGCACTGATCAAGTCTACCCTTCCTCTTTGAACAATCAGAACTTTAGTTATGGAGATGGAAAAGTACCTTGAAGTCATGCTTTCATGCTGCATTTTTCCATGTTTCCACTCTTACCTTGTAATTTTCCTGGGACTTTTTTTGGGAACAGCCTTTAGCTTTAGTATTTTGGGACCATCATTTTAAAAGAACATAAGTGTCTTGATGCGTGATCTGTATTTTCTTTCTCCTTTTCTGATGTTTTTTGTACAGAAGAAAATGCAGCTGAAACTGAAGCTTCCTTTGCCATCCCTCCTTTAACGCAGTTACTATAGCAGAACTGGACTTAGATGTAACAAAAAGCAATGATGATGTCTTGATTGCATTAATCAGACATCATTATGCTCTACCAACTCCTCTGGATATCTCGCAAGGAAAAAGGAGGTAGCAGGGCAGACAGTGCATAAGCTTCAAGTGCATTTGTTTGCCAAAGTTAAGTGAGTATATTGAGTAAGTGATTCTTTTTATATGTTCAATAATGGAAAATTAAGCATACAATCCGTAGTAAAAAGGGCCATTAAAAACACAGCTTGGATCTCTATCCTAACCTTCCTATTTCTAAAATCTCAGTTAAAATCAGAGGTTTTATTGCATACAACATACATAAAACTCATTCCAAATGGGATTGTGATATTATAAAGGTGCTTCTTATTGTATATTTCTACAATATTTTTGGTTCTCCCCCAAGCACCACCATACTAAACTTGTTGAGAATTTTGCCAAATTTTCCAATGTAACCATATTTTTGTAGTTTCTCATACACCTCTGAAACGTTCTCTTTTCATATAGAGTATGTGTAAGCATGATTCTGTCAAAGATGATTTTTAAGAAAGAAATAGTAATTAAAAATGTCCCAGCTCTTTTATTGAGGGGAAAATACAATAGTATTGAGATCTGTTGATTATTCATACATTTCAAATTTAATACTACAAACAAATATTTTCCCACACATTTTATGTTATAGTTTGCCACTTCAAAACATTGTCATTGGCCAGAAGCTGACTTTTAATAGTACTTTGTAATTCATATCTATTGAATGCTACAATATCACAAACATACAAAATTTCAAATGGATCTTATTAATTTCATGAGAAATATCTGATATATTATCTGATAGATTTCATAGACATTAAGGCTGGAAGGGACCTCGCAAGATCACTGGGTCCAGCCCCCTGCCCAAGGGGCAGGAAGTCAGCTGGGGTCAGATGATCCCAGCAAGATAGGCATCCAAGTGTTTCGCAGAAGAGTCCAGAGTAGGTGCTTGCGCCACATCTGGGGGGAGTCCATCCCTGGCTCTTGGGACACAGACAGTAAAGAAATTTTTTCTTATGTCCAGCCTAAAACAGTCTTACTGGATTTTGTGATGGTTAGACCTTTGGTGTGCCCTGGTGAACAGACATTTTCCCAGTTCCTGATGTACACCCTTTATATGCTTCTAGGCAGCCACCAAATGCCTCTGAACCTGTGCTTCTCCAGGCTGAAGTCCCATGGCTCTCAGGCTCTCCTCATAAGACCTGCTCTCTTGCCCTCTAATCATGCGCGTGACCCTTCTCTGGACTCTTTTGAGCTCCTCCACATCCTTTCTAAAATACGGAGCCCAGAACTGGATGCAGTATTCCAGTTGCAGCCTCTCCAGGGCCGAATAAAGTGGGAGGATGACTTCCTGCATTTTGCTTGAGAAGTATAAAGTATAAATATTACGGAGAATGTGGGAAATGGCAGGGGAAAGCCAAATAAATCTGTAAAACAATGAGACTTTGTTTTTAATATATGAATTATTCAACGATAACTACTAGAAGCAATTTCTCTTTGATGTTTTGATAAAACAGTGACCCCACTGTCCTCACTAAATAATTATCTGTAAACAGAAATGATCAAGGTCTTTTGCCATTCAGCATTATTTATGTTTGTACAGGCAATTTGCAAAGTATCTTCCTTCTGTATTCCCATTTCATGTACTGTGTACAGATAACACAGGACTGATATATTGCTTTTGATCTGTTGTGATGCTGTCAAAATAAGCTGAAGGAAATATGATTATTAACAAATCCATACTGTCTGTCCCTGTAAATAATTAAATGAAGCCACTACATTAGGAATAATTACTGAGCATAAAGGCAGCACAAGGAGTTTAGCCACAAAGCTTGTATTAAATGTAATGGGGTACTTGAGTCTAAAAATACCTAAATTACTTGAGGAAAAAAAAATAACTAAGAGGTATAACTAGAAGCTTGCTAGAAATCACTGATTAGCTATATGCTTCAGAATAAATGCTTTTTATTATAATTAACGCAGATGAATATCATGGCCAAATCATTATATAT
Source organism: Alligator mississippiensis (assembly GCF_030867095.1). Taxonomy (NCBI): domain Eukaryota; kingdom Metazoa; phylum Chordata; order Crocodylia; family Alligatoridae; genus Alligator; species Alligator mississippiensis. The sequence continues at coordinate 241,759,802 of NC_081827.1, read as the reverse complement.
AAAATGCCAGTTTCCTTTATGTAGCACAGCCAGACATATTTAAGTAACATAAAATTGATAGCACATATTTCACTGACCATGGTGTTACTCTTTCTTCTTATTTTCTTTCAGTGGAAAAGTGCATGTTGACTTCAGTGGGAGGAGAAATGGCCCCCATGTTTTTACATTCTGAATATTATGCAGATGTAAGGAGCTATATTATTGCCCATGTTAGAAAGTATGAGTTTTTATGTCTATAAGCTGCAAGTTTTGAAAAGCAGTTCTTGAGTTTTCCTTGTGACTTTAGATATTCATGTAATTACCAGGGGAACAGCTAAAATATAAGGTTCAGATGTGTTTTTTTGCTGCAGTTACATTTGCAAATTGCCCTTCATACTGGAACAAGTTATTTTCTTTCCAGTGCTAACATCATGGTAACTTCATGGGACTTCATGCAAAGATGTTGTAAGTAGCACAGTACTCTGGCCAACTTTATATTATTCAGAAAAAAAAGACTTTAATATCTAATGTCGGAAGTATTACTACTTGTGGCATGGGGGATGAATGGCTCAATCAAGTTCCTGTTGAATTGAATGCATGTGTATTGCATGAGTCTATCCTGACGTGGTTGCAGAACACCCTTATTCTAATAGGCCTTTTTTCAGTTGTGACTGCTATCATTCTATAAAGAAGATGGTGTGGCACAACTTTTACTGTCATGGTACACTATGCTTCTTCTTCCGGTTTGTTTAATTGGAGCATCCCAGCATGCTTTTCAGCCATCGGCTGGGCTGAGCTGGCTGTCTGCTCCAGAGAGCAGGGCTGGCCCTGCCCCTTTCCTCCCTAACTGGTGGAGGACTGCAGCTGAGAGACAGCAGCATCTGCCTGGCTTCCCTCTGCCCCACCCTCCCCTTGCTCATCTGCCTGGCTTTCCCCTGCCCCACTCTTTCCTCGCTCGCTGCTCAAGCAGGGATCCCTCCTCTCCCACATCAGGGACCCCAGTGGCATGGACCCCAGTCAGCATCTGGCCATGCCACCCCATGCTAGCTAATGCTGACTCTGTGTGTGTGCGCGTGTCTCCAATTTCACTGGAACAAAGGCAGACAGGAGAGCGTCCCCTTGGGGTTTTTTGGAACAAATCAGCAGATCAGCTAGTACTGTTGGACGTGAGTGACTGGTGCCTCCTGAATCCGGGGGGGGCACCCACAGAAGCCACTGACAGTGGCGGCCCTGTCGAGGGGTGGGGGGGGGACACCAGCTTCACTGACATCATCAGTGTCAGCCATCGGGGGGCACCGGGCCCATCGGGGGGGAGGGGCATGTGCACCCCTTTGTACCCCCTACCAGTTTACCAGTTGCCTATGCTGTTGGAAAAAGTTGTTTAAGAAGTATTTGAACTAATAAGAGGCTTTGTTTTCTTGATGGGCTGATAAGCTGCCTGCTGGCTTGCTTGCTTGCTTCAAAGGTTGCAGTCTGTCAGTAGTATACAAAGAGAGGTGTGAGAAATGGCCTGGTTTGCAATGCATGGGACCTGTGAGTGCCTGTCAGTTTGCTGCAGGCAGTATGAAGAAGCAGGGAGAGGGAGATTGCAAAGCTCAGTATCATCAGCAGATGCATGCACTGCACACAAGCAGTCTTCACTCCCCCTCCTTTGCCTAAGAGCACTAGCCAGGGCCCGGAGTCTGGCAACACTCCTGTCCTTTGAGCAGCAAGCTGGGAAAAGCCTAGCAAGGGCTGTCTTCCCCTTCAGACACACCTCAGCTGGGGACTGTGCAGGCCAGGGTTGGGGTTTAAACCCTACCCTAATCATAGTATCCTGCCAGGGCCTGGCCATTCACCCCCTCAGCTCAACACTGTGGAAGGGCAGCAAGGGCTTTCTTTAGAGCCCCTTGACTTCTAGCCTGAGCCACTGCAGACATGTGCCTACATTTCCTGAATCAAAAATGAATGCCTATCTACTTGCAAATTGGTTCAAGCTCTGCAGGTTAGAATAAACTTCACAGATTGAATAAATTCAGGCTTGGGCTTTTTGAATGTCTGTCCCTAACCGTTGAGACCAAATTAGAGAAAGTAATCAATTTATTTTTGGTAAGATCTAAAGCCATACTTCTGCAAATATTGACCTATTACTTCTATCCCTTTTTTGGAGTTTAAGTACCTGATTGTAAATCTGGGGATGTGAATTAAACACCTCTTTCTAATCAGCATCCAGATCCTTCACCATAGGTTACTGCTAGAGGTGGCACAGGGGGCACATGCCCCCCCTCCCCCCCGCCCGGGCTATCACCTGCTGCCCACACTGCCAGTGGCTTCGGTGGGTGCTCACCAGTCCTATCCCCAGTACTGAAGCTGCCAGCGGCTTCTGCAGGTGCTCTCCAGACCCATCCCTGTTGCTGATGCTGCTGGCAGCTTCTGCAGGTGCTTGCCAACCCTGTCTCTGCTACTGCTGCTGGTTTCAGTGGGTGACCCCCAAGACTCAGGAGGCACCAGTCACCCATGTCCTGCACTCATCTTCTGAGGAAGCTGGTGTATGAACATCATTACATCAGATCTGAAACCGAGCTCGTGGTTTATCAAGGAGTCATGTTCTCCACCTTACTGTACACAGCTGAGATGTGAACAATATACAGGAAACATCTCAAGCTGCTAGAGAAGTACCATCAATGCTGCCTGCAATAGATCCTTTAAATAAAGTGGGAAGACAGATGCACCAACATTAGAGTCCTCTTAGAAGCAAGCACCACAAGCATCAAGCCAATGATCATGTGACATCACATTTGCTGGGCTAGTCCCATCCTCCAGCGAGTTTTATTCTCACAGCTCAGTCAAGGCATACGTTCAAGAGGAAGACAGAAAATGCTTCAAGGACCCCCTCAAGACCAACTTGAAAAAATGTAACATTAACATCAGCTTGTGGGTGACTATTGCCTAGAATTGGATGGAGCTCATCAGATAAGGCAAACGTGAAAGACAGTCATCCTTGACTACAAGGGACTGCTGATGATAAGGACAAGTTATTGACATAGTGGTGCAGTACTGATGTTGCTGCTCACCTTTGCAGTAGCCTAGTGACTATAATTAAGGATATGAAAGGTTAAATGATTAACCAGTAAGTTTAGTGATAACTGATTCTAGTTCACCGATTTTAGCATGGGGCAAGGCACAGTGTGGCAGGGAAAGGGAGGAAGGAAAGCTGTGTGGTGCCCCAGAAGGAGCCAGAAGCTGGCTGGGCAAGCAGGAGGGAGGGAGGAGTGGAGAAGACGGGAGGGGGAAGAGCAAAGCAGGGGGTGCGGGGATTAGAGGAGGTTAAATGGATACTTTTTAAATGATATTTACATCCCTAACTAGCACACATATTCAGTTGATGGGAAACCTGAATTCTAGGTCTTCAATTTTGAGGGGTTCCAAAACCTCATCACCCAAATCCCAGAGTGTTCTAAACACCAGACCATGTGTTTTCCAGATATTTTCCATCTCCCACTGAAGTTGGGATAATGGGTAACCAAGAATACGAGATTCGTGGGGCCAGAACAGCAAGCCAGGTGGATCAAAGACACCAAGGCTCATTTAGTCCAATTTATGTGGAAATGCAGGATTTGTATTCCTATGCAGTCCAAGACGGATGCCTACCCAGCCTCTTTTTGAAAACTTCCAGTGAAAGAGATATTTCATAAGTTTCCTGGGCAGCTTGTTCCACCATCCTACTGCTCTTGATATTGAATCTAAATTTGCTTTGCTCCAGTTTAAACCTATTGTTTTTGGTCCTGCTCTCTGCAGCAAAGGAAGACCATTGTTCTCCATCTCTTTATGGCAGCTTTCCATATATTTGAAAAGTGTTATTATGCTCCCTGCTCCCCTTCCCCCATGCCCAGTCTCCTTTTCACCAAACTAAACATCAAACCTGACTGTTTAACCTACTTGTTAGGGCATTCAAATGGAGGAGAGAATCATAGGTTGTGGTCTTATGTCTCAGGATTATTTCTGTTTTTTTTTATCTAATGAATAGCTAATGTAAATGATATAAATGATGCCACAGCTGCCACCACCATTTCTCCTCTTCTGGATGTGCTTTTGAATGAAAATGACCAGGGCTCTTGCACTTTGCATTGAACTTGGTGCCAGAGGCATGTAATCAATGGACTCTGAGGAAGAAGCTGAGGCAAAGCTACATGGTTTGGGATGCTTCTGTACTTGCATGTCAAACCAGGCTTATGTACCTAGGGTTCCTTAAGATCTAAAGTGTAGGCGCAGGATGATTTTAGGTATCTAATGAGTTTTGCGGTGACTAGAACAGGGGAATTCTGGGTCACTTTTTGGAATTCAGGCTGTAAAATTCTGCCTAGGTCCCATTTACCAATTTGCTGTGGTCATAGGGGCTTGACTCCAACTTCACTGATGCTAGTTTTTTACTAGCACAAATCTATTGACTTAGGCTAGGTACAGATATTCAAAAAGCCCAAGGCGGAATTGATATAAATTATGCAATTTTCCATAAGTGGTATACTTTAGATCAGTAGTGAACAAAATACACATTTGCCCTTTGGACAAATCTTAGACCAGGTTCTGCCATTTTTTAACGAGTCTATATGTGCTGAACTTCTGTTCTATTATGGGTATAGACCAGTTTTGTGAGCCAAACTTCTGTTCTTTTACATGTATAAACTGGTTTCCAATCATTTATAGCAGTGCAAGTGTAATGTCCGTACCTGGCGTTAGAGTTACAGAAGAATAAAGCCTGATCTGGAATAAATAGGAGTTTTCCCCTTTGGCTTCAGTGGCTGCTAAATGAAAATGTATCTTATAAAAACAAAAACCCAACTGAGATCTATCATAATTTGTGTAACATCACAAATAACTGAGACAATAGCTTAAATGTTAGATGAACTTATTTAAAAGGAGGAGGATACTTTAATGTGTTCTCCTCCTTCACCCAGTATGATTCAGGACTCTTTATTTTTTATTCCTTTTCCTAAACAGAATTTCAGTATGGCTGATGTTTATTGCTGATAAGATAACAAACACAGCAAGACTATAAAGTGGTATAAAATGCTAAATGTTAGTAGATGCATCTAGGATTGGTATCTAAGGTGATAAAACATAAGCAGCATCTGCATTCCACATAGTAAAATAAATGTATCTGCAAGTCTCCTTTATGTTTGTAGTGCTATCATTTCTGCTGGGCATCTTAGAACAAATCTTGGGTCTTCTGCAAAAATGAATTAAGACAGACTTCTAATTTATATATAGCTCAACTGTGTCCTCTTATGTGGCTGTGTAAAGGAGTTCCTTTATGAGCTTATGTGGGCTGTGCATGTCACTACACAGTGGGGGGAAGAGTAGCAACTTCAAGTCTGCTATGCCTCCTTCCAGGTGGGTGGGAAAAGAGTAAGTGGACAAGTCTTGAGTCTACCTTTCCATTGGCTCCACCACATATACTGCAATGAATATACATTAGGGTTCATTTCTTTGGAATTATTGGGCTATAGGAACAATCTAGTTCCTTTCATGAACCTGGAGGAGCACTTGAGCTAGTAGACCAGGGGTGAGCAATTATTTTGGGCAGAGGGCCACTTATTGAGTTTTGGCGAGCCATTGAGGGCTGCATGACAGGCAGCCCAGGGCACATAAATATTAATTATCTAAATTTTTAGGGGCCCCCGTGGGTCAAATAGAATGGCTTGGTGGGCTGCATCTGGCTCGTGGGCCACATTTTCCCCACCCTTGTAGTAGATGTATAATCTGTCCCACAGAAATCAAAATAAGTATCAGAAGCACTCTGATGGCTGGAAAAAAAAAAGAGAGTTCACTTGAGAGAAGGTGTGGAATAGAAGAAAGGGAGAATAATTATGAAAGGAAAGGATTGGCGGGAAGTCCATTGATCTTCTCTCTCCTGGGAAATCACTTGATTTCACCAAGATCAGATTCTTGAAACTCTTTTTAGTCAGGAAATATTTTCCTCCTGTAAAGTACATAAATAATTAAATACATTAAAATATATCCAGTGTTTGCTTTCTCTCAGACTTTGGGATTTTCAAGCTGTAGGCAAATGAGACAACATCTCAATCACCACGTCAAACTTGTCTATATAGAATTAGGGGAAATAAGTAAGATGCAAATGCACTTTGTTTGAGGATTGTACATTTTTCTGTAGTACCTTCCAGACCTGCCTTTAAGGGCAAAAATGCATTAAATATTTTGTGTGGAAATCCTATCCTTTTTTTCATCCCTATTCAGTTGGTTTGAACTTGTGTGGAGTGATTGTAGAACCTTTCAAATGTATGATGAAATTGTAGTGACTGTATGTAAGCTCTATTCACATCATTCAAGCAATAGCTTTTCAGTGCTATCTCTGTATGTATTCATACATTGTCCTACTGCAGATTATCTGAGAATATCAGTATTATCTAGCTTGTTTCAGGAAAGCATGGAAGTGATTTTAAACAAAAGATTAAAAAGTAATTCACTAAGAAGTAAGCGTTCCTTAGGAAAAAAAAAAAGGAAACTCTAAAAAGAAAAGTTTTGGAAATTTCCCTATGGAAATATTACTATCAAATTATTGAGCTGTTGAAAGAGAAACAGGTAATGGAAAGGTATCATCTTTGATTAAAATCCATTTTGAAAAGGAAATTGAAAAATTGCACATTGAAAGGTTGATTTGGAACTTTTTAAATTTTTCATTCAAGTAGGTTTTCCAATGTTTTCCATCATCTATTATGAAATATAAATTGACCATTTAATTGAAACATTTAAATTGCTCCCCACCACCAAAAATCATTTTTCTCAGAATTTTGGATCAGGGAAGCACTGACCTTTTTCTTTTCTTTTCTTTTCTTTTCTTTTCTTTTCTTTTCTTTTTTCTTTTCTTTTCTTTTTGTTACATTCCAGAATGAAAAAAAGGATTGAAGATTCCAGTTCCCAGTGGTTATAATTTTCTTCCTGCAAAGTAGTAGGTGCTTATTTAACTTTGTGAGCATGAGAAATCATATGAAATACTTAGAGGTAAGTACATATATGTGTGTGTTAGTATTTAGGCTGAAATTGTTATAGAAAAATATTTCTCTGAAAGAACTGAAAATGTTGTTATTGTTAATTGGTTTCATTACAGTATTAAGTATCATGGTCTTTGGTGTACTTCCATTATGATACTTTTTATAATAGTGGTACTGATCATAACAATGAATAATTGTGAATACATTAAATTATTTATAAACTATGCTAAGATTTGCAACAGCATAAGCAAATAATAACAATGTATATTTTAAAATGAATGCCTACTTTTGAAAATGGAACCTGTTAAAGAAAGTATTAGCAGGAATCTAAAACAAGATTTCAGAATGCCATGCTCCATGTGATGCAGTATAATGTAATAATCCTTTATGCTTATATTTTTCTCTGAATTGTAAGATATGGTATGACTGGGCAGGTTTCAATTTATCAAAGAAGTTTTTCTCAAAGAGATATTTCAGTCTAGCTCTTGGAAACTTAAATTTCATTCCATTTAAGCAAGATATCCAGCCAGGTCACTTGGAAACATTTAGCTCCCTTTGCAACCACAGACTTCCATCAGTGTTAAGTTTTCAAAATATGTCAAAGTTCAGTTTTGAAATTTACTTTGAACATTGACACAATTCCTCTATCTTATTTATTTTTCCTATACTATTTAGTATAAAAAGCGAATACCTAGACACCAACCTGTGCTAGAAGGATGGAAGGATGTGAAGGCTCAGATACAACACAGCATGAAAGGAAATTCATGGTTAGAAGAAAACTGCAATATGCCCTTCAATTCTCCAATGGGGCACATTAAGCAAGCAGTTAAGAAGGCGCCCTGTTGTGCCTAAGTATTTGAGACTGTCTAGTATGCATCTCCTTTACTTAGTCTTTTTATTACTTTTCTCAGTTTTTGTCAAAACTTAATGCTCTTTTAATATAGTTCTGGAGTGTGAAATACATTTACTTTTTGTTTCATTGTTAATAGCTTTATAGAGGTCATTTGGCTGGGCCTTGAGTGTGTTTGATAGCTGTGGCAAATTCAAGTCCAGTAGAACAAATCCCAATACAGTGAGTTTACACTGGAATCCCATCAACTCCTGGCTAATACGTTGAGGTGTATTAACAGCCACTATAACAAATTTTAATATAACACTATGGGAATGTATGGCTTTCATGGAATTATGCCAGTTTTTCCTACATTTCCATTACAATCTACAAATACTTACCAAAAGAGATGGCCATTTTTTCCCTGACAAATATTAAATTCACAAAAAGATGGAGTTCTGAGGAAAGTGAAACTGCTTCTTAATCGGCTTGAAATCATTAAATACATTTCAGCTGAAAAAAAATGGGCCAAACATTTTAAAAGTTGAAATATTTAATTTTAACATTGTTTAAAACGAAATTCTTGAAATGTTGGAAATAACAGAAAAAATCATTTCGAAAATAATCATTTTAACCTTTAAAAAAAAAACTCTTACAATTGAAAATGGTCCTACATTGATAGAATAAAGCATAAATAACAGGATTAAATAATGCAAGAGTGAAAGCATTTAATTTTGGAAGAAGCAGTTTCAGGTTGATCCAAAGTTTTTTTTTTTTCTTTCCCTTAAAAATCTCTGTTTGGCACCCATTTCCCCCTTCTTATTTACTGGCTAGGCACAACTCTACTTATTAATGCAGCCAAGTAAACACTAGTGATTAGGTCATACGCAGGAAATACTCATCATGTGGGCCAAATGCATAAATCCAACTAAAGTACATTTGGTTGATCATATTTGGATGAGGTCATCTAGTACCTTGGGCCGCGTGTAGACGAAATGAGGGGCATGTGCACATGGCACTTTGAAGTGGGTTAAATGCTTTTGCACCACTTTAATGGTGTCCTACAGCCATGGAGCAAAGCACTGGGCTCTGTGCAACTCCACGGCTCTGCAGGAAGCCTTGCAGGCAGCCTGGCAGCAGTCCAGGAAGGCAGGCTTTGCCCAAGAAAAAAAAAGGGAGCGAGCCTGATCTTCTTTCCCATCCCCACCTCCTTGAGCCTGCCTGCCTGCCTGCCTGAGCTGCACAGGGGCCCAATGCTTCTGTCCGTGGCTGCAGTGCCCCCAGGGACCACCCAAGCTGGGTGCCTGTGGGGGGGTGCCACCTGGGGAAGGGCCACCACTGCCGCAGTGGGAACCACCAATTCCCCCTGCAGCCCAGGGACCACTCCAGCCACTGGCAGCTCGCCCTCCTCTCCTGGCCACTGGAGAGGCAGGTAAGTGCATGGGTGTGTGCATGACACGGGGGTTTACTTGGCCCTAAATTGAAGCGGTGTTTTTAAAAACCCACTGGTTCAATTTAGGGCCCCCGTTTAATCTACACACACCCTTGAGCACCACAGCAGATGGCAACCATATAATTTAAATCAATCTAGGGGCTTCCTTATGTTTCAGTTCTTAACACAGCAAGATCACCTGATTCAGATCTCCAATCTGAGATTGAGAAATTCATTCATGACAGTTTTAAGCAAAGAGAAAAATAAACTCTCATACTGGAGTTGGCAAGGGCAGATGCTAGGAGTAAAGGTTACAATACAAAATTGCAAGCAAAGGGTGCTGTAGCTTTTCATCTCTGTGTCAGAAAGAGCACTAGAATTTAAACTGGATTACTGTAGGCATGGTTACAGTTTATATATCAATTCTGGGGCCTAAATGAACACTCATTGAAACTAGTGGGGAAGCTCCCATTGATTTTAATGGTCTTTGAATCAGGCCCAAAATTGTGCAAAGGGCTGTGAAATCCTCCATAGTAAAAGACATTATGGATGTGAGACTATTATCTCTCCTAAGTAGGAATTGTAGTACTGTCCCAAAGCCTACTGAAATATGCAGATGCCATTGTGAATAATCAAGCATTACCTCTTCTCAAATTTTAATATAAAATAGCTTATCCACTGATAAGAAAAGGGATGTGTGTCATGTAATCAAGGATAATCAGAATAAGACAAATATTAGCATATTTAATCATCTTGATCCATGAATATTATTTTTAACCCTACAGAGCTTCAAGGTGAGAGTGCCCTTCTTAGAGGAGCAAGCTTCAATAAAGGGAAAATTTAAATAAAAGACAATTCACTTAGCAAAGAATTTCCTGTATTTCCTTTGCAATTATCTTTAATATTTGTCTTTGAACATGATTTCTCTCTTTCACAACTCATCTTTTTCTTCCTTCTCTATCTTGGAATTAAAGCACTATTTATGGCATCATCATTTATTGCCATGGAAATGAATGTGATGATACAGGTTCAGCACTATGGGTGCTAAACCAGAGGAACCAGTACAGGGGAAAGATGGGTAGAGCAAGACCATATATTGATGTGAGCAGATTTCTCTAGGAATTACTGAATGTGATGAGGGAGCTGATGAAAAGGACTGAATGGGGAGTAGAATGAAGGGTTATATGATTTTAAGATATTCCCTGTGTGAAGAAACTCACTTCATCTCCAAGGCAACTTCAAAAGCAATAGTAATCCAGTGACCAAGTTTGCCAGCCACATTGTGGATTGAAGCCTGTTGACATGGGCACGACTTAAGGCTGTTTCTCTGGAGAAGGACCGTAGAGGGCAGCAATTCATTGTAAGTTCTGTGGTTGTGTCTGCCTTTTTTAAGGTTAGCCAGCAGCTGTCTTTCCTTTTCCATATTTGCAGTATGGTCATTATAGTACCTCTGTGAAATTCAAATGTGGTTTTCTGTGATCCATGTTTTACCCAGCATGATAAAGTGGAGCACTTGATGTGAAGGACCTATGATTAAGCCTTGATGCTTAACCCCACCCCTTTCCTACAACCTCTACCATTTGTCTTATGATGTTAGTACCAAGGTTTAGAGAACTTTCACTTTTAACTGGAAACAAGGGCTAGGGACATTAATTACACATAAACTGGTATAAGTGATTGGAAACGGGTTCAAATCTGTAACACAACAGAAGTTCACATAATCTGCTTTCAAAATGGCCAAAACTGGTTTTCAAAATGGCCAAACCTGGATGGGTATAGTATCAGACTTAACTGATTTAGGTTAAATCAGTTTATTGAACTTCTGTCCCAGATCCCCTCAAGATTCAAATTAACTCACAGTCCCCCAGTATCCCAAGATGCTTTGCACCTCCCCCACAAAGCCTCCCCTTGCAGGGTGGGTGGGATAGCCTTGACCCAAACTGTCTGCTCCAGCTGAGCAGGGAGGCATGCTCTAGTGCTCCCCAGCTTCTGACCTGGGCCACTGCAGGCATGTGGCTGCATTTCAGAATCAAAAGTGAATGGCTGTTCACTTGCTTATTGGATCAATCTATGCAGTGTAGACTAACCTGTGAAGATTGAATCGATTCAACCTTGGGCTTTTTAATTGTATGTGCTTAGCCATGGAGATCTTTGTGAATTGGCAAGTCCAGGTTTGTTGTTGTGTCATATTAACATTTTATTGAAAGTTTTCTTTGGAGGAATGTTAGTAACGTATGAAGAGTGAGAGGGCTCCATGTCAGTGGTGTTGACTGAGGACTCCTGCAGTGAGCCTCATAGCAGTATTGAATTGCATATAGTGAATGTGTGCCACTTTCTCATGCTGGTGCTCAGTATTCACCTACTGATAATATGGCTGCTCACAACATATGAACATCCGCTCCCCAGCTGGTCACCGCTAGCTTGTGGCTTGTATTGTTTCTCACTTTTACCTTGGCAGTGGTTTTCATCAGATGTCAGCTGTATGAGAGGCTGCAATCCAGAATCATGTCGAGATATTTTGGAAAGTAGCCAAACGCATGTGTTTGAATTCATTACTACAGAAAGTGACATTCAAATGTTCCTTTGCATTCTGGTTGCTCAGGTAGTATGAAGAAAACAGCTGTTTTTTTAAGGATTCAGTTGGAGTCTCCATACACTATGTAGTCTCCAAATAATTTCAGTAAGGATGTGGTCTGCTTGCATGAACATGTTTGCCTGGATGACAATCTGTGAGCACATTTTTGTATGCAAATTTCTGTGACTGGACTTATCACATGTCACTAAAATAAACATTAAAGAGTAATGTTGCCAACACATTAGTGGGAGTTTGACCTTCAGCTGGAAAGGTCTGCTGGTCTATTCCATTAGATGTATGCAGACTAGCAGTTGATGAATATAACTGTTGGTGTAATGTTTGAAAGTGCACTATTTTTGACATTTTCAGAAACACACCATCCCACCATCCCATCATTATTCCATATCCAAGTATCCAGGATCACTGACTCTGCCAAAGCTGTTGACTGAAGAAGTAAATAAGGCCTTTGTATTTGCTAAACCCGACAAGGTTCAGATTAGTAATGAAAAGTGCCAGTCACTTCTATCATAATATCTATGCTCTTTAGGATGATAAATGCTCATAAAGGTGGCTGCTGCTACATTTTCCGTGAATAGTTAATGGCAAAAAAGATAGGAATCTGAATGCACAACATTCTGAGGTTGCGTTGGAGTGGTGGTGTAGCCATGATGGTCCAGGAAACATATGACAGCCAAGGATTTTTGGGGGTGATATCTTTTATTGGACCAACTGCATAATTCTCATAGATTTAGATGAGCATTCAGACACACAGGGTATTTTGTGCCCAAAAGCTTGTCTAAGTCTCTTCCAACTATGCAGAACGTTCTGAGGGACATCTGTGAAGAAATAAAAAAAACCCAAACATCAATTAATGCAAGACACAGAATGCTTTTCTTTAATTATATTCACCGAGTCCACATGAATAGTCTAGGCTATGCAAAATGAATGTTAATATGGTGTTATGACACATTGACAAAATGCAAGCTGAAAATTTGGGATTATAGAGATGTGTTTTGGGAGCACTGAGGATTTAAAGCCTGTGAGGTTCTGTTTCAAACCACTTGAAGGTTAAATCACTCCAGTAGTACAGTTTTTAACAACCAGTATATCTTTTCAATGACCCCTCTGCCCTAGTAATAAATATGAAGTCAGATTTTGATGACAATGGACTTGGAACACATCATAATTGCAGTGTGCTATACTTCATTATCTTCCACCATTGTAAAGAGCAAACATTTCCTTTTAATGGGAATTTTACCAATTTGAAACTAACGGGATGTTAATGGTCACATTGTTTTCATTCCTTATTTTGATTCCTTTTTCTTACATCCTTGGGCTTTATTTTTTTCCTCTACTCCTTCGGAGTTTTATAATCTGGGTTCATAGGTCAGCCCATGGCCAAAATAAGGACTATCCCTGGCTAGAAGCTATCATTCTCCATTGTGTAAGAATGGGTGGAGGGGGGAATGGAGACATGGGAGGCATTCTAGGGTTTGGAAGTTATGTCAGGGATAGAAAGAGAAAGAGCAGAGTACATGCTAATGCTTAACTGGAAGAGTTCTCTCTTTGGAACTGTTCAAGATGCTGCTATTAAAATAACCAAATAATGATCTGATGGCATGTATGATAGGATGGTACGTTTCCGAAAACTTCAGAAATAGCGCACTGCAAATCATTGCAGTTGTCTACATTAGAAAAGACATGTTGCTTTATCTTTAACTCAGCCTGTTCAACTCATTGCAAACCCTTGACGAAGACTCATGTGAATGCAACTAGTTACTTAAATTAGGTGACTATACCTTGATAATTTGCCAGTTTATGCTAAATTTAATTAACCCGGTGTTAAAACAACATGTGTTTTCATTGCACAAGTTAACTAAACAAGTGATTTAGTTGAACTAGTGTACCTTTTCGAATAGAGACTGGGCTCCACCCCACTCCATTACTGGCCCGGCATCTGGGCTAAGAGCCATCTTACCTCTCAAATGCCGTAGCCACATCAAGCAAAGTACATTGCAGCTGGAACTCCAGTTCATAATTAAGCAGTGGATGTTCATAACTACTCATTTAAAAGGCTACATTTGCAAGCTTGTGTGGAGGTAGGAATTAAAGCCTTTGTCAAAAAAGGGGCCAAGAATGAATGAGTCTAAACCATCAGGTGAATTTATGCTGCCACATTGTTTGGCAAATTAAAATATTTATTCTAAGTGCCTCTGGCTATTTGTAACTAGACAGTCCATGTATTTCTAGAATCCAGCATACCCTCCCCCCTTGAAATTTTAGCCAGGATAAAAGAACATAAACAACATCTTCCACAGTATCCATCACTGTGCTAGATTAATAATTTTTAAAAGGTTAATCACAAATGACTATATTCATAGATAAACAGGTAATTTAAATGATTATTTTTCTTTAAGAAAAAAGGAGAAGTCCTAGCGTGGCGTCCAGGCTCCATGGAAATTAGTGGAAGATTTGTCACTAAATTCAGTGGCGCTGGTGGAACTACTCCCAAGCGGATAATATGATTTATAAAAGGTCCAAGGGACTTAAAGAATGTGACTCCGCTGGAGCCATTTTTCAGTCCTTAGTTCCTATTCTGTTCCTTCCTCTCTTGACTCTGGCAGCAGCATGTGAAACAATAATGGAAAGCAGAAAACAAGTATTCCTGTCCTCACACGCTCTTTGTTCAAATCCCTCTTCAGAAGTCCCTTCTCTTGTGAGGCCTGTGCTTTTCATACTGGAATGAAGTTACTGTGCAAGCCTATGTATTGCTTAAGTCCCACAAAATAATGCTTACATGCGCCGGGAATGATGCACAGTCCCTTTTCATAAAGGTGAATTTCACCCATGGATAAATAGTCTACAATACTCTCACAGTTGGCAATTTGATGCATACAACAGTGTCCTTTGATCAAGCTCCCAATCTGCATTCTGATGGATCAGACAACTCTAATCAATTATTGATGTGCAATGTTAAATGATAGATGATATATCAGCGAGGCATGCATTGCACGGGGTACTCAAAAGCCTGTTGATGGCTTTCTTCTACCAGGAGATTAACATCAAATGGAATAATCTATCCTGAAGACACAGACTTAATAAACTAGATTCTTCTGTTATAATTGAAAGAAAGTATTAACAACCATTAAGTTTTCTACAAAATTGAAAGAAGTGATCATTGTATGTTATGAGTATGAAAAAAACATTCTCAAGTTTTCTTCAGATGACACCTAATGACTTATTAATCATGTTTTAAAAAAAAAAACATATTGCAACACCCAGGAGATGTAACTCATAAGTATTTCTGAATGAAGATTTGTTCTGTCATGCATTTGTAGGTTTTTGTTTCTGGGAAAATGCTCTAGGTGTCAAAGGCAGATGTTCAGCAATGAAAATTAAGGGGGGGTGGACCTGAACCATGAAGTTTGGATCCAGTGTTTCCAGCTTGGGCTCATTACTGATGGAAACAGATGCCTCCTTTTCTTCACAGGGTAAATGCTGAAAAAATGCTTCAGGAATTGGTAGAACTGGCCAATTTCCAGCATCACTTAGACAGACAGAGCTAAGTCTGCATTTTCATGGGCTATAGTTAAGGATTATCTTGAAATATGTGTATTGTCCATAGAAATTCTAATAAAATAATCACTTGGATATGCAGATACCTTCTATTAAGTGCACAAGCAAAGATATTTTTTCCCATATGGACTTTTTCATGCACAGGGCTTAGCACCCTAGCTCCAATACAGCAAAGTGCTTGACATAGGATCCCATTTATGGTCCCATTTACTTCAGGGGGCTATTTATGTGATAAGGTTAAGCATTTTTTTCCTACATCAAGATCCAAGTGCTTAACTTCTTACAAGACTGACCCTCAAAGCGTTGCATTAGGTGTCCTGATGTAGGTAGCCAAGTTTGAAAACTGGTATTATAATATTAACTTAGTTGTATTAGAGTCTTCAGTCTACACACAGTCCACATTTTCAAACTTTTCTTTGAAAGCATGAGAGAGAAGCTTATTTTAAGAAATTAAAGCTGAAATTATTTGTTTCTTAAATAAGGGCATAAATGGAAATACCAATGCAACACTCATGGTAACTCATGAGCTGTTAACATATCATCAGATAAAATCAGAATCAAGCCAAATTCAGTCTCAGCTGACATGTTCCCAAAATGTTTTTGTTTGATTATCTTTTATTTATTTATAGTATAGAAATATTTATTTTTATAAATAATTATTTATCATATTTATTATCTTTTATTACTATTAGAAGAAAAGTTCACAGCTGCCTGTTCTTGCCTGTTAACGGAAGTACCAAACTAATGCATGGAAATCTGCCACCATTGTGTTCCTAGGTTTTGAATATTACACGTGAAAATCTACATTGGAATTTATGGTCTTATTTTTAGGGCTAAGAGATGAATCCGTCAAAGTCTTAACCGAACAAACCTTTCAAGGGCCATTTGTGATTAGTTACTTTGACCGGGTATCAAGGCAATCTGGTTTACCAGGGATTACTTCAGGGGTGGGCTGAATATAGTCTGCCAAGCCTTTCTGTCTGGCCCATGGGGCCCCTAAAAATTTTAGAAGTTAATATTTATCTGCACCTGGCTGCCTGTTGTGCAGCCCTCGATGGCTTGCAAAAACTCAGTAAGTGGCCCTCCGCCCGAAATAATTGCCCACCCCTGGATTTCCTGTATTCCTGCAAGTCACAGGACAGGGCAGGGTTGAAATAAAAGAGAAAGGGAAATGGATGCAAAGAAGGCTATCATCTAGTCCTGGTGTGTCACTGGTTCTGTAGTTTGACTTGATTTGTTCTGATTTTGAGAGTGTTTTTTTAGACATACCAGAAGAGGGAGATTTGAAGAAACTTCTGTATGAGACTTGACTTTTCCTTTTGCTGCCAGTTAATTTGCATGCTGGATTAAGGATAAATGTATGATTTATTCTGCACTAATCATTACATCGGCTAGAACTATCGGCAGAGACTTCAGGTTTTGGCTCAACTACTGATTTACTGTGTTACCTTGACAATGTTGTGTCTCATTTCCCTTTCTATAATATGAAGTACTGCACTACCCAGCTCACATGCTTGCATTTCCAGATGAAAGGAGACAGAGAAAATTGTTGTTATTCTTGTCATAGTTTGAACTGTCATGCGTTTTCTTTCACTTTTATGGCTATAAAATCAAATCTACTAAAATATTGTATTTTTATGTATGCATTATATTTCACCTAGGCATCATTAATTGTCCTGGGTTGTGTCTAGACTTAGTGTCACTAAAACCAGGGCGAAAAAGCAGCAGAACATATATACAGTTCTTGCTCTAACCAGTTCACACACTTTAGAAGGACAAAAAGGCCGAGTCATTGTAGTGCAGGGGTGGGCAATTATTTTGGGCAGAGGGCAACTTCCTGAGTTTTGGCAAGCCATTGAGGGCCACATGACAGGCAGTTCAGGGCAGATAAATATTAATTTTCTAAATTTTTTAGGGGCCGCGTGAGCCGCATAGAATGGCCTGGCGAGCCGCATCTGGCCCCCGGGCTGCATTTTGCCCACGCCTGCCATAGTGGATGTAGTCCCTGCCCCAGTGCTACCTATAACTATATTTACATTGTAGTTGGTTATATCTCTCTTGCATGACACTACAAATAAAGCATATCAACAAGCCAGTTTTTGGATGGTATGGACTGATTGCCAGCTAATATGTATTGTAATTACCCAGACAGGGCACGCAGTTTTGAAAAATGAGTGCTTGGGCCACAGATGAAGGTCACATTTAGCAGTTATTTTGGTTTAGCATAACCTTTTGCTGGCATGTGATTACCTGCCCTATAATATATATAGCTGTGATCACTGATGTCAGGGAACAGCAACTAGCTTTGTGCTTATGGCTTTTGCAGCAAATAAATGGCATGTGTGAAGTTTCTTGAGAGGGTCAAGCATTTAGCAGTAAATGGGAGGAACAATGGGAGGCTTGGAGAATTCTGTATTTGTTAATCATTTTAAAAATATGAATGAAGAGCTGGGTTTTCCAAAGAAGTTACCATGCTGGGATCTCAACTCTGTTGAAAATGTAACTATAATTGCTGCTTGTTGGAGCTGAGCTGTCTTGAATCTCTGGTCCTACTTGTTTGTTGTCAGTATTAGCACTTCTGAAAATTTTATTTAATTATACATATTATTATATTTGCATAATTAAAGCAGGTATATCACTTCCATCACCCCTGCATGATAACAGCGATGACATTTCCTATATTCATGTGCAGCTAACTGGAAACTGAGAGTCAAAGAACAAGAACCATAGGGGGATTTTTTTGGTAAAAAGTTTGAATTTTTGAGTTGTTCTGAGAAGGGGTTATTTGAACTCCCTCCAACAGCCTGGTTTTGAAGGAGACTAGAGGACTAAAAAGATCTTGGAAACAGACTAAATGACAAAGGGAAACGATGTAGTAAGTATGGACCAGCTTTGGTAAGGAGGTGGATTTTACCACTCTTTCCAGACCTGGTAGTATTTCTGCAGGTTCCTGTGACAGCCATCTACATAGAGCAGGGCTTGCTACTGAGCATCCTCTGCTTAGCATATATGTTAGGTAAATATATGTAAGTAGCAAAATGCCCGTCATAAATGATGGGGGGCAGGATTGGGGATGCGGATGGGGATGGAGACCAGTGCCTGGCCCCATTCCCTCCCCCTGCTGCTCCAGGTCCAGCCCCACTTCCCTCTCCTGCACCACTCTGGGTCCTGCCCCGCTCCGCCCCTGCTGCCACTCAAGGTCTTGCCCTGCTCTCTCTGCCCTCCTACTGCCTGTCTGGGTCACGCCCTGCTCCCCCTGCCACTCTGGGTCCAGCCCTGGTCCCTCCCCACTGCCCGCACCCCCCTGCCCTCTCTGTGCACAGCACCCTGCAGCCATACACCATGCCCATGCCCCATGCTGGCTTCCTATGCAGCACTCTGTGGCTGTGCAACCCCCACCCCACAGCTGGTGGGCACTCCCTGTGCGGGGGATGTGGCTTGCGGCTGTGTGTGGGGGGGTGGTGTGGGGCCACAGGGTGCTGCAGGGAGTGGGTGGGGGGGCATGCCCTGTGGCACAGCTGTGTCCTGCAGCGGGCAGGTGCTGTCCTCATCTCCCTGCCCACTCCCTGTGCAGCACCCTGCAGCTGCATGCCCTGCCCTCTCCCCCCCACAGTTGCAAGCCACACCCCCAACATGGTCGGTCACCCCTCGCCGTGCCCAGAGGTAGGGAGTACAGCCTGGCCCCACTCACCCCTGCCTCCGCCTCCACCTGTCTGTCTCTTTGCCAGTAACGCTCCAGGCGGCACATGAGCAGGTGGCCTGGAGCCTTATGGACAGACAGACACACAACTGTAAGTGCCACGGCTTTTATTCTATTGCAGTATTTCTTTTACAGCTTGTTTTTCATGTAAGCCTTGATTTTATGAATCATACTAGGCATTTGCAAATTTTGATCCAGAACTGAAAACCCTCAAAGCCTTTGTGAGGAACAAGCGAATACTTCCTTTTTGGAACGTAACTTGATTCATAGTAGAGCTGAACAAACAAACAACAAACATCAAAAGACACAAATTTAGCCATGTTGAGTCAAATGTGTTACTTTTCAACACCAGAGGGTATATCATGACCTTTTAGTGTCAGTTCCCTGTTTGTGGAGTATCCAATTTATTTGTTGGTCCTCTTAATCTTCCTACACTTCTTCAATGAATTGAATGTATTGCTTAATTCTGTTTGGCCAGATGAATAATGTTGTATTTTTGGTGGGGTGAATGGAAGCTCTTTAATTCAAAACTTCATAAGTTTCTGTAACAAAACAGAGACATAGCTACAAGATAAATCGTACAAACACATAGGTAGTTGGGAAGAACTGTAGCCCTTCAGGTCTACAACATGCAGGGTTAATATCTAAGCCAAGCAAAATTAAGGTTGCTACTCCTTTTAGTAACTTTCAGAACTTTCCTGTGGGCCCACTGATGGAGGGCAACGTTGTACACTTTGTATGCAAAACAGTACACTGTTATACCTGTGTGCTTTATCCATCATATGGATACTGGAGGAGTATTTGCATGGTGCTAAATAAAATTTCCAAGTCTTGGGCCAGCATATAGTGTGCTCATATTAAAACAGTGCAGAACCTCAGATTGCCTTCTCTAGGGGCTTTTTCATCTTTGGTTGTTCCAAGCATCTATCTTGCCCTGGGTCTACAGGGAATACCTTCAGGATGCTAGAATACTTGGTTTGAAATATGATTGACACATCTAATTGGGTGTTGATAGAAATGTTGCTTCCACTGAAAGTGGAAACACATGGAACTAAATTTGGGAACTGATAGTGGTGAAGCAGATCATGATAAAAAATTATTTAGGATAAATTTCACTCAAGCTTTCCCCCCACTCAATACCTGAAGACTATGACAGAACAGGAGTTTGCTACAGTGGGCAGAACAAAGTACCAGAGTGCTGCCACTCATTGGTATATTTGCACCAAATGCTTTAAATGATTGTATCATCTATTACTCTGCAAGTGGTAATAAAAGTGATTTGAAGAGGAAAACAGCCTTTCATCAGAACCTGCCATATAGATTTAAAGGACTACTGTGCTGTCAAATTATTAGTACTTTACTTACAATGTGAGTATAAGTGAAACAGTCACAAGAAAAGCATATGGTCTGACTACAGGACTTTTTCTCTGTATGATCTCTGCCCAAGAATGAATAATGTAGAATGATTTTCTGCGGTTGTTAAATGATCAACTAAATCACTGCGGAGCAATAGTATTATGTTGCTAAACAAATCACTGCTATAGGGAGAGAGGCTGACTTTAAAGTTTTTATGCTCGACTTTAAGTAACAAATCAGAAAAAAAATCTTGTTTAAGGAAAGAGTTGCAGGTGGAATAGGAAGGCTCCAAGGATATCATGGGCTGCCAGATGAGAAGCCCTATGAGAAGACAGCAGACAGGATGCATGTGCTTGAAAAGATGCTGCCTCCACAGCAGAAGTCAGCTGCGCAGCAACTTCCAGACAGCAGAAGAATGATAAAATACATTATGTTGAAAATCAGGAAAAGTTGGGGGGAGAGGGAATTGCTTATAGTGGCATCAGGTAAAGCTGGCAGATGAAGGTCAGAGTACAGGCTAAGAGGACAAACCTGCAGGTGATTAAATAGACCATTTGAAAGACAGTTCCTTTGAAAGACAGATGGAGCTGACATTAGAAAAAGAAAGCTGGAAATGAAAATGGGTGGCGCACCTGAACTTTGGCTTACTCTCTAGAGTGAGAATTTTATGGATGGTCATTTTTATTAACAGAATTGGCAAAGCAGATGACAAACAAGATAATAATAAAAAAATAGGAGCAACAATCTTCCTTTATTCATCCACAGTAGGTCTTGTCAGTGTACAGATCAGATACCCACCCTTTGATGAATCACAGGGGTCCAGAATGCCAGACACTTAGGCTGATTAATTTGTATTAATATTGCTAATATATTTGACAGCTTATGCTGACAATCACAAACTCTTCAGGATAGGATAACCTGGATTCCCTGTGAAAAGACCAATGTGAGTATAAATAATTGAAGCGTGTACTTAGGCATGACTGGAATTAGAAACAGGAATCAGATACACAATTCAGATGCAGATCTGGGTTGAACCTCTGCTTTAATATGGATGCACTTGACTCTAGAGACTTGATCCAGTTCACTATAATGGGGCCAGCTTCAAAATTCAGATGTGGATCTAAATTTGGGATCAGATTTCTGCCGAAGATCAGTGGCACTAGGAAATGGAATTTGGTTCAGAACCATCTCCATTATGAATATAACACATAATGGAGAGAAAAGCAGTGTTGTTTTCTTCAGTGTATGTTCTACAATTCACCAGATGCATTCCACAATAGAGATTTTATTAAGATACTTCAGTAACCACTGGAAAGCTGTATACATGATCCTGGAAAATGATTTTGTTTTCTTCACTGGCTGAGTTCTGATCTGTGTTGCACCACTATAAATCAGTAGTTGCTGGAAGTGCTTCAGTAAGTGGGATGAAAGTTTGACCCTTTATGTTATGGCGTGCACATCCATGCTACTTTTTGAAGGTTCTTAAAGGATTCAGGTGATTAAAGCACAATTCTAGGCAGAATTTAGATGCTTAAATCAAGAATCATGATATATAACCCCATCTTTAATTTTTACCTAACTCCTTAGGTGCCTCTTTGTTGAATAATCAAGCTATTCAGGCACCTGGAGTCCTGCTTCTCTGCAAACCTGGAACTGCCCTAGTTGAGTAGCTCAGCATATAGCTCCTTTAGTTTCTGGATTGGGATGCAGAAACTAAATGTACTTCTGCCTAAATCTCCCTGTGGTTGGTGTCCTCAGAGGAGGCCTTAACAATCCACTAAAAGACCAGAATTCTCCCAAAATGCAGCAGCAGTTGGAGTTCTCAGGTGGTATTCTCCTAGCTAAAGCACAGGAAATGAAAGACTTGGGTTTAATCCCTCTTGAGCCCAAGGTTTTTAAAACCCACATCTGCTTCATGGGATAGTCACCACACTACCAGATTATAGGCCATTTTGAGTGAGGGGCACTTCCTGTTGAACCCATTCTACCATCCATGGGCAACTGGTGCCTCCCGAGTCTGGGGGGGGGGGGGGATGCTAGCACTCTCCATGCCCCCCTACCAGCAAGAGCGCTTGCTGTCAGGGGGAGAACCAGTGCTCTCAGGGGCATATGCCCCCCCATGCCCCTCCTATGCATCGCCTATGCTACCATCTAGGAAAGCATTCATTGAGCTGCAGGCAGTATGATTCAGGCCTAGATATAAGATACTCACCTGAGGAGAAACTATACATTAGACTATAGATAAAGAAATACAGAAATATTTTTTTTCCCTTTAGGATGATGGCATGCATTTTTAAAAACATTTTAAATCTATCTCCACCTCTAAATTGTAAAATAATTAAAGGTCTACACCCTGGTACAATATAGACCCACATCAAGTATTTGTTTACTTAATGTCAAATCATAGTTTGTATATTACAAAATACCTTACAAATCAGCTAGGTTCTCGCATCTGTTCCTGTAGAGGGCAGACTTGTTCTGGTGATATCCGCCTTCCACAAGAGGAGAGAGACGGCAAGAAGAAATGGTTGAGTTCTGCGTGGAAGGTGTTGAAATCAATGAAGAAAGCTCAGAAGCCTCTGAAAGAAGAAATTGTAATTGATGAGAAAAACTCTCTAGATGTGAAAAAACTTATAGATCTGAGCCAGTGTAAAGTGAAACTGATATGGCAAATAGAAATGAAAGGGTGATTGAAGGCCTGAATGGCTCAAGAGATTTGTAATTGGTAGGGAGACTTGCATCTGGGTTGCTGGTTTGAATCAGCATGGATTCACAGATTGTCCAAAAATCATTAACGTGCCCTGTAGTTTTTTTCGTTTCCTTACATTTAATTTCCCCCCCTGCAATGGCTGACACAAGCAGAATTGCCATAATATTTGGAGTGTTACCCCACTTATAGCAGAGATTGAAGATTTAGCCCCCGTCCAGCAAAACACTTAGAATAGATTAATTATCTTAAATTTATGTGATTATCACTGCTGGAATCAATAGGACTTTTGAAGTCAGGTACAAGTATCAGCACTGAGCTGATTTCGACATCATTTGGGCATTAATGCTATTCTCTTCTGGTTTTTATTTAAACAGATGGTAAGCCAGTGTTTCCCAAATTTTTGATAGCTGGGGCACATATTTTCTAGATTAAAATAAGCGGCACATTTTGCTCTTATGCCCAAAATGGTGTAAGTGTATATGTATGTGTATATTATACAGTGTGTGTGTGTACATCTATATATGTACACACATGCATGCATGTGCATGCACACACATACACATACAGTCCCTCCCCCCACACATATTTCAAAACATGGACTTAAAACAAAACTTAAAACATATTCCATTCCACAACCAGAGGAAATCATACAAGTGCTGATTTGTACCGCAGTGGGCAAGTGTAGTCCCTGCTGCTGAGGCTGCTTCTGCAGTGTCTCACATACTAGCAACCACCCCGATGGCCTTTCCTGCCAGCTCCAGGAGCATGGAGGGAGTGGAGGGCAAAAGCTGGGTTGCAAAGAGCCGCTGTGTCTCTGCCTGCTTGCTCACAGCAAAGCACATTGCTGGGAGCATGGAAGGGTCCACACGGGGACGAGAAGGGTGGTTGAAGGCTGCAGCAGTGGAGCAGTCCCTAGAGGAGCAGCCAAGGTGCCACTAGAGTAGATGGAGCAGGTGCAGGGTGCCTAATGGGGGAAAAGATCATTGAATCCTCACATGAGGATTTTGTGGCAAACTAGTGTGCTCTGGCACACCCTTTGGGAATCACTGCACTCACCCACTCTTGTATTCACTATCATTGGTATAAATCAGGGCTAGTGCTTTAAAGCAATGATTGTATTGAATCTGGTCTTTAAACTGGGCTGCTATCAAGTTAGCCCCTTTCATGAATGCAGCAGCATCTTATTGATTTGCTTTTTTAATAAATCTACATGGTGAAAAATGCTGACCTACAGTGATTTATAAACTCTCTTGAAGTACATTGCAAGGAGTGGGAGGGGGAAGTGTTTTTAATGACAAATGTTATGCGGGTCACTGAGAGGGGCTGAGTCCAGAAGAGCCTTCGTTAGTTTGTTCTTTTTCATTGTCATAAATATAATGTTCCTCATTGAGTGTGTAAAGTTAAGGGCACTCTGAGTTTGCAGCAGAGTTTAAAAATCATTCATCTTTTTTTGATCTTGTGAATGCTGGAAGAACATACGAAGTGTCAATGCCTGGGTAAGACCATAGGTCCATCTTCCCCAATATACTGTAGAATTGGGTGTTATGTTTTTAGGGGCTTATAGCTGTCCCTCTGCAAGCCAGTGCATCCCTGCAGGAAGTGCGGCTCTGGTGGCAAAGCAACCACCCCCAGCCCAGCCTGGCCTGACCTGTCCCAGCCTTGAACCAGGGGGTGCTAAAAACAAGAAACCTCTGCCTGGCAGAGACTTTTGCTGGTGACCCCATGGCTGTTCTCAGCTCCCCTGCCTGTGAGAGTGGGAATCGAGGTTGGGCCCCACTGGGCCAGGGCCAAGTACTTCCGCTGGGGGGAAAGGGGTGAGAGCGCAGGGACCCATGCATTATGGGGCTGCGTGGGGCTGGCCCTGCACACTGTTGCCACTTGTGGCTGGGGACTTGGGTGGGAGTGCAGAAACTGCATGTTATGGGGCCAGGTGGGGCTGGCCCTGCGCCCTGCCATCATGTGTGGCTGAGGACTCGGGTGGGAGCACTATTGGGCTGCATGCAGCTGGTCCTGCATGCCGCTGCCATGTACAGCCAGGGGCTTGGGTGGGAGCTACATGTTATAGGGCCATGTGGAGCTGGCCCCGCATGCTGCTGCTACCTGTGGGTGGGGACTGGGGTGGGAGCATAGAGAGCTGTGTGCTATGGGGCTGGGTGGGGCTGGCTTCACTCACTGCCCCCCATGCAGCTCTGGTGACTCCAAGTACCCCCCCATCCACCCACACCCTCACCCTCCTACACCCCCACCCCCACCATACCCCCAAACACACCCACACCCTCCCACAGTCCCCACACACTTCAACACCCCCAACCCCCACCATATCCCCAAATGAAGCCACACCTTACCACAGCCTCCTCAACCACATGCCCCACACCCTCCCACCCACCCCCACACACCCCACCCACCATACCCACACTGCACCTCCCCACACCTTACCACACACATACAAACACACCCCACACATATAATATACAAAAGTAAGACTGTATTTTGAGCTATGATGCAATCGCCTCTATGCAAACACATAAAACAGGACAAAAATAATTTTTTCAATAAAATTTAAGTAAGTTTTAGTAGATGTTTGATTTGTTTTGGTATATGATGTTTTATTCCAGTTTCAAGATGGCAGCACCCTCCATCCCAAAAGGAATACTTCCAAGGCATGGGGAAGGACTTCTGGTGGCAAAAGTTAGGGGTTAGAGGTAGGACTTCCAGTCCCCAGATGGCTACCAGGGGGTGGGGCACCTGTCAAGGAGTGGGGCTACCCTTGTGGCCCTTGACAACTCACTAAAACTCATTAAGCAGCCTTCCAGCCAAAATAATGTTCCACTCTTGGTCTAGGAAGTTCTTAAGAGAGTGATGGCTAGAGGGTCTTGAGACATATACAATCCATGCAGTCTCTTAGGCCCTGATTCAGCAAAGTATTTAAGCTCCTACTCAGTTTTAATATTTGAAATAATCATGCTAAACTTAATGATGATATTTATGATTGAGCATAAGGTTGTACTCAATAATACTTTGAGCTGGTTGTGCTTTTGCTAATTTAGGTATCAGAGTTTGTCCGAGAAGGCAATGCTGTGCAAAGATTACTGTACTAGCAAAACCAGAAGCAGCATAGATGTGGTGACATGGCACTCGGGCTAATGGTGTGGGTTGACAGCTTCTATTTCTAAAAATGGCCTTACACCATATAGACATAAGCAGGGAGACTACTCATGTAGCTTACACTCAATTTTTTGCCTCATAGGGCCTCTAGTTCAAGTATTCAGACACCACAATGATGCACACATTTTAAGAAGCTTCATAGATTTGTCTCCTTCCAAACTTTTGCAGAATTGCATGCAATTTTCAATGGAAATAATATAAAAATGTCTTTTTGTTACCATGATTTTAGCATGCGGGCAAAATGATCTCATAGAGAAGATGGCTGGAAGTCTGGAGATCTGAGTTCTCTTCATGGCCCTGATATTGATTTATAATATTAACACGAGAAACTCAGTTATCTTCTAAATTTGCCCCTGGGTCAAGATACCGCAGCTTCACAAGATGCACAAACAGTTTCCCTGCATGCAAAAATAGGAAACTAATGCTTATTTAGCTCAAAGGGCCTGTACAGAGTAACAATACATGTCATTCACTGAAGACAAAATGTTAAGTACCAAGTATGGAAATGCCAGATTGCATTAGTAAGACACAAAGAAGCTGCCCCTCACTGAGAATCTGAGCCATGATTTGCCTTTGGCATGGCTGTATAGAATTGTACAATGCACATATATTTCAAAATGTATACAAAAAGCTTATGGACAGAAATATACATAAACAAGTATAGGTGATCTAAGCCTGTAACAGAAGTTCAGTGCACACGGACTGGTTTCAAAATGACAGAATCTGGTTTGAGAGAGACCTAGATGGATTTAATAACAGATTGAATCACTTTAAGTTAGACTGGTCTACTGAATTTCTGTTCCAGATCCCCTGGCACAAATTAGGTTGCATCCCAGGATGCTTTACAGTCCCCCACTAACCTCTTCTCAAAGGATGGATGGGCTAGCCTGTGCCCCAGCTTGTTTGCTCCAGCTGAGCCAGGAGGCCCTGCCCCCAGGCTGTCACAGAGCTGAGGCACTGCTCCTCAGCCCAGACGGTGGTGGCACGGGGGGTGAGCAAGTGGGGGGGACAACTCCCCCCAGTTTCCCCCCTTCCCCCCCCAGGCAGGGTCTGCACAGCAAGGGGGAAAGCCCCCACTGTGGAGGCTCACCCCCATGGTGGAGGTTCTCCCCTACAGCCTAGGTCCACTGGGCTGTGAATGTCCCAGCCTCGCCCCCTTACTAGCTCCCATCTCTCAGCTGCAGGGAAATGGATGAGGGAAATGGATCCCGTTGCCTTGGCCCTGGCTGGGGGGCTGTGACTAGTCCTGGGGCGGGGCGGCAATGCTGCCCTATCCACCACCCCATGGCTGAGAGGTGAGGGGGAGGGGGCTGGTGAGGCGGCAGATTTGGGGTATTCTCAGCCCAGTGAAGTTGGGTTATGTGGGGCAGAAGGAGAAATCTCCTGCCTTTAGAGACTTCCCCTTCACTGTGCAGACCCCAGGTGGGGGGGTGGGGGGGGCAGGGGGGGAATCCATTTCTTTCCCCTGCAGCTGAGAGGTGGAGGGCTGACAAGGGGGTGGGCTGGGGTGATTGCAACCTGGTGGAGCTGGAGGTGTGTGGGAGTGCCCCCCTGCCTTGGCTATGGCAGGCAAGCTAACCTATTTGAACTTAGAAGAGATGACCATAACTCTTAGGGCAGCTGTCATGCCTGTTGAATGGGAATCTGAATGGCACTAACTGAACTAGTAGGTGATCTTCAAACATTGTAGGAGTAATATGTATGCAGAGGCTGAAAATAGGTAGGTGAGGTCAGGTGGAGGAGTTGATGCATGCCTCATGAAATTCAGTGCATATAATTTATCAGTAAGTGGTGACAGCATGTCCAGCACTCGACAAAAATGACTTCTCCATGCACAATGAAGCTTGCAATCAGACAATGACAACATGTGCTAAGAAGACTAATAAGAAAGATGATGCACTTATTACTTAGCTTGACAATGGCATGGAGGGTTAATTTCATCTCTGCAATCCACTTTGCTAACAGCAGGATTTCTTATCCTCTACTCAGAAGGACCTGGCACAGCTGGGCACAACACTTAACTATATGGACCAAAAGCCTCTTTAATTACATCAATACCTAGGTTCCTGAATGCCTAATCCTTTAGTACAGAAGACCGAGGTGAATAATGAAAGATTAATCCTTTCTTGCTGACTGTACCTTGACAGCAAGGCAGCTATGTGCATCGCTTAATCTTCAGAAGGAGTGTATTAGGTCATTATTTATATTACAGTGCTTCTCTGGTATTAATTGCCTTGTATGACTATCTTTCCACCTATTCAATTTGTATAATGTACAGCAGAATCCCCAACAAGCAGAGGTCAGCAAGATACCGATTAAGATCAAAATGAAGAAAATAATGTTCCAGAAGCGTGGTCTTGTGCTCAAAATATGCACTTATATAAACCTCTCTATATAGTGTTACTCATTGTGCTTCATTTAGAGTTGTCTGTTTGGTTTCTGAATCCTAATCATGGTGATTAATGCCCTTGCAGTTTTCACAGAGAGATAGCTATTTGCATGATGCGTTTTGACAAGAAGCAGTCAACATTTGGTAATTTAAAGGGTAAAGACAAGTTCAGATTATGGCTTGTGCCATCAGCCTGTTCCCCGAGATTAAAGCTGCCTAATAATGGAATAAATTTAGTTTATAAATTAACTTAAACCACCCACAAATCATGTACTGCAATATCAGACAAGACACAGCGAGCAAAACTATGGCTCATACAGAAAAGCTAAGGGTCTAATTTAAATCTGTAAATGGGCAAAAGGAGAGAGAGAATTCAAAGGCAATCCTGGCTTTTCCTTTTATCTTACGGCATTATATCTACCTACAGGAAGAATTAAATTGCTTGAGATAGTGCCCAGAGGGTCATGCTCATCAAAGGGAGGGGCAATGCCAATAAGGTATATCATATTTTTGTCTAAGAATTTGAATCCTTTGCTGCTGAATTTGCAGGCAGCCTCTGTGACGGATTTACAGTGATGGTCTGAACTCCAGCTTTAAAGGGGACACATGAAATGGCACTGAAGACAGCTTCATTTTTTATCAAGGTAGCATCTAAATGCCTCAGTCATGGGTTTGGGACCTTTTGTGCTAGGTGCTGTACAAAAAGAAAAACAATACAGTTTGTATCAAATGATTTACAGTCCATAAAATGAGACAACAGTAGGTGTGGATAGATGGGGATCTCAAAGAAATGACAAGAGAATATGGGTCAGAAAGACAGTCTCAGATTTCCAGCTGCCAAATTGGTGTCTGGTCATCCCTGGCAGCTCTTTTTGTGGTATATGGCAAAAGGGTGCTGCTTCTATAAGAGAATACCAGATGAAAAGGCTTTACTCACAGAACTCAAGGGCCAAACATCTCAGTGGTTCATACCTAGTGAAAAACCCAACACTTTCTCTCTGCTCACCTCCTGTGCAGCTGGTGGCCATATGAGCCCATGCTATCTGTGCAAGACTCATTAGCTATACCCCAGGCATACTCACATCACCTGTGCTAAGCTGTATCCATCCCAGGAGTCTTGTGTATGGGATATGGAGCTTCCTTGCACAAGATAACTGATGCTGTGCACTCTTTGCAGAGCACAGCAGACGACATACTGCTTAAGGTGCTTTCAGCTCTCTCGCACTTAAATTGAGTGCTGAGGGAATGGATACTCACATCTATACTCTGTTCAAACACATTCTGAATGGCCAGTAGGCAATAGGCATGCTTGCTATTCTCTACTTTTTCAGACAAATTCAGTTAACTCTGAGCTTAACCCAGTTTTTCGAGGTAAGTTTGCATGACTTAGAGAGATAATAATTAGGTCTCTTTGGTGTTACCTTTCAAAGCTAAACTATCCAATAAGACTGCAAAGATTAAGCTCTGTTAGAATATACATTTTGCAGTTCAATGGTGATTAAATGTGTGGAATTATACCAGAGCCATGTTACTCTGCAGCCTTTTGGACTTGCAGTGATGGCTCTCCCCATGTTCTGGTGAGCAAAGCATGCAGTAGATTTAAAGGAGGAGTGGTAGGAATAGAGGTGCAGTAGATAATGGGGAAAAATGTAACATCTGCTTTCATCTGTTTACACCAGCTGTAGTGGGGGAATGTAGCTGGAATGGCCATTGCACAGTACGGCTCCTAGGCCCATCTTAATGTTGGTGCTCTATATTAATAATAATAAAAAAATAAATGACTAATATTAGGTTTTCTGTTTAATTTTGGCATGAAGGAGTTAATTTGGCCTTACCAAAGCTCTTAGGAGATGAGTACTCTGCTTCACAATCCTATCCTGGTATCAATTGGGCTTTCTACTTAAAAATAGTTAGCTGACAATGTGCGAAAGTCTCTTTATTTTTTCTAGTTGTTCAGTAATTAGCTCTCTTCCTATTTTTAGAAATCTCCTTGGAGAAGGGACTTCATTTGTTGCAACCTATGTTTTTATCAGGGAACAAATGGATTCAAGTAATTTTTCCCCCCCTTTAGCATTCTCATTAATAAGTGATAACAGAACAGATTGGGGGGAAAAAAAGCTACTAAAACACATAGCCAGGCCCATTCTGGCTGAACATAATCATCATTTTAGAAAGGGGGCTATGACCACGTGTATTGGAAAATTAATGGCACTATAGTTTATTGTTTAAACTATCTTCAGTCAATGCCATAATCCCTACATTTGAGTCTGAAATGTGTGTAATCGTTGACAGGAAAGAAGGTAAGGTAGGAGTATATTGCCTTCATTCAGTCTGTCGCTTCTATGAAGAATTGAAACCATCTCTGATTTTGTAATTTAAACAGCATTAGCAGCTTTATTGCTGTGTTTGGCATATAAGAATCTGACTGTGTACATTTAAGTCTTAGCACTATTCAACATGCTGACAATTTGATCTGTCTTTTCCTCTGTGCATCTCTCTCTCTTTCTCCTATACTCATTGTGTTGGCTGAACAGAGTTACAGAATAAGGTTTCAGTTATCACATGTAATTGTTACCTGACATCCAGTATATTTAGGTGGAATCAAGGGCCAAACTAGCAGCCAATTTAAAGTAGCAAGAAGGAAGTCAGTTGAAAGTAAGAAGAGTGAAGGCCATTAGTGGGTATGGAAGCACTTGCTGACGTTAAGTATAAACTGGTCTAATTTTTTGAAATTGTCCAAGTGATTTTTGTGGGTCCCTTAGTACATACACAGTGCATAATATACGTATAATACATATACAATAATATAATGTATGTGTAATTACATAATTGTACCTTTATATCAAGGTATAGTAAACTTGAAGACAGTCTTGCATAGAAGATTTAATGGGCTTTGGTGTTGAATAAAAATGCTTCCTCATCTGTTTGGTGTTGGACTTTATTGTATACAACTGTGATTAGAAACATAGGCAAGCTATGTCTCAAAAGTAGTACGCTAGGGTATCTGATTATACAGATGACACTGTTCTCCTAAGTGACAACTCAACCAACCTGCAAATGATGACCAAAAAGGTTGTCTGGTCTTGTAGAAGAAAGATTTTCTTTCGTAATAACTTCTTAATGACATTAATCAAAATCCCAGGAAGTCCAAACTGATTTTGGCTACCCCAAGCTCAGGAGTTGCTTTTCAGTCTTAAACATGATTTTTTTTTAGTTGAAAAAAGAAAGGTTTCTTTCAAAGCCTGTTAGCCTGTGCATAGCAATATACTGTGAGCTTTTGGCAAGGCCAGAGTCTTTGAGAGACCCCATTATGGGATACCGTAGAGCCTAGATTTTCACAGGTTTAGGTTCCCTTCTCCCCATTCTGCAATAGGACACTCTGATATTTATACATATCTCACCTCGAGCTAAGCAATGGAATTCTGTGGTCCCAGTATAACTGGAGCCCATTGGAGACATGGAGAAAGGAGGCTGATGGGGAGGATTAGGTCCACCCAGTAAGACAGAATTTCGTCCCTAGTAAAAGAAAATTTGGGGATGGTAATTGTAAGACTCCTACTGGTTTCAGTGGCACAGAGTTATCTTTTAAATTCCACAGACAAAATCAAGACCCTAATGAAGACAGTGGGAAGTTTGCCCTTGATTTGAATGGTTCCCCCTTGTGCTTTATTAGATGCTAGATTCACATCTGGAATAAAATATCATAATTCCATTGATTTAAAGAGGATTTTTCCAGACTAAGGTCTACCTCTATATATCCACTAAAAGATTTCTACCAAATAGCCATCTTATCCTAAAAGAACTATGGAAAACTTACTGTACTGAAGAAAATGAGTGGCAGAGACATTTTCTTGAAGATTTAGCTGCAGTTCAAAATTTAAAAAGAAACAATACTTAATCTGTGGTCTTTCAGAATCATTTTACTTAGCTGCAAAATGTGGCAAGAGAAATAAATAAACTGAGTAATTTTGTCAAAATAAAGATTCCACAGCAATTTTACTTCCTTCAAATTACTTAGATAGCAGATAATTTTTTTTTTACAGCTGACTGAATGAAATGGCTACATCACAATGGCAAATGCAACAACAGAATTGAACTGGATAATCATTTTCCTTTTAAAGCAGACTACAACCACATTGAGACTTTAAGCACTCTTTTTTCAAAGGCTGCTGAACGAATATTAATTCAAGTGTTACATTAAGAAGAACCACAAATAACAAGGAAATTACCTGGGGGTGTTCAAGGGGGCGGGGGAGGGAGAAAGATTCCCTAGAATTGACTCTTACTAACAACAGTATGAAATCCTCTGAAGGTTGCTCTGAAGGTTGCCAAATCACATGTGTAGACATTAAGGCTAAGTTCAGATAGTCAAAAAGCCCAAGGTTGAATTAGTTCAGTCTTTGCAGGTTTCGGTCCTTGGACCTGTACTCTTCAATATCTTCATCAGTGACTTGGATGTGGGTGTGAAGTGTACTTTGTCCACATTTGTGGATGATACTAAATTGTGGGGTGAAGTGCACACTCCAGAGGGTAGGGAACGATTGCAGGCAGACCTGGACAGGTTAGAAAGTTGGGCAGTCCACAATAGGATGCAGCACAACAAGGACAAGTGCAGAGTGCTCCACCTAGGGTTCAAAAATATCCAGCACACCTACTGGCTGGGAAGTGACCCTCTCAGCAGCACAGAAATGGAAAGGGATATCAGAGTCATAGTGGACTTCAAGATGAACATGACTTCCCCTCTATGTGGCATTGGTTAGACCGCAGTTGGAATACTGCGTCCAGTTTTGGGGGCCGTACTTCAAGAAGGATGTTGATAGACTCAAGAGGGTCCAGAGGAAGGCCACTTGTATGGTTAGGGGGCTTACAGGACAAGCCCTATGAGGAGAGACTGAGGGATCTGGACCTCTTTAGCCTCCACAATAGAGGGCTGAGAGGTGATCTTGTGGCTGCCTACAAATTAATTAGGGGGATGCAGCAAGGGATCGGAGATGCTCTGTTCACCAGGGCGCCTCTTGGGGTAACAAGGAACAATGGTCACAAACTGACAGAGAGAAGATTTAGGCTAGATAGCAGGAAAAACTTCTTCATGGTAAGAGTGACCAAAATTTGGAATGGGCTTCCAAGGGAGGTGATGCTTTCCCCTACCTTGGGGGTCTTTAAAAGAAGGCTGGATAGGTGTCTGGCTGGGGTCATCTGACCCCAGCACTCTTTCCTGCCCAGGGCAGGGGGTTGGACTCAATGATCTGTTGAGGTCCCCTCTGACCTTAGCATCTATGAATCTATGAATATAGGTTTAAACCAGTTTCTGATGACTTAAACCAGTTTATGTGTAACTTCTATCCCTAGCCTGAGAGAAGATACTGCTTTGAGGCAGGTACACGCCAAAGAGACAGGTAGTGGGCATGTTGATCCTTAGAAAGGCATTATATGAATTCAGTTCCTCAGAGTTGGGAACAATATGCCCATAAATACCAATGCAGCCCATTGTGAACTGTTATCTCTTGGTGCTTTGTGGAGTTGCAATAATAGAGGAAACATCTAGCAAATGGCAAAATTGTATCTTTATCAAGTTCTTCTAGCAATCAATCCCTCCTTTGTGGTTGCCTGATTGCAGGCAGTAGAGACAGGAAGTAGAGTTGGGAATGTATTGCAAGAGTGGGGTAGGCTAAAGGGAAGCTCAACCTTAGGCCCTCTGGCTAGAGGAAGAAGCAAGGGGAGTGAAGGGGCATTTATGAATGGCTGGGGGGGGGGGGTCTGGACTTAGAAGGTAGCCCTTGGAGCAGTATAGATATAATAAGATACTTCACTGAACTTTCAAGCCATTTTTTTTAATCAAAGAAGAAACAAGAAAAGTATGCATGCCAAAAATACTATTTCTGGTTGGAAATGGCATTTTTAGTTCCTAAGAATAAAAGGGAGACAACACATCAGACCCATTTTTTAGGATGAAGTTGATGCAATGATATAAGAAGGAAGAATTTGAGTAACAGCTGGAACCCACAAGAGGGCATAACAAATCTATACCTGAGGAAAAGGAAATGAGCTCACTCTTCTAGTCTTGAGTGTGAATCCTCTGATATCTCTGATAAGTGTTCAATTCTCAAAGTACTTGTTCTGCTAATATTGTGGATTTATTTTGTTCACAAGGGTCATCATCGCCTATAATAGTTTGAATCTTTTAGTTTCACAACTGTATTACTATAATACTATGTAAATATGTGGTGTTGATCAGCAGTGGAGACCTGGCCTTTTTATGGTCTTTTGGGATAACCCCTTAATTCAATCATGGGTTTAGCTCTTGTGTGTAATATGGCAATCCTAAATCAACATGGCTAATATTTTCATACTGTATTGTATCACCATACACTACATACACATGCAAGCAACATTTTATGTGTTCTTTCCTTCACAGTTTACCACATGCAAATATACTCTAAATGTTCAAAAAGAAGCAGAATTAACTGCAATTAATTCACTTTTGTAAATACAGCTCATCAAAAACAGGAAAAGCCTGAAAAACAAAACCAGTTTTTCCTCTAATTTTTTTTTCTTAGGGTTGAGGGAAAGATCCCACTTCCTCACCAGCTCTGTTTACCAGTTCCCCTAAGGTATTATTCATTTATCAGTTGTTCATCAATCTTTGTATATGGCTATGATCAGCACCGTACCTAGACTCCTGGTGGCCCTGGGCAAACTTTTAGTATCGGGCCCCCCTTCGCCAGATATAATGATAATAATAATAATAAAAAATTACCATTTTCAGGCCCCCTTTCTGTCCAGGCCCCAGGCAGCTGCCTAGTTCATAGATTCATAGATGCTAGGTTTGGAAGGGACCCCAACAGATCATCAAGTCCAACCCCCCGCCCTGGGCAGGAAAGATTGCTGGGGTCAGATGACCCCTGTCAGATGCCTATCCAATGCCTATCCAGTATGCTAGTCATATAGTTCTCCCATGTCTGTATCTGGCCCTGGCTATGATCTAATCTAGGGTTAGCCAACCTGTGACATAAGTGTCACAGCTGGCATGGGCAGCCTCTGTGTGGGGCACACAGCAGATTGGGGAGCAGACAGGTAGCACAGCAGTAGATATGGCAGGAAACAGAAAGCAGAGCATCAGGTCAGGCAGAGGAAAGGTATTGGAGTGGCATTTGGGAAGGGTGTGGGGCTAATTTTATGGCATGCCCCTTGATTTAATCACTTCAGCTCTTATCAGAGATATTCACAAAATCCACATATATCACTACAGGGAGTTGTGAGGCCTGAGGTATGAAGCCATATGGATTTGCTATCCTTTTTTTTGAAGTGACATTGCCAAACTAGCTAATGCAGAGAGAGGTTGGAGAATTTACCTTGGGCTGGATGGATGCAGTGAAAATGAAAGTGAGGTTCAGCTTGGAAAACTGGGAGTGTTCTTTTAAACTCAAGATGTGATGGTCAGGAATCATATAACAGGTTTCAGGGATGCATTTCCAGCCCTGCCCTGGAACAAACTGTAGGCAAGGCAAGGACCCCCAAGGGGACACGTGTTAAATGCAAATAACTATGATGTCATAGGAATAACAGAGACCTGGTGGGACTCCACCCATGACTGGCCCATGGGTATAGATGGCTATTCTCTGTACAGGAGGGATCAAGTGGACAATAGGGGCGGGGGTGTAGCTCTCTATGTCAAGGAAAGCTATGCGTTCCTGTAAGCTGACACTGATACCCATGGTGGACGGCTCAAGACCCTCTGGCTTAAAATTTGTGGAGAACATGGCACAGGGGACACTATGGTGGGAGTCTACTACAGACCCCCCTACCCAGGGTCAAGACCTTG
This sequence comes from Alligator mississippiensis, assembly GCF_030867095.1. Classification (NCBI taxonomy): domain Eukaryota; kingdom Metazoa; phylum Chordata; order Crocodylia; family Alligatoridae; genus Alligator; species Alligator mississippiensis. The sequence continues at coordinate 241,723,280 of NC_081827.1, read as the reverse complement.
ACCAGGAGTTCACCAGGGAATTGGCTGAGGCCACACACACCTGGTGTATGGTTGTAATGCAAGACTTTAACTACCCAGACATCTCATGGGAGGAGCGCTCAGCCAAATGTGAGTGGTTGCAAAGTTTTCTCATATGCGTGGATGACCTCTATCTGACGCAGGAAGTCTATGGGCTGACAAGAGGTAAAGCGCTGCTCAACCTGATACTGGCAACCAGGGATGACCTAATCAGTGACCTAATGATTGAGGGGAAGCTGGGTGACAGTGACCATGAGCTGACCACCTTCACCATCTGCTGTAAAGCTGGCAAGTCAGTCAGTAATACAGAAGTCCTCAACTTCAGGAAAGCTGACTTTGACAAGTTAAGGAGGCTTGTCAGTGAGGCCCTAAAGGGCCACAACCCGAAGGGGCAGGGAGTCCAGGACGAGTGGTTGCTCCTCAAGGGAGCAATCCTGGATGCGGAAACAAAGTCTATCCCATCTCGGAGGAAAGGCAGCAAAAGGGCACAGCAGCCTCTGCTCTCTAGGGAACTAGCAGACCTCCTGCACCTTAAAAGGAAGATCTACAAAGGATGGAGGACTGGAACCACCCCCAAGGAGGACTACTCTGCTCTGGTCCGGACCTGCAGAGAGCAAACCAGGAAAGTCAAGGCTGCAATGGAACTCCAGCTAGATTCAAATATCAAGGACAATAAAAAGTCCTTTTTTAGATATGTAGGTAGCCGGAGGAAAAGCAAGGGCAACATTGGGCCCCTGCTAAACCAGATGGGACAACAGACAACTGATGTCCAGGAAAAAGCAAACTTGTTAAGTGGGTACTTTGTGTTAGTTTTTCACCAGACCCATGGGACGCCTCTGCCCACTGTGGGTCAAGGAGGCCCAGGTGAGGGAGATTCCTTACCCTTCAACGAGGCTGACCTCATGAAGGAACACCTTGACAGGCTGGATACCTTCAAGTTAGCTGGCCTTGTTTTACACCCAAGGGTACTCAAGGAGCTGGCAAGCATCATAGCTCAGCCCCTGGCACAGATCTTTGAGAACTCCTGGCGCTCTGATGAAGTGCTCGAAGACTGGAAGAAGGCCAATGTGGTGCCAATCCTCAAGAAAGGGAGGAAAGTGGATCTGGCAAACTGCAGGCCCATCAGCCTGACCTCTGTCCTGGGGAAGGTCTTGGAAAAGATTGTCAAAGAGGCTATTTTTAACAGACTAGCTGACAGCAATATCCTGTGGGATACCCAACACGGGTTTTTTGCTGGTAGGTCTTGCTTCACCAATCTCACTTCCTTTTATGACCAGGTGACCTATCACCTGGACAAGGGGGAAGAAATTAATGTCATACATCTTGACTTTAAAAAAGCCTTCGATCTGGTATCCCATGATCACCTCTTGGCAAAACTGGCTAACTGTGGCCTTGACCTCACCACTGGTTGGAGAATTGGCTCTGTGGTAGGACCTAGAACGTGGTGGTTGATGGAAGCCAATCATCTTGGTGCATGGTCACCAATGGAGTACTTTAAGGCTCTGTCTTAGGGCCTATACTGTTTAACATCTTCATCAGTGATGTAGACATTGATGTCAGAAGCGGACTGGCCAAGTTTGCCGACGACACCAAACTCTGGGGTAAAGCATCCACACCTGAGGACAGGAGGGTGATCCAGGCATATCTAGACAGGCTTATGAAATGGGTGGATGAGAACCTGATGGTGTTCAACACTGAAAAATGCAAGGTTTTCCACCTTGGGAGAAAAAACCTGCAGCATGCTTATAGGCTCAGCAGTGCTATGCTGGTTAGCATTGCAGATGAGAGGGACTTGGGAGTCATGATTGACCACAAAATGAACATGAGCCTTCAATGTGATGCTGCGGCTAGTAAAGTGAGCAAAACGCTGGCTTGCATCCATAGGTGCTTTTCAAACAGATCCCGGGACATCATTCTCCCCTTGTACTCAGGCTTGGTGAGGCTGCACCTGGAGTACTGTGTCTGGTTTTGGGCTTCACAATTCAAAAAGGATGTGGACAAGCTTGAGGGAGTCCAGAGAAGAGCCACACACATGATCAAAGGTCAGGAAAACAGACCTTATGACGAGAGGCTGAGAGCTATGGGATTCTTCATCCTGGAAAAGAGCAGGCTCAGGGGTGATCTGGTGGCCACCTATAAGTTTATCAGGGGTGCTCATCAGGATCTGGGGGAACGTCTGTTCATCAGAGCACCCTAAGGGATGACAAGATCGAATGGTCACAAATTCCACCATGACTGATTCAGTCTGGACATAAGGAAGAACTTCTTTACTGTCCGAGCTCCCAAGGTTTGGAATAGACTGCTGCCAGAGGTGGTTCAAGCACTCACTTTGAATGCCTTCAAGACACATTTGGATGCTTATCTTGCTGGGATCCTATGATCCCTGCTGACTTCCTGCCCCTGGGGCAGGGGGCTGGACTTGATGATGTTCCAAGGTCCCTTCCAGCCTGAATGTCTATGAAATTTATGAAATCTCTATTTATAGACTTACCCTTACATTTGGAACACTTGCAATAGCAGATATGTTCATGTCTCATTTTGAAGCAGCTTACTGTAGTTTTTTAATGTACAACAAGCAATTATGTTTCATTATATTTTTATTGAAGTTATCTTTATTATTTCATGGAAGTCCTGCACCAAGCATTGTAACTCAGCTATGCCACTCAAAGGAACCTATTTTTTTCAGCTCTTCCTTAGGAATAGACATTAGGAAGAACTTCTTCACAGTTAGAGTAGCCAAGGTCTGGAATGGGCTCCCAAGGGAGGTGGTGCTCTCCCCTACCCTGGGGGTCTTCAAGAGGAGGTTAGATAGGCATCTAGCTGGGGTCATCTAGACCCAGCACTCTTTCCTGCCTATGCAGGGGGTCGGACTCGATGATCTATTGAGGTTCCTTCCAACCCTAACATCTATGAATCTATGAATTTTACTCAGCACCAGATTATTTTAACCAGTGTAAGGTATGGTTCTAGTTCAAGCAATGTAACCAGTTCAACGAAGCACTTGCACACATGCTTACACCTATCCCTGTTAAGCAAAGCACTAAAAGTTAAGTATGTGCTTAAATCCTTTTGAAGTCAATAGGATTTAGACCTATGATTAATTTTGAAGGGCATGCTTAATCAGTTTGTGGAGCAGTGCCTATGCAGTAAAGCTATATGCATACTCAAAATTGCTATGCTTTACTGGTGACTAAAGTCTCTGGGCCAGTCCACAATTGCCAGACTTCTTTGGTTTTTAACATAGCTTCTGTAACTGATCAGCAGAACGTGAATGCATGTTATATCAAACTTTGAAATGTACTGGCTAAATTTGTTTGGATATGGGACATGCCTGTCAGCCCAAAGACTTGATTCAGTACTCACTGAAATCAATGGAAAAAAATTAATAATACCACATGGGAATACTTAAAATGTTGTTTAAGTACTTGAATATTGTAACACCTCATACCATAGCATCACTAGAATTAACTATCTCCTGCAAACCAGTGCTTCCAGATGATTTCCAAACCATATCTGCCATAGATATGCAAAGATGCCAGTATCAAACTCTGTCCTTTTCTCTGGCTTTCTGAGCCATGCTTGATAAGACCAGGTTTAATGGTATGTCTTAAAGCAGGTTTCTTTTCCATACATATCTTTATTACTACCAGGAAGTATGTCAGAGACTATTGTGTACAGAACAATAGTTGGGGTGGGGTGGGGTGGGGGGTAAAGATAGATATTCTTTACCTTGGTGTCTTCTTTTGACTTTGAACATGTTATTTATCTTGCCCCATCCCTCAGTTGTCTTATCAGTGAAATGGGAATAATAAGCTCTTTCTAGAAGAGTAGGTATAAAATTTAACTGACTATCTGTTGACATAAGAACTGTATATTCAGTGTAAATCTCCCAATACATGTTTGCATAGTCATTCAGCTTTCATCAGCTGTTATAGTTATACTGCCATACCAATTTAAGTTTGGTATCAGCACAAGTAAGCCTTAACTAATTTTATTTATAGAGTTTTTTTATTTCGGTAATGGAAACCCTAAACTGCAGTGCCTTGATTTATGCAGGGCTTCTTTCTGCGGTACATTTACCCAAAAGCTCTTTGACAGTCTACAAATAAGATTTGTGAAAAGGACCCAAAGCAATATAATTTATGAGTTATCTTTACTCTTCAGCTTTTCCAAAGCAACTCAGAAATGTAAAGAATACGCTAAAGAGTCAGCAGATCAGTTTCTGGAACTGATGAACCAATATTTGTCATCCCTTACATGCATCTATACTTTATTCATTTTGAAGTATGCAATACTAAGAAGAACAAACTGCATTTTCAGATAAATATGGGGGCTGCACACAGATAGTGTAATTTCCCAAGTGAAGCACTTTCCAGTGTATGCAGGGTGTGTGAGTGGGGTCCACACTTCATTAAATGTAAAAGCTAGGTACAGATATTAATTACACTTTTACTGGTGTCTGTGATTAAAACTGGTCTATACCCGTAACAGAGCAAACGTTCAGCGTGCACAGACTGGTTTAAAAATGGCAGAACCTGGTCTCAGATGTGCGCCTCTCCCTTTCCCCCCCCCACCCAAGGGCAAATGCGTGTTCTGGTTGCTACTGGTCTAAACTATGCCATTTATAGAAAATCGCGTGACTTAGAGTGATTCCACCTCATGCTTTGTGAATGTCTGCACCTACCCAATGTGCATTGTGTCTGGACCACCTAATTTAATTTCCAATCAGTTTGTAACCAGATAAAGAAGAAAATAAGCAGCTATTATAATTTAAGCTGTAGGCAAACCTGGTGTCACTTATAAAAACTGCATTACATAGTAATTTAGCAAAATGCATTAAATATTAATGAAATTTTAATTGCTATTACAGAGCTATCACTAAAGAGACAACTGAGAGGGTGATGGGTAGGAAAAGCAGTTAGCTGTTTCTTTGCCAGAATTTCATTATAAACTCAAAAATATTGCTTTCTGTGCTCTGGGATTCACTTTCAAGCAAGGAACCAATCATTTCCCTCAACTTTCCTCTTATCCAAGGCTTGCAGATGCAGTCAGTACTGAAACTCAAAGTGGGGACTTTATTTTTTCCCCCAGCACTACTCTATATTTCTTATGGCCCAACTAGTGAACAGTTGCACATACTGAATTTATTTTTCTTTTTGAGCAAAATCCACAGAACAGCAAATGTCACTGGACTGTTCGCAACATATGAGCAAACACAGGGCCCAATTTAGCCACCGCAGCATGTGAGAGCAGCGCCTATCCACAGAAACACTCCGCTGGACCCCGGTAGGGATAAAGCATGGGTTATTTGCAAAGGGATTATAGAATCAAGATCACAATTTGCATCTTTCCCTATGACCCCTGAAAGCAAATCTCCAATGTGAACAGATATTATTAACCTCGGGGCTTTTGGAGGTTTAATTCGAAGGCTTTAAAAATACTCCCTTTGGAACACGTAAGAAGAAGGTATTACCGTCCCGTTTAAAAAAAAAAAAAAAAAAAAGTTACCAGAAAACATTTATTTAAAAAAAACCCAAAAAACGCTCCCAGCCCTGGTGAGTTTAAATGCAGTGATGTGGATTAGAAGGCCAAATGCAATTGAAAACTGTCAGACTGCAACTACAGTGCAGGGCCTTGGAAACATGCCAGTTTTGCCAGGAGAAAATGCCTCCCTAGACTTCCCTGTGGCTACCACAGGATATGGATTAAAATTAGAGGTTATCTAACGGTAAATTCTTAGCAGTTGCCCTTGATAGCTAATTAAGCCTTCATTTTAAAACAGACATTACTTTATCTTAATCCCCTGCTACTCTGAGCTGCTGATAACAAAGCCAAAGCAATTTCTTTATTTACGGAGGTAAATTCTTATTTACACTATTTTGACCCTTTATCTTGAGTAAAGTAACCGAGTGTGCGGCAGTGCTCCTGGAAATAGGTAATGACAGGGAAAATTCAGCTTCCTGCAAGGCACTCTTTATCATTAGACCGCAAAGCAATTTACCCAGGCAGTATCCATTGTCCGCAGGTTTCATGCAGAAGGGAATTGCCTAGCCAGGGTTATCCAGCAGGACAAGCCAGGAATAGGACCGGGTCTTCTGAGGCCATTCTCAGGACTCAGTCCACTGACCTGCACTAGTGATGCTTTTCTATTGTGTAGTTACACAAGTAAAATAAAATCATATATTTGCTTTAATAAGTCAATATAAATAATGTTAGCATTTTGTTTTGTGCAGTCAGGGCAGATTCTCTCTCTCCCTCTCTCCCCCTCCCTTTTTTAACTTCTTACTACCTAGCCTTTGAGAACAGATCTGTCTGAGAGCCTGGGACACAAATAAGCTACTGAAATGCCTGTAAAGGTCAGCCTATAATCAGAATACTTATCAGATAAATGTAATTCAGTATTTAAAGGTTGGGAAAAATCATTAATGTTTTGTGGCAATAAATCTTTATTTTGCTCTTCCAGTGATTTTTCAAAATGGTACAGGAGGAACTCTTCCCTTCTTTCAAAAGTGAAGTTACACATTTTGACTGGTTCCATTTTGAGAGCTGTTTACTATCCGTGTACAATGATACCTTTGAAGATCCACATTACAGTTATAATGGTGACATGGATTACACATTGTTACAGTTGCAAAATACCTGACTCACAGCCAGCATGCACTGCAGTTTTATAGAGAATTACTCTAAAATAACTGCTTCTGAAAGCAGTGAGCTCCTCTAATGTGTGAGAAAACTGCAGAGCCATCTCACAATGGAAAAATAGTTATAGGTAAGGCACCTTTAGAACACCACATTTAACCACGTGCTTTGCTAGAAACTCCCTTCCCCATTGAAAACCTCATAATCACTTTAATTTAAATATCATCTGGATCGAAACGTATAGGTGACACTTTTGCAACTTAACTTTCCTATTGGCATATATAACAATAGAATGAAAAATATTAATTTGCAACGCTAATGAAATAGAAGCCTAAAAAGAATGAAAGGTGCCGAGAAGCTCTGGACTACCAATGCCCTTGCATTTGGGGTACTCAAGAGGCACTCAGCAGGTCTGACTATTATTTTGGGATAGAGAGTCTGCATCACCTGTTGACTTAGTATGGGGAACAAATGGATAATATCACAGACTACTTCTGTTAGGATTCTTGGGTGGGAGAACCTTACAATGTACCATGATCTGGTTCATCAGAGACACTGATCTTTCCCTCTCAAAAATAGGATAGCAGAATATAACTTGGTTTTCAGGTTCATTTTTAAAGAGCTCTTGAGAAAAGGAGGGAGGTCGCTCATGCAGCCGAGACAGATTCAGGGATAACTTGAATGAAATAATAGGATCCCAACCTTTCTTCTGCTTCATGTCAAACAAATTGGAAGTCATATAATTTAAGTCTTTGGAGTTATTCTGGAATTACACTGGGGTTGGGTGACAAATTGGGTTTGTCCTAATGAGTTCGAATTGCACTGTATGGTCCCCATTACTAAGGGATGTGACTATAACAAGTTAACAGGAAAATTGTTGAGGCAATGAAAGTGTGTTACTGTAGCACATACCCAAAAACATGGAATAAGTCAAGGCTTGAAAGAATTATAGTGGTGTCAACAGAGTTTATGACACCTGATCTATGTTTAGGTGGCTTACCTCAAGCTGCCTAAACTTAGACCAGGGACAGTACATGCAGTCATTTACTGGTGCAGGGAGCCCAAAGTAAGTAACTTGGCATCAAGGGAGGGGCTGGCAAGTCCACAGGTGGGGGGTTGGCAGGTCCATGGTGTGATCAAGTTAGCCTTTCTTCTAGGGCTGTGCGAAATTTCACAGCCTGTTTCATTTCGGTGCTGTTTCGACCTGTTTTGAGCTCAAAACAGAGAAATTGAAATGAAACAAAAGGCCTTGAAACAGCCTTGAACTGAAATAGGGCAGTTGAGACATTTCGGAAGTTTCAAAACATTTCAAGTTTCAAAGCTGAAGCTAAGCTTGCTTGCAGGCAAACAGAAAGTAAGGAGAGGGAGGGGGGCGAGGGGAGTAAGGACTACTCTGATATTGACTGTGTAGCTGGCCAGTGACTGTGATCCTTCTCTGAGGTCCCTTCCAATCCCAGTGCTTTGGGGGAGGGACACAAAAACAGCAGAAAAAACAGCATTGTTTGAATTCAGCTGCTTTTTGCCTTGGGGTCAGTTACAGAGCTGTGTCTTCCAGCAGCTCAGCAGCATCAGGCAACAAAGGCTACCATTCATTTCCTATTTGATAGCCTAGTAAGTGGAATTCATCAATAAGCCTTGATGGACTTTAGGAAGGTCTTTGACGCTGTCTCTCACCCCATCCTGATTAAAAAATTAGGTGACTGTGGTGTCGACGCCTACACAGTCAGATGGGTCACAAATTGGCTGGAGGGCCACACCAAGAGAGACCTGGTGGTGGACAAGTCATTTTCGACCTGGAGAGATGTGGGCAGTGGGGTTCCCCAGGGCTGGGTCCTAGAGCCCGCAATGTTCAATATCTTCATCAGCGATTTGGACGAGGGGGTGAAAAGCACCTTGTTCAAGTTCGCAGATGACACTAAGATGTGGGGAGAAGTGAACACGCTAGAAGAGAGGGACAGGCTACAACTAGATCTGGACAGTTTACGGAGGTGGGCAGATAAGAATAGTGTGGGTTTCAATACAGACAAGTGCAAGGTGTTGCACCTGGGGAGGAAGAACCAGCAGCATACTTACAGGCTGGGGAGCTCCCTTCTTGTCAGCACAGAGGCAGAAAAGGATCTTGGTGTCACTAGTGATTCCAAGATCAACATGGACCAATGTGGGGACGCAGTCAGGAAGGTTACCCATACCTTGTCATGCATCCATAGATGCATCACGAGCAGGTCCAAGGAAGCAATCCTCCCCATCTGTGCAACATTGGTCAGGCCGCAGTTGGAGTACTGCGTCCAGTTCTGGACGCCGCACTTGAGGAGGGATGTGGACAGCATTGAGAGGGTCCAGAGGAGGGCCACTCACATGGTCAAGGGGCAGCAGGGCAGGCCGTATGAGGAGAGGCTACAGGACCTGAACCTGTTCAGCCTCCACAAAAGAAGGCTGAGAGGGGATCTGGTGGTCGCCTATAAACTTGCCAAGGGGGACCAGCAGGCAATGGGAGAGTCCCTGTTCCTCCGAGCACTACCGGGGGTAACAAGGAACAACGGCCATAAATTGACTGAGAGTAAATTCAGGCTAGATATTGGGAGGCACTGCTTCACAGTCAGGGCAGCTAGGAGCTGAAACCAACTTACAAAGGAAGTGGCGCTTGCCCCTACCCTGGGGGTCTTCAAAAGGAGGTTAGACAACCACCTAGCCAGGGTCATTTGACCCCAGCATCCTTTCCTGCCCATGGCAGGGGGTTGGACTTGATGATCTGCCTAGGTCCCTTCTGACCCTACCAACTATGAAACTATAAATAACTTTGCTTTCTATACCTTTATATTTTATGGTTATATTAATTAACTCCTTTCAATTTATTACTCCCTCAAAATCCTCTTTTTGTTTTTATTAGTCTCTTTTGATTATTTTCTACCAGAAAATAAATCTGTGCTTTCTCTCACAGTGCACATTCCATTCACTGTGCAGGGAAGCACAGCATATATTGCATATTATAATATAGAGTTTATATAGGAACACATACATACATTTATGTTTTATTAATACATAAATTACATAAATACACATACATATACACTTTTCTACATATGTTACATAAATCAGATTACATTACAGAAGAACACACAGATTTTCCAGCACACCAAGGCAAAGACACTATGAAACACACCATAAAGCATGCTGGAAATGCAGTTGGCAAGCCTTCAGGGAGAGGCAGAAGAAGGGGTAGAGGAAGAGCTGCAAGTTCCAGGTAATCGATGTTCCTGGTAAATTTTTGAGGATCAAGCCTGAGAGACTGGAGACAGGTGGTGTTCTGTTGTTGCCTTGACAGATTTTTGGTGTGCACTCATTCTGGTGTGCAGTTGTTGCTTGGTGTCTCCATGTATTTTCCATCAGGGCACCAAGAGCCCTGATGGAAATATGTATAGTATTGTGAAAATATCTCCATACTGGAGATATTGTTGGCAAGTCTTGTCATGGCATGGTCTCGATCCATTCAGTCTGTTTTGGGATGTAGGAAGTTGGCTTCTGATGATAAGGTTAGTGAGCTTCTAGTTTCTTTTAACCTGGAGAAAAATGTGTGTTGTCTTATATGTGATGATGCACCTCACCATGTTATACCCAGTTTTCCAAAATTTTAGATCTACCCATGTGGAAATCAGATTGTTCATGGAAAATTTTGAAAACTGCAGATGGTCGAGAAAATTCTGACAGGACCTATGAGAATCTGGCTTTGTTGAATTTCTAAAATTTAAGTTCCAATAAAAATGTTTAGGTGTGTCAATGTGCTGTTTTGACATTTCCAGAACAAAACGCTGTAGTTTCTTTTTAGAAAATTATTTAAGTTATTTTGTTTTGCTTTATGAAAAGGAAAACGTAAAACAAGAATCTGCATAGAGATGTTTTCACCCCAAAATGCATTTTTCAGACTCTTTTCTTACACAATTTAAAAATAAGGGATTTTTGTTCTTAATCAGCCTGAAAATAGTCGCAAAATGTTTTTTTCCTCTTGCTAGTCCTCCTCCTTCAAAAAAAGGAAATGACACTGTTATAAAAAGAGGATGTAAGATAGGAGGAAAAAAATAGAGGCACAAAAAGGTTTCTGTAGCAGAAGAATGTCAGGGATAGCAGATCTTTTTTCCTCTGTGCTTCTCATTATTAATGCATTGTTTTCAACCATCATGGAATTAGCTCAGGGGCGGGCAATAATTTCAGGGGGAGGGCTGCTTACTGAGTTTTGGCAAGCCAACGAGGACCGTGTGACAGGCAGCCAGGGGCAGATAAATATTGATTTTCTAACATTTTTAGGGGCCCCGTGGGCTGGATAGAATGGACTGGTGGGCCACATCTGACTCGTGGGTTGCATTTTGCCCACCCCTGAATTAGCTTCTGCTCAGGGTACTACACAATGGCCAAATAAAAAGTTAAGGGCCACTAGGATTAACAGTGTTTGCAGCACTGGGTACAAGAGATGCATAGAATGCAGACTACAATATTAATGATTAACTTAGCATTCAGAACATGGGATCTAACTTTAGAGAAAAGTTAAGAAAAAGCCCAACCCTATATGTTGCCCAAGGCTTATTCCTGTTGCTCAGTTCAGATCACTTTAGATATTCAGCAGTGCTGTTTAATAATTCACTTGGTTGACTTTGGGATTAAAAATATATAAATAAAGACAAAGGGAACCATCGCAGAAATGTGTGTTGCGTCTACAAGTATCCTCTCAGTATTGAGCTTAGTATGGGTTGCCATTTCAGAGTCGACATGTACCACAGAATTGCCACTGTTATTTTATAGATTTAATACATAAAGAATTATAATGTTCTAAAATACCAATTTGTAATAAGATGTGAAAAATACTGGCTTTTTAAAGGTATCATGGCATAAGGATGGAAATGTACACAAACTTTTTGGTGTCTCTTTTTCATGTGTATATGTACATAGGGCCAGATTCTATTCCACCTTTTTTTACTCCCTAAAAACAGTTAATGCTTTTCTGTGACTCCATTTTATGAGTGCTGTAGATATATTAATGAATTTTCAGGTCTTGAACAAGATGGAATAGGTTACACTTAGATGCCTAAATCTGCTTAGTTCCCTAATAAGTGGAATAGAACCAGACCCATAGTGTGTGTATCTGTGAAACTTTATATACCATTTTTCACACCTATAACTACTCACCAGGGGTGCACTGATCAAAAATTTTTGGGCCAATACCAATGGCTGATTATTGACCAGCCATATTGGCCGGTACCGATCTGATTGCCAATATGCAGCCCAGCAGCATGGAGAGCAGCCTCTGGCTGGTAAGTCTGTTGGAGGGAAGGGGCATGGTGGGGAAAGATTGACGCCCCTGCAGGGAGGGAGTGAGGCTGGGGCTGGGGCTGGGGCTGGGGCAGGGGCAGGTGCTGCCCAGCCGAGGCAGGGTGGGGTGTGGGATGGAGCTGGCAGTTCATCCAGGTGGTGTGGGAGGGACGGGGAGGGGGGCAGCTCGCACCACTGTGCACACCCCCTGGGAAGGCAGCATGTACCCCCCAGACCTGTGCACAGGGTGAGGGCAGGTTACCGCTGCATGCTCAGGGCCAGAGCTGGTCCAGACTCTTCCTGGCACCTGTGCTTGGACTGAGTAGGGTGGGGCAAGTGGTGGCAGTGTTGGGAGGGGAACTACAGTGTCACCCCAAAATTTGCCATAGCCCCCCTCCCATTGCCTCTGCCACCTGCCCCAGATGACCCAAACACAGCTGCCAGGAAGAGGCTGGAGCAGCCCCAGCCTCAAGTACACAGCAGCAGCCCACTCTCACCGTGTGCACACATCTGGGGGCGGCATGCCCTCTCAGGGGATGTGTGCAGTGGTGGGAGCTGCCCTCTACCCTACCATACCACCTGGATGAGCTGCCAGCTCTATCCTGCACCCTGCCCAGCCCCTGCCCCCAGCCCCACTCCCTCCCTCACCGCAGGGCCTTGATGTGCCCCCCCCATGCCCCTTCCATCCCCCATGCCCCTTCCCCACAACAGATTTATCAGCCCGACACTGTTCTCCAAGCTGCCGGGCTGCACTCCTGGGTGCATGCATGCTGTAGCTACGCGCATGCTCACAGCATTTAACAGTGATGTTATTGGCCACATCAGCCAAAAAAAGCTTATTGCTGATAATGTAAATTTTCCTTTTATAGATGCCGATACGATATGGATTGATGTATTGATGTACCTCTACTACTCACCTCTTCCCCCAAAGCCATCTGGGCAAAATTGAAATGCATGTTATATGAGAGGAAAAGGGCTCTCCAAAGATCCAGAAATTTGGGGAAGGGGGTGGGCATATCTGACACATGGCCCCAGACACGACATATGGTTCTCAAACCAGCGTGAAGTCCCAGATTTGGCATGCAGTCCTAGTCCCAGTGTGCAAGGATGGACTCGGAATGTAGCTCCAGAGTCAGTGTTCTGGACTGGGCTGCTCTGCACCACAGACCTCCAGCACCAGTGTGCCAGATTGGGTCCTGCTGCAGTGCAGGCCTTTAGTGCCAGTGTGTTAGATCAGACTGTGCTCCAACCTGGTCAATACATTAGGCCCCGCATCACTTTGCAGCCCTGGTGCTGGCATGCTGGATTAGGTCCCATAGTATGTCCCTACAACATGGCATGCTGGACTGGGCCAGTCCTGGTACATGACCTGCACCTTCAGAGATCCCAGATTCTTAGTACTTCCCCATATTTCAAGGTAAGATGGTTTTTCCTTCTTGGGGCTTCCAAGAACAGGATGTGCATTATATTCAAGGTCATGTCGTGTGTCTGTGTGTGTGTACACACACACATGCACACACGCGCACACACACATGTGTGTGTGTGTGTATGACATAACCTTATATATATATGAGAAAAATATGAGTATATTCCCTATCATACTGTGCATGGCTGTCATTAATGTGAATCATTATTAACGCATTTTAGTGTTTGGATTCCAGATTAGAAGTGAGACAAGGTTTTTTGGGTGTATCTGATATCTTTTATTAGACTACCTTAAATAGTTGAAAAAACAACTAAACAACAATTGTTTTTCCAACTATTTAAGTTAGTCTAATAAAAGATATCAGATTCACCCAAAGAACCTTGTCTGCCTATGTCCTTAGACCAACACGGCTACAACCCACAACCCTGTAGATTTGAAGTGAGTAATTTTTAAAGACCTATTACATATCCACATTTTCAAGTTTGTGCTCTTTCAGGACCCATGGGTCAATACCATCAGGTCCCAGTGATTTGCCATTTAGTTTATCAGTTTCCTTTATAACCTCCCCTTCTGACACCTGTTTGGGCCAGTTTTACCAATTTGTTGCTTGGAAGGATTGGTGCTGGTATGTAAATCTTCTTAATATCTTCCATAATGAATATCAATGCCAGGAACTCATTTAGATTCTCAGCAATGGCCTTCTCCTCCTTGATTATATGTTACTCCATAGTTGTCCAACAGCTTCACTAAAGCCTTGACAGGCTGACTGTTTCTAATGTTCTGAACAATTTTTATTGTCAAGTTGCATCTCAAATTATTTTTTTGTTCACTGTATTATACTTTAATCTTTAGCCTGACAGAGTTTGTGATCATTTCTGTTTTCCTCACTCGGACATGATTTCCATTTCTTGAATTAAATCTTTTTTGTTTTTAATAGCTTTCTTTACTCCACTTTTCAGCTGTGCTGGCTCTTTTTGGCCTGTTACAATTTTTTTTTATCTGCATGCCTTTAATTTGTGCCTCCAATATGGTATTTTTCACCAGGTCCCCATGGTGCATGCAAATTTTTATCCCTCTTTGCTGTCCTTTCTAATTTCTTTTTAATTGACCTCCTCATTTTTTTGTAGTTCCCCTTTTTTGCAATTAAATGCCACCATGGTAGATTTCTTTGTTTTTCATCCTCCTAGTGAGTATCAGAGTAGATGCTGATTTGGCTCTTATAACCATATGTCTATACTGAACCCTTTTAAAGTATATTTTAAAATAATATTAATTGATCTTAAGCACCATTTTTAACTTTGAAATATATAGGAGCTATATTTCTCATTGTAACCAAGGATAATATTGGTTATTGCCTGGGAAATTAGCATAACTCATTGCATGTTGAAGAGATAAAATATCGCTCCAAAACTACTTTTCCCTTGACCTTTTCGCCTTCATTGGGATTGATTGGTTTTAAAAGGAGTGTGATTTGTCAGGCTAATGATTGACATTTATAAAACAACTTTAATTGGGAGGCATTCCATAATAAGGGAGAGAAAAGACAACTCAGCAGTTAAACTGCTAGCCTGATGAGAGGTTGAGTCAGCACTGTCTTTATGTCTTAGTTTCTCATCTCTAAAAATAATAGCAGTGAGCAGGATCTGTCCCAGGAAGGCTGTGAGGATAAACACATTAAAGACTGTAAGGTGCTCATATGTTGTGGTTATGGATGCAAATAGAAATACTTTGGGTGCACTCCAAATATTCTAAATTACTCAACAAGTTTTACACTGATCATGAAATGTGGGTTGGATGCAACTTTTAGATCTGAGAGGCATTTTAGAGGAGCTCACACAGCACCACTGTGGCAGTCTCAATCACCAGAGGAAATTCTTGTAGAATCAGGCTAAATTCGTCTTTCAGGGACATGCAGGTAAAGGCATGATTCGCACAACTTTGCCTCCTGCCATGCCACATGATGATCCCATTACACCTTTTTGCCGGTGCAGGGACAAGTAGGAAAGGAGAGCCCTTGCTACTTGCAAGATGTGCATCCTTGCAGCTGGGAGTCCCATCAGCTGAGCTGGGCTCCCAGCTGTGCTTCTCCACAGCTGGGAGTCTGACTCAGCTGATGGGACTCCTAGCCACAGGGGGCACCCCTGGCCAGATGTTCAATTAATGCCATGATAGGAACCAGCCACAGTTATGACATATTTTTTGTGGAATAACTGTGTGGCTTATTCCTCCATTTATTGATTAATAATTGTCATTAATTGGCTGAACATGTGTCTGGGTCACAACTTAAGAAGTGATTAACTGGTTAATAGCATCATAAGTGTAATATATGGCAGGGGCCTAGGTTTCAGGTGAATACAAGGCACGGCAGTAGCTATAATGCCCTTGGGAACTATGCTGTGAGTGATCCTATTCGTAGGCAAAGAACTGGCGTGGAGAAAAACAATTCATAATAATGTTCTGAATTACAGAACCACCTTGAGGGCACCAGTGAAATCCAGGATCATTCAATTGGATGCCATGCAATCATATAAGAGATTGTTACTATCTCAAAAAACTTACAGTCTAAATTCAGAAAGCACAGAGCAGGAGAGGAAACATCAGTAAAGCGATTTACTCAAGGTCAGTAGCAGAAACAGAACTTGAGTCACATGAATTTCTGTCCAGATCCCTCGTAATGGTCACACCCTCACTTGTGTCTCATTCTCCCTTTCAAGTAGCAAGGCCCAAACAGATAAACCAACTTGTGGTTGACCCCAAAGCATTTTATTCATGTAGTAACAGCCTCCCCATTAGCTGTTACATCAGGGATTGGACAAGGGAACCTCTAGATACAAAAGCATGAACTACACCTTCCACTAAGGGGTCAAGACTAGTACTGGGAGTTATAACCATTCCTGTATCCCATGGATCTGTGCAGGGGGCCTTCTTACAATAGCCTTCATGCAGCACCAAGTTCAACAGAGAAATAGAATGAATAAGAATTTATTTCTAATAGAAATTACAGGAACATTTTCAAAGAGCATAATTTAATTGCCTACATTATTTTTCAGCCACAGCACTGAGGCTAACATGCAATTCCTCTGAAACGCAATTCCTCAGTTGTTTGAGATGTTTCAATTTTTAAACACCTCCAAAATCCTGGTGCTCCCTGATACCGAGTCTCAGTACTGTCTCAGGCAGAAACTTGAGATATGTGAATTGTACTGAAGGTATCCAGGTTGTAGACATATTTGTCTAGAGGAAAAGGCAATCAGGACTCGTAGTAGAGATGATATCTTTTATTAGACCAGCAAAATTTTTGCAAAAAAAGTCTTTAATTTTAATTTTTGAAAGCACTCATTAGTATCCATCCGAACTTTTTGTTTTGTTGAATGTACTGATTGCAGTTACAGCAGAGCTTGTTTCAAATAAGTGGTCTTCAGCATGGCAGCACTCTTGCACACATGGGTGGCTTGAGTCACTTTATGTCTGCATTCAGATGAACACAACAGGCAGAGCTTCACTTTGGCACTTCCAGTATCACCAAGGCATCGAAAACAACAATAGTACCCAAAGATATGGGGCCCTGTATCTCATATATCTATGCTAAAAAAGGAAGGTGTAAGAATCCTTCTGTGTTGCATTTTGTTCAGAGCAGCCAGCCAGGATATAGTTTAGATGTATAAGTCTTGCTCCATAGTAGTCAGTTCCAGACACAGCGACCCTGAAAGGAATGGGATAATAAAGTGGTGTTATCGAATTCCTCAACTGCACAGGCACACAGGGGCAGGGGCATCATGCAAGAAGTGGGGTACTCCACCAGCACACTGCCCAGCAGTAACAGGAAGAAGTCAAGAATTCTGGTGTAGTCATTTCCCTATCTTTTAAACGGCAAAAAACAGTAATGTAGCTCGTGTAGGCAGGTATGAGTCAACACAAGAGTAAGTTCATGTAGAATCTGGCCCATGTCATCATGAGATATACTCTACAATTGATGGCTCTCAAAGGCTGATTTTGATAACTGATAATAGAAAGGTCAAGGTTGAAAATGCAGTAGCTAATACATTGTTCTCCCACAAAGTGAGTTGCTGCAATAGGTTATCATGGAGATCTGTAATAGTTTCAGTTTAGAAATTGCTGATAGTTTGAGGGCAGACTCTTGTCATTTGGGCCTTTCTGTGATCTATTAACTCATCTCCGCAGTTGGGCAATAAAAATTCTTCTTCTGTAGAAGTCACAATAGTCACATCATTACTCTTTCATTTCTTAGGTTTATAGGCTGTGACCTATGATTTGTTAGACAGTCTTTCTGTGGACAGTATTTTAGATGATCACTTTAAATAAACAGATTTGTGAAAGGAAATGTTACTTTCCTTATGTGGCTTTCCAATAAGTCATATATGGTTTATTTGACTTCCTCTATAGTTTTTTTCCCCCAGTTGCTTCTATGCTTTCATGTACTTCACAGCAACCTTGCAAAGGTTTCATGAAAACTTACCAGGTTAGAGATATAACCTGCTTACTTACTAGTACATAAAGATGGTGATGATGAAGATACAGTAAAAGTTCTGTTAACTGGCATCTTACAAGCCAGCATGCTCCACTAACTGGCATGCCAGCTTGTAAGATAAAGTGAAACCGGAAATGCCCGCGGTGGCACTTCCAGTTTCTCTGAGCCCCCATAACTCGGGGCAAAGCAGCCTGCGCTGCTGAGCCCCCACAGCCTGGGGGCATAATAGGCTGTGTGGGGCCTGCCCACAGGGCCTATGGGAGGGGCGACAATGCCATGGAGGGGCCAGAGGGATGCCCCAGACATGGTGAGATAAGTGGCGGCCAGGGCCGCTCAATTAAGCAGCATATTTTGTTATCTGGCATCCCCCATTCCCAGGGGATGCCAGATAACAGAGCATTTACTGTACTTTGAAATGCCCATTTAAATAGTCACCCTAGGCAAGCAGTTGAGACTAAAGTTATTTCTGCTTAAGCAAGCATCATTGAGTTCAGGGAGTCTTTTGCTAATGCTTTAATATAGTGTGAAAAATGCATCAGTAAACTTTCATATGCCATAAATATATACAATAACTTGTATTGTATATAACTTGGCTCCAATTCACCCACCCTACCCTCCAACAGGGGCTGAAAAATCCCCAGAAAACACTCCTGCTCCCTTTCCTCCCTCCCATTCTGAAAACAGTGACAGGCTGGCAGGAAATACAGACAGAAGTTACAGAAGTTGCTTTGTTTTGAAACGTCTTCATCTGAATCCTCATGCAATGAGGGTTCAGATTTTCACCCAATGGGCCATTTTTGAAGTGGTCTGAGGCTGTGCACTTGTGTTTGGTCAGAGCTATAGACTGTTTTCTGTGGTTAGATCAGGCAAAAACTGTTGTTTTTGCCTATGCCCTTCACTGCAATTTGCAGTGTAAAATCACTACTCACATTTGAAGATTTTATCTTTGGGCTAATCTTCACGATGCTTACAAGAGAGAACTGCAGACCTGAACCCAGAGGATAGAAGAGAATCATATGATTTCATCTTTCAAAGGTGACAGGATGATGTCCAAAGTCTGAATGGGGTTGCATTCAGAGAGACCTGCAGGAGTCAGATGTGTTTGTTCAGCTGAGGATATTTGTTTTCATTTCAAATTGGAAAGAAAAGTTGAAATGCCAAAATGATGACATAACAAAAATTTCCATTATAATTTTTTAAACTTTTGGCCAAGATTAAATTAAATATTAATTCCATTTTCCTGAGCTATAATAATGCCTCCTGGGAGTTGTGTGTGTGCTTCTTATTGCATTCTTCCCCATGGGCCTGCCTCTCTGGCTGGAATACCTGTCCCATAATGCACAGGATTCCAAGGATGTATCATGTGAGATGTATTATGTAGCCCAGTCTGGCAGCCTGAGGGAAGAATAGAATCATAATGTGCCCAAAGTAGCAACCAAAAATAATACTCTCAATTTTACATACACCATTGTATTAAGTCTGCTTAATCTTCCCTTTCCCTCTCCCTTTCCCTTTCCATTCTCCCTTCTTCCTTTTCCTATACACAAAAGAAGGCTATATGGAAATTTCTTAGGGAAACCCAGCAAATATAGTACTTTTAAATCAATCATTTTTCATATTTTTGAGCTGAGAGCAATGTGCATTCTTCATATTAATTCACATTTCTAATATGCATATGTTTAAATACTACAACTCCAGAGAAAACATTGTTTTAAAAAAAAATCCTTTTATAACACTCCCTTTGAAGAAGAGTAATAGCATTTGCTCCACGTCAAAGGGCCTGTTAAAAGAGGAGGAGATGTGTTCTTTGCTATACTAAATAATTGAAAGTCACTTGATGGTGTATCCATATTTTTAAAAGATTGTTTCACAGCTCCTTTAGGTCTAGAAAATTATTTTAATGTTTGATGTGTTTTGGTGTGTCACTGCATTTTAATATTTGATTATAATGTCTTAGAGCCATTCTAGGATTTATAAATAATGTTTTTCATTCTATCTTTGAAGTTTTAAGGCTTCTTTAGAGAATAAACTGTTTAAAATTTATTAATAGGTAATTTAGGACTGCCTAAGGAATGACTTTTTAAAAAACAAATAATAAGGACCTGGTTTGGAGGGAAAGAGAGAAAGAGCGAGTAAGAGTGTTGGCATTTCTGAGCATCTGCGTGACAAAATGTGTGTACTAGATTCTCAAGAGTCAGTGAAATCTCATGTAAATGATGTAGAGCAATATGTTCTCATAGGCCCCAGCTGTCTTCCTGTTAGGTGCAAGTCCAGTGAAGAATTTTCTCCTAAGGGACAAGAAGGAAAAGAAGAGATCCAGAGCAACCGGCTGGTTCTGGAGCCTTGAAGGGACTGTTATGAGTGAGGAGAGGCCTATAAGAAAAATGGGTTTTCACCCTGGGTGCAGAAAGTACAATCAGGGATATGACTGATAGACCTGGTGAAGAAGTGGTGAGTCAGATAACCCAGGGAGGTGCAGCTACAGGCCTCAGAGGGTCAGGCTAGATACATTAAAGGTGTGGCAGATGCAACAGGTGGGTGGACTGCCCTAGACAGGTGGGTGGAGCAACAATTGGAGCCTACAGTTCAGAGCCTACAGTTAAAAAAATAAAAAGACAAAATAAGCAGGCCCAAACGCCAAGAGGGTAGAGAGCAAGACCAAAGGGCCAGGGGGCCTGAAGCCTGAGAGGGTGACCAGGGATGGGGCGCAGAAGCCAAGATCTGGGGCAGTGGACCTGGGCTGAGGGGCCCAGTGAGATAGAGAGGGCCAAGGCCAGAAGGCCAATGGCCAGACAAAGGTTAAAGGCCTGAGGGCCCAAATGCTGCATTGTATGGGCATGGCTACAGGGAACGATAGAGACCATGATTCTAGCCCTTAAGGCAATTAGGTCCTTGTGATGGAGAGATTGTGTGGCTGAGGTAGAAAGAGCACCCCAAGCTTGCTGGCCTCTGCAGGCAGCCTGCCCACTTTACTTTAACACCAAAGCATGGCTGGGAAGACAACAGGGTGGAATCCTGGGAAGCCAGAGTAGGGCAGGATCAAGACGGCTACTGGGGGTGACACAGCCACCCTTAGGGCTCTCCTGTTACAGAGATACCTGTACTTGGGCAGGTCTGGCTAATGGAACACTTCAGCAGAAGTAGGCAGAGCAAGTGACTTCATTTCTTCTATCCTCAACAAAGTGGGTTGGTTTGTACTAGATGCAAGGAGACATGCTGACAAACTTGATGCTTAGAAAGTGAGTAGCCTTATGTCTTCTCCTCAACAGTAAGTTGATTTTTCCCCCCTCTGTAATGGACACAATCACAGTTTGCCCAAGTATAACAAAGTGTCTAAAGAAAAATGGCCACTGGCTGATGGAATGCCACCGAAAGACTCTTATCTTACAACTGTGATTCTCACCTAGGATGCCATGATATCCTTTTAAGGGTGTTATAGAGTGCAGTGCACTATTTGCACTGCTGTATGTGTATACCTTGTACATGATTCACTGAAGAAACCTTGAGATTTCAAATAGGAATCCATAGTGTCCAAAACATTCTGACCTGTTGTGATCATTACTGAGCTCTTTGCAACAGGAGAAATGCTCCATATTTTTCTATAATCAAAAAAGCAAACGATAGCTAAGAGCTGGCATTTTCTAAAGGGCACCTTGAGTCTAACAAGGGGTTCCTCATGTCTAAAACAGTTGAGAACTACTGCCATATCCAGATTTTCTACCATGGACTGAATATTTAAAATAGGGTAAAACTAGATATTAAAAAAAGTAAGAGCAAATCAATGGGGTTGGGATTCGGGTGCCTATCTCAGGCTGAAGATCCAGTGTGCACTTTTGTCTGACAATGTAGATGTTAGGCGCAGGAAGGTGTTGGAAATCTTAGGGGGAGCATGAAGTGCACAATTTTGGCTCTTTTATATCAAAACGCTATTGCCCAAAAGCCTTAGATAGAAGGGAATAGTAGAAAGTGAAAAAATATAGTCAGCAACTAGATGAAGATGTAATGAATAGTGAACCAGGGTTGTGCTAACAAAAGTGTGATAAAGGCTCCTGCCCTTTTATCATTAAAGAATAAATGTGAGACAGGAGAGAGTAAAGAGTGATAACAATAACAATATTGTAATTATGGCTCATTTAGATGTGCTACTGGTAATATGAAATCCCTAAACTGTTCTACTTGAAAAAGAAGACAGAAGCAATTGACACAGTAATTTATTGCTTCTGAACCTGTTGTACAGAGATTGTATTTTCAGATCTCTTCCTAGACTTGACCAGTGGTTAAAGAAGGAAAGGTGATTACCATGTGATTGTGCATGTCTATTTTGTGATTATATCAAAACTAATGTTTCTGAAAGACAATGCATTTTCCATTGGGCAGATCATGTGAGAGTCAAACAGCCAACAAAGCAGATTAAGTGTGAACATAATAACAAAACGCACAGTACTGTAGCGAGATGTATAGAATTGTGTTAAACTATAAAGGGTTTCTTAATGTAGTTCATAAATAAATAATACTTTTAGCCCACACTTCAAAAGGCACACACAGTTTTTAATATGGCTAAAAGATCAATTTTAAATAGAAATGGGAAAAAAGGTTTGGTAAAGATTCTATATATTCGCAGCAATATGTGACAGTTAGTAGAAAGTAATGAGAAATCATAACAGTAAAGTGATTAAAAGTGTATTTCAAGGACTTGTCATTCTCTAAGATAATCTTGCCAATAGGGATATTAAAAGATCTTATACAAAAATAATTTCTCCCTTTCATTCACCATCGCTATGAGCATGAGCCAAGGCCCAAGGAAATGATTTCCAGTTTCCCTGTTAGGGCTGCTTTCATGATAAGCCGCAGAAAGAAAAGCAAGTTCTGGTGCTAGCAGGTGCTCAGTCCACTCTGGAAAAGATGTCCACATGTCTGCAAACAGGTAAAGTGTGAATAGATGGTGCTCAAGAGCATGCAGCATTGTTTGTGTGGGTCATGTAGGACCAATAAACCTTGTGCTCAGGAATAGTTAGTTCTGTATATACAACTCTATTCATATTGATAGAGGCCACAAATTGTCTGAAAGATCAGCCCCAGATGTAGAATTCAATCTAACATTGGGTGTGGTTTAAATGTTATCCCTAGATTTCATTAGTGATGTGCATGTGTCCAGAATCCTGTGGGCCATGATGCTCAAGGAGAGAGAGAAACAGCTCGCTGCCGTTCTGCCCCTTTATTAAGTGTCTTCAGTATCTTCAGTTGTGATGTATCAGCAAAATATTAGAGCAGAATACATCAAATGCTGGTGACAGATATAGTAGCAGGGCCATAGAGGATCTTCTCTGGACTGATTCTTTTGATATATATCAGATAGTTTAGCTTATTCAGAGTGAATTCCCCAAGAAAGGGAACTTACGATTATAAATGCTATTGCCTATGTCATAGTGTCATCGTTCCTTTCCATTTAATGCAGATCTACAAAACTGAATGAAGGACAACTACAGCTGTGATGCTGGTTGTTCCCAATGATGACAAAAACACAGGCATTTAAAGAAGCTGCTACAATGTTAGGAATTAAATACAGGAAAACGAAATAGGAAAGAAAAGAATTGATCTTCTTTTTACGTGTTAGATTTTTTCTGTAGTTTGCGGGAGTGAAAAAAAGATATTCACTCTCCATCAAAAATGTTTCAATTCAAGGGCTGCCTAGGGAGTAAAGCTACCAGATGCAATTAAAAAATAATGGGAAACCTTTCCCCCCCCTTAGATTGTGGAGCTTTTCTGCATTGTTTCTGCTTATTACCTCAGTGAATAGCAGAACGATGCATGGGATTTTTCATTCCATACATCATTTATAGCTTGCCAAAGTGATTCCATACGCTCAGGATGTACGTGCATTTTTAGCACAAAGTTAAGAAGTTTCCCTGTAGTTGTCTATGAGGGGGTTGGGTTTTGTTTTGGGATTTTCATTTTAATTCTATTTCGCTCCTCTGCCTGCAACCGTTCAGCATGTAATTTCCACTGTGCCGTTACAAAAATAACCGGGCTGTATACAAACAATTATATTCACATTTTATTTCAAATTTTTATTATATGTTATGTATCACGGAGTCGCATTTGCCCAGTGCACTTTAATGTCCATTTTCAAAAATGTCAAATATACTAAGAAATGAAATATCACAAAACAGAATTATCAGACTCCTAAGGGCTACATTGTTACATGCTGCGAGGCTTTTTGTCCTCATTCATGGATCCAGGCCGATCCTGAGAGGTGTCTGAGAACGATGACTTCTGCTGTTGCTCTATTCAGGGTCACGTGTACTGTTCACTGAAAAGAAAAAAAAATCACTTGAATATCACTGCTGCTGTGAGCACGATTTGTAGCACTGAACACCATCAAAGCCTGAACATGTCATATTCCTTTGACTCATAATAATCTTTTAGAAGATGAAGGATGAGTGCAGGAATTAGCTGCTATTGAATTTGCAGCTTCTGTTGATTCTTTTATCCATTTGATTTAGTTTTAACTCTCTGCCAGTCCTATACAGACCTTCTGCTTCAAAGCATGTTTTTGTTGGGCATTTGATGTTCAAACATCTACATTAAAAATGGTTGTCTATGGCTTCACAAGTGTTTTTAAAAGACAATTTATCTCTACTTAAGCTGCTACAACAAGTCATCTGAAATGTGTGTCTAGCCCTGTGGAATCTTCTACCCTGGACATGTACGCTATATTCTGTGACTGATATCCTTTAGTAGAGAGAGAGGCTCTGCTTTCTGCCTAACTTCTTATTAATATGACTAACTACCTCTCTGGACTCATGGATAGGACCACACTCAGCTGAATAAGTGAATTTATAAGATGCCCCGCTGCCCTGCTTGATGCAGCTTTCCCTTGCTTTAAGCTTCATAGATTTCATAGACTTTAGGGCTGGAAGGGACCTCGGAAGATCATCGAGTCCAACCCCCCACCTGAAGGGCAGGAAGTCAGCTGGGGTCATAGGTCACAGGGTGGTTCTGTATATACAAATTAGCTTTTATGCAATGACCCGTTTTATACGCAAAATTTGTTATATATTCATTAAATTCACTCTTATGCAATCAACAGCAGGTAAGTCAGTGGGGGAAGGGGTGGTGGGAGGGGAAAGGGCCATGGGTGGGGTGGGGGCACAGATCAAGGCCCCGGAGGGGAGGGAGGAAGCAAGGCACAGGCAGGAACAAGGACTGGGGTGAGTGGGGCCTTGATCTGCACCCCCTGCTGGTGGTGAGGGAGGGAGTGGGGCTGGGGCAGAGACAGGTGCTGCACAGTTGGGGTGCGGGATGGGGTTCATGGCTCCTGCTGCTATAGGCTACTGCTGTGGGATGGGGCTAGGGGCAGCACCGGGCTCTTCCTGGTGGGGAGTTGGGCCGGGGTGCTCTATTGCCACCACCTCCAGGGAGGGGGGCAAGGCCAGCTCCATCCCCTGTGTTCCCACCATCATGGCAGAGCTCTGCCGTGCCACCACCTCCTGTCCGAATGCTTTATCTGCACTCTAATTGGTTGTTTCCATCAGCCAATCAGACAGCAGAGCTGGGAGCAGGGCTGCGAGGAGGGGGGGAGGCTGCGGACACCCCAAAATTTGCTGTAGCCCCTCTCCCAGAACTGCTGCAGCTCACCCCGAGTGCAACGCAGCCCAACCCCCCTGCTGGGAAGAGCCCGGCATGGCTCCCAGCCCCAGCCCACCATGGCAGCCTATAGCAGCAGGAGCCATGCCCCCAATCCTGCACCCTGCCCTGGCTGTGCAGCACCTGCCTCTGCCCCAGACTTGGCCCCACTCCCTCCCTCATCACTGGTGGGGGGGCAGATTGAGGTCCCACTCACCCCAGCCCCTGGGGCCAGGCTATTCCCAGTGGAGGGGTGGGACTGTGCTGCACTTGGGGTGGGCAGCAACAGCACTGGGAGAGGGGTTGGGGGGGCTACGGTGAATTTTGGAGTGGCTGCAGCACCGCCCTCCCATAGTCCCTCTCCTAGCCCTGACCTCAGCCCAGCATGACCCCTTGCCCCAGCAGACTTACCTGCTGCCAAGGTCTTGGAACAGATCCCTGTCTGTTACCTTTGTGTTACCTACAAAGTGTGTTTCCTTTATGTGAATTTGAATTATGCACAGATTTTCAGGAACACATGTACCGCATAAAGTGAGGGGAGCCAGGCTTCGCACTCTGCTTCATCACAGCAGCTGGTGCCCCCCACATGTGGCAGCCAGGGCTCGCGTGCTGCTACAGGGGGCATAGTGCTGTCAACTGGCCTTATAGCCCTGGCAGCTGGGGGCCCCCGCCATCAGGGCTGGGGAGAGCTGTGGGTGGGGAGTGAGGGGCACCGACCCCAAATCAAAGGCTAAAATGTATAGGTATTTAAATTTTTTTATTATAATGATTGAGGTATTGGTAGCTTCCAAATTGTTTTAAAAGTGTAAATATATCAAGAAAACATTGTAGTCAACTGGTATCTGTATATATATAGTGGCGTGTCATTTTAATCATGGAAAAACATGGATCTTGGTATTTGTAATCAGAAAATTTGTGATTTAAAAAAAATTTTTTTTAATCGGAGAAAATCAGGATCCCGGACATGCCATAGGTATATATGGACTCTGGATTGCTGATATCTATGCTGATTCAGCTTTCTATCCTGTCTGCTTTCCCCAGGAAGAGATTAAGCAGTCAGGAAAACCTCTGTATTCTGTCATGCGTTGATCAAAAGTCTAAGCAGTTCACATACCTCCAGGTTAAAATGCGCTTTTTATTCTCCACTACCTTGTTGTGTGAGCATGCAGTCATTTTGACAATTTTGGCTGCTGCCTGAGCATTTGCTGTGTAAGATGGCGTGGGGAAAACCCTTTAACTTCAGAACATTGAAACATTTTGTGCTAGAAGAAACCAAAGGGAAAACAGATAACACATCACAGCATTTTATTATGGTAAAACTGTTCATTATGGTTTACATATGGTGTTTGATACTTTGGCTTTTGACCTATTCCGTGTCTGTTTCTTCCTTACATCATTCTGCAAAAGGACTTTAATGTAAGAAATATGGCTTATGCCCAGTATTTAAAGTCCTCTTGCATTACCACAGTGGAGAAAAGGGGCATTGTTGTCAGAAAGAATCAAGTAATCTTTACCACTTTTCTGTAAAAGAGGTGATCCCTAGAAACTGGCATTGTGTTAACTCTCCCAGGGCAATGGTGAAAAGTACTTTCCTCCCTTTATGTTCTCTAATTCTTGTTTAATGGAGCGCTACCTTATTTTAAGATGATATTTTGTTTGATGGCTATGAATAACCATATGAGCGATGGTTGTTGCATAATATAGTTTAGTTGTGTTCTTATATCTACTGTGTAATTTTTATGGACTACTGACATAATCCATATTTTTGTGTCTTTTACAATAACTTTGTAAAATAAAAATCAATAACAATAAAAGAAAAATGTTTTTATAAAAACTGACTATTACAGGAAATAATTGTATATTTAAATTTACTGTCACCAACTTGTATACTAGCAAAGGTAGATGTTTATAGCCCACAATTCTGAGGCAATTAATATAGGAGGCCAATTTTAATATGCATGATCCTACATGTAGAACTATACAATGTTTTAAAAAGATTGATTACTACTATAAAAAGAATTGTGTAAGGTTAATATTTTTACCTTGATATTCCTAAGATCACAGGTGGAGAGAGGTTGTTCAAATAGGTGTAACAGTTTAACTCATGGTGAGCAATTTTCACCACCACTGATCTACAGGATACAGGATCATGCTAGTGGTAGCCAGATGTATTGCTACTAGTATGGAGCAATGCAGGGCTTTATCCTGTCAATGCATTATGGTACCATCCATTAGTCATCCTGTTATCACATTTTCTCATCTCCATTTTAAGACATGGGAGCTTGTCTATCTGGCTGTCTTCATCAGAGCGTCTTTTAAAGTCGCTATGGATTGTATATTATGCCCTATATGATAGCATGGAGAGGTAGGGAACAAAAATGATTCAGTAACTTGCTTAAGGTCTGTTCATACTGTGTTCATTAGACCTGTGCAAAGCAGCTAGTATTTGCTTTGGATTTGGATTCGGCCGGTGCGGGGTATAGTGATTCAGTTCGGTGATTCAAATCACTGACCGGAATCATTTAGGCCGAAGCTGTTTTGGAGATTCAGCAGCAGCCAAATCTCTGAATCAGTCAGGCGCATCCCCTGCCCTCTTTCTCAGCCTGGCAATGGCTGCCCTGCCTGCCCCACTCTGACAATGTGATATGTGGATGCATGACAAGGTGTGGTTAGCCTTCCTGACTGTGTCCCCACATTGGCAGCCCACGTTCATCTTGGAGTCTATAATGACTCCAAGATCCTTTTCTGCCTCTGTGCTGGCGAGAGGGGAGTTCCCCAGCCTGTAGGTGTGCTGCTGGTTCTTCCCCCCAGGTGCAGCACCTTGCACTTATCAGTATTGAATCCCATCTTGTTCTCATCCACCTACCCCTGTAACCTGTCCAGATCCAATTGCAGCCTGTCCCTCTCTTCTAGCATGCCCACTTCTCCCCACTAAGATGTGGGCATGCTAGAAGGGAGGGACAGGCTGCAATTGGATCTGGACAGGATCTTGATTTATCCACTGAACACTCATTTCCCTGCCAGCCAAAGACAAACATACTAAATAAACTTGCATCAGGATTCACAAATCACCCTGAAGCTCACTCAGCCCCAAGTGTATCTGTGCTCTTGCTGGAAGGTTGGAAAAAAGCGAAACTAATTTGCCTATGTTCCATTTTTTATAACTCCTAGGGTAGTCTCTGCCAGTAATGGGTGTCATTGTCAGATTAATGTTGGACAGTTGTAAAATACTTGAGCGCTTTGGTTCAGATACATTTTTTATGTTTTTGCCTTTGGATACTTGTCTTACCTCATCTGAGATGTCTTAAACTGTTAATTGGGATTGCAGTTATGGAAAAGTCTTTTTAATATATTCATTAATTTTGTTTAGTTTGTGTGTTTCTATTGCACAACTTCAACTGTGATTGAATTTAGCAGTCCAGTAATGCCTTCATTGGGTGAGGATAGGAAAAATGAAAAATAGCTGTCTCATACTACTGGAAGTTATCACATCTGGTCCTAGCTGAGATCAGGAAGTGGTGAAATGGCCAACATCATGGAAACCTGAAACTGAAGCTGAATTTGTGAGGAAAGGTTGGAGTGTTTTTCTCTTCGGTTATTTTATCTACTGTACCACAAAAGTATTGCTCTCCCTTTAAAATGAATAGATTTCATAGATTTCATAGACATTAGGGCTGGAAGGGACCTCAGAAGATCATCGAGTTCAGCCCCCTGCCCAAAGGGCAGGAAGTCAGCCAGGTTCATAGGATCCCAGCAAGGTGAGCATCCAGTTTGCTCTTGAAGGTGTTCAATGTCGGCGCTTGAACCACCTCCGGTGGCAGTCTGTTCCAGACCTTGGGGGCTCGGACAGTAAAGAAATTCTTCCTTATGTCCAGCCTGAAATGGTCTTGTAGTAGTTTATGACCATTCAACCTAGTCGTCATCCCTTGGGGCGCTCTGGTGAACAAATGTTCCCCCAGATACTGGTGGTCACCCCTGATAAACTTATAGGTGGCCATCAGATCACCCCTGAGCCTGTGCTTTTCCAGGCTAAAGAGCCCCAGGGCTCTCAGTCTGTCATCGTAGGGTCTGCTTCCCTGACCTCTGATCATGCGCGTGGCTCTTCTCTGGACTCTCTCAAGCTTCTCCACATCCTTTTTGAACTGTGGAGCCCAAAACTGGACACAGTACTCCAGCTGCGGCCTCACTAAGGCTGAGTACAAGGGGAGAATGACGTCCCGGGATTTGCTTGAGAAGCATCTATGGCTGCAAGCCAGCGTTTTGGTCGCTTTATTAGCCGCAGCATCGCACTGCAGGCTCATGTTCATCTTGTGGTCAATGATGACCCGAAAGTCTCTTTCTTGCATAGTGTTGGCCAACATAGCACTGCCGAGCCTATAAAGATGCTGCGGGTTTTTCTTCCCCAGGTGCAGAACCTTGCATTTATCGGCGTTGAACACCATCAAATTCTCGTCCGCCCACTTGCTGAGCCTGTCCAGGTCAGCCTGGATCACCCGCCTGTCTTCTGGTGTGGATGCTTTTCCCCAAAGTTTGGTGTCATCAGTGAACTTGGCCAGTCCACTTCTGACTCCATTGTCCACATCATTAATGAAGATGTTGAACAGTATGGGTCCAAGGACAGAGCCTTGGGGGACCCCACTGGTCACAGGACACCACGATGAGTGACTTCCATCAATTACTACCCTCTGGGTCCGACCCCAGAGCCAGTTTTCCAGCCAATGGATTGTGGAGGACCCAAGGCAACAATTGGCCAGTTTCTCTAAGAGGTGATTATGGGAAACCAGGTCAAAGGCTTTTTTGAAGTCAAGATATATGACATCAATCTCTTCTCCCTTGTCCAAGTGATAGGTCACCTGGTCGTAGAAGGAAATGAGATTGGTCAAGCAAGACCTACCCGCAACAAACCCGTGCTGGCTATCCCTTAAGATGTTGGCGTTGGCCAGTCCATTAAGGATGGCCTCTTTGATAAACTTTTCAAAGATCTTCCCCGGGATAGAAGTCAGGCTAATGGGCCTATAGTTAGCCGGATCCACTTTCCTCCCTTTCTTGAAGATAGGCACCACATTGGCCTTCTTCCAGTCTGACTCTCATTTGACTCTCTGACTCTCATTCATAGTTCTGAGTCTCATTCTGAACTATTTAATATATATATATATATATATATATATATATATAATATATAATATATATCAAACTGCCATGGTGGTAATGAAGGGGTTGAAGAAACTAGCAAGTTTCACAGGGTGTTTTAGAGAGAAAAAAAAAAAAGACTTACTTTGTTTTTGATCTTTGTTATTAGGAAACCAACAATGACAGGCAAGTATAGAGATCTGTAGCCTGTACTTCTGTTGCACTGGCCAATTACAAGTGCACGTGGTGTGGATATTATAGAAGGTGAAAAGATATTGGGTTGAAAAACAGCACCATTACAAGGTCGAGTGGTTAAACAATGACTACAGAGACATTCAAATGGGAAATTAGAAGAGAATTTCTAATAGAGTGAAGGTTTTGAATGGTCTCCCAAGCAAAGTGGTAGTGGCAAGGAATCTGACACTTAAAAAACTGAAGTGGATAGGTTTATGGAAAAGATAGTATGATAGGACAAGGAGGCATGATAGGACCAACTCATATGCATGTGATGTGCAGCCATAGTTTTAAGATCCTCAAGGTATAAATGTAGTCCAGGGCTGTCCAACTTCTAAGTAGCTAGGGGCTGCACCAGCTGGTGCTGCAGGTCCAGGAGCTGCACTAGTGTGAGCCACAGGCCCTGAAACCCCAACCCTCTGCTGCACCGTGTTCAGTTGGTTAACCACGCACGTGGATGCTCCCCTTCCCACCACTTCACTGTGTGTGTACACAGCTGCCCTCTTGGATCCCTGCTGCAGGTTCCCCTGGCACCATGGACTGTGCTGTGCCATCTCCTGGGATGGGAAAAGGAAGAAAAAGTTAGGGGAAGGGAAGAAGGAACCCAGAGAAACTGGCTTGTAGCAGCAGCTGGAGCGACAGGGAGAATGGCAGTTGGGAGGGTGGGGGGCACACGTAACTCCTTGCTAGTTGGACTGCTGTTTTAGTGTGAAAAATGTCTAGCAAGCCCACACCTCAGAGCTTTGGCCAGTTGCCACTTGGGCCCAGGATTTTTTTTCCTCTCATGAATACTACTGGCTTCTATTATATTCCCTCCTCCACCTCCTTTTTCTGCGAGGCATTGCGGCATTGACTCTAGCTAAGGCTTGGAGTTGTTGAGAGATTTGCTGATGCTAGAAAAAGTGATCCTGGCTAGATGGTCTTGCTCTTATGCTCAGTCATATCAACTTCTAGATTTGTGGGATGATTTTTTTTCATCCAGATTTGTGGGATGATTTTTTTCTCCCCTGGGCCACATTGGCACAGACTCTGTGTGTGTGTGTGTGTCTGTGTGTGCACGTATGCACATGCATGTGTATGGTGGGGGGGGGGGAGATTGCCTTTCTCTGTTTCATACATTAGCCAACTACTTTCCTGCTATTGTGGTGGTAAAAATTTGGCAGTGTTTTCTTCTCCCTTCTTCCTTCTCCCTTTTTACCCCTTCATCCTTTAGTGTTTGTGTAGATGGGTGTCTGCTATCCATCCCCTCTTTGCCTCAGGACTTGTCTGCCATGACTAAGAAGATGGAAGATAAGATGGTAATCCCTGAGGGGAGGGGGAAAGCACCAGGCCACCCAGGTGGTAGTTTCCATCAAGTGCCTCTTTTGCTGAACCCATTACAATGTGAAAGCCCGTGCTAATTGCCTCATTAACGTGGGCGCAGCTGGATTGCCGCTTAGTTAATTGCAGCTTCTCTACTGCTCCTTGTCACGGAGTTCTCTCCACTTTTCCAGCCTTGAGCTGGTTGTCTCAGGGACCTGTTCTCTGGGGTTGTGTCCTTTCATGCTCTCTGGGATCTTGTCAATCAGATGCTGGCCCCTGCTTCCAGAGAGTAGCCCCCTTTCTGCTCCTTTCCGGCTGTGACTGCTCCCCTGCTGCTTCTGTTGTATGCTGAGCATCCCAGGGGATTGACCTCTGGGGAATCATGCGCCCTGCATCCCCAGAATCTTGCTGGCAGGTTGCTGACCACCGTCCCTGCCCTAAGTATCCCCTTGTCTCACCAGTCTGGAATCCGTCCTGTGCGTTCCAGTTTGCAGAGTCCTTGATCCTTTGCCGGATCTGCGGTAGCCACTCTCATGCTCTTCTATGCCCTGAGGGCAACTGTTTGAACCCTAACCCTGCCTTTTATGTATGGCGGTGGCCATTAATCTCTATTCTACTCCCAGTGTGACAATCTACCCCTAGCTGAGCCCCCTACTTCCCTATTCACCTGTGTGTAGTGTACCTTTCAGTAACGGTTTCCGCCCGAGCCTCCTGTTACAGTGTGCTTAGTGTTTTGGCTATAGTTGTGAGTAATATTTTGAAGTGACAAATTTTAGGGATACCTTCTTCTGACTTATGGGACTTGCCTGCAAGCTTAGGGGACTGGAGTCAAAGGCCCAGGAAACCCCTTCCTGTCCTGTGTTCCTAAAGATATGTCCATTCCACGCAAAGGAAAAAATCTGCAGAAGATATTTAATAAAACCCGATACAACTACACTAAATTTTTTGATATTAGATATGCAGGAGGGAGCTGATTCAAAACTGATGGAATTCAGTAGAAGCTTTTCAGGACTTTCATCAGAACAGAGCTGCACTCTGTGTCCATTGCAGCTTCCTGTTTGCTGGGGATGTCCAGGGAGTGATTTCCTTTCCAAAACAGTAGCCTTCTAATTCAAGATCCAGAGGCCACTGAAATCAGTGTGGATCTGTCTCAAAGCGTGGAGAGATGAGAACATAACGGTACTATGAAGCCATGTTTACATGGTGCTAATGAAAGAAATGCCACTAAAGATAGAAATGGCCCAGCAGCCAGCCATCCCCATCCCCAGAGTTATCTGGGTGTTTATACACATGCTCCAGGAGGGTGGGGGAGTGCTTTAATTAGAGTGGCTTCAAGAGCTGTTCTAATTAAAGTGCATGGAGCATCACATGTATCAGCATCCCCGTGCTGAAAAATGGCAGCAGGGGCGCTTTAACTAAAGCTTGTCGAACAAGCTCTAGTTAAAGCACCTCCAACATATTTTTCAGTATGGGGACACTGATACACATGATGCTGGAGTAATGGAGTAAGTGACTGGATTACTTAAGTCTTCTCTGACACACTGTAATTGCAGCCCATTGGAGCAGTCTTACTGTACAGGTTTCATCTTGTGGAATTGCTTTCTTTGATTCTAGCCTGTGCCAGATAGATTCAAGAGAAAAGTTTATACTTTTTGGACTTTTAAAAAATGTTTCGGACTTATGCCCAGTGAGAAATTGATAACACTTCATGGCTCCTCTCCAAGTTGTCAGGAATTTCAATGCTGTAGTACAATGATGGTATCCAGCAAAAACCAACAATCTTATCTAACTAAAACAGCTAACTTTTTTCTTTTTTTGGTCATCAGCTGAAGGTAAATGGGTGATATATTTCTCCAAGACCTCATAAAACCTCTAAAGGAAAAAAAAAGAACAATAGTCCTGGAGGAAAAACAGACAATGCAGAGGACATGATATAACTTTTGGTTATGCTACCTGATAAGTTTTAGACATGTTCCAAAATACACAACAGTCTTCCAAAAGAAATCATTTAGCAATATAACCCCTTCCTTTTAGCAAACTCTGCTGCTGATTCTTATGCAGGCAAGGCAACTTTAATGAAATGTGTTTCAGCAATTTCCATTCCCCAGAGTTAATAATTTTATATTAATGGGGAAAAAAATTCCTTGTGTTAGACTCCATAGTCTATTGATTTTAGTGGAGGGGAGGGAGGGATAGAAAATGCTGTAGGTATCAGTCCATGAGAGCTGATACAGCAAAAAGAGAGCCAACCTCCACTAAAACATTAAATTAGCTTAATAATAAAAACATATTTTATTTTTTTAAATTAATCTTCATAAAAAAGGGAATTGGACACAAAATATCTGAAACAGAAATGCTCTTGCATATGCTATTTGCAAATTTAAAAGTGAAGCTATGTGACCTGGAGCCCTGGCAGATTGATTGATTATACCCAAAACACAGAACCACAATGGAACTATTGACACAAGGACGTGATTGAAATTGTGGGCCCCCCAAAAAAGTGAGATAAGTTACTCTGGAATATAATAGTATAATTGAAATACAGTTGCATGAATAAAGCCAATGTGAATGGTCAGCCAGGGACTGTGGACCGAAGCAGCTAAATACAGATCTAGGGGAAGCTGCAGGTTGCTGTTTGAACACTCTAGGGAATTCTTTGGGACAACTCCGAAGGTGGGGGGGGGAGAATTAAGTATATGTATGAGTATATACTAATTAAATTAAGTATATGCTGAGTATATGTTATCATAATGTTGATGTTTCTTTACCTTTTACCTGTTTCTTCCCTTTCTTCTCAGCACCATCTCTTCACTCTTGCCACTGATCAGCATCTCACTTCTATGAGCTATTGTTAGATTCTTCTCAACTACCACTTCACATGCCGTCACTTGGCCGTCTGTGATATATAAGGAGAAACACCTCCCCAGAAAGGAACATGAGCAGTCTGCAAAATTTCATAATGACCTGATACATTTTTAGGAAGTTGATGCCTAACAAGCCATCTTGATCGCCATCCTTTGCTATGAGGATTTAATGTGGCAGCTGTAGGCCTTGGAAATTGTACTTCACTCTCCCAGAATTATAAGTGCTTATCCATTGGCTGCCTTAGCCAGTCACCTACAGGCTTGAAGGCTTCTGTCTCTGTTGCTCCCATACCCAGCTATGAACAATGGATACCTGGGCACCTGAATCTAGAAGGAACTGGAAAGGAACTTCTCCTAGCTTTCCCTCCAAGTAGTATCCCAACCCCGTGACACCAACAATCAACCCCTCATTCTGTGGGCCTCTTTGTCTGCTAACCATGGCTGGAACCACCTCCACTGCCCACCTCAGTTTCCTTGCCCTGAACGCCACCTTTTCTCTGGGTGTTCCCTCCAGAAGTGATCATGGCTGCCATGGTGCCAGAATCCATCAGCATTCTCCTGATGACACTCCAGCTGCTGTGATCCAGGAGGCTTTCCCCTTGCATGTCTGCTCTGGGACTCTTCTTAAGTTGGTCCAGTTCACCTAAGATCTCTCTCAATGTCTCCATCACCATTCACAAGGCAGATGACTTCAGTTTTGTCATGTGTGCTCTTGACTTCTCCTCCTTAGCATGCACATGCACCCTTGCCTCAGTGCTTTGGATATTTAGGGCCTCCATGGCTAGCTGTATAGCATCATCCATTCTGTTGCTATGGGGTCTCCCCAACAGAAGCAACAGCCACTTCTCCACACTGAAGGCACTGCTGACAAACTGGTCATGGGCCAGCAGGCCCTGTATTTCTGGGCTGACTTGTGGGAACATCTTTACAGCAAATCATCTTAGGGCAATGCCAAACTTGCATCAACCTTGCTGAAGTCTTCTTACAATTAAAGCAAGCTGCACAGTCCCAGTCAGGACCTGCATCTGGTTCCAGCACATTCCCGAAGGCCCCTGTCAGGTGCCTGTAATCCTATTTGGCGTCATTGCTGAGCCCAAGATAGATCTCCCTGGCCATCTCTGTGAGCACCAGGCTCAGGAATTTTAGCTTAGTAGCCTGATTCCACCCATTTAACTCAGCTGTCATTTCAACTTGTTCATGCCAGTCACCCCATTCTTGTTGCTCTCTTGTTGCTAGATTGAATATAGCCCTTGAGACACTAGTTGTGGGATGGTATTTTCCCCTCCCACTGGGGATACTCCCTCCTCTGTGGTACTTATCTCCCCTGATCAAATTCCAACACAGTAAACAAAACCCATACACTCACTGAAGCACTTTGCCCAGTTCCTTATGGTTTGTGACCACTAATCCCTATTTACCTCACCTGTGGGATACCCCTCCTTCAGATTCCCGCAGCTACCACCAATTTGTGCCATCCTTGCAGCCCCAGAAACTGGCACAAGAAGCATGGGGGAGTTCCCACTTTTATATAGAAAGCCATAGGTGCTAGGGTCAAAGGGCCTACAGGCCAAAGGGAGGGAGCAGGTAAAAGGTAAAAAAAAAAATAAAAAAAAATCAACACTGTGGTAATACCTTAATTTCCCCCCCCCCCCCCCCCCGGAGGTGTCCCCACACAAGCCTTTAGCCCCTGCTCCCAAGTCGGAGTCCAGCTCCTTCAGGCCACAATCCTGAGAGCCAGTGAAATCTCCAACTCCACTGTGCATGCCTCCATGCAGGGCTGGTCAGTTTGCATGTGCATGCTCCTCTCTTCCCCTTACTCCAGCCTCAAGTTTCCTCTTCCTTTTTCCCTTGCCTCCCAGCCCCATGCAGGTTTCTGGGAGTTGTAATCCAAATTAACATTCAATAGGCCTATGCAAAGTGGCTAGTATTTGCTTCGGATTCAGCTGATTCAGGGGACAGTGATTTGATTCAGTGATTCAAATCACTGTCCCAAATTGTTTCAGCCACTTCTGATTCAGAGATTCAGCCACAGCTGAATTGGCTGAATCTCTGAATCGGCCCCAATCCCCGCCCACTCTCCCAGCTCCCGGCTCTTTGGAAAAAAAAGCCCTGACTCACTGGTTCCTGCCAGGCAGGGGTGATCCCTCTCCCTGTGCACTGCCATGCACTGTGTGCGGGCCTCTGTCATGAGCCCCTAGAAGCCTCACAGCTGCTGTAGCAGCTGGTGAGTTCATGGTTTTTGTTGTTGGTTTTTTTAAAGGGGTGGCAGCTGGGCCAGGCAGGGCAGTCATGGGGGTGTGGAGTAGAGCAGGCAGGGGTTGGGAGGCTTGTGGCAGAGCCCCCCATGTGGTGTGGGACAGTGGGGGGCAGCAGGGATCACCCCCCCACCTGGGGGCAGCTGGTGGGTGGGGACTGCTTTTTAAAGAGCCAGGAGCTGGGGGGGGGGGGGAACTAGGACAGCAGGTGGGGGTCAGGGGGTTCTTGGAGGTGTTGGGGGAGCAGGCAGGGGATAGGTCCTGGTGGGGGTCCCCCCATGGTCCACTCTCCTCTCCTCCAGCCCCCCACCCTCTACTTACCAGCATGGAATCTGGGTCCAGCTCCCTGCTGCAGCTAGCAGGGACTGCCTGAATCACCAAAGCTCTCCGAATCTTTTCCAGATTGATTCAGAGAACTTTGAATTGATTCAGACCTTTTAAATGGTCTCCTGAGTTGATTCAGATTCAGAGATTCTGCCACCAAATCAGGCTGAATCTCCTCCAAATCAAATCAGCACCCAAAGCTTCACACAGCCCTAACAGGCAGCACAGTTCTGCAGACAGTCTCTGGTTCCACCAGCTGTTACACACATTACATTCATATTACAGTTGCAACTCTGATTTACTATGGGCAGGCAGTTCCAGAAGGCCTTTGGGTAAAAAAGTCAGAAAAGCCTGTTTGGGTTCAATGTTCTGTGGAGGGGATGACTGAGGCACAAGGATGCTTCAGTGTGAGGCTAGCCAGCAGGTAGCTTCTGCAGTGAAACACCCTCATGCCCCACTCAGCCAGCTCAGCGTCTATGCATGCACTGATGCACATGAAAAAAACTCCGCAGCAGGGTACGACTTGTATTTACAAGTCCTTCCCTGCTGTGGAGTATATTAGTTTTGTGTGCCCTAATAGGGGTGCATGTGTAGACACTGAGACATTTACTTCACAGTTAATTAGTCATCTGTGCAGTAAACTTCTTGTGTAGATGTGCACATTGTGGATGTGATTGGAAGCACCATTTCCTAATTTTGTACCTGCTGCTCAAAAAGGAGAGCACAATTTATATTTAACATGGAGGAAGACTGTTCTCAACATGGGAGGACATGCTTCAAAATGTTTTGCAGGGTGAAATCTTGAACAGGATGTGACTTTATTATGCCATCTCATTACCTTCAGTCTCAGGAATACTTTATAAGTTGTAATCCAACTAAGCACATTCAGCTCTGACTTTACCTTGTCTAGATGACTGTTTAAATTTCTTTACCTGTGCTTGCTAGTTTGATCTCTGATGCTGAAAAAGTGCAAATTAAAAAAAAAACAAAAAAACCTAAGAATCTATGTAGCAGCGTGACTGCGGTGATATTAAGCAAAACAAAGTGCTTGATAAAACAATGCCAATTTTCCAATTAATAAATCAGTGTATTTATCTAATTAGGGTTGTTTGCAAATAGGTCTCAAGTGCTGCTTATGTGCTTGCAAATTTTCAAAACACTTGTTTCCAGTGAGCTTCCAACTTACAGCCCTGAACTTCAGATCCCCTGTACCTGAGCCAAGTTGTTAATTCAATAGGTCTCTGCAAGGGCTTTGAAGTCTACTCATATAGATTCTCCAGCATAAAGAACAGGAAATCTAAGAGGGTAAGAGTCAGACCTCGTGTATCTACAACATCTACAAAATCTTTCTCACTAGGAGGATGATAAAGCATGGAAACAGATTACCCAGAGAGATGGTGGAATCTCCATCTCTGGAGTCTTTTAAGAACTGGCTCAACAAAGCCCTGGTTGGGATGATCTAGTTGGCGATGGTCGTGCTTTGAGCAGCAGGTTGGGCTAGATGACCTCCTGAGGTACTTTCCAACCTGCATTTTCTATGGTTCTTTGATTCTATGAACATTGGAAGGGTTATGACACTTGCAGCTGTAGGTCTTCCATTAGCGATGGCAGTTAATCACCTTACATATAAAATGAAGGTTCAAGGGGAGTTTAATGACAAGGTAAGCACCTTATTTATTGGAATAGGGAGAACATCCTCATTACAGGGATAGCATGGAAGCACTGATGAAGATAGGAATAAGAGAAAGAAGCAGAGGGATAGTAATAGTAATACTGCCATTGGCAAAAATAAGGGCACAGGTGAGGATGAAAGCAGAGCTCATGTGTAGACCATTTTGGAACTGTGCAAAGCCTGGATATCAGGGTGAAAAACATTTGATATGACAGGAACTTGTTGGCATCCTTGCTGGCCCTGATCAGGATCATTGCTCTGATGGTAATTATAGTGATAACTAGCCAATCGCCTATCAAAAATGATTGGGGGAGGGGTGGCCAGGTACAGTGGCCTGCATCCAACCCTGCTCCCCTCTCCCCCACCTTCAGGGGCAGGCCCACTCCCCCTCTTCCCCCCCTGCTACTTTGGGGCTGGGCCCAGACTCCCCCCATCCATCTGCTGGCCCCACACCCACAACCACTTAGTCACTGCCACCTGCAGGGCTGGGGGGTGTGGCCAGTGGCACTGGCCTTGCCCCCCATCCACTCCTTTTTTCATGGCCTGCAGGGAGCAGGGGGGCTGGGGCCAGTTGCACTGGCCTTTCCACAGGCAGGGGTCAGGGCCAGCACTGGGGGGCCAGCAGGGACAGAGCCCAGTATCCGGCCCTGTACCCCCACTCTCCTCGTCAGGCCCTACCCCTCCAATTCAAGCCTAACCCTGTTCCCCTGCCTCCCACAGTCACTTTGGGTCTGACTCCATTCACCCTGGCAGTTCAGGTTTGGGGCTGCTCTTGGGTTTGGGGCTGCTCCTGCTGTATCCCCCTTACCACAGCAGTCTCAACCATGTTCTTCCTCCCCCCGTGCCGTGTCTGCCACCTCCGTGGGGGGTGGGTGCTCCTCCTTTCCCGAACTCTGGCTCAGGATCAGGCCTGGCCCCCCTACCTTTCCTGCTGCCATCACGGAGCCATTGTGTGCCCCCCTCATACCCTCAGTTTTGAAGTAAGGCCAGGCCCGGTGTGCCCCCCCCTCCGCCACTGCTACCACCTCCAAGGAGCAAGAGGGAGTCCCCCCATTCCATCTACTCCATTGCCACTGCCTCTAGGGAGTGGGGAGCCCCCCCCCACCCCCCAATCCATTCCCACCATCATGACAGTGCTCCACTGTGCCACCACCTCCTGTCCAAGCACTCTATTTACACTTTGATGGGTTTTTTTTTGTCAGCCAATCAGAGTGCAAATAAAGTGCTATGGAGAAACAGACAGACTATAGTTTTTTTTATAATATAAATAGTTTTATAATAGAAATAGAAATAGACAGACTATAGTTTTTATAATATACCATTTCATATTTTTAAGAGATGTATGAGAAAGAGAGGGATCCTATCAGGTAGAGAGTATATTCTAACACGACACTAATACATGTCCTGTTGAATAAGTGTTCCTTCCATAAATACTCCCTTTTATTCAGTAAATATATTGGGGTACCCATGGAAGAGTAATTACTTCTGAACTGGAGGAACTCAGAGAATGGCTGAGGTCCATTGTGTAAGAGACCCTGTTAAGCCTAGCTGGGCTTGAATAAGAGGCTTTAGTTTACTTCTGGTCTGTTTGGGTTTTGCCTGCAGCTATTACTCTTGGTATAGCAGTGCTCTCTAGAGGTGCTACCCCATGAAGCACTGTCTAGGACTTGGAGCCCCAGTGGCTTAGTCCACAGAGGCATTTCTCAGAGAATGTTTGAGGAAAAGCATTTTCTTGAATTGTTTTCTGAAGCAAAGGCCCTGTCCCAAAGTGGAATAGAGGTTTACTTATATGGCTGTGCTGGGGATAAGTGGGAACTAGGTTAGTCAGGTTACAACTCACCAGAGGCTGTATGTCACCTCTTGCTTAAGGCTCCTTATTAAATGTGCCTGAAGTAATGGAATTTGTGTATGATATAGCAGCCTTGTGAAATTTAGAAGCATATTCTAATTCCATTGCATTTGCAAAAGTAAAATACTTGTACATTAAATTGATTTGGCTTGCTTTTCTCTTTTCATCACTGCAATGAGGTAGACTATTCAGACTGTCTGGCATTGGAGGCTAAGAATATTTACAAGCTAGCAGAAGATAAGGAAAATGTAGATGAAGTATCTTCTTTAGGAGCAAAGGAATATTTGTACATGCAGGCATAACTCAGATGAGTAAAAAATGTAAATAGTAAGCAACTCTTTGTCAGGAATATCAGATCTAGAGTCAAAGTTTTAGAATTGTATATTCCATTTGTAGCCCATCTTCATTTTCAGTTAGAGTATGAAAGCCAAGTTTCTCAGTCTGTAATAGGGGAACTTAAACTGATTTACAGCATCTAGGAAAAGAGCCTTTAGAGTGAGACTATTTCAATGCAATCAACTTAATATATTTTACAGCCAAAGGTCTTGACATCTGCCAACTGCCAATCCCTCTAGTATATTAATGATCAAAATGTGTAAATTAGCGATCTAAAACTTGATGTTATGAGGCTTATTGGTATGTTTGAATAGATTGCACAAGTAAAAATGCTGCAAAGGTGGCAAATGTAATCAGAATACCAAGTAGAGAATGGAAGTGTCATATACAACAATAAGGAAATAGGAGCTGCCTGCTTAGATTTGTCACTTTGGTTATTAGCTCATTCAGACTCTTGATTCCTAGATTTTGTGGCAGATGAAGTTGTGAAGAAAGACTGTAAGTGCACCTTTAAATCCCAATAAATGACATATCTGGTCTTTGGGACTTCAACAGAACAAAATGATACATAAACGTATGTTCTTCCCTCTTAAACTGAAAATTTAATACAAAACTAAGGTATTTTTCACACAACGTATAATTAAAGGATGGAACACCTTACCACAGGATGTTGTGGAAGCTGATAGTCTAGCCAGATTCAAAAGGAGATTGGGAAAATTCTTGGAGGGAAAGGGCATCAGTAGGTAGTGGGGCTGTGAACAGCTCTGGACCGCGATTTGGATTCGGAGACAATTTGGAGGCTGAATCTGTGAGTCCGAATCGAATTACAAAATGCTTTTGGCTTTCTGAATCAATTCTGAGCTTCTGAATCAATTCGTAAAAGATTCAGAAAAGATTTGGTGATTTGGAGGGCAGCCTGTATGGGGAAGCCGAAACTTAGAAGAGGAAGGGGGAGTGGGGTTTGGGTGAGAACTTAAATGTTTAGCTGGCCAGTGAGCATGATTTCTCTTTGACTACCTTTCCAATTACAGTGTTTGGGCGGAGGGACATAGAAACAGCATAAAAACCTCTGTGTGCAGGCTTGCTGTGCCTTTTGTGAGCTGGTTCTGAGTGGGCAACAACATCAGAAAGGTACTGTGCTGCCTGGCTTGCTTCATAGTCAGTCAGTTGCAACTTGCCTGCTCCTTTTTGTTCTTAGAAAGGATTGGATAGGATTTAGCTTAGCTTAGTTTAGCTTAGCTTAGAATCGCTTTACTTATTACTATCCAAATCATTTCTTTCAATTTATATTTGCTCTTTTTTTTTTTTTTTTTTGCAAACTTTTAAAAAAGAAAGTTCAGTGTTTTCCCTGGCAGTGTGATCCATCACTGTGCAGGGAGGCACTCACATGCACACACTTATACACATATACAAGATGAGAAATCAGATATTCATAGAAGAGATTGTATAGCTATTACATTAGTTATTAATATTAGTCATATTTAGTTTTAATAGTTTACATACTGACTAAAGAGAACACAGAAGAAGTCAGATAGATTCAGAAAAAAACAAGATATTTTAGGTACACAACACAGAACAGTACAGTAAAGAAACACAATCCAGAAGAAGAAGAGGGAGAAGTTAGACAGTCACCCATTCAGAGTCAGGGCAGAGACCACACAACTGGAAAACAACACAAACACACACCATATACTTTAGTTACAAGCCAGCAACAAGCAAGCTGCTGTCTACAGAAAGGAAAGCAAACAATTCACACAAGCTAGAAGAAGTCAGACAGACACACCTTTTGAGGCACAGGAAAGAGTAATATGAAGCATGCTGGAAAGGCAGGTCCCAGGTCTTCTGGCAGGGGAGGGAGAGGGGGTAGGGGGAGAACTAGAGTTGCAAGTCCCCTCCCCGCCCCCCCCACCCAAACATAGACACATCCTCTTCCCAAGCAGCCATGATGCTTCTGCTGCCAGTGGAAGCAAGGAGGTGGGAGCAGTGTCTGCACCTGAAGTCCCTGTATCTGTACCTCCTCCCCTAAGTCCAGAAAAGGGCACCAGCAGTGGAATCACTGTCTCCTCCACCCCAGTGTAATCTCCCAGCATGAGCTTCCCACTGCCAGAGGAGGAGCTGGAGCTGGAATCAGGGGACCTGAGTGCCCTGGCTCAAGCAATGCTGGGGACCAAAGGGGAATCAAAGTTTGTGCTCCACACCCCTCAAAGTTCCCGTAGACCTAAAGTTCTCCTCTGGAAAGCAGCACCTCAGAGGAGGTTGAGGTTGTGGAAGCAAGTAGCTCAGCTCACACAGCTCCTGCTGTTGTGCCTCAGTCTGCTGAGGAGGGGGATAAGGCAGCATCCCCACCCTCAACCCAGAAGCAGGTGAGTAGTGCAGTGTGGGAGCATTCTGAGATGGAAGATGATTCCAGGTTTGCTATCTGCCAGCACTGCTGAAGGCACATCAACTAGGGCAAAGACATGAGACACTTTTCCACCATGGCGATACTGCTGCAACTCAGGAGGCAGCACCCCCTTGCCCTTCTTGCTCCTCAGCCTGGCACCAGTGTAAGTGTTCTGAAAGGGAAGACCCCCACTTGCTCCAAAGCCCCCTTCCCCCCAAAGCAGAGGCAGGCCACACTGGAGCAGTGGGGAAAAGGTGGATAGAAAGGGGGGTGAGTTCCAAAGGCGAGCGAGATCACCCAGAGCATTGGGGAGATGCTTGCTCTGGATAGCCAGCCCTTCTCCCTAGTTGAGCGGCCAGGGTGGCCTGCCTCTGCTTTGGAGGGAAGGGGGACTCATGGTGCTTGTGACCCCATCTTACCAAGTGCCTGCATGTACCACTTTTAGCAGGACAGTGGTGCCCTGCCTGTATGAGGCATGCAG
Source organism: Alligator mississippiensis (assembly GCF_030867095.1). Classification (NCBI taxonomy): domain Eukaryota; kingdom Metazoa; phylum Chordata; order Crocodylia; family Alligatoridae; genus Alligator; species Alligator mississippiensis. The sequence continues at coordinate 241,678,954 of NC_081827.1, read as the reverse complement.
GGAGTACTTGAGGGAGGATCAATGCAATGCAGGGCTGCAGGTAGCCTTGCACTTCACCTCCGACATCTGGAGCAGTCGGGATGGTGATCACACCTACCTCTACCTCACAGGGCACTGGTGTGATAAGTCAGACTGTCGGTGGGCTCTCCTCCAAGCCAAGGTACTAGATGAGTCCCACACAGCAAGGGAGATCATGGGGGCCATGTACCACATAGTGCAGGGGTGACTTGTTGGGCAGGCTGAGCTCACCCACAGGTTCATGGTCACTGACAATGGGGCCAATATGGTGAAGGCTGTCTGTGATGCCAGCTTTGTTGTTATCTGCTGTGTGGCACACAGGCTGCACCTCATAGTCAGGGATGCCTTGGAGGGGGACAGGTGATGGCACTGCCACCACTACTGCTACATGCCAGATGATTTCAAAATGCAGGAAGGTGGCAGGCTACTTCCACTGTAGCATCAAGGGGAGCAAGATGCTGTGGGAGAAACAGGCAGAGCTGAGCATCCTGCAGCACAAAATCATTCAGGATGTGGAGACTCGGTGGAGCTCCACACACCTGATGCTCGAAAAGCTGGTGGAGCAACAGAAGCCCTTCCTTGAGGTCACTGAGACCCTTAGCACTGGTGATGCCTTCTTTCAGTGGGAATTAGGTACCTAATATGTTTGAAGATCTGGGCCTTGAGAGCACTTTTAATTGCATTGCCTAACTTTTAAGCACTTTGCCATGCAAGGAAAACCATCGTCTGAGTTCAGTCTGCCTTCCTACACAATGCATGGCTAGGTGCCTACGAGTAGGCTCTCCCCTATGCAGAGCCCCCTGGGCCAGTAAGTAAGGAAGGTCCAGATGAGAAGTGGGGCTTTGAGCCTCACTTTTCAAAGAGGGATGCTTTCTCCCACTCCACTCTGAATTGTTTTTTGCCTACGAAAAACAAAGGATATTTGGAAAATAAATTAATAAAGTGAGTCTAGCTGGCCTCTTTAAAAACTTAAAAACATGTAGCAAACCCCCAAGGTTTTTCTTTTTTTTTAAACTTAAAAATACATTCCCTCCCCTTCCCCAACCATTTCTGATTTTCTCTCTGCCCTTTCTATCCCTTATAAGTGATTACAAGTATTACTAGGTAAACTAAGATAAGTTCTTATACTCCCTTATAGTAACAAGCCCCTTTTATAATGTAAATAGTGTTTTGTTATGTTTGTATTGATTTTTACTGTTTTATATTGTATTATATTATGCTTCTATTATGTTGGTATTGATTTTTTTACTGTTTTATATTGAATTTATTTGATTTAGGCCTGTGTCTGTAAAGTAATGTCAAGTTTCCATTTTGTATGTTAAGCCTCCATCTTATGTCCCCTCCCCAGGTATAACCTATTGTATAGTATGTTGTAACTGTGACCCATATCTAACAAGTCTCATGTAAATTGATTCCTGAATGAATGGGAATGAATGAGGGTGCTTGAGGCATAATGGTAGCAGGCCTTTACTGAATGATCAGTAAGTACCGGACCATCAACTCAACAACCGGACCATCAACTCAATGACCCGAGCATTGCCTGCATCAACTCACCCAAGAACCACAGACCTCACCCAGAAACACAGACAAAACCCAGCATTTGAAAGATAAAGAACCTACAGGAACCCAACATTTGGAAGACAAAGACCCTACAGAAACCAGCAACCCCACCATTGTATCCTACCAGACAATGCAGACACCTGTATCTGCACATATGCATCTGAGCAGGACTGGCCTTGCCTGGACATGTCCTTCCCATAGGAGACACAGGTATTTCACCCCTATAAAAGGAGTGGTAGAATGTGACCTCTGTGGGATGCTCTCTTCATCTGGACCAGCACTATGCCATGTCACCCATCCTCCCAGAGGCCCAGCTGGCAACACTCTATGGACAACACCTTGCTGGGAAAGACCCCAACTGGCCATTGAGGATCAACTCACAGCCCAGGATAGGTAGCTATCACCCATCTTCCTTCCTGAAGCAAAGGACCTGGACTCTGTCCCCACACACCTTGACTCCAATCCCTCTATGAAGCCTTTCCTGTCCTCCAACCAGTGTGTGTGTGTGTGTGTGTGAACCAATAATTTTGTGGGGCTGCCTGATTAATAAAACTTATTTTGAAACTCAGAGTTGGGTTTTTGTCTTATTGACCTCCCGGCCCTCCTCCTTGATTTCCCAGGTTTCTCCCTTGGTTCTTTCTGTCTCAGTTTCCAGCCCCGATCTCCCAGCTTTCTGCCCCTCCTTCCAGCTCTGATCTCACAGCTTTCTGCCTGTTTCCCAGCTGTTTCCTCCTTGCCACTGGGCTTCCCCCCACCCCCCCTTGCCTCCACCTGGGCACCAAATGACCCCAAGTAACCCCAGGGTCTCAATTAACCTCAAGTAACCTCAAGCCCCAGTGACCCCAAGTAACCCTGGGGCACCTTGACCCTGAGTAACCCCAACCCCAGTTGACCCAAAGTAGCCCCAAAGGCACCTTGACCTCAAGTAACCCTAAGTACCAAGTTACCCCAAACACCCGCTAGTGTTCACACACAGCCACTGAAGTGCATGCTGGCATGTTTGTATATGTGAACTCATAGTGATGTATGTGTAATTTGTATGTGTGTATATAATTTTGTATCACGCCATCCTGTCTAATGTGCAATATTGAGATCCTGAGCGTTGATCTGGCTCGTGTCAAGTCAACAAACCAACCAAACCTTTGGATGATGCAAAGAGGAAGAGCTCCTAATTTAGGCCAGATGAAGATTTGTCCTTGTGGATCTAGAAAATCATTAAAACTCAAGATGGCATTGGGCCCTTTGGTTTCTCCAAATTCTGCTGCAAATCTTATAAGAACATATTATAAAAAACTTGCTTTCTGTTGCTTTGGAGAAACTACAAGAATAGCTTTCTTGTTTCTTTATCACATCTGCTTTTGGTTCTAGATATAAGATACAAGATGGCATGACACATTTATGAAATGGATATAATAATAATTAGTAATTAAAATTGTAGGTTTTTTAAACCTTAAGGAAGATCTTGGGTGAGTTTTATATTACGGATCAGAAGTAATTTTTATTTATCCAAATTGGCTTGCTATCTTTTATAGGGAAAGAAACCTTCTGTATATTGCACAGCAGAAGACACAGCAGAAAAATTGTCCTTTTAACCTGCCTCTGCAACAAACTTCCTGAATGTGTATACATATTTCAGTTCCTGCATCTATAATGCAAGGAAATTAACATTTCCTTGCCTCAGAGGGGCTATTATCTACTTCAGTTTATTTCTAAATAAATTTGAAATCCTCCAAAATAAAAGCATTAGACAAATACAAAGGATTATTAGTAGTTAAGCAAAAGTATTATGAACTCTGAATTATGCTTTCACTATCAAGTTATATAAGGGTTGGAAAACTTTTGTTTCTTGTGATTTCTTTTCTTTTTTTTTCTCTTTTTTTTTTGTAGGAGATTTCTAATTGAATAAAACAATTTGATTGGCCTAAAATGAAGTTTCGTTTAGATTTGATTTGAATAGTAAATGTTGTTCTGACTTTCTTTTTGCCCTCAGATAGGGCAGAATTTGAAATAAAACTAAATTATGTTTTATTTTTCTGATTTTTTTTTTACATTTAATTATTTTCCTTTTTCTCATTGCAAAATAATGGGAAAGACATTTTTCTTTGATATTCTGATATTTTTATAGGGAAAAAACATATTTGGTAGGAGTATCAAGTTATACAAATAAAAGTATCATATAAAAGTATCACAAATAGTTCTTTATTAGCTAGAGTGACATCAGTGAACTTCGGGAAGTAGATTTCAAAGTCAGTACTTTAGCCTCTTATTCAAAGACGCATTCAAATATATGTTAATATCCTGTTGAATTCAATAGAAATCTAAGCCCATGGTTAAAGTTAGACATGATTTCCCAAAGGGGGCTGTGTTAAATATGTGGATAAATGCTAATCTGATTCTAGACCTTCACAGGTAAGGAATACCTTTGAAAATCTCTGTTTTTAAGGTTAATTTATATGCATGCCAGGTTTAATCTTGACTATCTCCAATCTCTATGTAGAATGTTCTATCTGTCTTCAGGAACAGAAATAATTTTGGGGCCTATACAACTCCTTTTGATTCCATGGGAATCTTTCAGTTTGTTTCTATATAAGCTGGGTTTGGCCCTTCATCATTAGTTTGTGTTTGTTGTGCGTGTCCTATTGTGTATTGTCCTTGTCATTGTTCCATCTTTCCCATTAAAATACACTTGACAATTCCAAGTTTGGAGGTAATGTATTTCTTACCAACTTTAGAGTTGATAAAAACTTTGTTTTTAATCAGTAAAAACAACCACAGTGTGTTTGCCAGTCTGAAAACAAATAATAGAAATTTCTTTCTCTCACCTCCCCATTTAAGTTCCATCTCCATTTAAGTTTTATTTTATTCAGCTCTTATAGACAGTAGTATTTCTCACTGGGTGCGTCTACATGTTGCCATATGGCAACGTAGTGATGTGCTACGTCACTATACAGCGCACTATGCCGATGTAGCAATCATGTGGGTCTACGTGTGATTGGCAGCTATGTTGCTGTAGTGGCACACTCCCCTGGGACTGGGTGCCGTAGCGGTGAAATCTAGCCATGTGCCATGTGCATGGTGCAGTAACCGCCCATACTACACCGTACTTTAGTAGTAAAGGAAGTACTAAAGCACAGCGCTTTAGCAACATCACCATATGGCGACATGTAGATGCACCCACCCACATTGTCTGTTTTCCTCTGTGTTTTAACTCTGGTTAAAAATCAGCATCTCTGCTATTAGAATCCAACTTCTCTAATAGTTAAGATAAATGGCCACAAGCTGATCTTCCTATCCCAAGTTTTACTCTCCTTCCTTTTCTAAATAATGTATGAATAAAAACAGAGAGAGATAAAAAAATAAAGAATTTTCTACACTCTCCAGAGTAAAATGTTCTGATATCTGCCACACATCTGGGAGAAAAATATCATTTCCCTTGTGCATATAACTCTGGGTACAGAAGTGGCAGGAGACCCTACTATGTAAGTCAGTCCAGGGTGTGACAGTGCTAACTAATGCCTTCTGGGAATATTGATGACATGAATATTTTGAAGGGGGTGGCAAGAATATTGCTTTAAATGGTGCTCTGGAGAATTCTGCATAAAAAATGTCTTCCTCTTCTCCATTTCTGTGTAGTTGATGTGATGACAGCTTAAGCTCTGAAGAGGTACAGCAGATAGCTCTATAGCTTGAATATCAACTCTCCGTCCTTCCTCCTTTGACATCCTCTCTTTCAAGCTTTTAATTCATTTCTTGTTTCCAGTCATATTTGAATCAATTTTCTTATTCATCCTTACTGACAAATCCCCACATGTGGCCAGGATCATTTTATTTCTCTTTACTGCTACACCCCGTTTTTTACCCTTTTACCACTTTCATCTCCCATCAGTCTTAGCTCCTAGACTTATATCAGGATACTTCAATGATGAGTCTCCTTATTCTTTTCCGTGTTCCTCCCCTCTTTCCCAACCTAAATCCCACTTCCTTTTTATCGTCTTATTATCATCAATCCTAGCAACTTGCCCTTCCTGAGGTTTTCTCTCTGTTTTGTATTGCAAATTTTGGATCATGGAGTGTTTTTCACCCTAATAAAGAATAATATAAATGGGTGGTGCTTTTTTCTACCTGTGAGTTAAACAGAAACCACTTTATTTACTTCATAGTAATTAAGTCATATCTGATTGCATTTTTTGGTGGTTTTCCTTTTATTTTCAAGCTGTTACAGCCTGAAAGTTGAGTAGTATTGACTGATTTTTTTTTTTTTTTTGCTTGAGCACTGAATGTAGAAACCTCTTTTATTAATTGTGTTGGTATGGGTTTACATAACTGAATTAATGGACTTAGGAGTTATTTGAGAGGCTTAGAAGGAGGAACCAAACTGGTCAGCAAGGGCAATAAAATGAAAGCAGCAAAGGAGAAATGGACTCTATGAAAATCTGCATCTTTGCCATCAAAGCAGGCTTTAGAAAATAATGTTTAATTTTTAGCTGAAAAGCAGGGGTGCTTTAAGTTTGTAAAACACCCTAGATGAATTTTTTTGGTTAGAAAATCAAACCCTCAAACTAGAGATATAGATTTAAAATCCCTCCTTTTCCTCTGAGTTTTGACTCATCTATATTTGTGTGTTTCAGATGAATGGATCTGGTTTATCCCCATCTCAACTTCCTAACACTCTTTATTTAGGAACACTCTAATTCAGATCCTCCCCCGAGGTCTAGTCTCTCTTCACCGTTCTGCGTGATGAAAGGACCAAAATCTAGCAGGAAAGTCCTGGTAGAAAATTCCTGTATTAAGAGGGGAGCTCCCTGTTAGCACCTTTATGCTGCTTCTGGCTGCAGTTAACCTGACCCGAAGAAACAGCAAAGTATTACCAGTTGATTCAGACCATCTGCTTTCTAGCACACTGGGCAGAACTCTGCCACACAAAACATCCTTCCCTAGCATATAACTGGTATGAGACAGATTTGTCTTACTGGTTAAAAAAATGTATAACTGGTGGGGAGGAGTTGCCTTTTTTCACAATGAAAATTGCCAGATCCAAACCTATAAGAAATAGTTGCAGCTTTTTGAATGGTGTAGCCCTCAAATATCATCTTCCTTCCCAGTTTATTCACTATAGCTTCAAAGAATAGTGGAAGCCCCGCATGGACTGTCTCCTGACAGTAATCAGCACTTGCATTTGCACTGTGTTATATGAAAATTGGTCTATTTAGCAGGTAAAAGTTCAGCCTCTGCGATCTGTGCCTGTAGTCACTGAGCAGTGCCTGAACTGACAGCTGACTGATAAAAGACCTGCTGATGACTGTTACACCTGAACAGGTTTTTGACTGTTGAAATAAGAGAGCAGTTATTTTCTCTTGATTATTCTCATCACCTTACTTTTCATGGGTTTCGCCATAGAAAGTCCATGGTTGCAGCGCAGGTCTGTAAGTGCAAGGTCTATTCTCATTCAGACTCCTGCACCATGAAAAGGTCAGCAGTTCAGAGGCTTAGAGGTCTGTATTTTTTATTTTTTAAAGAAAAATACTTCAAACTGAATGAGAAGTTGGAGCTGAAAGGGAGAAGAGATTAAATAAAATGAGAAATCAGTCAGGAGCAAGAGCACAGCAATAGTTGGAGTCCTGGAGCTCCTCCGCAGGATTCTGTGTGGCTGGTACCACTTTGCTGTCAAACAATATTGCCTTATTCACATTCTGAGTGGTGAGAAGCAAAGCCCAGCTAGCAGCAAGCCGCTACCAGAGAGTGACTAGTAGTGCTTACTGCTTAGTAACTGTCCTTACTTAAAGTGACTGATTATTAAGTCGAGTCTGACTGGGCTTGACAGTTCTCTGTCTATAAATATATAGATATAGATATATAGTGAGAAATGGATGGATATAGGACATACAGTTATTTTCCAGGACCGTACATACATATATGCATACATATATGGAAACACACATACACACATATATATATATATATATATATATATATATATATATATATATATATATATATATATAAATTACACTATATATATACTATATATATACTATTGTCACGGCAGGGTCCTCGTGGAGGGCCGTGATCTCCTTGAGGTCCTCTCACCGCGCTACTTCGGCCCGAGGGCACCCTCCATTCTCGCCCGCCACGTCTTGCTGGAATATGTAATAGGGAGGCTGCCTTGTGCTTCCTCGGGCACGTAAGCTCCTGGACCCCTCATGGGTCGCCCCGTACGATGGGTGCTACTCAAGCACCCCAGCCTTATGGGCTATGCGTGGCTCCTACCAGCCCCTAATACCACGCCCCAAGCCTCGCAGATGTAATAGACGTTGTTAGGTCTGTACGCCCGCTTCCCGGGCCTCCTCTAAAGTGTAGCCCACTCTGGGCTCTCTCTCTCGCACCCAGCCTCTCACTGGGACTCTCCTGATGGTACGGTCCCGCTCAGGGACTCCCTAGCAGGCCCCGGCCCTTCCGGCCAACCGCACGGGTACCCTCTCTGACCCCGGCTCAGCACGCTGCTACTCCCTGTCTTCTCAGGGGCAACCGCAGTGCCCTGCCTCGGTCTGAGGGGTGTTGCCGCACTAGCCTGTGGCCAGGCTCGCTATGCCCATCTCGGGCTCCTCAATATGGCCCCTCTAGGGATCCTCAGTAATGGCCCTTCTCTAGGGCTCCTCAGTATGGTGCTCCCCCTCTTTGGGGCTCACCGTGCCCCCACGGGGCTTCTCAATAACACGGTGTGGCACTCCCCCTCTTTGAGGCTCGCCGTGCCCCCACGGGGCTTCTCAAGAATACAATGTGGCGCTCCCCCTCTTTGGGGTTCGCCGTGCCCACCCTGGGCTTCTCAATGAAATCGCCTCTCGCTCTGGGGCTGGGGTCTATGTACCCCGCATGCGATCCGGGGTCTATGTCCCCTGTCTGCAACCTACCGGTTGCGCCCGCGACCCACTGGCCACACTCCTCGCTGCCAGTTGCTCACGCCCTGGCGTGCGAGCTGCGCCTTCCCTGGCACTATGCAAATAGTGCGCCCTCTTGGCGCTAGGGCACCCCACACTCTCTGGGATCCCTATAGTTGAGGCCTCCTCCAACCCCTACAGCCTCACCCAAGCCTCCGGGTGTAATAACAAAGTCAAACAAACTCACAAGCCCCTAGGCTGTAACACAAATGCAAGCTCAAGCCGTCTGGCTATAAGTCAAACCCGAAGCCCTATGGCCATAACAACATTGCTCCATATGACCATGGTACTTGCTGCTAGGCTCCTTTCCACATCCTCACTCCCAGAGCTCCTGCCTCCCAGGCTGCTGGCAGAGAACTGCTAGCCTGGCTTCAGCCCTGGGCTTTACAAAGGTCAGGCCCTGCCCCCTTCTGGCCAACTGCTCCTGATTAGTTGCCCCAGCAACTTGCAGCTGTGCTCATTAGGCACTGCCAGGGCTCTCTCCCTGGCAGTTTCTCCTCTCCAGGAGCAGAGCACCGAGGTGCCCTGCAACAACTATATACTATATATTATGTATGTATGTATGTATGTATGTATATATCATCCCAGAAAATAATCCATTTCTCCACAATATATATAATTATTTTGGACTGCCAAGCATTTTCTCCAATCCTCATATAGCTTTGTAACTCATTTCTGCACTCACCAGTGTTTGAATATCCTTTTTAAAACAGGGGAAATGCACACTGTGTTTCAATGGCTGTCACAAAGCTGGATACACAGGCCATTTCTCCTCCGTAATCCAACTCTCTACTCTCTTGTTTAAACAAAATCACGTTTGCCTTTTTTGTCATAGCATTGAGGAGCATTTGCCGAACTGTTGAATTGTTGTTTTCAAAGGCATATATGTGCATATATATAGATATATGCCTATGTAGATGCAGATACATATACACATACATACCCTGAAAATAAATACATCTCCTATATCCATTTCCCACAATATCCAGGCACACAACGTTCCCAGTTAAACTTGCAACCATTTTTATATATAAAAAAACTAACTATATTCTCAAAGTGACTGCACTCTGGCCAAAGCTTAGTGTGTTTGATTGATTGTTTTTATTAGCCCTGGATTATATAAGATGTGAGGGTATATTTGCAGAGATCATAATGGTAATTAATATTGCAGCTGAAGTTACTGTTGGCTACATATGGGTGTGAATGAAATAAGAGCTACTACACCTAAAGCTCTCATTCAAATCTTGGCTAGTCTATTGTTTGAAGAATTTCATGTGGTTTCCACCCTGATCTTGATGCTGATGGTTTTTTTAAGTTTTGTGGTTGTTTCTATGGGCCCTGAAATAAAAGCCTTGAATGTAAATTCATAATTAATTAGAAATGTGTTGAAGACAGAAATGTTGTTTCATGAAGGACTTCATAATATTTGCCTCCTTTCCAGTTAGAAACAAACCATGATAATTTTGAAATGTTCTACAAAAGGAGCTCCCCCTCCCCCAAAATTCATTTGGGTTCATCTTTTCAAATTACGTAACAACTCTTTTTTAGCTTCAGGGGGTCCTAATAGAGCAGTTCAGTAATTTTCCTCAATACTATGACAAAAAAGGCAAATGTGATTTTTGTATAAACAAGAGAGTAAAGAGTTAGATTATGGAGGTGAAATTACCTGTGTGTCCAGCATGACAACAGATATTGGAATACCACATACATTATATGCATTAGCCCATGTGTCATGAGCAGGTCTTAGGAAGTGATGCTTCCTCTCTACATGGCGCTGGTGAGATCTTAGCTGGAGTCCAGTGTCCAGGTCTGGGTGCTGCATGTAAAAAAGACATGGAAAATCTTGAAAGGGTTCAGAGAAGGGCCACAAGAATGATTAAGGGCCTGGAGGACAAACATTATGAGGGAAGACTAAGGGACCTGGGACTGTTCAGCCTGGGGAAGAGAAGACTGAGGGGGAACTCGGTGGCTGTCTGTAAGTATATAAGTGGTGAATATTGAAGCAGGAAGAAAAAATGTTCACTCGGGCGCCCTAGGGGAGGGCAAGGAGCAATGGCCATAAACTGTTAGAGGATGGTTTCAGGATGGATGTAAGGAAGAACTTCTTCACAGTAAGGGTGACCAGAATCTGGAATAGACTTCCCAAGGAAGTGGTACAGTCCCCAACCTTGGAAGTCTTCAAGAGGAGGCTGGACAGACACCTTGCTGGGATCTTTTTATCTCAGCAACATTCCTGCCCAGAGCAGGGGGGTTGGGTTCAATGATCATTCAATGTCCCTTCCAGCCCTTAATATCTATGATTTCTATGATTTCTCCTGTCTGTTTTGAAGATGATATTGCAACATTGATGAGGGTGCAGAAAAGAGTCATAGAGTTATTTGAGTATTGGAGAAAATGCTTGGCATTTGAAAGACTTAGGCATGCACCCAGGAATGTGTTCACCTGTGGCAAATCAAGCTATCCTGATTTCTTTTTAAAGCTAAGTGTGGCAAACTGGGGAGGAACCAACCAGCCACAGTGCTGGTTTCCCACTGCCTCTGGGCATGCTGCCCACCTATCTTACCTGCCATGCCTTGCTGTTAAATAATTATGATCTTAATTTGGCAGGAGGCTGCCCTTTCTGGGCCCTGGTGTCTAAGTACCCTTATGTGTCCCATGCCTTGCAGAAGCACCAAGCAGTGCCCAGCTGGCCTGGGTCTTAAGATGACTACTTGTCAGGACTGGGCTGCACCTGTGTGCTGCCTGGCCCATTTCTTAAAGTGGCAGAGCACCATGAGTGCTTTGACATGCACCTTCCCCCTTAAAATGGTTCCTGGGGAGGGTTTACCCTGCTGCTCAGCCAACAAGCTCCCACAGAGCTTGCAACCTCTCTAAGTGGCGAGCACCCCACTGGTGCTCCACCACACTAAGTAATACTTAAAACACTATAAAGGTGGGTCCACCGTATCCTCCCGAATGGCATATTTGTCTGGATAAATGAAGGCCAGATTTGTCAAACTTCCTAATGCCACCCTTTCTGTGAAGAGGCTTGTTCACTTCACAATTTTTCAGATGCATGGTCTTCTCTTCATGAACAGTTTCCACCATTGGATTTGCTCCAAAGTTTTGCCTTGAGCGTCTCTTTTCTTCAGTCACATGTCCCTAGTGTTAAGGAACTGAATTCTGTCTGGCTTCCAAGAAAGAGGACTGAAAGATGTCCTGATTGATTAGTATAAGAATCTTCATTTAGAGAAAATAATAGAAAGTAACAGATTTACTAATCTAGAAGAGAAAGGCAAAATAGAATCAGAAGCAAAGGCTGGAAGCAATGGCTGACAAATTCAAATGAGAAAGTATGAACAAAAAATTCAACAGTAAAGGTGAGCAACAGTTGAAACAAACTACCAAGGAAAGCAGTGGATTTGACACCACTGAGCATCTGCAAAAAATGAGACTGGATGGCTTTCTGGAAGATATGCTTTAGCCAAAGAAAGTTTATGCTTCAGTCGAACATAAGTTGTTGGGCTCAAGAGAAGAATAGTTGGGTGGAATGTGGTAAACAATGATACATAGGATTTAGACCTGATCCAATAGTCCTTCTAACCTTAAACTCTATGAATCTGTAAAAATTCATGCAGACACAGCCAGAAAAAAAACCCTCTTTGCTTCAACCCATGCAAACTTAAATTGTAGTGTATACAGCTCCATTCTCTACACAGATAGAGTGACCATAAGAGGCATGAAAAGTTGGCTATGCAACAGAATTACCAGGGCATTTCTGCTACTTTGCTAGCCAAATAATACCCATCTTGTGATGGGAAACAATAGTTTGGATGAAAGAAAAGAACTTTTCAGTGTGGTTGGGGGCAGAGAAGTTCCACTGGATTTCTTCAACACTTAAAGATAAGAGCCAAGCTACAAAATAAATTGTCCTGTTCTACAGATTGCCATAGTGGATGGCCAGTAAACAGGGCTATATGTGGTTCACTTATACTTTGGCAGTCTCCTAAGGCACCAAAAAGTGAACCAGAAATGAAAAAAAGCCACCCAAGGCAAAGCTTCAGATAGCTATTCTTTGAAAAAAAATATCTGTGCCAGGCCCTTCCACTTCTGTGTTTAGTTTTGTACACTTTTGCGAAGCTTCTATCATTTAAGGGTTTTGGATGGCTCTGCTGAATTCTTCAAGCTCCAGTGCCAGCTTCTGAACTCCATATTGATTTTTCTTAAGATTGTCCTCAAATAAAACATATAAAACAGGGGCCAAGTCTGAAATTCATGTTCCTGCCAGACACAGTTCTTATGATATATTGCAACAATACATCAGAGGAAAGCAGCTCTGGTGATCTATTACAGTGATACCATACATCCTCATGGAAGAAATGAGCAGGAGCTTGGATCTGAGAAGCCAAACTGCTTTTTAAAGTTATCTGCTGGCTCAGGGTACTAATACATATTTTGCCTGTCAAGAAATCTCTGGTTTAAGTCTTATGAGACTGCATAGATATTAATTGGGTGTTTAACATTTCTTGTTCTCTCTCTGTCTTTCTGTAAATGTAAAATATACATTAAAAACCTGCTCTTTAAATTTATATGCACCTGAGGCAACCTAGATATCTCTTGCGGGTAAGATCTAAAATCACCTTCGTATTGTAAACTGCATTATGGCTAATAAGAGAAGTGAAATGAAAGAGTTACTTTTTATTCTCTTTCTCTTTGAATAATTCTGAATTGGAAATATAGGGCAAAGGCAATGCTACCTCCTAAGGGTCATGGTGCAACTAAGCTGTTTGCATCTGTACCCAAGAAATATGCAATATAATGAGGAAACACTGCCATAAAATGAGAAAACAATGCTGTAGCTTACTGTATTTTACCAAGGATGAATGTGACCAAACTGATTGGGAATAAAGTAATCACTCCATTACCCACTACTTCTTTCTTAAAAATCTCTGGTATTTTCAATTAGGTTCCTGTATATTACTTGCTTTACTTGGTCCAAGATATCTTTTATTGGACCAGCTCTGTTTTTTGGCGCGTTTTTTTCAGCCAGGTCTTTCTAAAATATTTCAGCCTTGTGTACATTGGTTATTGGGCATATTGTGCTGGAACTATTTTAAGTGGAAAGGCACCAGTCTGGGAATGAAATGGAAGCAAAAAATCTAGGTTGGAATTCCTTTAGGGCTGATAAGAATATAGATATTTGGGTCCATTTTTCTTTTAAGCTGAGCTCTAAACCCAACTCCCGAATTCAGTGTATAGCAGGGCAAAGACAGGTTCTTGAAGAGCAGTGGGTATACGTTAGTTTTTCATTTCTCCATTCTTTTCTGTCTCCTCTAGTGCCCTGTAATGCATTTACTCTTATGACCAGTGCTCCTATTACTGCACTCTCATAAATCCTCCTCATTCACCCATCCCACGTTTTAGTCTCATGGGATTTCCTTAGTTTCTGTCCTGTCAGAGATCCTGTAGCTCACATTTCTCATCCCTCTTTTCTGCTGAGCAAGAAAGAGAAAAAGAAAGGAAAATTCCTGTTAAATTCAACAAAATAGAGGGCAGCTATTAAGACTATGCAGTCCTTTTGCTTTCTCTTAATTTTGTCTCATTTTTCTCCTGAAGCTCACAATACCTGTTTCTCTTCTAACGTCTTTGTGCTGAGATAGTGCGAAATGTTGGACAGGCTGATAAGGTTCACATCAAGAGACAGGGCAGCTGGAAAGTAAGCACCTGTATCAACTTGATTCCTTTATATCAGTCTTCCAACCAGCTTTACTACATAACTTCTAGTTTCACTGGAAGAAAAACTTTTTGGTAACATTTTTCAAACTTTTTTTTTTTTTCAAACAGGAATATTTTTTTCACCATCTTATTAAATATATTCTAAAAAGATATTTTTTGATACTTACTCATTGCAGGATTTGGTTTTATTTCATCCTCTGTGGCATCTTCTCAGTATAATAAGAAAAATACCCAGCTGATTATGAAAAAATAACAAGTATTAATTTTATCGTATTTCTAAGATATTGTTCTCTCAGTGTCAGGATTCTGTCTGAACTGATGAATTCATAGCGCTTCCAGTTTTAGTGCAAATGTTCTTGTACTATCATATTTTATAAACTTTGCTAATAATTAATGTGTGTATTCATAGTGAGATGATGTGAAAGTGTGCACCTTTCCTGAGCATGTGCAAGACAGTATAAATTTAGAGTGAGAAGCAAATGAAAGAGGTGGCAATGAGAGGGAAGCATCTAGGATGAATGTGCAAAGAATACTGATTTGTAAAGATGGGCAATAGTCTGAACATTTAAATATAGATCAGCGTGGCTTTTATCCAGAAGTAGTTTTTATAGATTAAAAACCTGAAGATGACACAAGTTATTGTTTTGAAAGACCCCATTCCTTTAAGGCCAAACTTTTCCTGAATGGTTTATCCAATACCTAATTTTAAGAACAACTAGGTTTGTCTTACAATGATAGAGTTGTATATTTGACTTCTCTTGTTGCTTTTATTCAACAAACTTTCCTGCCAGTGAATGTAAGTTTTTCTTAACCTTTGCCCATTGCAACTGCCTTTGAGTAGCTGAAATATTTTATGTCTGCTTCAGTAGGGTGAGTACTCTATCACCATAAATTATATTTAGTTATATAATAGTGACAAGGCAGGTTTGTAAAAAATGGCTACTCTGGGTCACTGGCGGTCCCAATAAATAAATAAATAAATAACCAAACCTTTTGGGTCGAGTCAGAAACAAATGAATAACCATGTTTCATTTTGATTTTAATAGGGGAACTGATTTTGGATTTTTAGAGCTGCAATGAGAGCTGGTTTCACATGGAAACATTTAGTTCTGAAAATGTCTCAGGGGATGTTAAAACTTACTGTTTGCTGCTTTCAAGTATGCTGCCAAAAATGAGCTCTACTCACCTGCTTTGGTTTTATGTGTTTAAAATGCAGAAATGCAGTGATGAGCATGGTCTAAGGCAGGGGTGGGCAAAATGCAGGCCGCGGGCCAGATGTGGCCTGCCAGGTCCCTAAAAATTTAGAAAATTAATACTTATTTGCTCTGGGCTGCTTGTCATGCGGCCCTTGATGGCTTGCCAAAACTCAGTAAGTGGCCCTCTGTCCAAAATAATTGCCCACCCCTGGAAAGGGGTGCCACTTGCCTCAAGATCTGTATCTGGTGTGTTTGAGAGCTGTGGTGAGGACACCACTGGAGTGTCTTCCTTCCCACATCTCTAGGTTTGGAGCAGGTAACAAATCAGTAAATGCAAGGGATTTATTTATTTTCAGTGACAGCTTCAAGAATAGCATGGAACAGGTATAATTGAAACATTTGATTCTTTTTCAGGGTTTCTATTACTAGTTTTTGAATAAACAGAATCAAATTCACTCAGTGTTTTGCTGTTGCCAAATCTTAAATTTTTTCTGGCAGAAAATGCTTGGCTGAAAAATGTCACATCTACTAGTGACTTTGTATTTCTGTCTCCTTTATTCTTAAATAAATGGGGTTCTTGGGTGTCTTAGTGGATGCAGCTCTCGGCCCATTTTGAGACTAGGACTGACATAGACAATAGAATATTTTGGTGACAGCATAACAGATATTCTTTCACGTAATTTTAATGAAAGCTATTTATCCGTCCATTTTAAAATGTAATGCAGCATATTTATGACTATTACCTAATGGAGGAAGTACTTATTGATTGGTTGGATCAGGGAAGAAATAGGTTCATACAAGAACATCTAATTTATGACCCAAGGCTAGCAAAGTGTTCAAAAATCCCATATTGGCACATGTATTTTGTAATGGCACTGTATTTGTTTTATCTCATGTATGGTCAATTGCAATTAATATTTTTAAAGATCTAATCCTATGGGTTGTTCAGGAAGCAAAGAAGTTCATTGCTTCAACCACTGCATCTGAAACACTGACTCTTTCTCACCTGCCAGGAAGTCTGTTTTTTATCCAATATGTACTGTTCATCTGGTCTAAGTACAGAAAAGCCTAAGGCAGAATCAATTCAATCTTTGCAGGTTTTTCTAAGCTGCATAGATTGGACCAATAACAAAATGACCTGATATTCAGCATTCCAGGGGCCAAAGCAGGCAGAAGTTTGCACTGGCACAGGCCAGGAGCCTGTGGACACTCATGTGTGCCTCCCATCATGCCAGACATTGCCAAAGGCTGCCAAACCTAGCCAACCAGCAGTGACATATGCCTATACACCAGGGGCGTCCAACCTTTTTGAATGTGGGGCCGGATCGTGAACTTTTTATCACCCAGTGGGCCGGCAAGCCATATTCAAAGACCTCACAGGAAGCGGTATCACATCACACCCCCCAAAACAAAAATACAGTGTTTACTTTTGTTTCCCATCACAGCACCTCAGGCCTCAGAAAACAGCATGGTGGCCTATGGGCCGTATGTTGGACAAGCCTGCTCTACACCATGCTGTCAGGCACCAGGGAGGTGGGGGGAGCCAGCAGACAATCTTACCCCAACCTGCCCCCTCACCAGCCACCCACTTCTCTGAGAGGCAGGGGATGGGAACAACCCCAGCCCAGCATGGCTCCTCCGGCTGGGGTCTGCATGGGGGGAGCTCCTGTTTGCCCCCACCTGCAACCCATTGAGCTGACTAGGAAAGCCCCAGCCTCACCCCTCGCCAGCTGCTTGCCTCTCTCAGATCTGTTCCTCTGCCCCCGTCTCACTGGGCCAGCAGGTGCAGGCAGGAAGCAGGCTAGGGAGCAGAGGCATTATTGCCTCAGCTTTGTGACATGTGGGGGTGAGGCTGACCTTGCTCCTCTGGAGCAGATAGCACTGTCCAGGGCTGCAAAGCATCCCTGGATGTTGTGGGATGGTTGAGGTAACTTGAGTCAGGAGGGGGCTGGGACAGAAGTCCATAAACCAATTTAACCTAAATCAGTTAAGTCTGATACTACATCCATCCAGGTTTTTCCTAAACCAGGTTCGGCCATTTTGAAACCAGTTTACCTGCACTGAACTTCTGCTCTGTTACAGGTTTAATCCGGCTTCCAATCACTTAATCTGGTTTATGCGTAACTTCTGTCCGGAGCCCTGTAGGCTGATTCTGTTACCTCCTCTTGTGAGTAACTTTTTTTTATATTACAGAGAATTGCTGAGATTCAGACTGCACTGCCTGTTGTTACGCTAGCAGATAAAGATTTTGATCTAAGGTAAGATGTCTCTTTTCAGTGAAGATCATCAGTGCCTCCTTTCAGGAGATTGGTTTGCCTAGTACATTTAAGCAGGTAGATATGCAAAGCTTGCTTATGCAACCAGCACTTGATAGCTGGGCCAGATGTAGACCTTTTTCCAGTTTTGGAGTTCTGCTTTAAGGTTATGGATAAAACTCTGATTGGGAAATTCTTGGGGAACCTTGGCTATACCTTAAGTGTCCTTGACCCAGCTCTTCCTGGATTCATTATGGGTTATGGTAATGAAACTGAATAACAATGGTCAGTGAACTCTCTCAAGAATGGATAACTTTCATATGCCAATACTGAAATTTCTTAGGTGCCTTGGCTACAATGGCTTGTAATGATTGCTGACCTGCTCACTGGCCTGATTCTGGATAAGTCAGGTAGACTTTCAATAGCTTGAAAAGATTCCAAATATTAGCTTTGAGCTGTGTTTCTCTGCTCCAAGGCCCCTCTCATGGATTTTCCTGGAGTTTTAACTTATCACCCTTTGGTTCATTGTATTTGTATGATCAGAAGCTTAGGAAGGATGCATGTTACAGTATTTTTAAAGTGCTAAGGGAGATCAATGTGACAAAGTAATCAACAAGGCTAACTGCATTTTATCATGCATTAGCAGATGCATGATGAACAGGTCCAGGGAGGTTATACTTCCCCTCTATGCAGAGTGGTCACACCACAGTTGGAGTACTGCATCCAGTTTTGGGTGCTGTACTTCCAGAGGGACGCGGAGAATTGTGAGAGGGTTCAGAAGAGGCCACTCGTATGGTTAGAGGCCGGCAGGCAAGGCCCTATGAGGAGAGACTGAGGGACCTAGATCTCTTCAGAGTTCACAAGAGAAGGCTGAAAGGTGATCTTGTGGTTGCCTATGAATTCATCAGGGGAGGGCAGCAGGGAATAGGCAATGCTCTATTTACTAGGGAACTCCCTGGAGTAACTAAAAACAATGGCCGCAAATTGATGGAGAGGAGATTTAGGTTGGACTTTACAAAGAACTTCTTCACAGAAAGAGTTGCCAGAATCTGGAATGGGTTTCCAAAGGAGGTGGTGCTCTCCCCTACCTTGGGGGACTTCAGGAGGGGACTGGACAAGCATCTAGCTCAGGTTGTCTGACCCCAGTGCTCTTTCCTGCCGAGGGCAGTGGGTCAGACTCAATGACCTACTGAGGTCCCTTCCAATCCTAACTTCTATGAATGTATGAATCATATCTTTTTTTATTTCATTCAAATTTGTGTCCTGCCAACACAATAATAATATTTTTTTTTTAATATTTGAGCAGATAATGTGACTTGGTATGTAATCCTGACAAGGTCTTTTATGGTACATGGTTCCTCTAGGAGCCATAGTCTGTGTTTCAGTGTACTCCATGTGTCTGGGTCATTAGAGTAATTGCCTTCCTCTGTGGCAAGAGTGTGGCCATCTTCCTTGGATCTCTCAAATATATTTTAATAATCTTTGCAGCAGAAAAACATTGGTCATGTTGTTCCCCTGCTTTACCTGTGGCAGGTTGGGGTGCTATGCTTTGTGCCTGTGTAGTCTTAGTAATAGGTCAGACAAGGATTTGTTTGCTTTGGATAGGAATGATCTTGCCTCAGGCAGGGGTTAGACTAGATGATATCTGAAAGTCCTTACAGCCCCTTTTTTTCTATGATTCACTTCTGCTGTTGTCTTTTGACCTGCTAACTCCTTGTTCAAAGGAGATTTAAATGTCTCTAGACTGACCAGTCTTTCACTGCACCCACAAGAAGGAGTTCCCTGATATCTGTGCATTTTAATATCCTTAGTAAGCATATCAAGCTAATGCTAAAGTGATGAATTCATTTGTACCAGAACAAAAAAAAAACGGCCAAAGACTCCAGATCTAGGTAGTGTAGGTTATACAGTCAGATTTAGAGGTACTGCATTTGAAACCGAATTTTCACACAGTCACTATGGAGAAGAGATCTACATGGTAAAAGTGGTGAATGCAGCCCTCATAACAAATAGAAATACTATCTTGTATCTATTGTCAGAGAGATGATGAAAAAATATGGCTTTACTTACATTAGCAATCTTCCTTTGGCAAAATCTGGTTGACATTCCAGATCAGGTCAAAAGCCAAATTGCTGTCAGGGACACCTTACCTGGTAGAGCCTCTGTAGTCAACAGAACAGAGCCCCTGTTCTCACTTTAGCTTAAAATAGGGTACAGGTGCTCCTGGCTAGTACCCCTTGCAGAGATGAGCTCATAGTCTGAAGCCTGTCCCAGAGATCCAGTCCTCATACATCAGACTCCAACCAGAGGGTTGCTGGTAGGTACTGTATGGTTTAGGCCCCTTCTTGGTCAGCACGTTCCTTCCCAATGACATCAGGGTGAGACCACTCCCTAGGGCCACCTAGATGTTCCTGGGTGCTGCCCCTACTCACCTGCCATGACTTTGATGTTAAATAGATGGGGGAGGCAGTTCCTTGTCGGTGGGCCCAGTGGGTTCACTGCCCTGGGTATTTCTTCACGGGGCTCCAAACCTCCCCTTAACCCCACCCTTACCACATCCATGGCTTAGGAGAGTCCAGTCTTCCTTGGACCGTCCCTCGGGGTGATCTCTCCTCACCCCGAAGCCTGCCCCGGATGAGGTAAGGTGTCCAGCCTTAACTCTCTCCGGGGCTGGTCCTTACTCTTCAGGCCAACCTACAGGCCAACTAAACATGCCTCAGCCTGGGGTAAAAATAACTCAAAAGGGCCCTTCACACGTTGTGAAGGCACTAGTCATATACATCCCAATACAGGGGACT
Source organism: Alligator mississippiensis (assembly GCF_030867095.1). Classification (NCBI taxonomy): domain Eukaryota; kingdom Metazoa; phylum Chordata; order Crocodylia; family Alligatoridae; genus Alligator; species Alligator mississippiensis. The sequence goes on along the minus strand of NC_081827.1, from coordinate 241,658,477 downwards.
CTGGCTTCCCGGACCCTTCTACCTCCCTGAGGAACAGGGAGGACTTGGCATCGATCCCTCTGCTTACTGTTTTCCAGAGAGAGACAAGGGGTGGAGTGGGGTGGGGGAGGAGGGGAACCAATTCTAGGAATTAATCACTCTTGCTCCCACCAACACGTGGTAGTCGCCCCTTCTTTGCCAGGTGCCAGAACAGTTGCTTCCTGCCCCTCTTTCTTCTCCCAGCTGTCCAACAAGTCTTGGCATTTCTTGCTGCCTTTCTCTGCCAGGGTTCCTGGCCACTCCCTCAGGGCTTGACTTTCACCCGCAACTGTGGGGACCACCCTCGTCTCCCTACCATGCCTCTCTGGCCAACTCCAGCTCCTTGAGCTCTGCCCCTGGATCTTTCCTCTTGAGTGGCCCCATTGGCTGCTGGGGTTTCTCGCCCTGAGTCCCACTCCATGGTTCTTATCTAGTTCCGCAGCCCGAGGCTCCCTGTTGGTGTCCTGCTGTTCTCTGCTGGTGTTCTGCTGCTCCTCCCGAGGCTCCCACACTTCCTGCATGCCGGCAGACTCTGCCTTTACTCTTTGGTAGCTGGGTGTCTCCCAAGCTGCCTTTTGAGCAGTCCACACTGCTCCCAGGCTCTGCCTAGAGGGATCTCCTATCTGCAGGTTCAGGCAGCTGTGGAGCTGCCGAGCCTGTGTCGGCATCTCTCCCCCACTGCTGCTCATCCCGGCCCCTGAAGTAAGCACTGGGGCTCATTGGGCGAAGTCCTGGGACATGCTAGGAGGGGGGCTTTTGCCTCCCCTCCCACACAGAGCTTAACTTTTTTCAGAATCTCACCAAAGATGTGAGCCTTCTGGTTCACAGTTTTTCTCTTCAGGAAACAGATGGTAGATGTATGCATAGAGGCTTGTTCCAGAGTGTCTAAATGTGTTTGCTTATATATATCATGCTTTTCTCCTGTAAAGTCTTGTATACTAAAGAACTATGAACAGCTGACCTTCATGGTGTGGTATCAGAAATTCATGCCCCCTGGTTAGGTGCCAGACATGTGAGTGAGATGCTCAGAGGCAAAGTGATATGGATGAAAATCCCTATTATGAACCTCACTGTAGGGTCTATAGAAAGGTTTTGACATGGGTACCAAGAAAAGTTCTGGGATTCTCACAGTGAAGATGTTGGATGATACTCCTTTTCACATGTTTTATGTAATATAACAAAGCTAGCTTTGAATGTTCAGATATGAAACCTGGTCTCAGGTGCTAAGGGCATGAGGTATCTGCCTACTCTTGCTGAAGAAACAAGGTTGATGGTTACCTTGTGGTTGAATAGAAATACTCCTGGGATGGGGAAACAGAGGCAGAGCTCAAAGACTCTGCCTCTCTCAACTCCACTAGGAGAAGAAACACTTCAATAAAGCTCCCAAGATATGTGCATCAGCACATTAATAGAAGAAGAGAAGCAAAGGATTATAAAGGGAACTGCAATTTACAATACCTGACAGAGGATGGGAAAAGCCCCACATGGGTGTGAAGCAATGTGGCAAAGTGGGGCTCCCCATCTAGCCACAGTGCTAAGTTCCCCACTTGCCTTTGGGCATGCCCCCCACCTGACTCACCTGCCACACCTGGTTATTAATTAATTAAGTGATGAACTTAAATGGGAGGCTGCCCATTTACTGCCTCGATGCCAGGGGGCGCGATCTGCGGCTACGTACCTTCCCTACACCACAGCCCATGCCTCACAGATGGCATCCAGATGTTATAGTGCTCCCAGCCTTATGCTGCCTTGATCCCTCTTGGAGCAGGCCCCTTAGGCCATAGGCTTAGCTAGTCCATCCCTTGGATGGCAGACATACCGTCTTTTGGGCCTCTCCCATGACCCTCACCAGGGTAGTGGCCAGCCAATTGCCCAACCGGGTCTAAGCATACTCAAACCCTTTCCGGGACAACACTATGTGTATGTGTGTATATGAAATGAGGACCCCAGTGAGGGTTCATTTCATATATGTGCGTGTGTACTGGGCCCTCAGCCCTCTGGTTCTTTTCCCCTGGGACTCCCCATCTCCGCCCCTTTCACAAGAGGGGGATAAGAGGTGGATCACAGAGTCACCTGAAAGGACTGAAGTTACAGTGTCTCCTGAAAGTTATAGAGGAGTTGAGCAATTCGTTCTTTTCAGCAATGCCCATCAGGAATCCAAGGAGGCAAGTGTTGGACTTGTGAATTAATCCATTTATATCCATCCGCATCACACAGGGGCACTCTCACTAGGCCTCAGTGAACACAGAACCAGGTGAGCCTCAGGCTAAAACCTTGCCTAAAATCAGATGAACCCCTATGAACTCCCAAGGAAAGGGCCAGTTATATAAATGGAAGTTCTGTTTAATAACTATTTTTTCGTACAGATCTATAGATTCTTATGTTATATTTTTAAATATTAGTGATCAGAAACTCTGTTCAAAACCTTCCTGTATTAGTATGTGCATAACTCTACCTTCAGCCTTCTGAAGAACTGAGTTGTACAAATAAAAGTTTCATACCTTTTGTGGCTTTGGGAAAAATCATGTTTAAACTGTAATGACATCAGAGGTGGCAAAACTGGACCCTTAGGGCATGCATTTCCATCCACATCACACAGCGGGAACTATGAATTTCAGGTATCAGAAGAGGATGCTAGACATGAGGTTTGTTCCCAAAGAGTGAACCTAGGAACTTCAAGACCAAGGTTCCATAACCAGGTACCCCGAGTGTCCAACCAGGTACAGTTGATCAGATGTCAACAGATTTGAAGTACAAAATCTTTTCCATTTAACAATACAAATGATAATTGACTCATATAACTGCATCATGTCTCTCAGCAGAGTTGCCCTTTATTCTTCTATTTATTGCTTGGAAGTATTTCAGAACTACTGAATTTATTGGTAAACCTTAGATCAGAAAAAAATATTGGAAAACCCTTAGGCAAGGTGGTTTGCTTGCTTGTTGTTTGCTCTAGGTAAAAATTGAGCATCGCCATAATAGCAATTATGAGTGGTTATTACTTTTGATTAAAATTAAATTAAATTGTAGTTGTCAACTAAAGAGATTTAATTATGCTATAAAAACTGTCAGCCTTTCATTTTAAACATCTGTTAGATATACATGCCAGTAGCAGTGATATGTAGTATTTGCCAGATACCTCATCAACAATCCCCTTTGCATCATCAGATAATTGAGACAATCTGATGTGCTTTCAAAATCTGCTTGTATATGTGCAACTAAATCTTAGCAATCCTCCCCACCTTGTCTTAGTGCAAATGAAAATAGTGCTTTAGGATTATTGAATTCTGAAGTTGTTTTTTTTTTTTGGTAAATTACTCTTTTGTGGCACCATGAAAAGCTTATTGCTCTTTCAGATACTTTGGGTACCTATTTCTAAGCTAAAGGACCTCTTTGTCCAGCCTCCCCTTTCCTGTTTATTATCCCTGTCCTCACCTAGTATAAATCATCAGAGCACCATTGGCACCACTGAAGCTTAGCTGATTTACTCTGGCAAAGGATCCTTCCCTATGGGCTAGGTCCTCAGAGATAAATCAACTCCCATCGATTTCAGTGAGAGTGTCCCTAAATATCATTGAGGGTTCAAGCCTATGTGTTTAGCTTGAGTACGTATTTAAACTGCCATTGGTGTCACCTTAGTGCCATGGTTAAAAAGTAAACAGGAGAAAATATTCAGCTCTCCCTATCAACTTTCCTAACTCTGTGGAGAACCAGACTTCTCTATCTCATACACTTTTTCTAGATTTTAAGCAAAAATGGAGGTGTTTGGTTCCCCCAGGTTAGTATCCAGAAACTGTAGTTGCTAAGGATTTTTTTAGACCTGATGCTCTGGTATGAGACAGTGTTCAAGCACTATCCATGTTTATATACAGTCCTCACAAGAGCTGTTCAGAAAACAGAATTGTTCATATAGGAAATTCTAATATTTCAATACCTGATTTTTTTTCCCTGAGACTGGCATGCAGCATCAAAACATCACGTGCTTTTCATGAAACAAAAGCTTTTAAAAGTATTTTGGTTTGCAAGTAGTGAACTAAAACATCAAGATTTCTTTATTAAAACAAAATGTCAGTTGGAAGCAAAACATTTTGCTTTGAAGTGTTACTTTGAGAAATCAAAAAATATCATGGAAAGTATTAATTGAGACTGAAATACATTTTCCCATGCAAAAACGGTTCTTAAGGAATGCGTTGAAATTCCCAAAGTTTACCTTCCCTCCGGTAGGGATTGGAGTATGTATATGCCTTCTTCAAAAGACAGCATATCTACAAAAAATCGTCTCATATATTGAATTGGTTTGTTTGGTCAATATCGAATGGAAGAATTACGTCAATTGAATCATCTGGGAAAGCTACTTTTTTCTTGAGGTCTTCAAAAAAATAATGTCCTAACAGCTGTGTTTGTTGAGATATATTAAGCTCACAGCTTGATTGGTTCAGCTGGTACTATATGATAGAGTCCTGGATGTCTAGATAGCCTCAATATGCCAGTGTTTTTAAAAGGGAAACTATATTACCTGGAAGGAAAAGAAACACAATACCCTTTTTTTCTGCAATAACTTCTTTAAACATTAGAGAGTTGACAAGGTTCTTGTTTATTATCAACTTGCAAAGAAAGCACAAAGGAGAATAATCAAAGAAAAAGAAAGTGGATTGTGCATGTATTAAAAGTTATTCCATTTTGGCACATGAACCTTTTATCAGTTTCAAGCAAGCCTACTCTTTCTCTGATTTGGAGAATAGAAATGAAACTGATGTTTTTCTAATGTAAATGACTTTCCCTACTGTTTCTAATTTTGTGTTCCAGATTTTGGATGCTAAAATTACTCTACAGAGAGCAAAACAATCAAATGAAATATTTACTTGGAAAAATCTGATGAAAAGAACCTCATATTAAATTGGGGATCACATGTTTAATGATGCTTTAAAAATTATTGGCCCATTTCCTTGCAAACATTTTGCAGGAGCTTTTTAAATCTGGGCAGCTATTTACAAATTCCAATGAATGATTCATACCACAGTGGTTTTTATCCATAAAGATGGGGAAACCTGCCAATAAATGTACTTCATATAGGTTTATTTTAATGCTTGACAGCCAAGTTAATTTCTTGGTTAAGTTGGAAAAGATCAGACAATGTGGTATGCGATACATACATTATTATGTATTGATACATACAGTGCCTTTCTCAAGGTTTATAGTGTTGTTTATTATTGTTGTTGTTTATTTACTGGGTATGTTTAGGGTGGCTGGCATTTAAAGAAATGCACAGTTTCTGCATCAAAAAGGTTTTACTGAATTACAAAACATTCATATACAGAATTCCTTCACTTGGCCAACCATTGAAATGTAGGTACTTCTTGGATGAAACAAACCATTATGTTGGCATCAGCAATGTACCTCTTCAATCTAGATGACATGGTGGAGAATCTCCGATTCATTTTTATTTTTATGTTAACATGTTGGCAAAATGAAATCAACAGGAAATTGGTGAGGGCAATGGGATTCTCAGGTTTGCATCGTTACCTTGAGAAAACACCAGAAGAGCTTCAGTGAAGTTTCCAAAGTTTCCTGAGCTACTGATTCAAGGAGTCCCAGGTTTTCTGTGCCCTGCTTGTCACACCTAAAATAAGGGAATGATTTTCAGATACTGTGGCACCCAAAGTCACTAAATACCATCGATTGCATTGGGCCCTTGGTTTTGCGCACACTTCCATCAGCACGTTTTCCTAATTTGTTTAATATTGCTTCTGAAGACTATGTGACACTGAGTGAATTCTTAACATCATTTCCTGAAGTAACCAGAAGCTTAATTTGCACCATGGCTTCTACCTCCCCATAAAAAATTCTAGTTGTTAAATTAATGCACCGCAGCTGCATCATGGAAAACTAAGGGCATGAGTCATCACTCCAAAACAGTCTTTTCTTTTAAAGCATCATTGCATCCTCTTTCTCATGATGTACTAAACAAGCCATTTGCCAGAAATTCTCCAGACTGGCTTGGTGAGACTATTATCAGTGACACAACTAGGGATACACAGATATGTTGAGGTAAGCAGATATTCAGCTCCCTGTGGTAATATTTATTTGGCCAGGTGTAGTGCCTTTGTAGGAGGCTTTTTTTTATTATATGTATATAATAGATGCATGTATATACACTTGGGTAATCATTTGTTGCATTTGGAATTGGAGAAAAAGACAACACGGATTGAAATGCAACAAATCATTACCCAACTTTATTTATTATATACATGTTTATGACCACGAGTTCAGTATGTCTTAGAGTCTGGCACCCCCTACCTATAAAGCACTCTGCCTTGTATTCTCTACCTCTTTGACATCTCAAGGAGCCACCTAGCCACAATCTCTCTACCCTTTTCTAGGCTTTAGTCTGTTCATTCTAGCCCGAGGTTTCTGGCTCCCCAAGTTGTAGTCTCAGTCAGAAATCCTATGGGATTGAAATGTTGCTAAACTCCTATTCTCCTTCTTGCATCTTTAAGGAAAATATATTGCTCTGCTTTCTTTCTATACAGGTACCCAGTAAACATAATATGTATGGCGGCACCCTTGGGAAATTATTCCTACAGTATACTGGTTTGTCATTCAACTAACTACTATCAAGGAGCAGAAATGATATGGGCTGTACCCATGGACAGCTATGTGTGCTGAAATGCTAGAGGAAAGACCATTACCATTAAAAAAAAAACTGTGCTGCTCCTCCTCCACCACAGCTATTTCCTGCCCATCATGGTCACAACAGTGGACACAGAAAGATATGGTCAGTAAGTTAATTCTTACAGCTGCAACCTACCTATAACTGATTTCTTTTATGTAGTATTCCACATTTGGAGATCAACAGAGAAAGGAACTGATTTAAACTTGCATTTCAGGGTACAGTTAGGAAAATGCAGTAACTATTTTGCAAGTGTTTCAGCCCCACCTATTGATAATTTATCTATTAACTATTTATACCTCTATATACAGTCATCTTATTTAGGCCTTGATCTTGCAAGCACTTATGCATATGCTTAATGTTCCTAACATTAACAGAAATGTAAAATATGTATAAGTGATTTCAGGATTGAGTCCTTATAACCATCATTGGTGACAGAGTCCACCTTTGCCTTTTCAATCCCAGTAGATACAGTTTCAAGGGCAAATGCTGTGAAGTCACGCCTTCCTTTTCAAATGAAAGTTGAGTCTCTGCTTGTGGGCAGCCAAGACTTCTCTACTAAATAGGAGTCCAGGCAAACCTTTTTTACTTTGTCAGTTGTTGTTCCAACTCAAATAGTTTGGGTTTTTTTGGTTTGTTTTTTTTTTAATTATTTCAGAAACTAATCCTTTTTTCAGTATTCTACCTGGATAACTTTTCTAAAGTAGAAAGAGAGCTGGAAAGCTTTACAAGATGGCAGATAGAGGAGTCCTTTCACCAGAACATGGATTCTTTTTTATAGCCTGAGCTCTTCTTTTAGAGATTGAAGATGCAGGTTCTGCATGGTAGCAGTTATTCTGGTTTTGTGCCATACTACTTGTGCCCAGTCAGGGCCCATAAATAAATGGGCCCTACACTCAAGGTTATGCTACACTCCTCTTATTGTATCTCAGATTTGGGTCCCCATTGCAAAGTCAATCAAAGTGTTTATGTATGGTCAAAGTAAAAGTTGAGTTCATCCAATAATCCAGACCATTTTTATCTCTGTTATAGAAACATTAAATGTCTTCAATAATGAAAAGACTTCTAGACATTACTAACAGAAGCCCACTGGGTCTAGTAAAATGTTTTTCTTGCAACATCAGAGCTAAGGAAATAAAGTCAATTCAAATATAAAATAATTATGACTGTGGAAATGAAGTGCATTTTCAAGATGGAAAACAAATTATTCGAATGTATATAATCTCTCATACTGTTTTAAAATTAACATCATGTACTGAAAGTACTGAACCTAAGATAAGACATAATTATTGCACTTAGTGTGCTGTTTATTAACCTCTCAAGACATGCCTTTAACAAGCTGAGTTCAAATATTTCTGTCATAATGAGAGATGTTGTTCTAGTCTCCAACTAGTTTCTAGCCCTGGAACATTATTTTAAATGATGCTAGAACAATGTTTAGTATTGCTTTTTACAAGGACACTGGTCAATTTTGGCTTAATAGTCAGGTACTTTTTAAATCAATTGAAAAAGTTCTATTTTTGTAGATGAAAAATATCTTTGCCATATTGTAAATGGAAAATTGCAAAATGCAGTTCAGATCTACAAAGCTAAAAGGACTGATTTTTTTTAAGGGTCACTTGGTATCTTACATCTATAGCTTTCATGACTGAGACATCTGGATATCTTTAAAAATCCTTCCCCAAGTAGGTAAAAAAAAACAAAAACAAAAAAGGAAAAAGGGCTAGGCAAGATAAATATTTTCAGCTTTAATATTTGGGTTGTCAAACCAACAAGTGAGGAGTTACTACTACAGGTTTCCCTCGCTTTATGCTGGTTCTGTATATACAAATTTGCTTTTATGCAATGACACTTTTTATACCCAAAGCTCATTATATGCGAGGTAAAATCACTCTTATGCGATCGGCATAGGCATGCTCATCCTTTCCCAAGCAGGTAAGTTTGTGGGGGGAGGGGAAAGGGCCATGGGGCCAGGGCCCCGTTCACCCCAGCCTGTACTGCAGCGGCCCCAGGAGCAGCCAATGTCAGCAGCCTGCAGCCGCTGGGCTGTGCCATGCCCTGAACCCCCCAGGGCTCTGCTTGTCCCCACTCACCCCAGCCCATGGGCTGTGCTGTGCTGTGGTGTCAACTGCTCCCAGGGTCACTGCAGCAGGGGCTGGGACGAAAGTGGACAAGTTGCACCATGCCCCATGCTCCCAGGGGCTCCGCTTGTTCCCTCTCAACCCAGCCCCTGCTGCAACAGCCCCAGGAACAGCTGACACCAACTGCAGAGGGAATTGTCAGTGGGTATGGGGCAGGGCATGGGGGGCATGGCTCTCGCTGCTATGTGTACCCTGGGAGGGCTGGGGGCTGGGAGGCTGTGCCAGGCTCTTCCCAGGAGGTGCATGCCCCTGGGTCTGTGTGCAGGATGACAGCAGGCTGCCACCCACCCTGAGTGCCAGGAAAAGCCCAGTGCTGCTGCTGGCTCCAGGCTGCAGTGGCAGCCTGCTCTCCTCCCATATGCAGATCTAGGGCCATGCGCCCCCTGGGAAGAGCCCAGCACAGCCCCCCAGTCCACAGCCCTTCCATGGTATGCATTCCAGCAAGAGCCATGCCCCCCTGCCCCGCTCTGCACCCATTGACAGTTCCTTCTGCTTTGCTCCCTGCTGCAGCCTCAGGAGCAGCTGACGCCTTATGCCTGCAGCCCTTGGGCTGCTCTGTGCCCCTCTCCCCGCCCCTTCCCTAGCCCCAGCCTCACTCCCTCCCTACCTCACCACTGTGGGAACATATCCCTATGCGTTACCTTATAAACTAGGTTCCCTTTATGCATTTTTGATTTATGCACATTTTTCCGGAAACCCATGTACTGTATAAAGCGAGGGAAACCTGTATTTGATTTTTAACCCATCTGTACCGCTTTAAAACCCACATACTTACTGTCATTTCTCTAGAGGCATTACTATGTAGTGATATGTATCATTTCAGTACTCCTCTATTCTTTAGTTTAGCAGGTTTTTGAATGAGAAGCAAAACTACTGATACATTTTCTATTTATATTGTTTTTCTAAATGACTTGGCTATTTTTTTTCTGACTTGCAAATAGCTTTGTACATTTGCAGGATTGTAACTGAATATGCTATCGTCTCAGTGTTGAATGGAGTATGTTATTCCAATCATGTACATGTACAAACAGCAAGAATGAACCTTGTCTGAACAGAAACTTCTACAACAGTCAACCAAATGAGAAAAACAAATATTGTAGAGTCCCCAAAAGGGAATAAAGAGTCCATCTGTTTCCTTTATAGCGAGCTGTGTCTTTTTCATTACAGTTGCCTCATTCCTCTAAGGGCCCCTCTAGACGTTCGGGTGAAGGCATGATAAGATCTGATGTGTGATCCACACACTTGTACCTCCTGCCACGATGAAGCGAGTGTTGCCACACTCATATATTGGAAGCATGAGGGCCAGAAAGCCAGCAACAGGTTGAATGGTCAATGTCAATAAGACCTTGGGCACCTGGAGGAGGACATTTGCAGACGATGTGGTCAGCCATCCGAGCTTGAGCACCACAGCTACAGCTAGTTTCATCGGAGAAGCCCTAGGAGTGCATGCTGGTGTTAAACCATCCAATTCCCATTCTGAGATGGTTAAAAGCAGTCCAGACCCTGCAGGGCAGCTGCCATCCTGAGAGGCAGAAGCTGTTATTGGGGGTGGAGTTCTTTAGCTGCAGTTTTTGTGCAGCATATTTCCTGATCCACTGATGGGAGATCCATGCAGTAGGTGACATGGCCGATTTGATGATCTTACTGGCCTGAGTTGAGAATAGGTTCCAAGACTTCAGGCAGTAGTTGGTTTTCTGGCTTGTGGCTACTAGGTTGGAGTGCAAAGAATGGTTTGGATCTTGAGCTTTAAGGCCTAGGGTCAGGGTAGCAGCTTGTCTCCAGATGTCAAGGTGGGTGGGGCTGGTAAGCAGTCAACTGAGGTTGGCATAAGGTCCTTGTGATGCTGTTAAGCAGGGGCAATGCGTAGGGGATGCATGCTGGTGCTCATGCACCCCCTGCGCGTGGCAGTGCACCCCTGCAAAAAGGTTCCACTGACAGCATCTGTAGGCAGTCCCTGATTGCCCCTAGCCACTGCTGACACTGCCAGCAATGCCTGTGGATGGTTGCCAACCCAGCGCTCACCACCCTTTCCCTTGCTGCCAACAGTGCTGGGGGCATGCGCCATTCATTCTGTTACGGCTAGAATCCACTAACTTTATGTGCATGATCCAGCCCCATGCTGGTGTACAGTACTCAGCAGGAGCATATGCAATTGTCAAAATAGAGATGTGAAGTGTTTGGAAACTTGCACTCCAGGAGGTGCCAGCAAGGTGATGGATAAGAGCTTATCTGCTGTTAACCTTACCCTGGACCCTATCCAGATGCTGGTGGTAGGTAAGTCTGGTCCAGCTGGACTTCTTAATGAAGACATTGAAGAGAGCTTTGAGGCTGGGGAGAAAGTCAGTGCTGTCCTTGTGGACCTCACTGCTGCATATGATACTGTCTGGCTCCATGGCCTCTACTACAAGCTCCTCTGAATGATACCCGATAAAGCAATTGTCAGCTTTATTATGCTTATGCTTCAGAACCACAGTTTCACTCTCAAAACCATTGACGGACAGGAAAGCCACCCTAGAAGTCTTAAGAACGGCATCCTGCAAGGCTCGGTACTTTCTCCATTGCTTTTCAATGTGTACACTATTGACCTGCCTGATGCCGAATCCAAAAAGCATGGCTATGCCGACAATCTGGCTCTCACCAAATCAAGCATGCAATGGGAAGCTAATTAATCTACTTTGACATCAGACATGAACACCCTTGCTGACTACTTCCATAAATGATGTCTCTAGCTCAGCCTCGCTGAAACAGTGGCAAGACTTTCACCTAAATAACAACGAAGCGAAAAAAGAAAAGTCAAGATGGGCAACCAGGCATTTGAACTTCCTGCCATGCCACATGTGCATGGCAGGAGGCCTGACTGGGATCCAACATCAGATCATATCATGCCTTATTGCCAGTACAGAACTCCTCTTGCACTGGCATGCTAGGAGCAGGGTCCCACGGGTACAAGTCCTGCAGCTGATTAGATTCCCAACCAAGGCAGTACCCCATGGGCTGCTGTGGCTGGGGGTCCCATGAGCTGGCAAGACTCCCAGCTCCAGTACTGGGATGGTGCCATGGTTGGGAATCCTGTCAGCTGTGGTATAATTTGCATGCATAACCAGCCTAAATTAACAGCAAAATTAGCCAGGTAATTGTGTAATACATGCAATGTGTAGAGGAGGCCTTAAAGGTGAAGCACACAAAACACAGATTATGGACACACCAAAAAAATTGCAAAAAAAATGCCTTGCCTTTTAAAAAGGAACACCTGTATTACGACTAAAGAGCGCAATACGAGTTTTATGTATAGGTGATTTGTGTCAGGGTCCTTTGTGTAAACTGAATCCACAAAGTCGTTTATGACCAAATAGAGAAATCCATTAAGAAGTTCATTCAATGAAAGGTTCATCACTGAGATCCCCAGGTTACAATAGCAGATAAGTAAAGCTATATGTTCCAGGGAGCTCAACACACAGTTACATCAATCAGTTTTACAATCCAAATAATCTGCTGCACACAAGTTGCTTTCTAGCTACCATTTGCTTGTAACAGAATACATTGGGTATGTGCAGGCCTTGCATTTAGATTGACCTAACCAGGGTTAGCTTGATGTAAATGCCCACTCATACAGGCATGCAGAGGGCTTAAATTGCCAAAAAAATAAAAAAGGGTACCCAATCTAACTTAGTTCACCTTTATTAGATGCACTAACTATGATCAAGATCAGGTTAACCTGAAGTAGTGAACACTTATACACATCTGCAGCATAGTCCTGGGGCTGGGAAAGCCCAGCTGATTGCCCCAGCCCCAGGGCTTCTCTATTCCTCCCTCCTTTTCCCTCCTCCTCCAAAGCCTTTCCAGGGCTATTTTTAGCCTCAAACCAGGGAACCCCTCCACCCACATCCCTACCCCAGGGACCCATTAACTGCTCCCTTGTGGACCTGTCAGCCCATTCCGAGTTTCATAGTTTCGTAGTTGGTAGGGTCGGAAGGGACCTGAGGAGATCATCTAATCTGACCCCTTGCCATGGCAGGAAAGAGTACTGGGGTCAAATGACCCCGGCCAGATGTTTGTCCAACCTTTTTATAAAGACCCCCAGGGTAGGAGCCAGCACCACTTATTTTGGAAGTTGGTTCCAGGTCCTAGCCGCCCTGACAGTGAAATAGCACCTCCTAAAGTCTAGCCTGAAACTAACGTCCGCTAGCTTGTGTCTGTTGTTTCTTGTAACTCCCGGGAGTGCTCGGGGCAACGGGGACTCTCCCAATGCCTGCTGGTCCCCCTTGACTAGTTTGTAGACTGCCACTACAGGCTGCCCTCTCAGCCTTCTCTTTTGGAGGCTGAACAGGTTCAGGTCCCATAGCCTCTCCTTGTAGGGCCTGCCCTGCTGTCCCCTGATCATGCGGGTGGCCTTCCTTTGGACCCTCTCCATATTGGCCACATCCCGCCTGAAGTGCAGCGCCCAGAACTGGATGCAATACTCCAGCTGTGGCCTGACTAGTGTCGCATAGAGGGGGAGGATCACCTCCTCGGACCTGCTTGAGATGCATCTGTGGATGCACAACAAGGTATGGTTGGCCTTCCTGACCATGTCCCCACTTTGTCTGCCCATGTTCATTGTGGCATCAATGATGACTCCATGATCCTCTTCTGTCTCGACACTGGCGAGAAGGGAGTTCCCCAGCCTGTATGTGTGCCGCTGGTTCTTCCCCCCCAAGTGCATTACCCTGCACTTGTCAGTGTTGAACCCCATCCTGTTCTCTTCGACCCACCCCTGTAACCAGTTACTTACACTGGTTTCTCCTCACATCTTCCGGGAGCAGCAAACAGCTGTACTCAATGCTCCCATTCTGCATTCATGTGGCTGTACTCATCCATTTATAATTGTGCTTTCTAAAAATGCCTTTCTTTGAAGGCTTATAGATTTCCCTTTAAACAATGAATTACTAAATGGGAAGCTCATAAAAAGTTAGAAAGCTTAGTGAGAAATTAATCTTATTGATTAACAGTTTAACCCACAAATACTTGCGTTGATTTGCATGAAGCTACTTCTGAAGGCAGGTGGTACTCAATGCAAGTAAATAATCTCATCGTTAACACATTAGTATGATGTAATATTTATAGATCTACCTATATAAGAACTCAATAGAAAATAAAGTCAGAGTGGGGAAAAAAAAAAACTTTAAGAAACTTTTGTTTACAGTTAGAAAGCCTTTAGCAAAGTCATCCATGCTATACTCTATCAAAGGCTTATCAAAGGCTTTTTCTGCATCAAAGAATACAGCTATAGCACTTTTTTACTAGTAAAAACCTTTGATGTCTTTTCCATGTTCCTGATATTATCAATAACTGACATTTTCCATCTAAAACCAACCTGATGGATTTCCAAAGACCTTTTGCCTCCATTATACTTTTGCAGATGGATATTCTTGCAGCTGGTTATTCCACGTACTTTACGCCCACTATCAACAACCTAATTTATCTGTAATTGAAAGAAACCCTCTGATATTTTGTGATTTGTGTATTATGGTTACTACAAACACTGGCATTTCTTCAACATGGAGAAATTTTCATTATCTTCCCCGTGTATACAAACACACACATAGAGCTTATATTTACTTTACTCATGAAAGAGCAGAGTTCTTGGTGGAGATTTTTTTTGCTAAGTTATCAGTCTTCAGCTTTTTCATCATGGGTTTTTATTTTGATCTTTGTGAGTGAAGGGAAAAAAAATGCTGTCTTCCTCTTGCACATTTGTGAAAGCATTGAGATAAAGAAGAGCTGACTAGGGCCAGAAATCAAGGGCTTTTACACACATACCTTTTCATTCCGTGATGCACTGGAGATCCACTGCTTTAGAGCAGACTCGATTAATCGAGTGCGCTCTGCACGTGAACTGACATGCATCATGCTGCGCCACATGCCATTGTATAAGTGGCAAAATGCACATCAGTGTGCAGAAAATAGTGATGGTGCACTTTTGAACTAAAACAGCTATGTGTTTTACTTCGAAAGTGTGCTGCCGCCATTTTCTCAGTGCCGGTGTGCATTTTGCTGCTTATACAACTGCATGCAATGCAGCACCAAGTGCTTTTCAAAGCACCCAGTGCTGCAGCACTTACATGTGTACAAATGCCTAAAGAAAGGCAGGCTTAGAATACCATGGACCTAAGTAGAAAAAATGAGGAGGAGGAGGAAGAAATGTGTGGATTACAATACCAAGAAAAAGAAGGAAGAAATTATATATGGATGGTCTCATTTAGACATTAGCTATCCAACTCTTGATTAGTCCAGACTAAGCCTGTGTCATCTTTATGTATCATAGGCTGTGTACAGACATTCAAATAATCTAGGACACCTCTCCCAGGTTTTTTTTTTTCCTGAGAGATAACTAATGTGTACAGAAGTTCAGAGAAGCAAAGAGCCTGCAGTGCAGATGCTGAGCTGCTCAGGGGTCTTTAGAGAGCACAGCCCAGAAAGATTTTGAGTCTTTTTCTTTTGTTAAGTGAATGTAGGTGGAGATTCTCAGGGTCAGGGGAGGTAGGGATGGGGTCTATGCTGTGCACAAGGTCCTCTAGCCTGCTCCTCCACCATGCTGTGTTCCAGCTCAACTCCAGCTAGGCAGGGAGTATGCTTGTATGCTTCCCAGCACCCAAGTGCTGCAGTGTGATTTAGGCAGGGGACAAGCCAGGAGCAGAACACATACCCTAAAGGCATCAGCCCTGGGCATTTAGAGCTCAAAGCCCTTGGGAGGCATGCTCTGCTTGGGACTGACACATGCTTTTCCTCCCCTGTGGGGGCATGATTGTGGGATCAAGCATCAGATCCCATCTTGCGATAGTGCTGGTGTAGGGGCCCAGTTTACCAGCAATATTTGCTGCTGCAATTGGGAGCCCTGTCAGCTGAGGGGGTTCCCAGTGGTGGAAGTGCATGGTGCACCCCATGGCTGGGAGCTCCAAACACTGGCAGGGCTCGCAGCACCAGAGATGCACCATGTACTCCCTTTGTTGGGTGCTCCAAATGTTAACAGGGCTCCCATCTGTGGGGGCACAGCCTGTGGCTTGGAGCCCCATCAGTGATCGGAGCACCCAGTCATGTGGGACATCCTGTGCTCCCGTGGTTGGGAACTTCATCAGTTGATTGGGGCTGCTAGCCAGAGGAGCTCATTGCGCTCCCCCAGCTAGGAGCTCCTATTAGCTGGCCAATGCTCCCAGCCTCTGGGGCACACTCCCATGTGCTCTGGAGGCTGGGAGCACTGGCCACTTGTTCAATTAAAGGTGGGATAGGAACCAGCAACAAAGTTATTACACACATTTTGTGTAATAATTTTGTTGCTTGATCTTGGTTTTATCATGCTATTAATTGAATGAATATATGGCTAGGTCACTACTTAACAAGTGATTAGGTCACTACTTATGATGTGATTACTCAGCTAATCATGTCTTAAGTGTAATGTGTCAGGGGCTTTAGTCACAGAAAAGTCCTGACTAGTGATTTTTGATGTTAGAAGGGGGGGCTTCCCACCTGCTAATTCAGTACACTGGTTGCTAAGACATTTGCCCAGGGTAGAGGAGATGCTGGTTCTAGGCACCCCTCATCCAGATGGGATGTCAACTGGTGCCTCCCACCTCACAGATAAGTGCTCTAATCACCAGTCTGTGGGCTAGTCATTACCCAGGGCACTAGCCCTCTTCTTCTGTTTTTTCAAGGATTCTTTTGGTGCCAAGTGCAAATCAAGAAAAATCAAGCTATATATTTGAGTCCATCAGCTGTTATATTCATAAGGTATAGAGAAGGATCTAAGATTCATGAAACACTTGAATATGTTCTGTGATCCTCACAACTGAATCTTGATGGGTGAGGTTTAATCAGGGGTATGTAAGGCCACCCTTATTATAGTGTTAATTAGACAATACAATGGAATTCTGTAGTGAAGAAGGCAACAGAAGTACATTTATTAAACCCATAAGAAATTGCAGTGGACATTTGCTTCAAATACGCTGAACAGCAATAGTGAAAATTCATTACCCAACCAAAACCTCAGGATACTGCACTCCTGGGGGGTAGAGGGGGCTTTAATTAGGCAGACATCAGTTGGATGCCAAACACAGCTAAACATGGATCTTCATTAAGCTACCCAGGGGGCAACTTCATGGTACAGAAAACAGAGTAGAAGCCATGCTGGCTTTACTGCTTCCCACTATGACGGGATTGATTGCAAATATGGAGGGAACAGGGAAATATAGTCCCAGGGATCATGAGATGCTGAAATTCAATCAATAGGTAAAGCTCAAATCCTATTATCTAAAAATAATCTTAGTTTTGTGTTTCCATGGAGACCTAACAAATCACTTTAATCACATTTTTTATTATAATTAATTAAAGCTTAGATTTAAGGGAAAGAACACCTTATCTTTCTGGTGAAAGTATTCACACTATACAATATGGTGATGAAGCTCTTCAACTAATCAGTTAGGAAGGCCAAAGAAGGATTAGAATTTAGGCTGGTGACAAAAATGAAGGACAGCAAAAAGTCCTTCTTCAGGTATATAGGGAGCAAAAGCAAGGCACAGGGTAGCACAGGACCCCTACAGGACAAACTAGGGTAATTGGTGACAGAGAGGAGGAACAAAGCTGAGCTCTTCAATGAGTTCTTTGCATCTGTATTCCTAGACACAGATCAAGAAAAATCTCTCAACTGGATCATACATAGACACAGGAGGGACACTAGCTCACCAACAGTTAGTGCAGAATTAGTGAAGGGGCACTTGGAGGGGCTGGATGTGTTCAAATCAGTGAGCCTGGATGAACTTCATTCAAAAGTGCTGAAGGAACTGGCTAGTGTCATAGCAGAGCTACTGGCACGGCTGTTTGAGCACCTGTGGTGGAAGATGACTGGAAGAGAGCCAATGTGGTCCCTAGTTTCAAGTAGGGGAGGAGGGAGGAACTGGGAAAGTATAGGCCAGTTAGTCTCACCTCTATCCTTGGGAAAACTCTGGAAAAAATAATTAAGGATCACATTTGTGGGAGCTCAGAAGGGGAAATAATGCTGGAAGGAAATCAGCATGAATTCATTGCAGGTAGATCCTGCCTGACTAACCTTGTTTCTTTTTATGACCAAGCTACAAAATGCTTAGATGCAGGACTTGAGCTGGATGTCATCTACCCAGACTTTAAGAAGGCCTTTGATACAGTATCTGTTCTCGTAAATAAATTGACAGGTTGTGATGTAGATGATTACATGGTGCGGTGGGTGGCAAATTGGCTTAGGGGTCGCACCCAGAGAGTGGTGGTGGATGGGTTGATATCAACCTGGAAAGATGTGGGCAGTGGAGTCCCACAAGGCTCAGTCCTTGGACCGGTGCTAGTCCATGTCTTCATCAGTGACTTGGACGAGGGCATGGAGAGCACCCTGTCCAAGTTTGTCAATAATACCAAATTATGGGGCAAAGTTAACACACTAGAGGGTAGGGAATGAATCCAGGCAGATATGGACAGGTTGGAAAAATGGGCAGAATGAAATAGGATGCAGTTCAACAAAGACAAGTGCAAAGTGCTGCACCTGGGCAAAAAGAACCACCAACATACTTACAGGCTGGGGGATGACCTTCTCAGCAGCACAGGAGTGAAAAGGGATCTTGGAGTTGTAGTTGACTCCAGGATGAACATGAGTCGTCAATGTGATGAAGTGATCAACAAGGCTAACTGCACTTTATCAGGCATTGGCAGATGCATGAATAAGAGGTCCAGGGAGGTGATGCTTCCCCTCTATGCAGCACTGGTCAGGCCACATTGGAGACCCACGTTCAGTTTTGGGCGCTGCACTTCAAGAGGGATGCAGAGAATCTTGAGAGGGTTCAGAGGAGGCCACTTGTATGGTCAGAGGCCTGCAGGCAAGGCCCTACAAGGAAAGACTGAGGAACCTAGATCACTTCAGCCTTCACAAGAGAAGGCTGAGAGGTGACCTTGTGACTGCCTATGAATTGATCATAGGAGGGCAGCAGGGAATAGGAGATGCTCTATTTACTAGGGCATCCCCTGGAGGAACTAGGAACAATGGCCACAAATTGACACAGAGCAGATTTAGGTTGGACATTAGAAAGAAATTCTACACAGAAAGGGTTGCCAGAATCTGGAATGGGCTTCCAAGGGAGGCGGTGCTCTCCCCTACCTTGGGGGCCTTCAAGAGGAGACTGGACAAGCATCTAGCTGGGGTTGTCTGACCCCAGCGCTCTTTCCTGCCCAGGGTAGGGGGTTGGACTTGATGACCTACTGGGGTCCCTTCCAAACCTAACATCTATGAATCTATAATCTTATATGGCTTAATATCTTTAATTAATTATAATCTCACTAATTTTCTCAAGTAATAATAATTTATTAATAGATGATACCTCCTAAAGAAAAGCTGTAGTTGGGGGGCCAAGAAGACATAACAACTCGATGATGTTGCCTCAGTTTTACTTTTAAATCCATTGCCTCTGGTGGAACCTGTTATAGGACTTCTGATTTTGCAAGGTGCGTCTACTTCAAAACTTACAGTTCTAGAGGGTTTATGGGTACTCGGTTGAAGAGATACAAATGGAGTCAGTACAGACTGCTCTCTTATTTCCTATTTGGATTTCCTCACAGACTTCCAGAAGTAAATCTGGAAATGCTATTTCTCTACAAAAGGTACAATGTGTCCCTTGCTCCCCATACCTTCCCTTGAAATTACTACCGTGCTTCTCAACAAAACTTTCACAGGATGAAAGCATGGGAGCATGTGTAGAGAGGGAGTTGGAAAAAAATTAATCAAGACAGAATATGTGCAATGTAGTTCATGTTAAACCATTCACAAAAACTCAACTTCAGTAGTAGTATCCCTTCATTTTTTCTGTTGCAGCCTAGTACTTCATATCTGTAAGGAAAGAATGTCCAATACATGGAGTTACCTCTCACCATAAGACTTTAAGGTTTACAATGTCCAGTGTGATTTTTTTTTTGGAGGAACAATTAATTCTATGTCCTACTTTTTGTTTTACTTCTTTTCTTTTTTGTCTTTGAATATGCTATGGCATTTTTCTTTGGACTAGTTACTTAAAGGAGGTTTTGGTTAAGTGATGAACATTGCCTGGGCTCAGTGGAGCCACAGGATCAAATCACTGCAGGGTCTGCATCACCCATTCAACTTCCAGATATACGAGTTATTCAATCACATTTTATTAGGTGGTGACAGTTTTGAATAAGGCTTTAAAACTAAGGTCCTATATCTTCTCATAGAAAAATAGACCTGAAGGGTCACTTTGTCCACATACCTATTCAAGTCAGGGTCAGCCCGGACTAAAACATCCCAGCCAAAAGTCAGTCCAACCTGGTCTCGTAAATTTACCAGGATGGATGGAGATGTCATAACTTCTCTAGGCAGACTGTTCCAATGCTTCACAGACCTCATAGCCAGAAAGTTCTTATCTCTCACCCAAATTTTCTGTGGTGCAGCTTGAGGTCCTAGCCCATGGACACAGAGACTAGGCCATTTCTCTCTCTCTCTAATCACCCTTCTTGTATTTGGAGACTGTTAGCACATCCTTCTCAGTATTCTCTTCTCTCTTCTTCTACCTCTTTCAGACTTTCCTCATAAATTATGCTTCTCAGGTCTCTGGCCTTTTTAATGTTTCTCTTTGGTACTACTTCCAATCTGTCTTGAAGTATAGAGTAAAAAACTGGACATACTCAGTGCAGGTGAGGCCTCACCAGTGCTAAACAGAATGGAAGAATTACTTATCTTGACTTATAAGAGAAAATACAATCCATTGTACTGTGGACCTTTGTGCAACAAGAGCATGCTCTTGGCTCATATTCAGCTTATGGTTCAATGCAACCTCCAGGTCCTTTTTCAGTCTGCAGTGCCACAGCCTAGCCAGTCATTCCCCAGTCTGTATATGTGCATGTAATTTCTTCCTGGGAAGCATGACTTTTGTACTTCTCCTGGTTGAATTTCATCTTGTTGATTGCGGACCATTTTTCTGGTCTATCTGTGTTATTCTAGATGCTAGCCCTTCCCTCCAGAGTGTCTGCAACTCCATCAAACTTGTCATTTGCAGATTTTCTGAGCATACATTCAATCCCATTGTATAAATCATTAATGAAGATTTAAACAATACTGAGCCCAGGACAGACTCCTGGGGAACTCTACTTAATAACTCCTCCCAACTAGACAGTAAGCCATTGATGAGTACCCCCTGAAGACAATAATCTGACCTTTTATGTATCCTCCTTCAGTACTTTCATGTAGTCTGTATTTTCTTTGCTTGGTAATGAAAATGTTGTGGGAGACAATGTCAAAAGCATTGTTAAATTAAGGTACATTACATCCGCTGCTCCCCCCCACATCCACAGAGCCTGATCTCTTATCATAGAAGGAAATCAGGTTGACCAGGCATGACTTGATCTTGGTGTACCCATGCTGGCTATTCCTAACCACCTGGGTCTCCTCTAGTTGCTTCACAGTAGATTCTGTGGGGACCTACTCCATGATATTTTCAGGATTTTTCCATATTATTCTTTCTTACAGTGAAGATCACATGGGACTCTTTTCCCCATTCCTCCCATATAAAGCAATTTGTAAAAGTACTATGGTAATACAGTGAACAGAAGAGGTCCTGTGCCTCACTGGTCTTGCATAGACAATGGTCTCTAGAGATGCATCCAGACAACCACAGTCGTGTGATATGTGGTGCTGCAAACACATTAGCGATGCCACATACCACACAGTCTGGTGATCTCTACACTGAAAGAATGTGCTGCCCCAGTGTGTGCTGTGCTGGGTTTTTTTTTTTGTTTTTCTGTGGGTTTTTTTTGACCCTTGGATATCCATGGGAAAAAAAAAATGGTGCAACACACACTCAGTCAGTACGTGTTGCTGAAAAGTGGAGCCAGTCCACCTGGATCTGTGCTGGAGCTGCCAGCCAGGCTCTGTACTTCAGCAGTACTGTACTGTATTCTATACTTGCTTCACTCCCAACTCTGCCTCCTCAATTCTGAACCAAACAGCCCAGTGGCTGACATATTTGCAGTGCCAAGTTGGCCTGCAACCAAATTGATACACTCACAGTACCCAGTTGGCCAGTGACAGGCTGGCTTGAGAGTTGCCTATGAAGGACCCAATTAGGGCTTCTTTACATATTCCACATAATAGAGACTCTTTTAAAGAATAGGTGGATATACGTACGGGAAATGGTAGCAAAATTCTTTTTACATTTCTGGCACAGTTGGAGAATCACATTCTTCATCAAGAAGGCTGAGGTCATTATTATACAGACTAAGAAAAATGTTCATTGTTAATGTTTGAAATTGTTGAACAATTTGTATTGTTAATGTTAATGTTTGTCCAGCTGTATAATTTTATGCAAAATAGGTAGTATTTTTTTATTTTCCTTTCAGTAATGATGTAGCCCTATATTAACTGGAAGCTGAATAGTGGGAGGGCATGGGTTAATGTTGCCAGTGTGAAGAAAGCAACATAATAAGCCATCATTTCTCATCATTATCCTGGATAAGAAATAAAATGATGGAGCCTTATCTTTTGACAAATGATAGTCGGCATAAGGTTACACTGTGTGTTTATCAAGTCTTATCACTGCAACACAGGGCTATTCAGCTCATGGCCTGTGGGCCACATAGATTCACAGATTGTGAGGCTGGAAAGGACCTTGGAAAATCATTGAGTCCAGGCCCATGGCACTAGGCAGGAAAGACAACTGGGGTCAAGTGACCCCAGCAAGGTGACTGTCCAGTCTCCTCTTGAAGCTTTCCAGGGTAGGTGATTGCACCACCTCTGGAGAGAGCTTATTCCACAGTCTGGACATGTAGCCCTCAAGGGGTTAACTCGTGCCCTGCTGGTTCCTGTCTGGCTGCCACCCCACACCATTCCTTCTGCTGCTCTCTGCATCTCTGGGCTCCCCTCTCTATACTTCATCTTCCATCTCCTGCCCCCTTCCCTGAGGGATGACAGTGTTGCCTGTGGGGGCCCAGGGAGTTTGCACAGCAGTACTGAATGCTGATGGGGTCACGGAATCCATACAACCATCAGGTTCACAGATGCATAGTGGGGCGGTCAAGGAGTCTGCAAAGTGCACACTGGCACAGCCTGTATGGTGTGAGGCATCATGGCTTGCAGCCCAAGTGATAGCAGCCCCCAGGACTTTGCACTTAGAGAGCCCTGATGTAACAGACAAAACATATTTGGAAGCTTGGCTGTTTCATCTTCTGATATAACACTTCTAAGCAATGCTGGCCTTTGGAATAGGATATAAATACTGGTATCAGTTCAACTTATATAATATAGAGCCAAAACACTGATGCTAAGTCATTCAGCACAATTCTGATGAGGAAGGGGATGTCTTTATCATGACCATGAGATGATAGCGTTCAAGATCTTAAGGGGAGGAAGGAAGGAGAACACCAGTATAAGGGTACTGCATTTCAGAAAAGAAAACTTCATCAAATTCAGGGAACTCATGGACAGGATCCCTTGAGAGGCAAGAGCAGGCTGGATTTCAAGAGGCCCTTTTAAGGGCATAGGAGCAAGCTATTCCAGTAAGGTGGAAGAATGGGAAGGGCAATAGGAGACCAACCTGCTAGACAATGATCTCTTCAAGAAGTTGAAACTCAAAAAGGAATCCAATAAAGAGTGGAAACTTGGTCATTGTGCTAGGGAAGAGTACCACCCAGGTATTTGGCGAGACAATTGGGAAGGCCAAGGCACAACATGAGATGAAGCTGGCAAAGGACTTAAAAGGGATTCTATAATTTTGCCAAAAATAAGAGGAAGAACATACGTCTCTTACAGGATGTGGAAGGAAATTTAGTCACAGACAATGCAGAGAAGGCTGAAGTATTTAATGCCCATTTTTTTTCTTTCTTTTGGTTTTCACAAATAGATACAGCTACCACCTGATGTGTGTAGCTGACAACGGAGACAGGGAAGGAGACAAGTAGCCCGGAGTAATGGCAGAACAGGTTATGGATTACTCAGAGGAGTCAACAGGGCTGGATGGATGCACTTGAGAGTACTGTAAGAATTGGTTAATATAATTTCGGAGACATTGGCTATCCTTTTTGAAATCTTGTGGAAGTCAGGACCAAAGTCCTCCAGGTCCCAGATGATTGGAAAAGGGCACATGTAGTGCCCATCTTTAATAAGGAAAAGAAGGAGGGTTTGTAGAACTATAGACCAGAAAGTCCTCTATACCCAGAAAGATCACAGAGCAAGTCTTCAAGGAATCCATGGTGAAATACCTAGAGAGAATAAGGTGATCAGTAACAGTTAGCATGGATTCAAGAGCCAGTCATGCCTGGCCCACCTGATTTTCCTCTGTGATAAAGTGGCAGGATCTGTGGATGTGGGGAGAGTAGTGGACATGGTATACCTTGACTTCAACGAGTTGAGGAGATTGGTGGGAGAAGCGCTGGGGTCCTCTCAGGAGAACTCAGTGCCCAAGATGAGTGGTCGTTCCTTAAGGAGATGATATTTGGGGCCCAAGGGGTGACAATCCCAACAAGAAGCAAGGGAGGCAAGAGTGCCCGAAAACCTCCCTGGCTCACCAAGGACATCTGGGAATGCCTGGTTGCCAAAAAGGCGTCATACACCCGTTGGAGGGGGGCTATCTCCAAAGAGGAGTATACCTCCACTGCTCGGGGTTGTAGGGGGGCTGTTAGGAAAGCTAAGGTGGACATAGAGCTAGACTAGCGTCCAAGATCAAGATAATAAAAAGTCCTCTTTCAAATATATAGGGAGGATGAAGAAGGCACCGGGAAATGTGGGGCCCGTGCAAGATACGCTGGGAAATCTGGTGGTTGTGCCAGAGGAGAAGGCAGACATCTTTAACAAATTCTTCACCTCCGTTTTCTTGTGCAGGGACCAGGACTCCCCCACAGTGTTTCAAGACTGACTCGAGGGGAACGCCTTAAGACCTAAGGTTGAGGAGGACCGGGTTAGAGTGCTTCTGGGGGGGCTGGACGTGTTCAATTCAGCAGGTCCAGATGCTCTCCACCCAAGGGTGTTGAGGGAGCTAGCAGGGGTTATTGCTGGGCCCTTGGCATGGCTTTATGAGCACTCATGGTGCTTGGGCCAGGTGCCAGATGATTGGAAGATAGCCAATGTGGTCCCCATCTTTAAGAAAGGGAGGAGGGAGGACCCGGGCAAGCATAGGCTAGTCAGTCTTACCGCAATCCTGGGGAAACTCTTTGAGAAGATCATCAAAGAGCACATGTGTGATGGGCCGGCATTAGGGATGATGCTCAGGGGCAACCAGCACGGTTTCATTAGGGGCAGGTCATGTCAGACCAACCTAATTGCCTTTTACGATCAGGTCACAAAAGCATTGGGTGCAGGTGTTGCCGTGGATGTAGTCTTTCTGGACTTCAGCAAGGCCTTTGACACTGTCTCCCACCCCATCCTCATGAAAAAACTAGGCGACTGTGGCATCGATGCCTACACGGTCAGATGGACTGCGAATTGGCTGAAGGGTCGTACTCAGAGGGTGGTGGTGGACGGGTCATATTTGACCTGGGGGGAAGTGGGCAGCGGAGTCCCCCAGGGCTCGGTCCTTGGGCCCGCCCTGTTCAATTTCTTTATCAGCAATTTGGACGACGGGGTGAAAAGCAACCTGTTCAAATTTGCTGATGATACCAAAATTTGGGGTGAGGTGGGCACGCTAGTAGGGAGGGAAAGACTGCAGCAAGACCTGGATAGGTTGCAGGGGTGAGCTAACAAAAACAGGATGCGTTTCAATACTGACAAGTGCAGGGTGCTGCACTTGGGCAGTAGTAACCAGCAGCACACTTATAAGATGGGAAACTCCCTTCTTAAGAGCAAGGAGGCAGAAAGGGATCTTAGAGTCATCATTGACTCCAAGATGAATATAGGCCGACAATGCGAGGTCACGGTTGGCAGGGCCAACCGGACCTTATCGTGGATCCACAAGTGCATCTTAAGTAGGGCCAAGGAGGTGATCCTCCCCCTCTACGTGATGCTGGTCAGGCCGCAGCTGGAGTACTGTGTCCAGTTCTGGGCACCCAACTTCAAGAGGGATGTGGGCAACATTGAGAGGGTCCAGAGGAGGGCCACCCACATGATTTGGGGACAGCAGAGCAGACCCTACAATGAGAGGCTATGGGACCTGAACCTGTTCAGCCTTCACAAGAGAAGGCTGAGAGGGGAGCTGGTGACCATCTATAAACTCACTAGGGGGAACAGAAGGGTTTTTGGGGAGACCTTGTTTCCCCTAGCGCCCCCCGGGATAAGGAATAACGACCACAAGTTGTTGGAGAGTAGGTTTAGATTAGACATCCATAGGAATTACTTCACAGTTAGGGCAGCTAGGACCTGGAACCAAGTTCCAAGGGAAGTGGTGCTGGCTCCTACCCTGGGGGTCTTTAAGAAGCGGCTCGATGCCTACCTGGCTGGGGTCACTTGAGCCCAGTTTCCCTCCTGCCCATGCAGGGGGTCGGACTTGAAGATCTACAAGGTTCCTTCTGACCCGACTTCTATGATACTATGATTCTATGATTCTATGACTTAGCAAGACTTTTGACACCCTCCCACAATATCGTCATTATCAAGCTCAGGAAGTACAGATTTGATGAAGTATTTTTCAGTGGATACATAACTGATTGGATCATTGTACTCAGCAAATAGTCCTCAATGGCCCAATGGATATTTGGGGGGAGGTATCAAGTGAGATTTCCCCAGGGGTCTGTCCTGGGTCTGATCAACAGCTTCATTTGGATAATGGGATCAAGTGCACACTTAGCAAATTTGCAGATGACACCAAGTTGAGTGGAACTGCAGATGCTCCAGAATGTAGGACTAGGATCCTGAATGACTTGGATAGAGTGAAAAAATAGTCCATGAACAAGGAGATGAAATTCAACAAGGACAAGTGCAAAGTCTTGCACTGAGGACAGAGTAACCACTTGCACAAATACAGACTGGGGAACAACTTGCCTGGTTGCTGTATTGCAGAGAAGGACCTGGGGTTACAATGAACTGTAAGCTGAACCAACAATATGCTTCTGTTGCAAAAAAAGGCAACAGCATCCTGGGTTGTAATAACAGGACCATCACTTGCAAATCACAGGAAATGATTCTTTCACCCTGCTCAGCATTGGTGAGGCCTCAGCTTAAGCACTGTGGCAAGTTTTGGGCTCTACACTTCAAGAAAGATATAGACAGTTTGGAAAGGACTAAGCACGGGACAACAAAAATTATTGGGGTGGGGAGGGGGCAGGGAGACCAGACTTACAAGGAAAGGTTGAAAGAACTAGGGTTATTTAGCCTGGAGAACATTGAGGGGGGACTTGATTACAGTCTTGAACCACCTGAAGGTTGATTACATAAAGGATGAAAATGGGCTTTGTTCTGTGGCCATAGGGAACAGGACTAGAAGCAATGGCCTCAAGCTGCAGCAGGGAAAATTTAGCCTGGAGTTTAGGAGTAACTTTCTGATTATGGTCAGGCATTGGAACAGGGTACCTAGAGAAGTGGTGGATTCTCCATGATTGGAAACTTTCAGAAGCAGGTTAGACACTCACTTGCCAGGATGGTTTAGACAGGGTTGATCCTGCCTTGAGCAAGAGGCTGACCTAGATGATTCTGTGAGGTCCTTTTTAGTCCTATTTTTCTATGAGTTGGTTGTTATGAAATCTCTGACATCTATCTTTCGCCGGGTAGATGTCAGCAATATTATGTTAAGTCCTGATCCAAAGTCTGTTGACATTGCATCAGGCTTGTAGTCCTCAGTGCTGTATTCGCAGCTGCTTTTATGTCTCTTAGCTTTACTCTAGTCATTTCTCTCACATATCCAGCTAGTAAATCTTTGTATCTGCACAAAGTTCCCAAATAATGTGTGCAGGGGGTAAGTCATGGCACCTCCTTATTGATTTATAAGAAAATATAGGCAGCTTTAATAGATGCGTAGGAGGAAGAAGTGTAAGAAGGCACAGGTTAAACTAAAGTGGATGTTTTAATTTAAAAACACCTCAGTAGCACTCCATTTTACTAGGGCACCATTAGCAGAGGGTCCTTTTCAAGATTGGGCTACATCTTTTATCTCAGAAAAGGGAGCCCATTATAAAATACTACCCTGTTCCAATTTAAATGAATGGGGAAATGACCCATTGGTTTCAACATAAGCTGAACTGATTGGACATGCTTATTTCCTGGCTAAAAGAAATCTTAAGTGAATTGTTTTGCTTATGAGAAAGGAATTGCAGTGTTAATCCTGTAGTTATTGATGCATTGTTCAATGACATAGGCCATATACATGAAAAGAGAACATATGTGATTAAAGATTTGCTGGTGATGACATTACATTAAATGAGCTTCCAGGTTACCCTGGAACTCCTGGAAAGTTTCAAGAACTTCCAGTTTTGCATTAATACTACTGCTAATAATCATTTGAGTATGGCTTCAGTAATTTATAGATTTCAGTTTAGTGATTTTAAGGTGACTTCTATCCAACAAGAATACATTACTTCCAGATTACATATTTCTCCTTCACAATGTACATCATTTCACATCATCAACCATAATTACATCTGTTCTTAAGTATGGTACTAGCCATTGCATATCCTGTATTAAGTGAAGTCCAACAAATGCCTCATATAAAAATAATGTGACCTCAGCTGGCATACATTGAGACTATAACAATATAGCAAAGAATTCTTTGTCGCTTTATTTCAGCTACACATTTGATTGAAGACTTTAGGGATTTCCTGTAATAACTTTGGATTCTTTTTTTCCCTACCTTTGTATGTACCTTTTCACTTAGCAGATAATCGACATTTTTTCTTCTTCCCTTCAAGATGTATTATTCTGTTTTCAATAGCATTTACTATCTACAATGTCCTATTCTCAAATAACATAAATCCCATAGGTTGCATTGTTAGTTATTGTTTGCCCTTATTTTCCAAATTATTGTCATTTGCAAAACAGAAAATCCTTCCCCTAATTATCACCATGTAAATAACAAAATACTAGATATTTTATACCAGAGCTGGTTTGCTTACTTGTAGTGGCTTTCTGGTTTATTCTCATTTACTTATGGTTAGTTATGGTCATTTATCCTTTAGCCATAACTCTGAACTATAACTTTTAAATGATTTTATAAAGTAAGGAGTCTGACATAACAGGTATGTGGACAGGAAATCACCAAAAAAACTTTAGGTTCTGAAGGAAGTGATGTTATTGATTTGGGGGTTGTTACTTCTGAGACAGGATCAGAATAATGCACATGTACATTCTGTATACTTAAGTGCAGAGACAATTCAATAAAATTAGTGGTGCTTAATTTTGACACTACAGTATGGTCTTGAAAGTATTGTCAGAAATACTGAGGACGGGGTATGTAAATTAGATGCATTTTTCTTAGCTTATTTTTCAAGAGTTTCCCTGTGTCAACCTAATAAAGAAGATTCTGAAACAGGATAGACATGTACACATATATGATCTTCCTTCATGGTGTGTTCATTTGACTCTTCCATGAAAACCATTTCCTGTCTCGGATATGTCAAAAATTAGTGAACTTTTTTTTTTGTCATATTTTCCCTCTTTCCCTGTATTACTGAAATTGAACATACTCTTTTTGAAGTGTTTGTTGTTGGAGACATGAAACAAAAGGAGATGGATGATGAGAATCAGATCTTTAGCTGGTAAATTTGGCAGAGTCTCATCATTGCTGCTGGAACTACGCTGTTTTATACCAGTCAAGCATTAATTCCCTAATCTTTCCTGGAATGGTAGTTTCAAAATTGCTACCTGCCTACAGCTGGAATTAGGAACATTTCAAATATATCTAAAAATGCCAGTTAATCCCTGCAAATTTTCAATCAACTGCTGTGAGAGAGCTCATAATTTTCTTGTACAGTACAACTTCAAATGCTGTCATCATTTTTATTTGCATTACAGAATTATCTAAGGATTTCAACTCAGACTGAGAATCACAGTACAAGCAACATAGACTAAGACAGTTCCTGCTTGGAACAAGACAGTTAAAGTGCAGGGGAAAGGGATCGACTATGCAAACACAATGCAATTTGAACAAGACAATGCTCCCAAAACAACCTTTTAGTTTCATAGTTTTGTTGTCCTGTGGGGCCAGGCCAACTCTCAGGATCCCAAAATTGCGTTGTTAGACAGGAGTGCGCGCGCAATTGTGTGACACAATTGCGCGCGCGCACACACACACACACACACACACAAATCAATTAGACGCATGCACACACACTACCAACTCAGGCACATAAACATATAAGATTACCAGTCTAAGCATGTGCACACCTATCACCAAGTCAAGCACATACACACTTTACACACCAAAAATTAGACAAAATCAGTTGTCAGTACCCACACACCCAATACACATATGTGGATCACTAATTCGTATATCATGCACACGATGAGATATATATATATATTTGCCACTTCACTCACATACCACCCACCTACACGTATGCACAGGTGAGTTCCTAACTTGGGTGGTGTGGTGTGTATGTATGTGCTTGGGGTACTTGGGATACCTAGGGTGCTCAGTGACTATGGAAGGATGGAGTCAAGGGTCAAAGATTTCCAGAGGGAGGGGAAGGAGGGAGATGGATGGGTGTTAAGATGAGAGAGGGGAAACAAATTCAGAGAGTGAAAGTGCCAGGAGTGCAAACAGAGAAGAGATGGGGTTGAGAAAAGATCAGGAAAATGGGGGTTGGAGCCAAGAGGGACTGGAATTAAGATGGGGATAGGGACGGGCTGCGGTAAAACACAACCAACTTGGGGTTCCAAGTAACAGTGGTTTTATTGAACAGGAAAAGATGGTGACACAATATACGGGCTATAGAGCTTATTGGTTCCTTTGCACCCACTCACACACACACACACAATGGCAGCAGGGGCCAAAGAGGCTTGGTAGAGGGGCCAAAGTACAGAAGGAAAGAGACAGGGTCCAAGTTAGAAGAGGAAAGGTATGGGTAATATCTACCTATTCCAGGCTGAGAGTTGATCCTCGACGGCCAGTCGGGGTCTCCTTCAGCAAGGTGTTGTCCAGAGGGGGTCGCCGGCAGGGTCTGGGATGGTTAGGTGGTGTGACATGGAACTGGTCTGATCTGGATGGAAATGGCGTTCCCACTGGGTCTGTCTTCACTACCCCTCTCTATAGGGGCAGACCTTCTACGACCCTAGTGGCCAGGCAAGGGTCAGCCCTGGTTTACTGAGCATGTGCACTCCAGGTGAGGACGTGCAGTTTCAGGTGTCTATGTTGCAATGGTGGGTTGGCTTGTTTCTGCAGCTGTCTGTTTTCCAAATCTTGAGTCAGGGAGGGTCAATGCAGGGTGATGGTTGAGTCATCCAATTAACGGTTCGGTTATTCAGGGGGAGCTATTTTTAGACCTACCACCATTGTCTGTCAATCACCCACTCACTCAAGGAACCAGTTTACATGGGATGGGGGAGTCATGAGTCACACAGTTACAACAGAGTTACAGTAAGGTATGCCTGGGCAGGGGGCACAACATGGGGACTTGACATGACTTAACATGACTTATGCTAACTTACACATGTGTAGGCCTAAATCATATAGTATCAATAGAAAAAGTAAAAATCAGTAAAACAGTAATCGTACAATATAAAACAGTAAAAATCAATCTAAACATAATAATTTCAAAATATAAAACAGTGGATATCCGTATCAAAATAGCATGGCACTTATTTGCAAAGGAGGAGAAAGAAAAAGAAAAAACCCCCAAAAAATAGCTACCAAAAACTTGCTACCAAAATAAAATGCTAATGCTTATTCTATGTCTTAGCTTACTCATAATTATCTATAGGGAATAGAGAGGGAGAGAAAAAGTCAGAAATAGTTGGGGAAGGGAATGCATTTATATATATATATATATATATATATATATATATATATATATATATATTACTGGGGGTTGTGTTACAGTTTCTGCTGTTGTTTTGTATTTGTTTATTTTTTTTTTTTATTATTTCTTTCTCCCTAGACTTCTGTTGGCAGGGGAAGTGGCTAAATAGATCCTCAAAGAATAAATAGATAAATAAATGGGAAGGAGGCACTCAAAGGAGGCAGATAAGGGCAAGAGAAGCATGCAAAACACAAAGGGGAGAGGGACATTGTGCTCAGGTTGACAAGCACAGTGGAGAACAGAGGAGCCTCTTGTAGTATAAACACATAAAAAAGGCCATTCATGAGCGCTCTGTTGCTGCAGCTGTCAGGTGCTCTTATACTTGTTTGCATTCTTCACAGCGTTCAATGTCATCTTGAAACCTCGGAGATATGTATTTTTGGACACCAATTCAGGTGTGGGTTCATTGCTCAGAGCCACACCTGGAGATGTTGTATTTATGGACTTCTGTGATTTGTTCAAAAGGGAAAAAAAGGAAAGCTACATTTTTAACATCATTCTCTCTCTTGTAATCTCTCTAGTAGTCTGTTTCCTGTGCTGGAGATAGATAATATGCCAATGAAGGGGTTCACGGGTCGGGATGGCTGCACGTCAAAACTCTTCCTGCCTTGTGTGTGGTTTTCCAGAACTCCCTTCCTAGGATCCCATTGCTTAGCAGTTAGAAACAGTCCTTGGGCACAGAGATGAGTTGTCTAGGGATGGGGGCACACCATCTGCTTGAAAGAATCATAAGAAAGGAACTTCACCAAGATTTCTTTCATTAGAGGACCTTCTTGCTCCCCTAGTTTGCAACCATAGAAAAAATGGTCCAGGGAAAGTGTGGAGTGATAGGTTTTATCTGAAAAGACAGTGCTACAAGGCTGGGAAATTAAAGCCCTGTGAAAGTAGATAAAATGTGATACACTTTAAACAGACAAAAAATAGCAATTCTTATAGTGCTTGCTTTTTCTTAGGCGTTGAATATACAAAATTCCAGAGAGGTGCTATCCCCTAAAATCTTATTACAACTTGTATTTATCCAGCTTATTCTTGATATGAAACTGCTGATACCCATGGTTAGCATGATCACGAGCCAGTGAAAAACTACATTTTTAATAAAGGCTAGCATCCGCAGGAGTGATATAGCTTTATCAGCTCATTAAAAAGTGTCATAAATGCACACACATATGAAATATAGGAAAATATATTCCCATTCTTACATTGACTTAAAATAATAATATGCAAGGTCATCTTGATTATTAGCAGGTAAAAACATATTAATAATGTCTTTATCTATCACAGTTGTTTTGCTTGAATGGTAGTGTTTCCAAGATATTGAGATAATGTCTATTGTGTTTGTGTATCTTCAAAGGGCCAAAGTGCCATGAGAGATCTTGCTCCCATTAAAATTACTTGAGACTGAGGATCTAACTTCCACTTGTCCTTTTGAAATATCTCTCCCAAGATAGCTGTTTTGTCCCTCCTATGAGAACAATTTCCTGAAGAATATTCTCCTTGATGCCTCTGAAGGTCTGCTTATTGGATGTTGCCTGTCTGTGATCAGATATAATATGCAATGCATTCTAGTAATATCCCATGTTTTAGTGTTTTCAAGAACTTGCAAGTTAAAAGATTTTTAGGAGGTCAATGTCTTAGTGTTGGATTTTTGTTTTTCTTTTTGATTTTAGTGGTGGGTGCTTTTTACAGCACCTACCATAATTAGCACTAGTGATCTTAGATTAAGTGTATAATTAGCGCCAAGCACCATTTTGGAAGTGGGTTCTTCTGTAAAAGTAAGCCAAACTTGTTGTATTTTCATTCTCCTCTTTTTACATAAATAGTGATTTTTATTCCATTTAAGTTTAAAGGATGCTGAAATCCTCAAAGAAAAATTGTAAGAATTTCCGTAAAGGGAGGGGATACTGAGAAGAAGAAAGCTTAGGTTATTGGTTAAGCAGCAACAGTTTGAAAAATATTTGTTTAAAAGGAAAGTACATTTAGATGACTAGTTGCTTTCCCTTTCCTTGTTTAGTGAACAGCATTGGGAGTGCTGGTTAAGCAAAGGATGCAGACTTACCAAGAGACTTACCCACTCCCAATAGGGACCTGCAAATAGTATTAGCCGGACCACCCACTACCACTTGAATCACTGACCGTATTAGGATGGTTAATTGAATTCACTTAAATTCAGTCCATGCCTCTCTCTAGCCACATGAGCAGATGAAGCAGATGGAGGCTATTTACTATAATTAGTTAAATTTTAGAAATGCACAAGGCAGTGCAGACTGTGGAGGAGGAGAATATATCATTTAGGGGGGAGGTAGGTGTTCATTTCCACTTGTATGTGATGATTTGAATGGCATTCAAACTGTGAAAAAATTGCAATGAAGATAGCAGAACAGGATAATTTTGTTGTAAATGATGAGTCCTAGGTTCTCTGAACGTAAGTAACTCATATTGGGTAATGTCAGGTTTTCTAGGGACGGTGGTACAAATTTTAGTCATGCCTATTCTTGACTGGTGTCACTTCAAACCTAGGATGAAAGTTTGCCATGTTTTAAGCCCTTTGTAGTCATAAGACAATATGTGACATACTGGGTTAGACCAATGGTCCATCTAGCCTGGTATCCTGTCTCCAACACTGACAGACATGGATACTTTAGAGGAAGACCATTAAACTGGATGCATCTAGAGTGATCTATCACCTGTTCATTACCCTCCCTGCCATCCACCACTATTAGTTTAGAGATGGGGAAACATCTCCAACTATTCTGTTCAGCAGCTATTAATAGATCTATCACCCATGAAACTGCCTAGTCCCATTTTGAACCTGGCTATGCCATCTGCCTCTACCCACCTCCTGTGGCAATGAGTTCCACAAGTTAACTACATGTTGTATAAAATGTACTTTCTCTTACTAGTTTTAAACCTGTCACCTACTAATTTCAGTGGGTATCCGCCTAGCTCTAGTGTTCTGGGACTTGGTGAACAACAGCTTTCTGTTCATTTTGTCCACACCCTTCATGATTTTATAGGCCTCTATCATATCCCACCCCCTTAATAAGCTTCCCTCTAAGGTGCACGCTTGTGCAGCTGTGCACAAGTAAAAGTTTGGCCACACACAAACTCTTTCAGGTTGCACACCCACCAGGAATGGAGCTGGGCTGTGGCATGGGACACATAGTAAAGATAAGCTCCTCCCCTAGGCGAGGTAGAGGCGGGGGCTGGTGTGGGCTTCGCCAGCTCTGGGGAACTGCTCCAGTCCCCCGCATCGCCTTTTCATTTTCCAAATTGAAGAGCCAGAGACTTTTTATGCTCCTAATATGACAATTGCTCCCAAACCTGATCATTTTGGATGCTATTCTCTGTACCGTTTCCAGTTCTACTGCATCCTTTTTGAGAGGCGGAGATCAGAACTGCACACAGTGTTCATCAAGATGTGGGTGCATCATGGATTTGTATAATAGCACGGAGAAGTACTCTGTTTTGTTTTCAAATCCCTTCTTAATTCCCCTTTTAATAGTCCATGCCACTGACTTTGAGCAGACACAGGCTTTCTCGTCTTGAGCAGAGCTTTCATGGGCCAAATCCAGTTTGTCTCTGTTCTTAAGGGAGGCCCATTGAAGCCAGCATAAAAATTCTTCATAAAGACTTGCCTTTTCTTGCAGTATATTCTAAGAAGTAAGTCAACAATAATGTGTGTAATACATTTTTAAAAGCATTCACTTCTCTAATCTCAGTGGATTCTATCTATATGCTCTTTTGGGGGAAGGCATTGTTTGTACAGCATTTATGTTTTCTACAGCACTTAGCAGATTGTCGATGCCTGACAAATTATACAGAATATCAATAACTCTCACAGACAAATAGAACGAAGCAATTGTAAGTAACAGCCTAACAGGATTTGGCTCCAAATCATGGCAAGGAGTGTGGTGACTCAGACAAGCAGTGTGTAAGAACCAAGCTGAGAGTACTCGCAGCAATTTTGTCTGAGGCATATTTCAGACCTAGATTTCCAAAGCTGAAAGGCTGGTTATATTAACCCTCTCTCTGCCACGGTGTCCTTTTTCGTGTTGAACATACAACGGACTGGTAGCAATATCAACGGTTGTGAACTCTTTGAAGTTAGAAATGTTCAGAGATCTTTAACAAGTAAAAACTGCCAAACCATTAATTCTGAGGAGTCTGCAGTATGAGATGAACATGCAGAAATGAATTCAATGAAGTCATGTCAAGTTATACCAGCTGAGGATATGCCCCAACGAATACATTTAGCAGTATTATATAAAGGAACAGCTAACCTTATATCAGTTTGCTTGTAGGGTTGGAGAGCGGTGTATGTCTGGGGATGTCAGTACTGGGCATATTTTGTTAATATGAACATTTTAGAAGTTGAGTGGAATGAAGGTTATTTTATGATACAGTCGCCATGTTCCAAGCACTGCTGTGGTTTTAGCCACTCATTTTCCAATAATATTAACATCCCTCAGTTGCAGTGAAACTCTCAACTGAAATCTTAATTGTCCCTTCAGTAGTCTTCAGGGCACATAAAAAAAAAATAGCTTTAGCTGTTGCTAAAGAATTAAAGTGAGGAAAAGGATAAGGCAGAAAAAGACAGGCAGAGGAGAATAGTTCATAGGAGAACAGTCATAATAATATAACTAGTGCATGCACGCTCTTGGAAGATGCCAGTTGTTTCATCAAGGAGTATGTAAAATAGGCCATGATGTTCACGGGACATATATCTAAGCACAGGTGACTCAAGGTCAAATATACGTGCCACTCTTAAACAGTAGGGTTAGACCCTAAGTTGGTTCAAATCAGCAGAACTGCATAGACTTCAATGAAATGCTGCTGAATTACATGCACTAAGGATCCTCCTATTATTCATCTTGGAATGTATGTAGTTGTAGCATTTACATCAGGGTTGAATTTGGTTTCGTAAGAGTTCCCTCATTGGCCACGGTTTCTCTCATAGGTGTGGCGTTAGCTCCTAAAATTGATTCATACTCCTGGAGGACAGGGGAAAAATGTGAAAGTAGCACCAAAAACAAAAAGTCTTATTGGAAAATGCTTGGTTCTCCCAGTTGAAAAATTCAGCTATGATTTTTTTGAGTCCAGCTGGTGAGAGATGCTATAATGTTAAAACAGCAAATCTATTTCATTAAATTAATATTCGGACAGTGTTTTATCTCGTATTTTTCAGGTTCTTTCATCGATGATATTTCTCCTTTTATAGTGGAACAAAATTAAATGATGATAACATAACTTGAAATAACATAGTTAAAAAGTCTAATATTTTCAACAATTACCTTGCACTTCACTAAAGAACTCTTCTTCTGCAAAGCCTAAGACTAATCAGCAGGTTAGTCAGTGACAATGAATGGTAATGAAAAAAGTTATAGAGCAATTTAGAGCATTTTATTTCACTTACGTTGCCATAGATAAAATTATGTTTTCTTTGGCCCTGAGTCAATAAAGCACTTAACTGTTTGCATAATTTTAAACATATGGTAAATTATTTTGCTGAACTGAGGTTTCTGGGAAAAAATGTGTTCACATAAACTCCCAAAGAATTTGGTTTGATATTGATCATTATAACCCTAAACTCCTGCATAGCAGAAAGGGAGTGATATTTTAGTAATTCTGAGCCATAGAAAGAAGTTATCCACACACCGGACAGTAGTAAATTGCATGATATAATTGCCATACCACAATACATTTTTGTGTCATCTGTGATGTGCATGAGGTGGTAGGACGTGGCTATGTGCATGGACAAAGGGACTTGGTTGAATCTCTGGGCTCTTCTTATTTTGCAAGTCAGACTCTGTCAGATCTATATTTCCATACAGTTTGTCTATGGTTTCATAGATTTCATAGACATCAGGGCTGGAAGGGACCTCAAGAGATCATCAGATCCAGCTTCCTGCCCCAAGGGCAGGAAGTCAGCTAGGGTCAAAGGATCCCAGCAAGATAAGCATCCAAACGCTTCTTAAAGGAGTCCAGAGTAGGTGCTCCCACCTCTGGGGGGAGTTTGGTCCAGGCCTTGGGGGCTCAGCTGGTAAAGAAGTTTTTCCTTATGTCCAGCCTAAAACAGTCTCAGAGGAGTTTGTGACCGTTGCACCTTGTTATCCCTTGGGGTGCTCTGGTGAACAGGCATTCCCCCAGATCCTGATGCACACCCCTGATGTACTTACAGGCTGCCACCAGGTCACCCCTGAGTTATAAATGTCTAGAGGCTATCCACCTTTGGATGCAAGTCTCCCCTTTGCAGTTTCATCTATTAAGAATCTATTACAAGATTGCCATTAGTTTAAGTGCTAAACTGCATACTTGCTTTGTGCAAACTGTTGATTTTTCTTCTGCTAAACAACTGAGGAAACTGTGTTAAAAATGCTGCAAACCTAACTGTGCTGCTATGAGGTTCTTCTTTCTTTTAAGGTTTCCCGCTTCACTTTTGAAAACAGTTGTACTAACATAATTTATCATGTTCATAATCACTTTAAATGGTATCAGATTTGATGCAAAATGCTCAATTTCTGTCCCCTAGTCCACATACAGCATCTACTGACATCTATTAACATCCCCTTGCCATACCTCCATGGCCAAAATCTAAGGGATCTAATTAATCAATATATCAGTAAATAAATTCCTGAAAAAAAAATTGTTTTGGTGATAAAATTCAATTTCCATCATTTACCATATTTAAGGGAACGTGTTAAGAAAAACACATAAGAACTCATTACTTATGCACTCAAAACAACATATGCAACAAATGAATCATTATGGTATTATTGCCTTAGCATTCCTTAACTGCTTTATTTCCTACACATTTTCCACAGGCACTGCAATTCTTTCTTCTGATGGGAAAAAATAGCTCAATTTTTATATTTTCAGTTTAATGTGCACTTACTACCAAGGATTTTAATTCCTACCAATTAGTCACAATATTTTTTTTCTGCTGCCTTTTTACCTTATTTTTCCTGCAAGCGAATAACATTCCCACACTCTGTTGAGAACAGTCAGATGCCTGGTAAATTAAAAATAGGTTCATATACTTTACAGATATTTTCAACCAGAGCAGAAGACTTAAGCTTTGACAATGCACTCAGTATGAAAGGTAATAAATACTTAATTTAATCCTAATGAGCACTTCGTTTTACTTGGCTGAAAGAGAGAGTGAAGAACAAAAATATTTTATTTTCTTCCTGTTTAAATATGGGAAGTCATTACCTCTGTACATATATTTAGACATGTAAATTGTTTCCCAAACATTTACTCAGTGCATTCGCTCCACTGAAAAAGAAAAGAAAACCAATGATGTGAAAAAAACTAACGTATTTGAATTGAAAGCGTTACTTAACATTTTCATAATGTTTTGGTACCACTTAGTCAATATATTGTCTGCCATCCACTATGTGGGGACCTGATATAAATTCCCAATATATACCACTAGTGAAAATATATTTGGTGATTTCACCCTACCTGTATATTAGCTCACAAACTTTTTGACGTTGCAGCAAGCTGGTGTGCAAGGGAAGCTCAGCTCACAGCTGGAATGCGCTAGAGGAATAATATAAAACCTTTTTTGGTCTCTACTATGCCTTGTGCATCCAAGTGCTTTTTCAGATGACTTACCCATAGTCATTCATGCTTCAGCGGGCAAATTGCATGTAACTATTACACAATACTCTTGTTTAATGAGTGCTAAATTCACTTGCAGGTAGGTGAAATTTCAAATGTTTGCTTAGTTTGCTAAGGAATCGAGAGGGGCATTTCCTGAAATCCTTATAGCCATTAGTAAGCATCCCTCTCCTTTTTTTATCAAAGTTTTCTAGAAGCTTGCTTAGCAAATTCAAATACAAAAAGAAAAATGTAGCCTAGATTTATTATTGCAAAACTGTAGTTCCCATTTTTATATTTGTAAGTGTCTCTGTGCAAAAGTGGTATTTTCTTTTATGCAAAGGATTTGTCCAGCTGAAAATGAAAATGCCTGGTTAACATTTTTAACTTTGATTTCCATTCCTGTTCAAGTCTTTCAGAGACCAGATACAAGAGTTCTAATTTACATCAAAGTCCCTTAGCTGTTGCCTTGATCTATAGACGGACTTCTTTTTATTTCCCCCAAAATGAATCATTTCTTCTATACCCTTTACATATTTTGTCTTTAGATGTCAGAAGTGTCTCAGCTTTCTATGCTTTTGGGTTTTTTTTAACAAAAATCTTGAAATTTTAATTTGTTGCTGCAGCAGTAGCTATGCGGCTTCTAAATCCATTCTAAGGAAAAGGAAGTAAGAGCAACATCCTGGTGGAATTGAGCAGTGGGAAGTTATGGGCTGACTATTTTTGTCTTATTTTGCCATGGTCCTCTAGTTCTATTTTTGTAGTTCTATGTTATTTATGTACAGTTAACAGATCAGGGCTTTTAGAGTAATGGACTAGTATAGTGAGTTACAGGAAATCAGATTTTTTTTTAGAGTAAAACGTTACTGTGTAGGATGATTTGAAAAATATCATTTCATTTGATTAATCTAATGACTTTTTATGGCAAAAATGTAGCACAGATTCCTTTCCATTACACAGGTACAACAAAGAGAAGAAACTAGTGCATTATGAACTCTTACTAGCTCTATTTGAAGGTAAAGATATCTATCCATGTAGGAATGTGCTTTGGATGCAACCCTGGGGCTGAGTTTTTTTTTTTATTAGGGTCTCTACTCTCTTACAAGGGATTGAATCTTGGTTTTTTACATGGTGGGCATGTCTACAGGATCGTTAATGTACCCTAATTACTGTGCATTTAGTTTATTGCTTGTTTAATGAAGTAATAACTAAATGCACGGTAACTAGAGTTACTGAACAGTAGCGCCGGTGCACATTTTGTGATGCTTGCTGCATATTAGCCAAATAACACTGTGCAGTAGGCTATTAGTACAGTTTTTAACCGGCATGCTACTGTGCAGTGTTATTTGGCTAATGTGCAGTAAGTGTCTTGTATAGACACACCTGATATGTATATTTCTTAAACTTATATAGACACTACAGTGAGTTCCTAAGCCACTTGCCTCCTGAATCAGCATATGGGGCATTCTAGAAATAGGATGGAGAAGTGGACCTGTAATGGACACTGGGACTTGCTCACAGGTAGAGAGCCCAGAGAGGAACTTTATCATCTGACACCATTTAGAACA
The DNA here is from genome assembly GCF_030867095.1 of Alligator mississippiensis. Classification (NCBI taxonomy): domain Eukaryota; kingdom Metazoa; phylum Chordata; order Crocodylia; family Alligatoridae; genus Alligator; species Alligator mississippiensis. The sequence continues at coordinate 241,617,546 of NC_081827.1, read as the reverse complement.
GTTCCTATGTTGCTACAAACTGTGCCAAGTCCTGTAATACCTCAGTTTAAGAATTGGGGGAGATGTAACTAGGACTGACTGGAAAAAAATATTTTCATTGTACGGAAAGTTTACACTTTAAAACTGTTGTTCCCTTTTGGGAAGAAAGTGTAGTGATAGCTGGCTTCACTAAACACAAAGATGCAATAATGAGAAGAACTAATACCAATGAACTTTATTGTGGAGCAGTAGGCAACATTTGCAGCACCTTTGTCTCCTTTTCTCTAACTAACTACTTAACTGAGGGATCAACTGCTTCCCATCTTCCTGTCTTCTTAGTTAGGGAGCCTCTTTAAACTACTTTTTTTCACTACAGAAAGAAAATGAAACTTTTGATTTGTGAGTGTGTGTATGTATGTGTATGGGAAAAAGTGGGAGAGGAAATGAGAGAGACAGAGAGAGAAACAGTGCTACCCAAGAATAGGAGACCTTGTCCTGGATGAGGCAAAGCAGGAACCAGAGGGATATTGTACATGAATGCCTTTCCTGCACAATAGGCTGTCCTGAGATGATGTTGTGTCCTTCCTGACCTATCCCAGAGGCAAGAACCCTTCCAGAGAAAAGTTTTGTTGAAACCAGTAAATTTTCTTGAAAACGTTTAAGGTAAGATCACGCAGCATTTTCAAGTGAAAAATTGTTTCCTCGGAAAAACTGTTAACCAGTTATGGCCACAACTTACTTTGAGCACAGCTGAGAATCTGAACATCATCTCTAAGGATAGGTCTATGCACTCCCACTCTACACTCCAAACCTGGAAATACACCACTGAATTTCCTCTGGGGTATTCCCAATGGCTGTTCTCAAGGTATTAAAAGTGACAGCCAAAGGACACCTAGGGACATGGTGGCTCTGTTCTTGGGAGCATTTGTTTTCTACTGAAAACAGTCTGCTACTCCAGTGATAGCATGTCCTAAGATTCCTGGTGATCTTCAGAAACAGCCATAATGAAGTCTCCTATGTTGTATTTTAGTGTAAATATGAAGCGAAGCCCATTGCATGATATTTTCACATGACAGCACATTATTTAGTTGCTGGTTTTTAAGTTATATTTCTCTTTTCTAACCTACAGACTATATATGACTTAATGCTTCAGATGCACAGGGGGCATGTCAACATGTGCATTAAAGCACTTTTCCTAATGCACATTACATTTAGTACCTCCAATATGAGGTACTAAACAAATGCTCATTAGGCTGCTTTAATGCACAGTAATGATTATGCAAGTTTTTAGGTGACAATGTGCAGTAGCCTATTTTACTGAGTATTACTCTAATAGCACATTTTTTATGTGACACTTTAATGTGGAATAAAATAGTATGCTGTTCATTAAAGTGCACATCTAGATGCACCCATTGTTGTGTGGACTAATTCCAATCTAGGGTCTGCCTCTTAGAATAATTCCCACTCTTTTAGGAAAGATTTTGGACCTGATCCTAATCTCACTTATGCTGGTGAAGCGCTAGTGCCTTTGCTGGAGTTATGCAAGTTTTGTATTCCTATTAATTTGAAAACCTACTAAAGAGTGTTCTGCCAGTGGTGGTTTCTGACTCATATTCATTAAATAAGAGAAAAGAAAGATGAAAAGAAGAGCGACTGAGAGAATAGAAAATAAGTTTCCGCTTGTGTTGGAACTCAGTCAGCGGGGAGCTTTTTCATTTATTTGTTAAACAGCTCCATACTAGTAAATTAGGCAGGACTCCTTCTGAGCTGGTCTTAAGTGTTGAACCTTCATTGCTTCTTGTGCCACTCTTTAAATTCTGTCCCTTCCTCCATGTGTTCTTAATATTTAAATTGTAACACGGCTTAAATATTTAATAGAGAGAAGCACATTTGTGAGGCTGAACCTTTATTTTTAAATATGTTTCCTGCCATCAGCTTCACTTGCCAAAGACAAACTCATGCAATTGTTCAGGCTTGGCAGTAAGCAATGAAATTCTTTACATCTTCTCTTTTTATTAATCCTCATGTACCATTGACTCCTGAAAAAGTAGCAATAAACATATATTTTAATACTCAAGGGATTTCTTTTTTTATTTAAGCAGTATATTCTTAAAATATGTAACATGCTTTTGTTCCCCATAATTGTTTTCTTCCAGTATAAATTGACTCTGATATTATGTACCATAATTCATTTTTGTTTCTTAGAAAGTATGTTCTGAAAAGACATGGTTGCTTATTAAACCTATTAGTTTTAGAACTACATGAAGGTTATAAAGAGTAATCATGTCCAGGGCTGGCATGAAAACCATGTCCTCACAGGGTGTAAATCATTGTAGCTTCATTAAAAGCAATGAAGCTAGTTGACTTACACTTGATGTACCCCCTCAAATGCAATTACATGGTGTTCCCGGACAGCCTCAAACTCTGAAGGTTTCACTGAGTAGGAGGAGGCTCTGCATTTCTGGGATACTTATACTTTTATTCTACAGACACTCATTTATGTGAATAATCCCACTGATGCAAATTACTGGTACTGTATGTACTTGAATATAAGATTACCCTGATTATAAAATGACCCCCCACCAATAATTAGTGTCCATAGCTGAAAAATATATAAATAAATAATTTTCCAGGTACAGAATCTAATTATTAGAGGTTTGCCTTGAGTTTGTCCCCCTCCACTGCTACAGCAGGGAAATTAATACAGGGAGGGGGGTGTTGGTAGCCTCTTTTCACCCCCAACTTCTTACCCCATGCATCCCCTTCCCCTCCTTCTTACTGTCAGACCATGCTCTCCCTGAGCACATGGAAATGAGGAACACATTTGAAAAAACTGATCTTGAAATAAACATAGCTGCAGTAATTTGCATTTAGTACCCATAGGTTTAGTTCATATAGAATTGATGCATTTTACTGTTTTTGGAACTGCTGCAAGTTTTAGCACAGGTACTCCATAAGCACACTTGTCACTAGCATTTTAGTAACTACTTATATATAGCCAGCACCGTACCTAGACTCCTGGTAGCCCCAGGTAAACTTTTAGTCTCAGGCTTCCCTTCACCAAAGATAATGATAATAATTGTAAAAAAAATTACCATTTTCAGGCCCCACTTTCTGTCTGGGCCCTGGGCTCCCACCTAGTTTGTCCATGCCTGTGTCCAATCCTATGTATAGCACAAATTATGCATGATATTAGTCCAAAAGCAAAGACTCATATTTACCCTATAGTTCATTGGGCTGGGCCCCAGCAGAGTCAACAGCATTTCAAGCCATGGTGACCTCATAGATCAGCACTAATCAGTATGTGTCTTTACTCCAAATACTCCCCACAAAGGATCATGTGCCAATTAACCTCCATTCATGAACCAGTTGTTTTTGTGATGAGTCCTGGGATTCTCCAAAATTTGGTATGCAGATGAGGCACAGGGCAACCTGGTCTGGCTTCACCTTATGGAAGGTGGAGCGACACTAATCATATGTGGCAGGCTGAGAGAGTGGCTAAAAGAGGGATTCTGGGTGAATTTTTGAGGACCCTATTTGGTGATGTTTGCCAGATGTTTAAGGCTGGTGAAGAAACAGGACTCACTGGAAATGGAAAATAAATTTGCAGCTGAGCTATGGGAGTGAAGAGGAAGTTGAAATGTATGCAAAGTACTGGCTCACTGTGACTTTAAATGAGTAGGTGCTGAGGGGGAGCTGTGCTTAATGAGCACTGCCATATATCTTATAGGGGAAATACCATGATCACTAAGGTGGGACAGGTGCAGGGTTGCATGGTGAGAACTGTGTAATGGGTTTTTAGTGTACTTTGAGCTGCTAATTGATCCACAAGGGCCACTTGGCAGTGTCGAAGGTGGAGTTATATATATTGTAACAGGAACTCAGGCAGGAGCCCTGTAACTTAGGCAAGCTCAGGGAGGAGTGACCTCTGAATGCACCCTGCCAGGTGGAGGGGAATTCACACCTGGGAGAATATTGGGTGATTTGCCCATGAAAATTGGGGATAAAGCTGGCAGGGGGACACTTACTGATTGCCTTTGGGTGCAAAAGGATGAACATGGGGATAACTGAGACCCCAGAGAGATAAGAGAGGCAAAGGAGTCTGACCTGTGATCTAGAAGGATGTTGTGAGCTCTGGACTTCAGGGGACATGACAGGTCAGGCACCAGATGGACATTGTTACTGAGGATCACGCTACACTGGTAAGTGCAGAAAAACACTGAGGCATCGGGAAACAGCTCTGCTGGGAGCCTTGTAAAAGACGGCATTTCTGGGACAGAATGCAGGGAAATAGAGTCCCAGATAAGTCCCTGATCCCATCTGGACAATGATTATTTAGAAAATAGCAGAAAGAATTATGTGGGAGCATCAGGGGACTGCTCTTGGCATAAGCCGCAGGTGAGGAATAAAAGACGCGGAGACCGCGTTTCACTAATGAGGCAATTGGCAGTTGAGATGAAGTTAATCACAATGTATCTTTAAAAGTATTGGCTCAGGGTTTTCCTCATCTCCAACTCAGGTTGCCCTCACCAATGAAGTAATTGGTGAGATTATTGTCACTATATCTGTTACTTTGAAAAATAAACCAACAACTTGAGCAGGTAACATCTGGGTGATATTTATTGATCACAGACATCAAAAGCTCACTGATCTCCTTCCTTTTCTTATTAAATCCAAGTTGTGGCAGGCGAATACAGGAAGGAGATGAAGCTATTACTCAACATGCGCATATATACATAGTTATTTCTATATAGAAATAAGTGGCCCTACTACCGGCAAACATACTCCACCCCTACCTGGGACTTCAGATGTTTTCAAATCATTTGGCAGACATCCTATGTACAAGCCCAAGCCCAGAGCCTTATATAGAAATAAATATAGAAATAAATAATAATAATAATAATAAATAAATATATATGTGTGTGTGGGGGGGGGTTAGTTCTGGTGGTCTTGGCTCCAACTCTCTCTTCTGCCACGTCTTGATGATTGTAGATGTTATTAGTTGAGAGGTAGTATCTACCGCAGTAGGCTACCGGCAAACCCTAACCCCTTTTATCTGTGATCTCGCCTTTTTGTTGCCTCCTTTAATGATGCAAGGGATTTTGTGTGACACTCAAACCACACTCAGTCATAAATAAGTAAGCAACTCCATTTATTGTCCTTTGAGTGGTGTTATATTCTTGATCATTACAAAAAAACCCAAGCTTTTTATTTTATTTTTTTAAATTTTTTTTAGATGCTTCGAAGTGTTCTTATCTTCACTGATGCCCTGATTGGTCCATCTACCTTTCAAAGCCAAACCAGGGATTGCCCTGAAATCTCCACCTTTAACTTTCAGGTAAGTAAAAGAAAAAAAAAATTTTGTTTTGTCCACAAACCCTCACTATGGAAAGTAAAGAACTAAGAATCCAAAAATCAAAGGTAAGGTTTCCTTACAGTTTCATCGTACCCCTCTCTCTCTTCTCTCACTGTCTTGTTATTTTTTTTCCAGGGGATCCGTTTCTGTCTCCACTTCTCACAGCTTCTCCACTTCCCCCCCGGGTGATCCTTCCCTTGCTCGGGGTGCACTCGCCACTTTTCTTCATCCAGCACTCTCTCTCTCGCTGGACCGACGTCCCAGCTTGCCCTGTCCCTGTGGTCTTCTTCTCATTCTCCTGCGTCAAGGAGACTCCATCCCTTTTTTATCCCCCTCCTTTCTGCCACGCAGCGCTCTCCCATGGCTCCTTTATAAGCAGGAAGCAGCTGCTCTTAAAGCACTGCTCTCGTGGCGTGATTGATTTCTCCATGCCAGCATCGTCCTGTGCCAGTATTTTGTGTGTGTGTGTATATATTTTATATACTATATATATATATATATATATTTTTTTTTTTTTTTTGCCAAAAAAAAAAGGTGGTTTTCCTAGTTGCTAGGATAACCGTTTTTCTGGCATGGGGTAGTATCCTCAGAGGTAATGTATAGTTAATCTCCCACTGGCTGCTTAAGTGGGAAGATCTTGGCTTTATGGCCATGTCCCAAGGGCACTAACTCAGGGGAACCTGGAGCCACGCTCTCTGGGCACCTCAGGATGGGGAACACATACAGAAATAAAGAAAACCCCAAACAAAATCACTTACCTGAAACAGGGTGACTATCGCCAAGGGAACAAAGAACAGAGCCCGCACAGTTCTCAAGCCACGCCTTTATCCAGCTGGAGCCGGTGACTGACATTATAGGTAATCACTGGCCAATGAAGGTCAAAGGGAATGCTGAGAGAGAAGTGGGGAGAGTGGGAGAGGCAGCGGAGGCTCTCCATGCTGGCAGTGGGCGGCGCCAGCTTGAAGAAGGTCAATCTGGGCAGGGAGAAGCAGCAGAGGCTGTGGGAACTCCCTGCTCCAGCAATGAATGGCCCCAGCACAGGAAGATGGCATGCGCTTGGGGCAGAGTACCCTAAGCAGTGACGGGGGGAGCACAGCATAGGGCACCCTACCTGGCGGTGTGAGGACTATGACGGCACTGGAGAAGGGACCATAGCAGACCAAGAGAAGGTAGAATTTCACTTTCCCAGATCCTCAGGTATCGGGTCATGGAGGCGGGCTGGCAGAAGCAATGAAGGGGAGACTTCAGAGGAGTGGCATTGAAGGGACACCATCAAGCCCTAGCAGTGGGACCAATAGTCTACCCTTATCTTTACTTCTTTTTTTCTTCTTTGCCTTCTTTTTTTCTTTTTACCATCTGGAGCCTTCAGGTTCTTCTTTGTTGTCCCTGAGGCTAGTGATCTTGGAGACGCTGTGAGTGCTAGGAGTGAGCATATTAGTAGAGCAGGCTTATTGTGGTTTCCCTCTTCTCTTGTCCTGGAAGGGTCTTGTTGTACAGGTCTACCACAAAAGGGGCCTGATTGCCACTATGTCATCGGGCACCCTCAGTACTATGGGCTGGTCACAGGCTGCAGGAAGGAGAAAAACAACAGGTGTGCCCAGTAGACCGGTGGCCTAGTACAGAAAATAACAGTTTGGGAAATAAAGCCAGAGGACGGCAAGAAACATCCACAATGGAGAGATGGCCATTCCAAGACCTGGTGTCTCACTGGAGGTTGGCATAAGGCTGGAGTGTAGGGGAGGTGGAGCCCCACGAATATCCATCAAGCAAAGTGACCACCCCTGAGGGATCTTCAGCGGTCAACCCCTCCAATGGTATTACATTCAAAGTCATGGCAGGAGAGTTCAGGGGTAGCCTCTGAGGTGATCGAGGTCCATCTTAGTGGTCACACAAAGCTTCAGCACATACATCGCCAGTCACCCAAACCAAGGCAGCACATGAACTGGTGCTCAAAGCCAGGTGGGCACAGTCCACTTTATGGAAATGAGAGACTTCTCCCTAGCTTGCTCCTGAGGCCTTACAGCTGAGGGCAAGCAAAACTCAGGGGCATCTGAACCCTAAGCCTCTGGGCTTGGGTCTGCATGTAGGATGCCTGCCAAATGATTTGGAAACATCTGAAGCCTGAAGTGGGGGTGGGGGATGTTTGTTGGTAGTAGGGCCACTTATGGTTCTTGACTGACTCATGGATTTGGAATTGATTTGGCTAATTTGGCTTGAAACATGAAAAAAAATTTCACTAAAAAAAATAAAAAAAAGAGGGTAGGTTCCCATCAGCATCTTTTCCTTTTTTGGCTAAGACCAAAGACCAAATATAACATTTTTGGCACCAAGAGCGTGGGGTGTCAGGGTTTTCTGTGGCCCTCCTGGTACTGGCATGGTATTGCAGTACCTCTAGGCCTGGTGTAACAATATAGGCCAAGTGTTTATAGTCATACTCAGTGTTGTTTAATCACCATTATAGTTAGTTTTTATTACTGAACACATGCTGCTTTTAGCAGCAGTTCAAAAGTAGACAGTGGCTGTGTCGGTAGCTCAATACTACTGTGCAGTAGCATTGCATGGCATGAAGCTACTGTACAGTCAACATCACCAAAAAGCTGTTCAGGGATGCTACTGCGCTGTAATGCTAATTACTTGTGTAAAAGTACTAAGTGACTGTGCAGTAACAACTGTGCAGTCAGCATCTCATGTAGACGTGGCCAGTGTATTTAATGTGGTTTCCTTGTATGCATGTGTAAGACAAGGACTTTTTTTCTCATGCTGATTTAGTATTGTATTGTATTCTTGTATTTGAGTAAATACAGTATTGCTATTGTTGATGATGATAAGCCAGTGAGTCAAGTCATATGATTAGGTTGTGTGGGATTGTTGTTTTAAGATTTAAGAGTGAAGAATTATCATAATATGAAGTCAATGAAACAGATTCCTCTCATCTTCCTTCCACCATCCCAGTGAAGATTTTTTTTTGTAGCTAGATATGGTGGGTTTTATGTCTCTGTGCATCTGGCCCTCCTGTGTTAATGAGTAGAAAATATCTGATCTCATTCATTGTAAAATCAGTATATGGAACATGGGCTTTTCCTCTTTTGTTCTTTTTTTCCTAAGAACTTTAGAACAGTTTATTTAATTGACCAAAAGCATTGTTAACCATGCATCTGGGATAACCAGATGAAAAAGAAGAAAAAAAACGCAAAAGTGTATTTTTGGCTCTTCAGCGTGTCAAAAAGTAATTACCAGCCAAAGTTTCTGGAGGTGATCACTTAGCAAACCTCCACAACTGGAAGGTTTGCTAAATCTCAGAAGCAGCCTTTCCCTCCTGCCAGGAGCTTCAGTGGGTTAACAACTGAGCCCAATAACTTGTCATCTCTTGACATTGCAAGTCTTTTTCATTGAATAATACCAATCTTTCACTTTTTCTCTTCTATTTTTGTTCTATTTTATGTATTTACCACAATTCATGGACTAGATTTTTACTGGGTGCCAACTAGCATTTCTTAAGGGAACTTTGGTCAAGTGGAACCAATTTACAGCAGCTGAAGTTTGGTCCCCAATTTGATTGTTTGTCCTATGCTTTATAATAGTCAAAAGAAGTGGACCAGCTCCTCAGCTAATGTCATTCAATACAGCTGTACTGACTTCATGGATTTAAACCAATTTTTGTGCCCATTACATATAGCTGAGGTAGTGGCACCCTGTTCACACCAAAGAGTTACTTATGAAAACAGTTTCCCCCATTGTATTTGTTGCCTGCCACTGTTGAAAGCTTAGGAGAATGACGCTTAAATCTCTTTCATTCTCTGTTACTACACTACAGTAATCTCTGGAATTTAAAAAAAAACACTGCACAATAAACTGTACATCATTTTTTTTTACTGATAAGAATGACTGCAAGTGTTTATTATAGTAAAAAAGGAATAACATATGACAAGACTGGATTCACAGCGAGATGGATAGTGTACAACACAGTCTCTGAGCGGATAGTAAGTCATGAGACCAAAGGTCAATTGATCCCAGCAAGGAAGCATGTATTTCACAATGACTTGTCATGCTATAATTTTTTAGTAGATTCCTAAATTGCAGTCTTGTCATATGAAATACCTGGCTTGTAGCAGCCTTTTGTTTTTCATTATGAGGGAGTATGCATGCTTTAGAAAAGGTCTCAGGTGCAGCAGTACCATATCCCAGGATGCCTTGCTGTTGGGGATGGGCAGGGTTAATATTATCACATTTTGGGGGTTCTAGGAAGGCCTCCTTTGCTTCTGGCTCTGCAAACCAGTTTGGCACAGCAGATTATATACAAGAGACGGAAGTGTCAAGTCCATTTTCATTTGGAGCGGGGACACAAAAACTAGTTACGTCAAGGTAAGAAGGGTGGGGACTTATAGAACAGGAAGTGAAATGAAAGCTAACCTGCACTAGCTTAGTCCTCAGTGCAAGAAGGGGAAGCTACTGTGGATTAGCTTTCAACTACTGTAGAGTAAGAGTTATATATAGGCAGCTTCTGTGAATCCCCACATTTTCTACTGCGTGGTAATTTGTTTGTGGCCTGTGCCCTTACTTTTTTCATTGCATTTGAAAGTCTTTGTCCTGTTGGATAAAATAAATAAATAAAATGAGTGCCCATAAGGCTGCTTGTTCCTATGGCCATTATTTGACAGCAGTTGATTCCAAAGTACTTCCAAGGAGAACAAATATAGATTGGTTAGTACAACTTCTCCTGTATGATCCCTCCCATCCTGGAAGAGGGGAGGGATCATGTGAGACTGCATTCAGTTTTCCATCTGGTCTAGAGGTGTTTAGGTAGAATACGTGTAGGTTGGGTAAAACAATGTGTTTTTAAATGTCAGACTCCTAATAAAGGAACGCTGACCTTCATCTAGACAGTCTGAGTTTGTGACATTCATAAGCCAGATGTTATGTATCTGAGACAATACTTTGCTGTGTATAAATTCGTCGTGTTTCTCAAATCCTTATCAAGGTTGCCTTTTTTTTCCTTCTGGTATAGCTGTGCAAACTCTAATATACAAGTTTAAAAAACAATCTAGAAGCATAATTCACAGCTGGATTTGATGCATTGTAAACACTAGAAATATTAAAGAGTGCTTGAAGAACCCTCTCTATTCTCATGTAAGTATAGTTTTTTACTGGAATTTTATAAGGTATTTATTATGGGTACCACTTGAGGTGGTGCTCCGTCTTATATCAAAGGTTTACAAACCCAGACTGTCAGGACATAGTATTTAGGAAATACTGCTTTTATTAACTGAAGCTGTCTATCACTTAGATATATAGATGGATCTTAAAAATGGGTGAATCTACAGGTTTAAGGGCCATTTTTACTGATTTGAAGGTTGTTTTTATTTCTTTTGTTTAAATCTCCTTTCTTCTATCACTCTGCCACAGGTGCTTTCTGCTTTCTCTTCTTGCTCTTTTTTAAAATTTTTACTGTCTTCTCCACATTTGTGGGTTTTTTTCCCCCCATACATCAGTATTATTCGTCTTCCCCCAAAAGAAGTGGGGAAATTCTTTTATTTAAAACGTAAGGTCATCAATTTGCATCATAATCTGTTTATTTCAGGGACCCCTCCCCACGCTTCTTCCAGTATCCATAATCACTGCTGTCATCCCTGCTCCTCACCTGCTCTCTTTAATACCTATGTTCCCAATGTTTTAATTCTTAACTCCTTCAAATATGCACTTCCATTAGGCCATTAAATTCAATCAGTGGGACTAATTGCGCGCTTAAAGGTTACATTTGTATTTAAGTGCTTAGCTGGCTCAGTACCATAAGTGGTGAAAGTGAGAGTGGGGAAAAGAGACAAAAAAGAGAGAAACAAACTCTTAATTTCCAGACCGAAGGGACTCAGGGAGCACACACACTGAAGAAGAAACTTTGTTATAGCATAACAGACACTTGGATTTATTCCCAGTTCTTCACTGTCATTCCATATTTAGGCCATGACCTTGCAAGCACTTATGTGTAGAAGTCATTTACCAAATAATTGAACTTGCTGGAACTGGTCCCATTTGTTTCTTTATAGTCTAGTATATAAAGACCTCAAACTCAGCTCTCTCTCAAGTATTCAATTTTCCCTCATCTTTCTTAATGTGTGGTTCGCAAAATTGGACCTGGGACTCCAGGTGAGGTCTTACCAGTACCGAGCAGAGTGAAAGAATGATGTCCTGCTACTTACATGCAATCCTTCTTTTAATCAATCCCAGTTTGCTGATAGCTTTTTCTTGCAGCACCATGCAGGACTACACTGCTGAAGTATATTCAGCTTAGATGCCACTATAACCCTGAGGTGCTTTTCTGCAGTCAGTTGTTCCCCTGCTTCTATTTCTGAGTTTGATTGTTCCATCCTAAGTGCTCTGCAGTTGTCCGTATTGACAGCATCAAGACATTTCAACTATTGTGTGATAAAATTGACACTCATTTGTGAAGAGTTTTGGTCGAAATACCTTTAAATTTGCAGGAAACATCAGTCTGAAAGATGTTACCCAGATCTCATTGTCTATTTAGACCTCACATTCTTTGTGTTTAAAAATCCTGGTACAGTGACCAGCACAATGGATCTTATCCGAATCAGCAGGCAATGCTGCAATACAAATACACGGCAATCTCCACTTTGATTGCAGACCACGCCTATCGAGTATGCTTCGTTTCAAGGGATATCACTCCTGAAATGCCTGGCATTGTATCCAGATTTCAGATCATTTCATTCCTATTAATGACAATAATTTACCTTAGAAATAAAGAATTGTGAACTAAGATTACTGGTTACTTTCAAGAGAAAGAGCCCTATGGCATTTTAAGTTTCCTGCATGAATAATTTTTGTTCTTTGTCACATGTGCCAGATTCTCAGCTGGCACAACTTGAATGAGCTCTTCAAGTTATGCCGTTTTACACTGCCTGAGAATATGAACCTTGGTCCCTCACTGGCTTTTGGCAGATTGAGAGAGATGCTGCGGGATTGTTTGCTCTCTTGAAAGGTGGATACATTCAGTGATATAATGAGTCTTTTCTGTGGTTGACTTCTGTGACTTATGCACGTTCCTCTTTTTCTGATCTACTGTTCATTATGGCTCAGTGTTCGAAGGACAGATGTGCCACTTAATTACTATTAATGGCACAGGTAGGTCAATTGAACTTCCCTGTGCATGGTGTCTGTGAATGATAGAGTACTTCAACTCCTGGTTATTGAGATCTTGCTTTAAGCGCCAAGGTGACACATTGTATTTTAAACTATGTGTACTAGTTAAAAAATATTCGAATGCAGCATTTAATAGTCAAATGCATGTACTTGCTTATTAAATTTTTAAAATTGCTTGACTTTAAGAGCAGGAAGTTCCTCTTTTATGCCTAATCATCTAGCCTCACAACAATTTAGCAGAACTTTCATTTTCCAATGAGAAATTCAAGCAGGTTATTCTCTTCTAGAGTCTATTACCCAATAATTGTTTTATTTTTTTCTTTCAACAGGTCAGTGGTACAAAGACAGAAAGTTGTCTTTTAAGATGTACACAGCACTTTCATTCTGGGTATCTTGCAGATTTATAAGTATTGAATCAAGCCTCAGGTTGCTAATCATTATCATTCCCATTTTACGGATGTGTAAACCAATGCACATAGTGATTAACTTGCCCAAGGTCATGTAATAATGTGTGATGGAGCTAGGAAAACAGACCTCCTAGCTTGCAGTCCTATACCTTAATTATATTTAGTGATTACTGTAATACAGTATTTAATTACAGTTTCCTATAATAGTTCTATAATATACCACCACATAGCTTTCTTGTGTGATAAAAATGTATCCCTAATACAAACCATGGTTGCATTCTTATTTTGACAACTGCAACTGTATCCAATGCGTGCTACTGGTTACAGACAAATATATATTGCTACAGTGTGCATCAGAGAAGAGTCCTGTATAAGCACGTGCAGTTTTGAAACCTTACGCCTTCAAAAGTCATCATGAGTCAGATCCCATTGTCCCTGTAGGGACCATGTACATACTACATCATATATTTGGATAATGCTTTTCAGCCAGTTCCTTGGGCCAGTGGTAGAGAAAGATTTGTGGAATGGATTGTGTCCCATGCAGTGGATGCAAGAGAAAGAAAGGTACTCCAAGTCCCCCCCCGGGCACATATGTATGGCTCCACCTACTTCCCTTGGTCTTTAATGCTGTGTGCAACATCCTTTTATGTTTTGGATATCTGCTTTAGCCACACTCAAAGGGCTTAGGCCACACTTAAAGCTTGGCCTAAGCCTTTTGAAAATGCATTGCCAAGGCTGGCAGCAAAGGATGCATCTCTTGGTGCTTGATTTGAAACTTCTGAGTATTCACTGTAGCCCAAGCCTTTTTAGGCCAAATAGAGGCAACTAAGAAAACTAATAAAGACTAGGCATCTAGTGTTGCAGTTGCTGTTGGGGTTTGGGTTGATTTGGATCACTTAGTGTGATTAGGATTGCTTTTTGTGACTTAGGTACCTACATTTTATCTATGTCCTGTTTAGGTGCCCACAAGATTATCTTGGATTTGGCCCTTAGCTTTTAACTTTCAATACTTATTCAAGGAGTTGTTTAAATGTATGCATGATAACTGATTCTGATGACACTTTCACCAGTAAGTGGAAATTGGTTATGCTCAGTGGTGTTCTACCTTATAGTAACATCAAAAGGTTTCAGATAGGAGTTTTATAAATTAGGATTAATGAATACAACCATTGTTAGTCCATATCTTTACACACACACATGTGTGCACACATACACACACAGAGTACAAGCTACTAAAGAAGGTAGCTTTTAAAATTGTAAAAATATAACATACGTATTCAGCGTGTAAAAGTCCTTGCAGTAAAATAGAGTTGTCATGTTCTGTGTTTTCTCACTCTCTTAGTTTAAAAACAGGTTTCTTATTGTGTGGTCTGGTTTTGAAAGTTTATTATAGAACATGAGCATGTATGTGTGTTCACTAATGTGTAAATGTGTGCCTATCAAAGGAAGCCCTGCATTGAAAGAGGTCTAAAGTTGACATTTTGTAGTACAGAATTTAAATGTTTATTTTTTTGTTGGTGTTAAATTATTGACTTTCCAGTTGCTTTCTCACTGGGCAGTGTCATCAGATGTCAATGCCATTCGCATCCATCTCCATTGTTCTTCAGCTGCACAGAGGAAATTGCTTTCTCTTAGAAAAGGAGCTTGCTGTCAAGCTGCTGTTATGTTAAACAATGGATGTAGGTGAAGCTTTTGAGCCCTCACTTTATATTCTGACTGGGTGCCAAGAGTACTGTCAAGTGTTTGAAAGAAACACTCCAAAAATAAGAATAATCACCTTAACCACAAATACAGTATCTCTGCTTTTAGGCAGTTTCCCTAGGAATCAGGTAAGGACTTTCTTTGCTCAATTGATCATAAAGAATTTCAAGACATATAAGTATGCGCCTCCTCTGGGCCTAAGGGAAGGTGTTCTTTGTTGTATATTGCAAGTGAAATCTTGTATCCATCTCTTGCCACTTAAACTTTTGGAGAGCCTGATTCCAGGTTTCTTTATCTCCATGACCTGTCTCTGTAAGGGGAACATGCCTCCAAATCTGAACAGTCCCATGCTGTGTGAATGTTTCAAAATGACTGTTGCTATTTATTACTTAGCTCATGCACCTAAATGTGCATGCCATTTTGTATGCAACCCGTGCTTTCAAGAGCATACGGTCCAGATAGCCCAATCTGTTTAAAACCATGCAAAATTAAGATGCATCCTTTCTGTGCTTTTGGAGTTCTTGACAGCTATAAAAATTAAATTTATAACTGAAGCCACATACCTACTCCTGCAAAGCAAAAAAAAACAAACCCCAAAATCCCCCAACTGAGCAGAACAAAACCCCACAAATATACTCTCTTCTTCCTCTACAACCCAAAATGCTATTTTTTATTTATGTTCTGCTACCTTCTCCTAGTCTTGAGTAGTCTCTGCAAAAATGTGCATTTCTTGCTCTCTAATCTTGGTTCTGGCCCCTTCCAAATGCCTTTCTTACCTAAGAAATCTGATAGTGTGGAGATTATTTCAACTACCAGGATTTCTTCTCTAACTGGATGTAGTCACAGTTCTGAAAACTGAGCCCATTAAACTTTTTGCTTGATTGTTACTGCACTTCCTCTGCATCTGGAAGTTCCTTGCTGCTTGACACTCAGCGATTCTCCGGTTTTGAACCCTAAATTGCTTCTTTTGTTGCCCTGTTTGTGTTACACAGCATTATGGCTCAATTAAGTCTTCTTATTCTTGACATCTAACATCTCTTAATTTGGTTTTCCTGAGCAGAATACAAACAGTATGTAGTGATTGTTGAACTGCAGTAGATTCTGGTCTGGGGTTGAATTTAGTTTTGCACCCGAAAGTTTCAAGGTTTCTCTGAATCTTGTCGCTGCGAGGATGGAAGATTTTAACAATCTGCTCTCCCTTCCTCTGGAGCATAACTTCTACAACAAGCCCAGCGTCCATTCCCATGGGACCTAGTAGGAGAACAAGCAGTCAATTTGCTCCACCTGTTCAAATAAATGTTATAGGATGTACTTTAAGAACAGTTCCTCTTCATGGAGAGGTCAATGCCCCTACTCCTTCATATGTTTTTTGTAGAGGTGGCCAGCTAACTCATCTCTCCTCTGACTTCTTTACAAGGTGAAGATACATGATGCATTTACGGTGGTGTAACTTACATCCGTTTGCATGGCAAAGTAAATGACATGGGTGTCCGAATCGGACAGAAAACTAGCTCTCCTGAGGTCGTAATACGCAGGTCCTGCTGTTATAATGGCTTCCTGGTAGGTAACAGTCTGTTTGCATTGATCAAATGGAAAACCCGCCATGACATTGAGTAGAGCTGCAGAGGTATAAAATAAATCATATTGGCATATAGGAATTCCTGACTTTTTCAAAGGACAACCTTATCCTAAACTAGAGTACGGACTGTGCGTGGTGTGTTTGCTCAGCATTTGCACCAGTAAAAAGGAAGAATCCACTGGTAGAAATATGTTACATGCCCATACTACCACAGTGGACTTGTGAGCTCACTCTAAAATCCATTACTGGTATATTTTTTAAGCAGCTCTCTGATGCTTACCAAGCTCGGCTGACTAATTATCGATAATTTGGTATTCACTTTCTTCCATGGACAGCAGTGTTGAATATTTCAGCGTCTCCCCATCCCAACTTGTGATATTTTCTCCAAATACAATAGTACATTACATATTGTGTGCATTTGTAGCTGCTTCCCTCCCCCACAGGATCTTCAAAACGGTAAAGATCATAAGAAGCATCATAATGAGTCAGATCAATGGTTCATCTACCTTAGTTTCCTCTTTCCAACCATGGAAACTTTAGAGGAAGAACACTGAACAGGTTATATCTAGACTGATTTATGTTCTATTCATTATCCTCCCTGCCATCCACCATTGCTGGTTTAGAGATGTCAGAGGATACATCTCTGACTGTTCTGCTTAATAGCTATTCATAGATTTATCATTCATGAATGTGTCTAGTTCCTTTTTGAATCTGGCTATACTATCCACCTCTATACATCGAGCATTCAGAGCACTTTACCAGTATTAGGTCATTTAAGATATACAGACAGAATTCTTAACTAAATACTATTTCTATTTTAGAGATCATAAAATAGAAGTAGAGAAGTGAAGAGAATTGTTCAAGCCAATTTAGATAATAGCTGTTGGATTCAAACTTGACTCTTTTGACTCTATCCCCAGCTGTAGCCACTAGATTACACTAGTTCTCTTGAACAGGATAGAAAGTAGCATGACTCCTGTTTACATCTATTTTAATGTCAATGGAATTGAAATGAGAGAAATCATAAAAAAAAATCTCACACAGGGCCAGTTCTGGCTCCTTAAATATAGGGACATAAAAAGATTCGTCTCTGTTCATCAGTGGGAAACTAAAAATAGAAATGTAGATTCCAAGGGGCAGTTTACTCGTTCTTATTCTCATTTTCCCATTTAATAGACTGCAGCACAGTAGGCATGAGGAGGAGTGCCTTACCAGCCTGGATGATGAAACCTAGAGAACAAAGAAGTTGTGCCAATGGAAATAAATTGATACTTCCTACAGTGATGTGTTATGTCTTTAAAATTCTGTGTTAGTCTAACTGTCACCTTGGAATATGGAACCCTTTTTAAATAGCTGTCAGTGCATCAAAATGAATTCTCACTCTGAATATCGGTATTTCATTTCTGTGTGTGGAATTTAGAAACATGGGGTTTCATCCTGGCATATCTGCAATTACACCATATCGTACTTGGTCTATGATAGTTTGAGGACAACGCAATGAAAAATATTTAATATTAACATACTAGAATGCTTCGGAAATGATGTTTTTTAATGTTCAGAGTGCCTTTTTATTATTCATGGATCACATGGCTGTTTCCAAAAACCCGTTAACTTTGGCACAGTAATGGCTGGTAGGACAAAAAAAAAATACAAGTGCTTGCAACCTTGGTCCTCTGCAAAATGATAAAAGAATAACTTAACCTTCAATTATTTTTCTGATAAATTCCCTGTTGATAGATCTCTATATTTCTACTAAAATTTTGGAAAATTAAAAGAATGAGAGGCCAATCATTTCTTGCTTGTGCTGTTTTCAGCCACTTCCTGCAGCAGAAATGATACATTTGGTGTCTTGACACTGACGTTTATTTGGATCGAGGGCAGTAAATAATATCTGTTTAGTGTTTGGGACATCTTGATCTAGGGTACCATAGGCTTCCCTTACAAAGGGATTGCTTATAATGACCTTAATAGGTCTTTTCTATATTTTCCCATAACTTCTATGTTCCTATAGAAACAGAATAAATTGCATGAAAACTACATTAGAAGGAAATAAGGTAAAATGTGGTGCCTAAATTAGCCCTGCAATACAGTACCTGTCAGTTTGCATTAGGCACCTCATGGCTAAGCTGAGGGTGGTTTGCCACAGGTGTGAAGAATCTAGTAAAAAGGAAAAAGTCATTTTGACTTGAAAAACTGCATCTGGGAATAGGATGAAGTCCTTGCCAGGCCAATTATGAACTAAATGGCAGCAATTGCTTGTGGAATGGCCTAACTGCAACTGTGATTGAGATCTAACTGCCTGGGGGCATCCACACCTGCATTTCATCTGGGGTCAGTTTACTTGTGAGTAAACTACTTGCAAGTAAGTGCTCCTGGGTAGGCATCTACTCATGCAGGGAAGTGGGAGCGGATTTGCTGCTAATGGAAGGAAAGTGCTTCCTGGGGCCCTAAAATTGGCCCATGGCACCACCAGGGAGAGCTCTAAACTCTCCCTGGCTGCTAGCCCAGGGGCTGTCAAGGACACTTGTCTCCTGGCCAGAGTTGGGACATTACACTCTGCCCCTAGGAGCTGCCTGCTGCCAGGGCAAGGACAATGTCCTCCTGCCTCAGCAGCAGGGAGTTCCTAGCCCTGGATCCCCAATCAGGGGCAGGGGACTTGGAAAGAGCTGCAGGGGAGGACCAGGTCCCAGCTCCCTGCCCCAGCCTGCTGGCAGGCATCTAGCAGGTAGCTCACAGCAGATTGGGGCAGGGGGCTGACCAGGAAAGTTCCCAGCCCTCACCCCACACATGAAATGGAGGCTGGGCAGCCTATTCCCCTCTCACCTCCATGAGCACAAGGCTGGGTGGGGAAAAGTCTGGGGAGTGTGTTCCCTGCTCAGCTCCACGCTCAGGGAGCCGGGTGGGGAACAGGATGGGGATCAAGCTGGGGAGCAGATCTGGGTGGGGAACAGGCTGGGGAGAATCATGATCTTGGAGCAGGGAGGCTTGGAGCTCCCTGTTGCTGGGGCAGGGAGACATAGTCCTTGCCCAGGCTCTGGTGGCAGAGCCAGCACCAGTAGCAAGCAACCCCTGGGAGTAGGGAACAATCTCCCGCCCCTGGTGAATGGCTGACTGGAGCAGATTTGCTCCCCACCAGGCATCTATATGAGCACTACTGCGCTGTTACTAATCAGAAGTCAATTTGCTACTTGCGTTTGCAGGTAGCAAATTTACTCGCGATTAGTGAGGTTTACTGTATAGTAATAGATGCAGTAGATACACGTGCTTACTTCACAGTAAACTGTGCTGCTGCAAAGTTAAGCATCACATAAAGACTCATCTCGTGTGTTTAAGGATTGAGGTGGCATTTAAGGTCACACCGTCTTTGGTCGAATGGGATGGTTAGCATATAGGAAGGGGAAAAATCATGTTAGATGATGCTTTCCTGAGACAACACCTAAATAGGGACAATAATGTTTCAGGGGGAAATGGACTTTATGTCACTGAATACATTATTTATATTGGGTCTTTCTTTTAATTCAGTACACGTATACTGAAAAAGATTTTTTTTCCTTACCTGAAGCTTTGACTTGAGATCCTAACTCTTGTCTATGAAAAATGACCTTTTTCCACATCCCAGAGTGAACCTCAGAACATGGACACTGGTGAAGTTGAAGGTAACCTTTTTTCTTAGCTGCAAAAAGTGGTGTTTGAAATTCAGTAGTTACGAATTGATTTTCACAGACAAAAGGTGTTTGCTCCAGGTGTTCAGACTGCACCAGGCTAGCCTGCACCAAAAAATAGCAACACCTTTCTTAGTGTGCCAAAAATCCTTAACCATTGCATGCTGATTGGCAGGAAAGTAATGCATTTGTTTGCTGTCTATGCACAACCAAGGCAATAATTATTCTAGAGAACAGTATGAAAGAAGAATACATTGATCCCTTGGGACTGAGTAAAATATGCATTATGGGAATGTTCAGTTGAAAGCCATCTCCTGCTACTAAAGAGATTAATAGACCTCTTTCCAAATACTGTTGTTGGTGGTACTATAGCAAGACACTGAGAATAGGGTTGGCCAGAAAACAAGAATTCCAGTTCCCAAAACAATCCTAGCCTCAGCATTTGTTTTTGTCGCTCCCTGGGGAGAGAGCCCCAGAATAGCGAATAGCCTGGTGAGTCCCCCAGGAGGTTCAGGAGATTCAGGTTGTAATGATTGCTCTAAACTGGGGACTTAAACCTAATTCTTTCACTTCCCAGGTGAGTGTCCTAATTTCCTGGTTAACTCGGGTTGCTTTCTGTAGCCTGTGAAACTTGATCATAGTTTCTCCTTTCTCTTCCAACCTTGTTTTCCATTAGGCAGGGTCTGATTTTTTCAGTCCTCATTCTGCACAAGATTTTGCCTATCATTATTGCTCTTAAAACAACATACGTTCTCAGGGCTTGTTTTGTATACTTGTGCCGTATCTTCTTGGCTCTTACCCTCCTTCCTTTGCCCTCACGCTCTGGGCCTGAATGTTCTTTCCCATATACTCTTCTCATGGTAGTGTCTATGAACCCAAAATGCTTCCATGCAGACTTTTAGATGAGACAAATTTGTATTACCCAAGACAAACATTTTTTTTTAATTGCCAGAAAAGTCCAAACCAGTTTGTTTTAAGGCAATACACCTATTTAATCCTGTGGATGACAGAAGCCTTTGTATAATATTAAAACCTATTCTTTGCCTACAGAGTGGAACACTTTATCAGTTAGCATTAATATTAACACAGTCTGGGAATCTGTAGGCCATGATAGGCATTACATTTTACAACCCAATAATGTGTTACAACCCATAACATGATACATATGCATGGGGTTAGATCTTGTTTAAGGGGCCAATTATCGCATGATAACTAAAGCTCAATAGAAGTAGTTCAGTTGAACCGGGTTCTGCAACTGGTTTTGTAATGTATGTCATACAAATGTGATTTAGAGTCTGTCTGCATTGGGGGTTATGTAGATTGTCCACCAGGGAGCCTGTAATTTCTTATCTCTGGGCATGGGGTGGGCAGGAGGTGTGGAGGCAGGGGGGTATGGCAGGAAATGTGTGGGGTTGGGACCTGCACACTTACTATAGCAGCTTCTGGGAAGCAAGGCAGGGAGTCCCAGTCTGGCATCATCCCCAGTTGGTCGCCTTTTCCTGTGAACAGAAGCCACTGACTGTAGTTTCAAGGAAGTCAAACCGGCTTCTCAGGTTCTCAAACCTCCTGCTTTCTCTGCCAGGAATTATAAAATCTAGATATTAAATCTGGTACCGATCTACCCAAGCACTGAGGCTGTCCTGGGGTGGAAGGCATGGATGGGACAGGGCTGTGGCTGGTGAAGGGATAGCAGGTTCCTGAGCTAGCCAGACCAGTCTGGCCAGTTCCTTTTACCTCGATGTGGGACAGAGGCAGGTGTTGCACAGTTGTTCTGGGAGCCCTTTTGTCCTGTCCCACTGTGTCCCTTCCTGCCCAGGTCTAGGAACCAGGTTTTCACACTGAGTGTCTGGGGGCAGACATGTCCCCAGGGTTATCACTTAATTTTCCACTTATGGCTCCCTCCCTCCCCTCCTTGCATGAGAAGCATGTTGAGAACTTGGCTCCCCGCAGTCCTCCAGGCCCAAACCCTGTCCATGAGGGTCCCATAGCTGGCTCCTACCTCCCTCTTCATCTCCCCTGCCTCTGTGTCCAATTATTCTAACATTTAGAAGTAAAGGAGGATCCTCCCACCTTTCTCAGCCCCTCCTGCCTTCCTGTTATTTGCCTCAATTTAAAATGCCTTAGCCCCCGTGGTCCAGGTACTCTCTTTCCCAGTACCATCAGGGTGCTGTCTGATAGTCAATCCCCCTAGCTGGGAAGAAGTGGGGCTTTATCACTAGCCAGAATCTGCTTCTTCCTGACTTCCAACTATTGGGGGAGGTTTCTTTACCCTTTCCTTTTTCTTCCAGATGCAAGCTCCCCCTTTATCATATCCAGGATCCCCTTCCTAGGAAAGCCCTCAGATACTGTCATTTTTCCACCCCTCAGTTTTCCCACCTGAACAGATACAACTGTGGACGTTGGCCATAGTGAGAGGTTCAGGTTCTGATGGGTTGCTACCAGTGTTTAGACACCTGTAGGGATGTGGATGAAGGGCCTTGCTCTTCTCCACAGGGTAAACCAATCACTAGGTTTGGGGCCAGGAATGAGTTGTTCACCCAGGTCACACTGGCCCAGCCTGGGCACTTCTATACAAGACATATATTGTGCTGTTGACTAATTAATTATGCAGTAAATGCCTTGGCATCTACACGTGTGCCCTTCTTAAGGCGCACAAAACTCTGCAGCAGGGTAGTCATGTAAAATGCTAGTACTAGCCTGTTGTGGATTTTTTTTTCATGTGCAGCAGTGCACATGTGAGTACTCTCCTAGCTGGCTGGGACACAGGGTTCCTCGGGACAGGGGCTGCCTGCCCGCCAACCCCACACTGAGAAACTCAGTGCCCCAGCCAGCCAGGGCTGAATCTACATGTGGGCTGCTGCACACAAAAAAACTCTGGAGCAATAAGCTCTGGAGTTTATTCATGCCCTTTAATTGTATGTGTAGACATGCCCACTATGGGGGGTTTTGCCTGCTGGAGAACTGATGCCTGGTCCTTTCCCTAGGATCCTCTAAGCATTTGTTTTTCTAATAATTTTTTTTTCCAGCGTGTCACTCTGCCATCTGTGATATGGTGGAGGATGTTTGGGATGTTGTGTGCTTTGTGACTGTCATGTAATAGGTTGTAGGGGATGATATTTAGGGGTCTTCAGGCAAATTGCACAGGAGACAAGGCTCACTGTCTCAGGAGGCCTGTCCAAGGCTTAGGCTCTGCCCTTCTGTAGGCCGTGAATGGCTCTTTCTCATTGCCCACTGGGTTTTCAAGATGTGTGATGCCCAATACCGTATCAATCCCACCTGCTCCCTTTTCTTATACTGTCCCTCAGCCAGCTCTTCATCTCTTTCCAGATCCCTCTTGTGCTGCAACTCCTCATGTCTTCTGGGGACATCCCCTAAGTGTGTGTCCATCTGCTGCTCCTTAGATCATCAGCACTGTAGGACTGGTGTTTTCTCTGAATGTCTAATGCCTAGCACATTGGCAGGCTGATCCATAATTGGGGCTTCAGGGTGCTAATCGTCAGCACTGTGGGGCAATGCGTTGAGCTACGTAAGCACATATTGAGTGCATCTTTAATTTATACAGTCATGCAGCTGGCAAACACTGACTTTCTTCTTTCAAGTTAAGTGGAAGTCTGTTAGTAAAACAGGATAGTTGGAAGCAAGAGAAATCACTGCCCATGGTAATCAACCATGTGGTGGAAGCTAAACAGAAATTATGGCGGGGGTGGAGGGCTTCCCTGGGACTGTGAGAGAGCAAAGAAGCAATTTGTGACCCGTCAACTTGGTAGCTGCTACCACTGTGAAGTGAAGTAACCCCTTGACCACAAACAATGGTGGGAAGGCCATCTCCCCTCTCCATCCCCCACCAGGAAGAAAAAAAGAAACCAGGCTCAGGATAGCAAGCAAATACATTTTATTCTTTACAGGCAGGAAAGCTTTAATTTACTTTATATATACATTTATTTCCTGCGCACGGCAGGGGGTTGGACTTGGTGATCTGCTCAGGTCCCTTCCGACCCTACCAACTATGAAACTGTATACATGTATATTTTTAATTACAGGTAAATTAAAGCTAAGCTATCAAAGCTAAATATTTAAGTCTTAAATTTTTAAGCTTGTAATATTTAATTAATTTATTTAAAGTTAAATGTGTAAACTTTTGGAGTATTTAAATTAAAACTAAATTAAAATTAAATATATACATTTTCTGTCTAGAACAGCACCACCTGACAGATGAGAATTCAAAGTACATAAATCTACTCTGTAAAAAACATCATGGCATGTAAGCACCATCCAGTGGCACTATGAGGTACATAACTTAATGCGCATGACAGAATGAATGTGTATCACCCTCATCTACATGGCCATGTATCTAAATTGGATGCAGTTAAATCCACGTTTAGGTTAATCACTTGCACGTGTATCAAGGCCTTTTGTTCTATTCCTGGCTCTGCCAAGGGCTGGTAAACAAGCCATTTAGCACACGTAAATAAGATTTCCAAAAGCCCTCCATTCAGCACAGTTGCAGTTTAAGCCCTAGTTTGAATGGAAGTGGAGCTAGGTCCAGTCTACAATAGAAAGTATTTTCAACAGATCTACAGTTCTGCCAACATCTGTTGTGAGTCCTCTGTTCATTCTTAAATCTGGTATATGTAAACAAAGCTCAAGGTTTGTGTTACCTCATTCCAAAATGGTTTAAACCATAAGTTGCCATAAACCTGCCAACAGAAAGCCATTGTGAAAATAGTTTTGTTTAGCATGCACTGTGCTCTAACTGCAATTTCAGCTGGAATCAAGAACAGCATGTGCAAACTTTTTATTTGAAAAGCCTCTTTTCCTGGCATTTATATGAAAGGCAAGACGTGGATTCTAATAAAGGGTAGGCTGACAATCCAGGTGGACCTTAACAAATTAGATAGGTGGATCAGAGCCAGATGCTGTTCAACACTGAGAATTGTAAGGTGCTCCATCTGGGGAGAAAAATCCACAACAAATTTGCAGGCTCAGTGGTGCTGCGCTAGCTAGCACCACATCCAAAAGGGACCTGAGGGTCATAATTGACCATAAAATGAACATGAGCCACCAGTGTGACACTAGTTGCCAGAGCAAACAATGTGCTGATATGCACCAAACGATGCATCTCAAGCAAAACTAAGGAAGTTATTCTCCCGCTCTGCTTGGCATTGGTGAGGCCACAGCTGGAGTACTGCATCCAGTTCTGGGTACCACACTTGAAGAATGTGGAGAAGCTTGAGAGAGTCCAGACAAGAGCCACTCATATGATTAAAGGCCTGGAGAGTAAGCCATATGAGGAAAGGCTGATAGATATGGGAGTGGTTAGCCTAGAAAAGAGAAGTCTTCAGGGGGATTTGGTGGCAGCTTACAAATAATATCAGGGGTGAGCATCAGGGGCTAGACAAACAACTATTCACCAGGGGAAAATGCTCATAAGCTCCTAGAAGAAGGCTTCAAACTGGTTATAAGGAAAAACTTATTCACGGTTCATGTGACCAGACTCTGGAATAGACTCCCAGCTGGGGTACAGGCACCTACCCTGGAGATCTTCAAAAGGAGACTGGAGGCACACCTTGCTGGGGTTATTTAGCTCCAGCAGCCTTTGCTACCCAGAGAAGGGGGGCTGGACCAGATGATCTCAGGAGGTCCCTTCCAGCCCTAAACTTCTGTGAATAAAGAGACATATATCTTGAAACATTATGCTCCCATTTAGGGCAGGAAGGAGATGCAGAACTCTTTAGCTGTGAGGAGGTCAAGCTGGGCATGTACATTTATGGTAGGGAAAGAGATGGATATGAAGTACTCACAGATGGTGTGCAAGCCAGGCCTTAAAAGCAGGGTGATGAGGAGTGCAAAGGATTTCTGGGAGATGTTCAACAGGGTGACGTTGTAACAGAAAAGGTCTGAATATGCCCTTTCAAATTGCCCCTTCTATGAGAAGCTACTTGTCACCCTTGGCAGGGATTTCACCATCCTCATCATCACTGTGGACATGTTGCAAGGGTTTTCTTTTGGTGTCCACAACAAGGAACAGAAGAATAACACTAAATGTGAGGATGGAGATGCCAAGGCAGGTTTCAGTCTTTCTACTTCCCACAATTGCTCCTGTTCGAAATGCAGCAGAGACAGATTCATCCTGTATTGTTTAACCTTTAAAAAGGTCAGTTATATTGTTTGGGCTAGAAAACCTTGGGGATACTTCTCATAGGTAAGAACCTGAAATATGACAGAGGCAGCTAAAGATGATGAATGATATGGTTTGTTGGCATTTTGAAAGTTAAGTATTTTATAGGGATGATGAAAGCAAAGAGGTACAAAGGAGCTGGGTATTAGAGCTTGGTCTTACAGTATTGCCTGTGGTGGCAGGGGAACAACATGGGGGAATTTCTTAGCATCCATCAAAATTAATTTGAGGTTTAAAATGAATTTTTTTGGAATGTAGAAAATTGAATGCTTTTGCTAACTCTTTTTTTTGGGGGGGGGGTTACTCTCTTAATTTTGGAAGCCTTTATTAAATTATTAGAAAGTTGAATTATTTGGAATTTGAATATTTTGGAATTTGAATATTTTGAAATATTTATGTGGTAAAATCCTGCATTGTGAGTTTCATTTGTGCAGAAAATGAGTAGTAATTTACAATCCATTGTATTTTATTGTGCATTTTTCGATTCAATTTAATAACAGCTGGAAGGAGGAAGCAGCCACACCTAGCAGAGCTGTCTCTCTTTTTGAGGAACAGTAATTATTATCCTTGTTCTGGTTCAGTTGGCTGCTGCTGTACCGGATAACTATGCCAAAGCTGAATCGTGTATTATTGAAGTTTTTCTAGTTGTCCAAATCTCCTATAGTTAATGATTTTGTTATACTACAATTGTTTGAGGAAATGAATATGCAGAGACTGTACTGATGAGCGTGCGATAAGGACCTAAATAGAACAGAAAAGAATAATCAAAGCTGAAGTTAGCACAGATTCATTAAAGTATAAAATTATTTGGCTAAAAATTCTAAAATCCTCGTGATTTAGACTCTGACTTAACAGAATGTCATTCACCTCTTGAATAGGAAAATGTACTAATTTCAACTATTATGCCCAACGTTAGGAATCTTCCAAAACAGCTAATGGTTATAATTTCTGAATGACAAATAGCAGTTTGACTTCCAATAAAATATGTCAAAATTTTGCCTTCCAAAATGTTAGGAGACCATAAATTGAGACTTTTAGTTGTCCCTTCTGTGTATAGCATGAACACTAAGTAATAAGACATAAATCTACCTGTACTTTGTTGAAAGCATCTTGACAGAACGTTTTTTGCTTCAGACAGTTTTGGTAAATTTCTCTGGGCAAAGCCCACTGGAAATTCGCTTGATGACAACAATGTATAACATAGCATGTAGCAGCTTGAGCAGTCATGTGTTCATGGGTCGATACTTTTACACAAAATGTCTACATTTGGAAAAGTGGCTAGTAGTCTCAGATGCCTCAGTTCAAGGCATGTAAAAAGAATCTGACTTTCAGAAGAAAGGTCAAGCTTCTTTAAGATGTCTCAAGTTAGATACTTAGTTACTTATGAAAATGATGGTTATTCAGCTTTCATAATATATTGAGGACTGCCCCCCTGAAAATCAGATTGCTTTAGCATCTCTCAAAATAAGCACAAGAACTGATGTAGCCCAGCATGCTGAACGGTGAACATTATCAGAACACTGGTAAGAAGTTTAGAAGACTCAAGCTTTTCTTTCTTTTGGAACAGAAGAGCTTGAATCAAGAGTTTTCTTGGGATTGACTAGTTTCTGCTTATGACAATGTGCAGAAATCTGAGCATGAAAATAGATTCATTTTAGGAGGTGCATTGCAGGGCATTTTGACATTAGATATGTCAAGATAAATTCTAAGTTCTGGATTGCTTTTTCAATTTTAGTATAAAGATGTGTGGATTGTCTACATAATAAAATGCAGGCTGCAGAGACCTAAACTAAAAAAAGCAGTAAAAACATGTTAACATAATGCTGAAGTTTTCTCTATGCAGCTCTGTTCTGCATTGTATTATACAGACATATCCTTTATCCTTATATTCAGGTTCCTGCTGCTTCTATCATCCCATTTTTGCACATCCCATTCCTCCACAATGAAAGCTTAGTCCTTAAGCAGTGGACCAAGTAAGTTACAGTAGCTATATTGTAACTGTAAGGTCTTTCAGGCTGACTTTTCTTACCGCTCTGAGATCTTCAGGATAAAATGACACTTGATGTCTTTGGGCAAAATAAAAACCTAAAGGGGAATGGAATATGCAACCCACTATTCAGTAATCTGGCTTTTGTGAATTTAGTTTTTGGTGCCCAAATCTTTCTATTTATAGGGAGCCTAGGTGCCTAACCTAGACATTGTGGAGTTCATTGATTCATAGATTCATAGATGTTTGGGTTGGAAGGGGCCTCAGCAGATCATGGAGTCTGACCCCCTGCCCTGGGCAGGAAAGAGCACTGCAGTCAGACAACCAGTAGACATGCAGTAGGTGCATGTCTGCTTGTCTAGCAGACATCTAGTAGGTGCATGCCTACTTGTGTAGCCTCCTCTTAAAAAACCCCAAGGTACCACTGCCCTTGGAAACCTATTACAGATTCTGCCAACTCTCACCATAAAGAAGTTCTTCCTGATGTCTAATCTAAATCTCTGTCAATTTGTGGCTGTTGTTCCTAGTTACTCCAAGGGGTGCCTTGGTAAACAGAGCATCTCCTATTCCTTGCTGCCCCCTTCCTCTCCCCCGATGAATTTGCAGGCAGCCACAAGATTGCTTCTCAGCCTTCTCTTGTGGAGGCTGAAGAGATCCAAAGCCCTCAATCTCTCCTTGTAGGGCTTTGCTTGCAGGCCTCTGACCATAAGAGTGGCCTCCTCTGAACCCTCTTGAGGTTGTCCACATCCCTCTTGAGGTATGGTGCCCAAAACAACTCACTGTGGCCTAACCAATGTTACATAGACGGGAAGTATCACTTCCCTGGACCTGTTTGTCATGCACCTGCTAATACATGATAAAGTGTGGTTAGCTTTACTGGTCATTTCATCACATTGACGACTAATGTTCATTTTGGTGTCAGCAATGACTCTGAGATCACTTTCTGCTGCTGTGCTGCTGAGAAGGTCATCCCCCAGCCTGTAAGTGTGCTGGTGCTTCCTTCTCCCTGGGTGCAGCACCTTGCACTTGTCCTTGTTGAACTGCATCCTATTCTATTCCACCCACATTTCCAACCTGTCCAGATCTGCCTGGATGCATTCCCTACCCTCTAGCATGTTAGCTTTACCCCATAATTTAGTATCAGTGAATTTGGACAGAGTGCTTTCCACACCCTCATCCAAGTCACTGATGAAGACATTGAATAGCACCAGTCCAAGGACCGAGGCTTGCGGGACTCCACTGCCCACATCTTTCCAGGTTGATACTGACCCCTCCAACACCACTCTCTGGGTGCAACCCATAGGCAAATTTTCCACCCACCTGACTGTGTAATCATTTATGTCACAGCCGCTCAGTTTATCTGTGAGAATAGGATGAGATACCATATCAAAGTCTTTCTAAATCCAAGTAGATGACCTCTACCTTGATTCCTGTGTATAAACATTTTGTGACCTGGTCATAAAAAGAAACAAAGTTAGTCAGACAGGATCTACCTGCTATGAATCTATGCTGGTTGTTTTTCATGCTGGACTCCTACAAATGTGATCCTTAATAATTTTTTCAAAGGTTTTTCCTGAGGATAGAGGTGAGACTAGCTGGTCTATAGTTACCAGGATCCTTCTTTCTCCCTTTCTTGAAAATAGGGACCACACTGGCCCTTTTCCAGTCCTCTGGGACCCTTTTCCAGTCCTCATTTTTGTGCAACAAGATTGACTGCGTGATTTTTAGGAATAGGTTAGATAAGGATTTTTATGGCATGGTTGGGATAGAGATGATACAGTCTTGTGCAGGGGATTAGACTATATAATCTCGGGAGATGCCTTCCAACTCTATTTTTCTATGGCACTAGGAGTTCACTGGGCTGCAGACATAATCCTTTAAATCACTTGTCTTTATTTTGAAACCACTTAAGGGAGACAGTGCTGTATATGCAGAGTTAAAAACAGGATATTTGTGAGGGATTTGCCTAATTTAGAGTCAGATTTTCTATATCTTACTTATATGACAGCTTCTATTAACTGTCGTCAGACCTCATGTAAAATGATCCTCCAAGCATGAATAAGGTATGCTAATTCTGGCCCTTAATGAAGTTATTTTTGACCTGTAATTTTGAATCTTGTTATGGTCTGACATAATTTTACAACTACAGCCTTAATCCCCTGAGTTTCACTCTAGATTTTTAACATTTTTCCCAGTGGTCCTAATGACGTGCTAATTAACTGACAGCAAGTATAGTTATGTGAATGTGGAGTCCGCTGAACCTAGAAGTAGCCTGCCTCAAAGAGATAGGAAATTAACCTTTTCAGCTGAATAACTGCCTGCTTTGCTTATCTGTTCATAGACCTAGATATATGTTTCTCTCTCAAACTCTCTGTTTCATTTTACATATCAAGACTTAGATTTATATGAAAATGTGTTATATTGTAAGATACTTTGGAAGTTATCCCAGGTTTCCCTCACTTTACACTGTACATGCATTTCTGGAAAATGGCACATAACTTGAATTCACATAAAGGGAACACACTTTACAATGTAACAAATAGGGATACATTCCAAGACCTTGACTGTCCTGACCCCCAGACCCATAACTACCACTTTTACAAGACAATTTTGGTACTCACTGACAGCAGCCAGTACACACAAGCACAGGGCACTATCATAACAGGGATGGCAACTACAGAAATGCATGTTAAAGACAACAAGCAAGGAGCACAGATCCACACAAGAGACAATATTTTGGTGCACATCACTCACATGATGCGCCACACAGAGCCTGACTGTGGGCTTCCACCACATGGATAATATAAGAGTGAATTTACCTCTCATATAACACATTTTTGGTATAAAAAGAGTCATCACATAAGAGTGAATTCACACATACAGAACCTGCATAAAGTGAGGAAGACCTGTATTATTATATGCACCATGGATTGGCTACTAATGGCAGATCAAGGACAGGTGATATAAGGAAGATTTTGAGATGTTCAACCGATGGGATGTATTTGCTGAAAGAAGACTTTTCTGAAAGATGGGCTTCAGCTTGAGTACCTGGGAACAGCCTTTTAGGAACAAAGGTGGCATGATTGATAAGAGCTTTAAACTGATAAACGAGGGGAGAAGGTTGGGAATAACATGTGTCATCTTCCACTCTTGGCTTTTATTACATAGAAAGAAGGCAACAAGTAAACAAGAATACACAAAGTATAGAGAAACATCAGAGGGGAGAAGGATGTACAGTAAAGAGAAAGTACTAGGGGTGATGAGAACAATAGTTAGGTAGGCAATGTAATTAATTTAAGAGCTTCACCTAACCATCTAGAGAATTGGGGTGATCTGTGAGAAATGTTTTATATAAATGTCAGAAGTCTATGCAACAAAATAGGGAAAAGTGGATGATCAGTGCAGAATATGAAATGGGATATTATGTGGAAAACAGAATCAGTATTCAGTAGCTATCATATCTGGAGCACAAATATTGAATGATAAATTGTATTAGGGAGCTGGAGGCTCCCGTTACTTTAAGGGCAGAAGCAGCAGGAGAGAGATCCCCAGGTTGGCGGAAAGCTGCCCATTAAGGGCTGGCTGCAGGGGAGTAGGCAGGCAGGAAGCTATAGACTAAGAGCACCTATTGCAGGGCTAGCAGCCCAGCAATAGGATAGTAGGTCAGAGCCCTGCTAATGCAGCAAGAGTAGCAGCTGTCAGCTGTCCTGGAAGCTAGGTGTCAGGCCCAAAATAGAAACACCTTTAAGTGGCCGAGGAGCCACCTGACTGGAAGAGGCAGGGCTTAAGAAGCTGATAAGGCCAGTGCCTGAGGGAAGATGGTTAGCTTGACCCTTCATGATGCAGGGAGAAAAACTCCTGAACAGGATGGCTTCAGGAAAGTGACTGGCTGATACCTGAGTCTCCCAAGGAACTGCAAGCAAGTTACCTAGAGTTTGCAAGGAAGTATGACACAGTATGGGGACGAGAGGTTTGTTGTACAGCCAACGAGCTGGTGTTTATGTTTGGATCCAGTGTGGGAATAGATTAGTTGCAAGCCGTGGGCTTACATTTTGTTGTAGTGATTACATTGGTGGACTGGGTATAGCTAGAAGGGGTGATGAGGAGAACACTGGTGCCCAAGGGGCATGTGCAGTTTTGAGCCTTATCAAGAGATGGGCTCAAGAGATAGACAAGTGAAAGCCTGAAGGGTTAAAGCCTGCACAAGGGAAGTTTGTAGAGATGACCTGGGCCTAAGAGGGTCAAGACAAAAGCCTGAGAGAGGCAGGAACTGGGGCCAGGGGCCCAAAGACCAAGATGGACAGAAACTGGAGCCAGGGGCACAAAGCCCAAGAGGGAGAGGAACCAGAGCTGGGGACCTGAAGCCTGAGGTGGGTAGAAACTGGGGCCATGGGCACAAGAGGGAGAGAGAGAGTGTAAGCCCATAAACCAAGGCCCAGTGTGGTGGGCTTAGGCTAACAGGTCCTGCTAGAGGAAAGGGGCAAAGGCCAGGAAGGCTGAGGCCCCAACAAGGGTGAATTAATGATTAACCAATTCGTTATTTGTGATAGGTTAATGATTACAACTGATTAAATTGCCCTGGATGAGGTAGGGGAGGCTGACCCCAGCAGCCTTATCTGGGATCCTGGGGGCCTCCTGGGGCTACAGTGGTGGCAATCCAGGCACACGGAGATTGGCTGGCAGCTGGAGCATGGCTCTGGCTGGCCAGGCTCCAGTTTTGGGCAGTGCACACTGCAGGATTGTTCACTACACTGCTTTTTTTAGACCCTTTTTTAGATACTGGGATTTCCTGGTGTCCCAGCTGCCAGTGTGAGGGTTCAGGATTGAGAGAGTGGTGAGGGGTAAAAGGTAAGAAAGATTTATTGACTTAACAAGCACACAACTATGTGTAATATAACAAGACAACAATGACAGACAATAACAATTCACATCGGCAACTTATCAGCAGTCCCCTCTGATGCCTGATATACGACGAGCTCCTCTTCCACAAAGTTCAGCAAAGTTAGGCGTCCCTGATCTGCGCTGTCTGAGGGGTACTGGGAAGGGCTCTGGTATTCAGTCCTCGGGCTCCTCAAGATCCACAGGTCCACCAAATCCAGGTCAGCAGCTAATTTCTAAATTAGTAGCTTCTCTTTCAATGCTACATTTCCCTTCTAATGATTTCCAGATGTGCTAGCTAGCCAATCTATAACTTCTGAGCTATGCTGATAACTTACAGCCATTCAAATTCTCCCACTACAACTCTTCTTAGGACTGACCAATAGCAGTACAAACCTTTGCATTCTTCAGATAAGATTAATTTGAACTGCACCACAAGGCTTACTACTACTTCTACAAGGCCTTGCTAAATTTACTAGGCCTCACTACATACAAGGCCTCACTAATCTTTGACTTTAATTAGGCTCTTAGTGGCAACATACAGCTTACAATACATAAACAAATGACAAGAAACACCTGCAAATATGCAGCACAGAGAACCTATTCACATGCTTTGTGTGCACTCATCTGGACATACCCAATCGGGCTGTGCAAAGCTTTGGTCCGTGATTTGATTCAGCAGAGATTCGGCCCTATTCGGTGGCCAAATCTCCAAATCCAAATTGAATTAGGACACCCTTTACATTCGGAAAGATTTGATTATT
Source organism: Alligator mississippiensis (assembly GCF_030867095.1). Lineage (NCBI taxonomy): Eukaryota > Metazoa > Chordata > Crocodylia > Alligatoridae > Alligator > Alligator mississippiensis. The sequence goes on along the minus strand of NC_081827.1, from coordinate 241,583,900 downwards.
TGGACAGACACAGCTTTAAATGTTTTTTCTACATACCTGAAGGTGCCAGGCGGCTCGTGAATACTGAGATGCCAGGGTGGATGGAGCGTCGCACAGGGGTGTGGGGGCTCCCCAGTGCACTCAGCAGCAGACCCAGAAGTGTACCAGAAACACTTCCAGTCCACTTCCAGGTCTGCCAGGGAGCGCGCTGGGGGGCAGTGCTACACATCCCCAGCTTGGCAACTGGTGCCTCATGGGCCTGGGGGTGCAGCTGGGGTCCCATGCCTGACTGCTGAGCTGGAAAGGCTCAGAGGAGCCCCCTGCATGCTCAGTGGTGGACCTGGAAGTCCTTCCGGTCCACTTCTGGGTTTGTCGCCAAGCATGCAGGAGCCCCCCCGCCCTCCTGTGGGATGCTCCATCTGCCCCAGCATCGCACAGTTCATGAGCCATGTCTGGTACCTTGAGGTATATAGAAAAAGCATTTAAAGCTGTGTCTATGGCCAACTCGCTGATTCTCCAAATCGGCATCGAATCTTCAGATTTGGATTTGACCGAATCAAATTGGAGGCAGTGATCCAAATCAATGAATCAAATCGCTGTCCCTGATTCAGGTTAAATCCAAATTAAATACAGCCTGCTTTGCACGCACCTAAATTGCTCAATGTGTTTATGAAGAATTATTTATATGACATACTACAAATTAAAGGGATCTGGGGGTAACAATAGACCCCAGCATGAGTATGAACCAGCAATGAGACACAGTAGCTGCTAGGGCCAGTAAAACTCTGGCATACATCAATCGATCCATCTCCAGTAAAACCAAAGAAGTGATTCTCCCATTTTACTCAACATTGGTGCAGCCACAGCTGGAGTATTGCATCCAGTTCTGGGCGCTGCACTTCAACAAGGACATGCTAAAGCCCGAGAGGGTCTAGAGAAGGGCCACCCACGTGATCAGAGACTTGCATGGCAAGCCATATGAGGAGAGGCTGAGGGATCTTGGACTCTTCAGCCTAAAGAAAAAAGGCTGAGAGGGGACCTGATTGCGGGTGTACTGATGATCCAGTACTTCATTCCTCATGGTCTTTTGACCTTTTCTAGTGCTTCAGTTTCCTCATTGGTAGAAAGTCTGAGGTATATCTAACTTCATACCAATTTTGTGATGTTAAACCTTGTAAACTATGTTAGCATCTGTAATCCAGCTGTCCTATACTAGCAAAACATTACTGCAATCATAAATAGGCGCATCAGAGACAGTGTTTGTATTAAAATAAACAAAGCTGCATGTTCCTGAATCTTTAATATAGGCAAGCTACTTCCCTAAAGGCAACTTACTTGGTTGTGAAGCGGGGACAGTTAGCGTTTTCAGACATCAAAGCATTTTGTCCCTAATCTCTGTTATTTCACAGGTTTGTTAGATTTTGACTCACAATAGAGAATTATTGATAGAAACGTAATAAAGAAAAGAGCAAATTTGTACCGTGAAAGGCAGGTTTTCATGATAGAAAGGTATATATTTTTTTCTTTTCATCTGTGTGCTGGAAATGAAATGACACAGAAAGAAGACAGAGTCGTCTTTGATTATTAACAGAGACGAGAGTGCCAACGACTGAACGAGTGTACCAATTTACTCTAACAAATTTAGGACTATTCATTATTTGTCATCTCAACCCTGTGAGAATGAATTCTTTCTTCTGTCACAGAGTTCATCTATGGAATACGATGTTATAAGATCAAGTGAGCTGAACTCCAGGCTGATTTTTTTTTTTTTTTTTTTTTAATTGTACCACTGCCTGGTAATTCCAGTTTGACCATATTTAACTTTATTCTATGTATTACCCCTTCCAAGTTATACCTTTTGCAAGTAAATGAGGACAATAACAATGAATAAGTGATAAGATGTTATTTATACAGAGATCTTATCATTCGTTTATCTTGGCTACAGGGGTGCACAGTTTAATGGTTGTAGCAGCTCATCTCTAGACAATTTGACCTATTCATATTCAGTCAAAGGTATCTGTGATTTGAATGAGTTATTAATCATTTTACTCAACTGAAATCTGCTATGATTTGTTCTTTTTGATATATAATGAGCTCTACATTTATTATTCATGTTTTCATTCTCTTTTATCTTGATTTACACTTAGTCGAATATTTTTTTCCTGGTTTTTTTTCTTTTTCATTATTTCTATCCACTCCTTTCCCCACCTTTATTTCCCCCTTTTTAATATGAAAAGCTATGATTGATATGTTATCATTTTGTGCTCTATACAAGCTGCATTAAAAATAGAATAAATCATGCTGCATGATTTCTTTAATAGTGGCACAACTCCTTTTAAGGCTGGTTGTTTATTTCAATAATCTTAGTAGAACATTGTATTTGCTACATTTAAATGGCTGTGTACCGTATTGCCGTTGGACTTACAGGTTCTCAATCAAAGCCCATTGGATTCTTTTCATTGATTACAAAGATGGATCAGGCCCTTAAAAAACAAGTATGGGAATTTTGTCGGGATATATACACCAAATAATAACACTTCTTTATTAAGAAATGTGCATTGATGGACCTAACCCAAAGTTCACAAAATTGTTCCTTTCGAGTTATCTCCTGCTTCAGGCCTAGTCATGATCTCCCTTGGCTGCAATGTTGAGGACCATTTCCTTGCATGTGGAACACATGACAAGCATTAGGTATTTTCATGGGCAGACCCAGCATTGTAGTGAGGGGTGTGTGAAGAGAGCTCACTGCTCATGAACCAGGTGTCCAAAACAGGTGGTTCACACGCCTGTCACCATGATCTTGGATTCCACTGAGATCTCTAAGCTCACCAGCATATCAGAGGCCTTGCTGGAGTCCCACGTGTCATGAGCTCTGAACACACCACCTGGTTGTCACAGCACTGGCCACAATTCCTCCTTTCCACCTCCCTCCCCACCCAGGAACTCAGAAGATGAGCACTGCAGCTATTTCCCTTTCTTTTCCTTCCCCTCCTGTGAATCTACCCCTGGGTATTTTGTATTCAAAAGGCCTTTGGAGCCAGCCAAGGATTAGATCTTCACTTGTGAATCTCTTTGCCTTTTGTTATAACTGGAGTTGGGATCTCCTAGGGTTTCTCAATTAAAAATGAGGATAGATACAGTAGAAAATAAATGAGTGCAGATGCATAAAAAGAAGCTGAATAAAAAATTGAAAAAATCCTGAAAAATCACATACAACCTAAAGATACCTCAAGGCGAGCAGGTTCTTGGGGATTCTAAAATTGCAAAGGGAATTCTAACATCATATTTTTTGTACAGTTTAGAATTCTTTTGATATTTTTGAACATCGCCTTAAGAAATTGGCATTACAAGAACCTAAGTGGCACACTGACTTTGTACGCAGCCTCGGCACAGGGTGAATTTCATCCCATAAAGAATTGGTCACATACCAATGAAGTAATTGGCAGCAATGGAGAGAGAAATCTAGGGCCTTGAGATAGGAAGGTATTTAAGAATGTGCCTTGCTCTAGGCATGCAGGTCATCTCATTCACATGAAGTTAGGGATGTGCTTTAGCCCTTTGCTGAATCAGGGTCCTTGCTCACATCTACCTGAGGGGCCCTGTGGTCTTTAGAAAACATTCTGTTCCAAAGCTCAGTCAAAACAGGTTTATTGCTATCCTTATTTGTGTGTATGAATGCCTAAATATATAAATGTATTATATTATGGATAACTATGTATTCACTGTGCTGATCGAAGAGGATTGAACACTCCAAAAAAAACAATGTTTGCAATTCTTGTCCCACTGAAGTCAATGGCACAGTCCCCCTTGACTTTAATTACCTCAAGGATTTTACCTTGCATGAACATCCAGCCCAGTCTGTAATTGCATATTTCCTAATTTACCTTCTCTGAGATTCACATGAAAAGGACAGAGGAAAGCTTTGCTGCCTTTCTGTTAAAAGGGATCAGTATTTATACCCGCAGCACATTTCCTACTTTATACCACAGGGCTCGTTTTTTATTACCACCTAATTTTGAGTTTCTTTTCCTTTTCTCCTCAAGCAATTGTCAGGTTTTTAATGATAAATGAGGATTATTTTATCATAGGAAAAATAGAGCTGCCTTAACAGGCAAGACTAGACCATGTCGTCAGGTATTGTGTTGCCAACAGCAGTGCTTAGGGGTGTTTCAAAAGAAGGTGAAGAAGTGTAGTTTTACAAGCTATGCCATGGTAAACTAGGGATCAAATGTCCTCCTTGCCTTGTCTGATGATAAATGTATACTAGGATGCATTGGTGAGCCCTTCCCAGTTAGCACAGAGTATCTCAGTAAGTGGCATGTTTGCTGTGACGCCCTTAATTTTTTCCTTCTTTGGAAAGTTTCTAAACGGTGCATCTTGGTACCTTTTCATAGTCTTATGATAAGCTGTAAAGCCAGGTATTTTCTTCTGTCACTTTTGTCACCTTTTAATTAAGTCTTCTCTCATGCTTGTAACAGTGATTTACTATGTTATTCTGTATTATAGATATTTAGTATCCCCTTAGGTCTTTCCAAAATAATTCTAGGCCCTGATCCTAAAATCAGTTCACGTAATGTAGATCCCTGAGGCTGTTCTGAGTTCCACTGAATACTCTTTAAATGTTTCCTTTATCCAAAGGCATTTCTATCCCTCTATTAATCTTTCTGTCTTTCTCTAGATTTTTATTATTGCTTTCATTTCCTTTTTGGAATGAGCTTACCAGAGGTGCATATGATATTTTAACACAGTGACATTCCATGTACCTAAACAGCACAACAATATTAGCTGAATATTCTCTAGTCTTTTTGCAGCAGCAGTCTTCTGCCAGCCATTATCCATTGAGCTTAATTGCCCCCAACAGTGCCAAGGTCTCTGCCATAATTGCATATGACAATGTTGTTTGTTTGGATTTTTTTATTGGGTTTTATCTAAAGTCCTTTGGAGTCAATAGAAAGAATCCCATTTAAAATAAATAGTATTAGAACCAAGCCCAGTGAAGCTTTGGAAAACGCAGTATAAACAGCTAAGGTGGTATTAGTTTGTTCACATCTCTAATAGGGTCAGGCAAATATCCTAACAAAATACTGATGCTTCTCCCTGTGTTTAATTAATGGTTATCTTTGTGAATTCAACAGCGGACTTTGCCTTCTGTTCACTCTTTTTTTTTTTCCAGGTTACCAAGAATCATATCCAGGAACAAAAGACTTTACAACTCATTGGGCATGTCCACATGAGCGCACACGTGCCTCTTGTCCCACCTAAAATCCCTTTGAGGTGGGGCAACAGGCACGTGCAGGAACAAAAAAATGTTCCCCGCGCTGCAAACCTGCAGCATGGGGAGAAAATTAGACCCCTGGTTATCCAGGGGTCTAAAAAAAGTGAAGTATAAAAAAGTGGTGCAGGCAACCAGAGTCCCTTGCCCTGGTGCTGAAACATGTGGCCAGCCAAGCCAGTGCTGGTGAGTAAGGGGTTGGGGGGGCTGGAGGAGGGGGGAAGGGACTGTGGGGGGGAACCCTGATGGCCCCGCCCACTCCCCCAGCCCCCCCCCGGCCCCTGACAGCCCCCCCGAGCCTCCTGACCCATGCCAGGGCTGGCCCCTCCCCCCTCCAGCCCCTGCGAGGCCCCTGACTCTTGCTGGGGATGGCTCTTCCCCCCACCAGCCCCCTGACCCCTGCCATGACTGACCCCTTGCCCAACCAGCCCCGCAAGCCCTCCCATCCCTGCCCTCCCACCCCATACTTTAAAAAAACAAAACAAAAACCCCGGCACTTACCCACAGTTGAAGCTGCCCTCTGGCTGCCTGAGGCTCTGCCCGCATAGTGCAGGACAGGCTGACAGCCTCAGCGGCCCCAGACTGAGCCCTTCGGCCCATGCACTGTCCTGTTCTGCCTGGGGGGCTCTGCCAGGAGGCCCTGGAGCACCCCCACCCCAGCTTCTAAGGTAAGCGAGGCTTTTTTTCCCCATTTTTTTCTGTTCTGGGGGGCTGGGGTGGGGCATGTGGGAAGGGGGGGTGGGGTGGGGCATGTGGGCCTTGCAGGGGGGTGGTAGCCCCTGCAGGGGCTATTTGGCCCCCATTGGGGGGCTGAACCCCTTGTGTGGGGGATGAACCCCATATTGGGGGGCCTTACCCCTTGTGAGAATGCCAAACCCCCTGCTGGGGGTATGACCCCTTTGTGTGGGGGATGAATCCCCTTGTGTGGGGCCAAAGCCCTTGTGTGGGGGACCAATCCCTTGTGTGGAGGCCATCACCCTGTGGGAGGGCTGCAAAATATGTATTCATGAATTTGTGAAACCTGTATTTAGAGTTCACTTTATTATTATGATAAGAGACTTGCTTTAGCACTGTAGATATATCAATAAAACATTGTCAAATTGATCGGTCTCTGTCTTGCTCTCTCTCTCTCTCTCTCGTTATAGTGGTCCTTTGTTTTACTTATGGAGGAACATGGATTTGAGGGTATTTTACAGAGTGACTTTGGGATTTTTTTTATCAGGGATTTTTCAGTTTTCCAATAGGGAACACCATAATTCCTGCTAGGGAGGCCAGTGGCAGGACCCTGCTTGCTCAGAGCTGGCACCTTGGAACCATCTGGCTGTGGCTGACCTCCTGGCCAAATGGGGCCAGGAGGACATGCTTTGACAGTTCAAAGCAGGCCACCACACCCAGAACATCTTCTGGGTGATAGCTGCCCAGATGGCTGGGCAGGGGGCACAAATGGCAGTAGTGCCGCACAAAGTCCAACCCTGCAACCGCAGTCCACTGGCAGCTGGCCCAGAGGGGCAGATGCCTCTACTGGCTCTGCAGTCCCCATCTAGGTCTGGCAGGTGCACAGCCAGTCACAGCCAGGCAGCAGCCCCCACTGCCAGACCCCTGGCAGAGAGTGGTAGGTAGAGGGTGCAGGGAACTCTCAGGGCTGCTTCAGCAGTCTAGCTGGCACAAGGAGTAGTGTCCCCATGTACCAATTGGATGGGCCCCAGAATCTCCTGAGAGCTAGTAGCCCTAAGCTACTTGCCAGGATGGCTTTTTATACTGCTGGGACCAGGACAGGGCAGCTTTTTATACTGCTGGGGCCAGCACAGGTGCTGGCCCCGGGCTATAGCTCCCCCTGGCTGAAGATCTGGGAGGAGCCAGGCAGGATTATTTTGCCCCAAGTGGCACAATTTGCTCCACAACAAAGTGCATGTCTGAGCACGTGAGCTGAGGCAAAAAGCCCCAGATCAAATTTGCACTGCTTCTATTTGAGCTGCTGCAAACGCACATGCTTGCATGTGTGGATGTGCCCATGGTGGGTAGGATTGCATAAGAGGCGAGTCTCAGGGGAAAAGGAACCTAGGACACCTAGTTGTACCTTTAAAGAGACCTTGTTTAAGGAAAAAGAGCAGGCTTATCCGTTTATGGAAGGAAGGATAGGAAGTGCAGCAAGAGACTGATCTGGCTAAACAGCAATTTTTTCAATAAAGGAATCTTAAAAAAAAAAAAAATGGAAACTTGGTCATATTACTAGAGATGAGTATGAGAGATCACACAGGCATGCAGAGAAAAAATAGGAAGGGCAAGAAGTCTCTTTCTCACTGTAAGCTGTCCTGAGCTGGCATAAATAAATAAATAATCATAGAATCGTAGAAAATTAGGATTGGAAGGAACCTCAGGAGGTCTATCTCAACCCCGTTCTCAAAGCAGGACCATCCCAAATAGATTATTTTAGCCAAGGCTTTGTCTGGCCTTAAAAACCTCTAAGGATGGAGATTCCACCACCTCTCTAGGTAACCAGTTCCAGTGTTTTACCACCTTCCTAGTGAGAGGTTTTCCTAATATCCAACCTAAACATCCCTTGCTTCAACTTGAGACCATTGATCCTTCTTCTGTCAATAATAATAAATAATTGAGATGCAGATAACAAGATGTTAGAAGAGGAAGTCCAAGGAAAGGCTTGGACTGGGAGGGTAATCTAATAAAGGCTGATGTAGAGAAGGCAGAATTAGGTCAGTGGGCAGCAAGGATAGCAGTGGAGATGATCTGTTTAGATTAGGGAAAGGACAGATCAAAGACAGAGCCACTAGTTATTTTCAAGTCAGTAGGACAGGATGAGATTCATTCTAGAGTGCTCAAGGAATTGAATAAAATAATTGCAAAGCCATTGGCTAGTCCTTTTGTGAAGTTCTGGAAGTAAGGTGAGGTCCTGCATAACTGGAAATGAGCAAATATTGTGCGTGTCTAAGAAAAGAGAGGAGAAGGATCTAGAAAACTGCAGACTAAGCAGTCTGACTTCAGTACTGGGAAAGACTATGATGCACAACATCCAGGAATCTATTCCTAAACACCTAGACCAGTGGTAGACAAATTTCTGCCCTAGAGGGCTAGATGAGTAGTGCACGGTTGGCCCACAGGCTGGATCCCACAAGCTGTCAGTCTGTGGGCCCAGTCCTCTGCTGCCTTGATCCATCTTTGCACCACCCGCTGCCCAGATGTGGTCCCATGCTGCCCCAATCCAGCCCCTCACTGTGCGCTGCCTAGATCTGGCCACATACTGCCCCAATTCAGCTTTGCCCTTTCTGCTGCCCCCAATGTGGCCCCGCTCCATCTGCCACACCAATCCAGTCCATGAAACCCA